>NC_136070.1:364378971-364978971 GCF_964261635.1 Lissotriton helveticus
GGAGGTTAATAATTTGAGGCTAGCATAGTTTCATGTGCTTTTAATAGTGAGGTTGGAGTCTTAGTAAGGGGGGACTGATCATTAAACTGAGGGTTCGGTCCAGGCAGCACCGGAAAGATTGGAATTGATGGATTCTGTTCGGTGGTGGGCAGTTGCTCGTACTCCAGCCTCATATGAGACAAAGGGAGAGAGCTGGGGGACGGTGGGACAATCGTTGGAGGCAGTGCCAGTCGGTCAGCAGGGAACTCTGTAATTGGGGAACAGATAGGCTCGGACTGGCTAGGTGTGCGCCAGGTGAACCCGAGAAATCGCTCACTTTCAGATAAATGGGTCTAGATAGTTGGGGCACAACAACATGAGATGGAACCACTCTGTGATGATCTGGTGGTGAGGGGTGATTTAGATAGGGATGGGGAGATGGCCTTCCTAAAATAGCAGGGAGTGGACTCGTAGAGTCCTGAGAGATGGGAGGTTGAGTATGGGTGCCATTAGGTTTTGAAGAAACCGCGTTTTTGAGTAATGGGAAGATGTTGGTTATCTTAAAAATATTGACATTGGACGATTGGGTTAGGATGATACCACTGTTATAGAGGGTGATGGTGGCATTGGCGCTGAGTGTGGACGAGGGTGCTATTGTTAGCTTGATACCGTGAGGGGTTTTCCTAGTACTTGCTATTCGGAGCATAGAGTAGAAGCCTTTCGCCAGCATGCTCTTTTCCTGGTGTAGAAAATATGGACATTAACTCTTGTACCATTGTTGGTGGAAAAGGAGACATCGAAGATTAAAATTTCGGGCCTGGCGCTGAGTAAGTGATGCTTGTGTTTCTTGGCAGCGTTTTTCGACAGGTCGGGAGGGTAGTTGATGATAAAGGCATTGGAACCTGAGGGATCGGGACTTAAATCCATTGTGAGAAGAGTGTCTAGTGACCGATTGTGATGCAATTATCGGTGGGAAGAGGATGTTGTTAAAGTGAAAAATGTTGGACCCATAGTGTGGGATGACAACCCAAAAGCAGTGTGTGTGGGAAAAAGACAGCAAGTTCGCTCCATGATGGAAAAACAAAAACAAGGGATGTAGTAAGTTATTTTCTCTTATAATGCCCTGCCCAGATGTAAGAAGATTAAATAAATCCACAAGCCCATTCCAAGATGGCCACCAAAATAAGAAGGTGAGGTTTGAGCCAACTCATTTCTATTTCCATGCTCAGCTGAGTATAGGGACCAGGGAGGAGGGGCATCTAGCTTCAGATTCAGGCCTAGAATAACAAGATGGGAACCAGAGAGCAGCACTAATAGCAAACAAAAAGGGTGCCCTCATTCAAAAAATAGTAATAATAATTTAAACTAAGCTGCTTCAACTAAGGTCACTCAGTGAGAGGAGCGATGCTCAGCAGCACCTCAATTCGTGGGGCACGCAGTAGAAAAACATTCTTTCCCTTTTTGTTTTTTTCCATCATTACAGAAACTAGGGTGGTAAAGTTGCTTCTCAACTCCTCATACCAGAGGGGAGGGCAATCCCATGAGCCTCCGATCTGTGGGTCCATGTGCTGCAGCAGAGAAAACCCTGCACAATGACCTAGGAGTCGTGGTGTTCAACCAGGCAGCGCCCAGCTAGAAGAGCGCAGAAACATTCCAACTACCCCCCGCAAATGCAGAGCAACACCGGCAATCCTTCACAGCTCTTCACCCAGCTCCCGTAGTGTGGAGGTGGTGAAGCAAAGCTGCAGGGCGGAAGAGAAGGACGCGGAAGATCGGGTTACATTTTTTTTTCCGTATAAGTCTGTTTTTATTTTCGCAAGGGAACCATAGGAAGGGTCTATACATACACAGCCTATGGCCCACAACCCTAGGTAGGGCCGGTTGCGTTGTTTAGGGGAGGCATGTGAGACTTTGGTAATGAATATCAATGTAGGTGTTACACAGCAAGTCATCAGTAGTAGGACATGTTCTCTAGACAAGCCTTCATTCATTTTCCAAATTTACAAAACAGCATTGCCCTCTGCAAATCGTCATTTTCTGTTATCTCAAACTAAGACATGGTTTTACTCCTGGGACTTCTTAGTTACATAGAATTTTAGTTATTAACCCAGTCCCACTTCACTCATTCTCTGCAATAAGAGCATTAAGGCTGGCTGGGGTAGGTGGCTTGGTTCAGGAGGATTGGCGAAGCACTCTTATATCCCCCTGAGGTATTAACATATGCATCCGATACGGTCATATTCAATTCAAGTACCTCCACAGGTTTCATTATACCAGAGTATTGCTCAGCAAAAAAAGTTCAAATTCTTCCCCAGCATGCCCAAGCAATCACAGTGCTGTGCTTCCTTTTGGCATATAAAAACTTGAGGGGAAGGAGGGGTGATTACTCAGGGGCTCTGGAAAGAAATTCTGATGCACTACCACAAGAGCTCAACTGGCCAAACCTGCATACCCAGATCGAACTTCTCCATATATCTGACAACACAGACACAGACTATTGTTGCAAGGATCCTGCTCATATGTTAGACATCGGGCCTCCTGCATAGTTTCATGGACTCATCGAGACGGCTGAGTGCTTGCCTTGTAGTCCTACACACTTTGGAGTAGGTCCCTTACCACGGTGACGGAGGTGGAGTTTGTGGACACTCCCTTCCTTTAAATAACTTGATTCGCCGAAGAGCCGTTGCTTGGCTTTCGGTTTCCTGAACCAGACCCCACGCCCCTTCCTTGGTATCCAGTGTTTGTTCCTCTCCCCGTAGCTGTGTCCCCTAATCCTTTTAGTCATTGCATATTTCCCGCTTGCTACCTTTCTTTAGACGGTGTCTTTCTGCCTGCCGTCTTGTTTTAATTGAAAGTTCACAGCGCGAGTGATTTACGCTATTGCCGAGTTTTGCCTCCCGCTAGTGTTTACTTTTCCTGACCCCGCAGGCGCGTTCGGTTTACTGATTAGACGCGGACGCGTTTGTTTCTCTCGGAGTTTCTATTGTGGATACATTGTAGCTGTTTCTTGCAGAGCATTTCAGGACGTACAGTTATACACGCGCTGTGCGCGTTTCATCTTAATTTTTATTACGAGTGTTAGCGAGTATTTTTACACGTGCTGTGCGCGATTGTTTGTCTTTTTCTGCCTTAAGCCTGCAAAGGTTTTTTGTTCATATACTGTGCCTTGTGGAGCGCTTGCCCGCCTTTTTCCCTTTTCCCAACTTGTTTGTGGGAATAGAGCGCTTGAAGCAAACTCTGTTAGGAAGTTCAACAGAGACTTGCAGTCTTGATTTATGATGTTATACCAATACCTTGCTTATAGTTGCCCTAGGCTGAGTTAAGCCCTCTGCCTGCTCTGGTATTATTTACCGCATCCTGTACCTGCACTGCTGATCCTCTGGACACCCCTTTTTGGCACCAGGAGATGTCCAGCTGGTAAGGGACAGCGTGTTTTTCTATAAGGCCAGCACTGAGTCTACTTTGTGATATATAAGGTTTCAAAGGAGGGGAGGTAGAATTCTAACGTTATCTTCATTTGTTTTCCCTGTCAATTCTCCTCTTCTCTGGTCATTCAAGGGAATCAGCTAGGGAATGGAAGTATATTGTTCTGGCTTCTAATCCACACATCTCCGAGAGTCAGTCTGAGGGGTGTGCGTATCTTGAATTGTCTCACCCATAGACGTACTTTAGGAGTGTGGGGAACTTCTCGTCGCTCCTGTGGATTGATTTTGGAAGAGAAAATACTACAGGTTAGTGGCATCGGCAACCTCATACACAGAACTGTGCACAGAGGCCCAGGACATCAGTGAATTGTGGTGTACCAGAAACTCACCGCAGTACCTAGAAAAACCCCAACCAGCTAGCATCAGTGTCACATTAGCTCTTCGTCCTATAGCAAAGTAACCAATGATTAGACAACCTAGAACATGTGACTTAGGACCATCTCAGGAATGGTGGGAAGTGAGAACACTCTTTCGTTATACTCTCATACCAGTCCACAACAGGAGTAAATAAGAGACACGGTAAGGTTAAAATATGTATTTTAACGAGGTGATCTCAGATGCAGTATCTTAGCCAACATAAGCAGACATATGATTAGAAATAATATGATCAGCATTGTTACAGTTCCATAAAATACAAAGGGAGAAATCATAGTACAATGATGGTGAAAACAGGTCTTATAGCACCTAGTTCTAACACCCTCCCTGTATAGGAACTATGTTTATAAACTAAAGAAGGTCTCTCAGACTTGTTTGGGGGGCCCCATTACCTCTCCGCTCAGTAAGAGTAAATCACATCAGGATCAGCAAAAGCTCTCTGCATCCCTGGAAACAGAAAATCTTTCAAGTGTGTGAAATCATGGAAACTGTGCCATAATAAGGGCGCCAGATCTCAGTTGGTTCACAGCTGCCAAATTGTTGTGTCTAAAAAGCGTTACTCGATCATGCTGAACAACAGCTACCATGTTAAGATAACCTTGACGGCTTCAGCACTCACTGTGCTGACTAGGGGTGTGATGCAAGTCTAGGGATGTCGAAAACAAACCTTTTATCATGTGTAGACCTTCACGAAGCCTAACTTACAAAAACAGCTATATGCAGTGTCGTGTGCAAAAGCGGCAAAAGGTAAAATGGCGTTTAAACTTCTAATAAGCCATGCTAACATAACAAGCGTGCAAAGCAGGTCTTAGGCCACACTACACTATTACATAATGGTCTTGTTACACAGTGCTTGGTGATAGCACAACAGCAGATAACTCAGCAATGGAAAGCCACAAAGCTCCACTTTGGTGTGAATGGATGCAGGACACAAACAGATACAGATTTCTAGAGAGGCCTATATAAGAAGCACGGAAGGGCAATGTCCATCCAGATTTAATTTTGAGAAAGCTGAAGTTATGCTCTTTATTTAAACTTCGCTGAACACTCATTTACTATAACAGCTTATAGTTGACATCCAAATTTCAAACATATTTGTTCACACCTGCTATGCAATGGCTGCTCACTGTTAACTTTAGTTTTTTCTCCATGCTGTATTCTAAACACCAATAAATAACTTTATTTAATTTTACAAAATGAAATACAGAGGCCTCTTTTGGCATGCAAAAGAGAATTTATGGGAAAGAATGGACAGACATCAAAGTCTGGTAGTAACTTTAATAGAAAAGAGGGAAGAGTCCCTCTAACACCTGTATTCCAGTAAAACACTGCTGATGGCTCTCATGAAAAGAGAAATGTGAACTAAATTATCATCTTAGCTAACTTAAAGAGCCTACAGAAAAGCTGTTTGGCAGGTAATCAGTGTAACTTTTTGTAAAGTTTCATGAGGCTTGTGATCCACAAGATGCCTTTAAATCCCCAACTGGAGGTGGCCAACTAACAGAGGAATACACATTGAGAAACCTATCAAAATCCATATCGATTTTCAACAGCTTTCTGTAATTATAAGCACGTTTTATTGGAATACATCAATGTAGGTCTTAACCCATGCCAAATAAGATCAAATGACATGGTCCTGAATATAAGGCCAGGTCAGCACTGCAACAAAAAAAAAACTCAAACAAAATTCCATTTCTATTCAAAAGCTCAGTGACAAGCTCCTCAACTAAGGAGCAGTTTTCTCACTTTCAATAACCAGTAGGTCAAACTTTAGAAATCTGACAGCCAAGATCAGAAAGTGAGACAGGGTTAACTCATAACAAACGTGGCCCTTCTTATGAGAAATAAGATAGGGAACTCTGGCAAACGCTTCTAGAGGTTCCAGATTGAAATCATGTAGGACTACCTGAGATCCACTGGAATCCTCAGCTATTCCTTTCTCTTTCAGAACAGGTTAAGCATTAGCGGCAGCGCATGAAAGGCATAAAGCTTCTTCCAACTGATTAGGAATGTATCCCAAATGGATAACAGAACCCTGCAAACACGAGACATAAAGCCAGGCACTTTGCCACAAAAAACGATTTATTTCTGAAGATGGGTTTGTGCCACTGCATACCATATTTAAGCATGTGTAACGGGTATTTCACCATTTCTTTACTTAGGTCTCCTATTCTTTAGTTCTGAATTGATGCCAAGTAGGAACTCAAACTGACATCAAAGAACACCAAAAACCTGCAACACGGATTGTGCACTGAACTGCAAAACGACAGTATTCATTTCTGTAAACATGAAAACACCATGAAATAAAAACAAGTTTTAACGGCATGTAGATAAAATGGCAAATTAGGAAATCAAGTTACTAAACTGCAAACATATTTATTTCCAATATTAACCCAGATGTACCTGATATTTCCTTGGTGTATAAATGTCATCATGAATAGCTTCTTGTTGCCATGGCAATCCAAAAAAAGGGCCCATTGGTGAGGAAGCTGGGGTCATGAGCTGCAGTCCTGCCATGCTGGGGGATTACAAAATGGGTATCTTTCATTCATCTAGGGTTTCCTTCATTGCCATTTCTGTTTATCACTGTAAAGAAAAATCCAAACCCATGTTGGTCATGGTTCAATGGAAACAAAAAAGTGTAAACTTAGTTGGGTTGTGCTTGCTGTATGTGCAGTGAAACGTATCTCGTAACATGTTTATTTAACTTAACATACATTTTTCACAAGCTAAGCAGTTATAAAATTAAAAAATTCACATAGAAAACCAATGTTGTACTTGTGAGACATCGACCCCATAACCACGATGCTCTATAACGTAGACACAGTTTTCAAATTGTCTTTTTCCTTGTCGACATATATTTAGTGTGAGAAGTGGAATTCTATGAATAAGGTTCCCTGTGTCATGGTATACATATCTTGAGGATTCCAACAACATTTACTAATAATCAGCGTTTAAAAAAAGGATGGCCTTAGAGCTTTCCCAAACAACTAAGTGGGCATGCAATATGCAAAAATACATTTAGTTAAACAGTCAGTCGGACACACTTTGCTGTCAGGATCTCCAGGGTACACAGGCACTAGGGCCACTGAGCTCTCTAAGAGAAAAAGTTAAGGGTTCCTGGTAAATGTCAAGTCAACAACAGAAAGTTGACCTCACCCAAGCCTCCTTGACTCTCTGTGTAGATGTGGATGTGCATCCAAAGCTTACCTTTAGAGAGGTGCATGGAGCAAGTCTAGGTACAGTACAAAACAAGTATTACAGCAGCAATAAAGTACGAATGTCAAGCTAATGCTTTATGTGAACGATAAATATATACATATTTATTTCAGAAAGCTCGCCATATGGCGGAGTCTTCATCTTGAGCTAGTACTCCGTGAGATATGGGCAAAGTGACTGTTGTATTATACAAATCCTCTTTGCCCAAATGGAGGGGCGTGCGAGGGGGTGATCCATGTTACCCACAAAATGTATTAACATCAAGAACAGAAAGGGAGCTGTAGAACGGCTCTGCAAAGAGTTTCAGAGTAAAAATTGACCTTAGTCGGATATATTTAGTGTTACGCCACTGGCACAAAAAAGAAAATATATTTAAACCGTTTGTCAACATAGCAGAAAGACTCTAGTATACATCAACGATTATTTTCAGGGCAGAAATGGTGTTGTTTTATAGAATGTTCTCAGAATTAGTAAAGCTAATAAACAATACACGTTGCTGCATTCATTTTAAGGTACATAAGGAATTCTTGTTGGGATTCGAGTTGTCTGATCAATTGTAAATGTTCATTTAAATAACCAAATATATCATTGCTCGTAAAATAAATGTTACGCCCTGTTGGACTTGGCCCTTTTCACTGAAACTTTTTGCTTTTTGCTTCCCCTAATTCAGGATGTCCCCCCTTTATAATGTAATTGTATAGGCCCTGCGAGGTTGTAATGCCCTGTGTATTATTAAAATCAATGTTAGGTACAGGTGCTCTTCCTTCAACATGGCTGCCATAGGCCCCTGTTACTGCAGTGTGGTCTTGTTAAGGCGCATTATAGTTGCCAGGAGCTGGCAGGGACCCCAAACAATGTTGCCATTCCAGCCTGCCTTGCCTGCCCACAGTTAGAGTAGGGAAGCTCCTGGCACCTTCTAGAATAAGGGCGGAGCTTAGTTTTGCCGCCTTAGAGGGTGGTCACCTGACCTGGGCCTATATAAGCAAGGGAGGGAAAACTTTCCAGTCAGTTGGGGCATCACTGACCTGGGGAACCCACGCAGGAGTTTTAGGCGGTAGGGCCTAGTCAGGGACCTATGCTACTGGGAGTGACAGGATTTAGGTGCTGCCTCAAGCTGGGTGAGGTGCCCTGAACTACCCACTGATCTGGCCCGGCGATAGGGAACCCCAGGGACCATCTACAGTGACCTGCAGAGGAAGCCTGCCTGCAGGCCCCCAACTCAACCCCCCCTTCAAGTAACAGGAAACATGGGACTGATATTTACAAGGGCGCAAAATCCATCAAGCGCCAAGAAAAAGAAGACCTTCAAATTACCACAGGACTGCTGGGGAATCAACCAGGTACTGGACTGTGCTGCACCTACGCCCCCGATTCAAAAAGGGGGTGGTGATCGACAGCGTATCTGAATTAAGCTGAACACTCCTACCCAGTCAAAAGATCAGGGCTTGATCCATCACCGTTTTTTAGCTCACTGCACCATCCCAGTTCAGAACCTGGCTACATGCAAATTAGTCTGACCCTGGCCCAGTGCATCATGGGAACAGGGCAGACCAAACTACCAAGCCAATTCTTTACTGGAAAGGAAACAAGCTTCCGGGGACCGGTTTCTGGCATTACAGCCGTCTTTGGCCTGGCTTGCTTGAATCCTGATGGTGCAGTGAGCAAGGGACTCACATCTGAGCATACCCTTCCACACTAGTGGTGGGCAAAACGATTCAAAAAGGGGGTGTCCCGCTTAGGAGGAAAGGGTGGGACCCCAGAAGGAGAGGTTGGGGGAGGAGAGCCTCGCCCCTGGTGGCTTGTCAGCCTGAGGGTTCGGACTCCAGGTGGGATGACCAGTGGCCGTTTGGAGTTACAACGAGGAGAAGGAGAGTGGTCAAATGGTACTACGGGCCTGGGGCTACTGCCCCCCACTCTATGAGAGAGCTAGGTCCAGAGACTTTTGGACTGTCTAGAGGCCAGTCCTGGCCACATCCCACTAGGGAACACCAGTGGGGTGGTTTGAGTGGTGAAGAGCTGGCAGTTGCCATTGAAGTTACGGGCCTGCGTCCACCTTTTTCCGCCCCAAGCAGGGAAGCCCATCACTGTGATGATTGGTCTACCCTGGCTTTTGGCTGGGGGGGGGGGGGGGGGGGGAGTTGTGTTGGACTTGGCCCTTTTCACTGAAACTTTTTGCTTTTTGCTTCCCCTAATTCAGGATGTCCCCCCTTTATAATGTAATTGTATAGGCCCTGCGAGGTTGTAATGCCCTGTGTATTATTAAAATCAATGTTAGGTACAGGTGCTCTTCCTTCAACATGGCTGCCATAGGCCCCTGTTACTGCAGTGTGGTCTTGTTAAGGCTCATTCTAGTTGCCAGGAGCTGGCAGGGACCCCAAACAATGTTGCCATTCCAGCCTGCCTTGCCTGCCCACAGTTAGAGTAGGGAAGCTCCTGGGACCTTCTAGAATAAGGGCGGAGCTTAGTTTTGCCGCCTTAGAGGGTGGTCACCTGACCTGGGCCTATATAAGCAAGGGAGGGAAAACTTTCCAGTCAGTTGGGGCATCACTGACCTGGGGAACCCACGCAGGAGTTTTAGGCGGTAGGGCCTAGTCAGGGACCTATGCTACTGGGAGTGACAGGATTTAGGTGCTGCCTCTTAAGCTGGGTGAGGTGCCCTGAACTACCCACTGATCTGGCCCGGCGATAGGGAACCCCAGGGACCATCTACAGTGACCTGCAGAGGAAGCCTGCCTGCAGGCCCCCAACTCAACCCCCCCTTCAAGTAACAGGAAACAAGGGACTGATATTTACAAGGGCGCAAAATCCATCAAGCGCCAAGAAAAAGAAGACCTTCAAATTACCACAGGACTGCTGGGGAATCAACCAGGTACTGGACTGTGCTGCACCTACGCCCCCGATTCAAAAAGGGGGTGGTGATCGACAGCGTATCTGAATTAAGCTGAACACTCCTACCCAGTCAAAAGATCAGGGCTTGATCCATCACCGTTTTTTAGCTCACTGCACCATCCCAGTTCAGAACCTGGCTACATGCAAATTAGTCTGACCCTGGCCCAGTGCATCATGGGAACAGGGCAGACCAAACTACCAAGCCAATTCTTTACTGGAAAGGAAACAAGCTTCCGGGGACCGGTTTCTGGCATTACAGCCGTCTTTGGCCTGGCTTGCTTGAATCCTGATGGTGCAGTGAGCAAGGGACTCACATCTGAGCATACCCTTCCACACTAGTGGTGGGCAAAACGATTCAAAAAGGGGGTGTCCCGCTTAGGAGGAAAGGGTGGGACCCCAGAAGGAGAGGTTGGGGGAGGAGAGCCTCGCCCCTGGTGGCTTGTCAGCCTGAGGGTTCGGACTCCAGGTGGGATGACCAGTGGCCGTTTGGAGTTACAACGAGGAGAAGGAGAGTGGTCAAATGGTACTACGGGCCTGGGGCTACTGCCCCCCACTCTATGAGAGAGCTAGGTCCAGAGACTTTTGGACTGTCTAGAGGCCAGTCCTGGCCACATCCCACTAGGGAACACCAGTGGGGTGGTTTGAGTGGTGAAGAGCTGGCAGTTGCCATTGAAGTTACGGGCCTGCGTCCACCTTTTTCCGCCCCAAGCAGGGAAGCCCATCACTGTGATGATTGGTCTACCCTGGCTTTTGGCTGGGGGGGGGGGGGGGGGGGGGGGGAGTTGTGTTGGACTTGGCCCTTTTCACTGAAACTTTTTGCTTTTTGCTTCCCCTAATTCAGGATGTCCCCCCTTTATAATGTAATTGTATAGGCCCTGCGAGGTTGTAATGCCCTGTGTATTATTAAAATCAATGTTAGGTACAGGTGCTCTTCCTTCAACATGGCTGCCATAGGCCCCTGTTACTGCAGTGTGGTCTTGTTAAGGCTCATTCTAGTTGCCAGGAGCTGGCAGGGACCCCAAACAATGTTGCCATTCCAGCCTGCCTTGCCTGCCCACAGTTAGAGTAGGGAAGCTCCTGGGACCTTCTAGAATAAGGGCGGAGCTTAGTTTTGCCGCCTTAGAGGGTGGTCACCTGACCTGGGCCTATATAAGCAAGGGAGGGAAAACTTTCCAGTCAGTTGGGGCATCACTGACCTGGGGAACCCACGCAGGAGTTTTAGGCGGTAGGGCCTAGTCAGGGACCTATGCTACTGGGAGTGACAGGATTTAGGTGCTGCCTCTTAAGCTGGGTGAGGTGCCCTGAACTACCCACTGATCTGGCCCGGCGATAGGGAACCCCAGGGACCATCTACAGTGACCTGCAGAGGAAGCCTGCCTGCAGGCCCCCAACTCAACCCCCCCTTCAAGTAACAGGAAACAAGGGACTGATATTTACAAGGGCGCAAAATCCATCAAGCGCCAAGAAAAAGAAGACCTTCAAATTACCACAGGACTGCTGGGGAATCAACCAGGTACTGGACTGTGCTGCACCTGCGCCCCCCTGCCTTCACCTGGGTCCCTGCGCTATTCTGCCACTGTCGTGTGGCCTGTCCTGTAGGAATTGCCTCATGTACTACAGCTGACTGAACTGCGGTGCCCTTTGATAAGCGCTATTAAAGAAGCTGCCTTCAAGCGTTATAACTGCCTCAGGCGCTGGTCTGCCATGAGCTGCTGCGGCCTGTACGGTTTTGCCCTGCAGCCCTTGGAAGCGCTGGGTCTTTGGAGACAGTTGCTGCCCTGAGCGCTATATCCTGGAAGCGCCACGATGTCCCTGTGTGAAGCGCTATATTGCCCAAGCGCTGTGTGTGTGCCTGGAAGCGCCGCACACCTGTGCCCCCACAGCGCCGCGAAGTCCGAGAACGCCGCTGCCCCGGTCATCGCAGGAGCCTCGGCGCATTCTGGTGTCCCCCTCGGCGGCCCTCGGTGCCAGGAGAGGGCCGCCGCCACGTTGCTGAGGGACGAAATCACCGCCGCCGCCCGGGGGCTCACGAGGCCTTGGGCCTGCCGCTGCGGTCCGGCGCGCTCTTGTTGGTGCCGGTGCTGCCTTTATCAACCCCCTCGGCGGCCCCCGGTGTGAGGAGAGGGCCGCCCCGAAATTCCAGTTAGGTCCGACGAGGCCTGAAGCCGAGGAAGCTGTTGAAGCCGTTCTGCCGGCCTCACGTGACGGGGGCGCGTCAAGCCACGCTCCCGCCGCACATCGATTGGCTGCGTGGCCAAGCCCCCCTGCAGCCGCATTTAGATTGGTTCCCGGGCCGTGAAGGCTGTG
The DNA here is from genome assembly GCF_964261635.1 of Lissotriton helveticus. Taxonomy (NCBI): domain Eukaryota; kingdom Metazoa; phylum Chordata; class Amphibia; order Caudata; family Salamandridae; genus Lissotriton; species Lissotriton helveticus. The sequence goes on from NC_136070.1 coordinate 364,391,226, forward strand.
GAAGGCCCAGGAACAGCTTGTCGTCGGAGAGGGCTCTGTGAGAGAGTCCGAGCCCCCCCCTCCCTGCCGGTAGAGGCCCCAGAAGACTGGGGAAACATCGGGGCTGAAGGGAGGCCCCGGGAAGTGCGCCCGAGTCGCGAGGGCCTCCCCTGACCGGCCCACCATATCTGAAGCCGGCTGACACTGCCGGAGGGCTCTGGGGAGAGTAACAGCCCTCCCCCCGTCGCCGGAAACCTCCACAAGGGCCCTGGAAGGGCCGAAGAGAGAAGGTAACCCCGGGGAGGAGGGCGGGAGGCCCTGAGTTCAACCCTCCCTGGGGGAAAGTTGAAATTGGGCCCCGTTGGCCCCCTACATGGCCTAGAGGGTTAACGCTTAGTGGGACTGGCTGGTCTTACCTGCCCTTAGGCAGGTTCACAAAGAGTACTGTTGCTGAGCCATAACGTACCCTGGCTTGGAGCCAGTGCCAATGCTTGATAAGAAGCCCCTTGTCCCTGCATGCCTACAGTAAAATAGGGAAAGGTCTCCTGCCTGCTAATTAAATAGTGAATCATTGCCCTGTACTGAATTTCTTGCAGGGGCGGGCTTCAAGGAATCCTGATGGGAGTAAACTCTGATACTTATTGATTTACTCAAGCACTATTTTGATAACCTAATGTCTGGTGTTAAACTGTTGATATTTACAAGGGGTAATGTTTATAACTTCTTCTTGAAATGTTAGGCCAGGGTTTGTGAAAGTACCCTTTTAGCCTGCTGAAAAGTATAACGCGACAGGCTGTGTTACTTCAAGTTTTCTCCTTTACTGAAAGTATTTAATTAAATATTTTACTCCTATCTAGGGTAGGGGTTCCCGAATGCCTCCAGTTCTATAGGAAATGTTTATGGCTGAGTAATGCCACGTTTATTCTCTAATGGATGGTTCAATGAAGTAATGCTACATTGAGTAATGCGAGGGTTTACTTCTGCTAATGGGAATGTTTACTCCTGCCTGAGACCCAGTGAAATGTTTTATTCTGGCCTAGAGCCCACTCGATATGTGTAATGAAATGCGCCTTCATTCGAATCTAATGATATGTTTATTCTCACCTGAGGAAATGTTTATTCATGGTAAAAGAAATGGTTATGCCTGCTTAGTGTAGGTACCGAACTGTTGATTCTGACCTACCTACATGTTGACTGCTGTGTCAAGAAATGTAATTTCTTCCCTGACAGGGTTGTGGCGATATGCTGAGTTGACTAAAGAAGCACCACCCTTTACTCCTGCAGGCAAATGATTATTAAGAGGTGACTTACTGAATGAAATGGAGATTTCTTCATAACCAATTACCTGTTTTATTCCTGTCTAGGGTAGGAGTTCCTGAATGCCTATAGGTGGCCATTGAAATGTTCATCCTTACCCACTGAAAGGTTTTACCTCTGCTCATTCCCTGGGCTATACTTTAGGGAAGGTTATTCCTACCTGATGCGATGTTGCCTGACATCTAATGTCTTGGGTCTTTCTGAGGGCATGTAAAAAGGTCTATTCTTACATGAGGAAGTGTTCTCCCTTACCAGATGACAGGGTTATTTATCCCTGCCTAATGCCATGATTGGTGTGGCCTGATGACCTGGTTATTCTGCATGAAATGTTCTACATTTAATGAACTGGTCTATCCTCATTAACTGCACTGTTTATTCCTGCTGAAGGATATGTTTTAATCCTGCCAAGGAGTTTAAGTAAAGTTCACCCTGGTTGGGTGAGAGGTTAACTGCGTCACCTACTGAACAGGTTACTTACTTGGTGACATGGTGATTTCTCCATACCTAATGAGATGTTTTGCTCCTGTTTAATGAGATGCTAATTCTTCCAAGAAATGTTCATCTTTAACTACTGAAATGCTAATTCTCTAATGAGGTGTTATTGTAGCAGGTTTAATTGATTATCGGACTGCCCCTTTTCTCCCCTCCTATGAAATGCCTTAATGACTAAGAGATACTGTGATTTTCCACTCCTGAACCTTAATCTTACATAAAAGTTATTTGATTTTTAATCAAACACACTGGAGTGGCGTCAGTCATTGGGTGCCTTTTATTGTCTCAGGGAGTGTGTGCTGTGTAGTCACTTAACACCTAAGCTTTCGGGTGCCTACCTGCTCGTGCCAGGCTACCCCCGGGGAACTGGCGACCCCAGTTCCTACACGCCCTAACTGTCTTAGGCTATCGATAGATGGAAAAATGCATCAGTCATTTCGTTTCAACCAAATTGAAAGGTCCAACTCATCTAACACAAATCCTTAGAATCAGGGTCACTGAAATTGTACTTCAGTACCAAATTATGTGGCAGAGTTGACCGAATTATGTGGCAAGGAAAGGCAAATCATGCAGAGTAACAACACATTTTGCGCCAAATTGTCCTCAATATTAGAGTTTTTACTCGTGGTAACATTGTCGGGGCAAAGATTTCCCATTGTTAGTACAAGTTTTACAACCAAATACAGTAATAAGCAAAAGAGAGATGGCCAACTATTGAGAAGTTATTTACAACAAGGGGTGGTGAGGGACAGAGTCTCTGAATTAAGCAGAATACTCTCACCCAGTCAAGAGATCAGGGCTAGATCCAACACCGTTTTTTAGCTCATTGCACCATCCCAGTTTCAGAACCTGGCTGTATGCAAATTGGTCTGTTCCTGTCCCAGTGCATGATGGGAACAGGGCAAACCAAGCTACAAAAGCCAATTCTTACACTGGGAAGGAAACAAGCTTCCGGGGACCGGTTTCTGGCATTACAGCCGTCTTCGGCCCGGCTTGCTTGAATCCTGATGGTGCAATGAGCAAGGGACTCATGTCTGAGTATACCCTTCCACGCTTAGGGTGGACAAAATTATTTACAACAAGGGGTGGTGAGGGACAGAGTCTCTGAATTAAGCAGAATACTCTCACCCAGTCAAGAGATCAGGGCTAGATCCAACACCGTTTTTTAGCTCATTGCACCATCCCAGTTTCAGAACCTGGCTGTATGCAAATTAGTCTGTTCCTGTCCCAGTGCATGATGGGAACAGGGCAAACCAAACTACAAAAGCCAATTCTTACACTGGGAAGGAAACAAGCTTCCGGGGACCGGTTTCTGGCATTACAGCCGTCTTCGGCCCGGCTTGCTTGAATCCTGATGGTGCAATGAGCAAGGGACTCATGTCTGAGTATACCCTTCCACGCTTAGGGTGGACAAAATTATTTACAACAAGGGGTGGTGAGGGACAGAGTCTCTCAATTAAGCAGAATACTCTCACCCAGTCAAGAGATCAGGGCTAGATCCAACACCGTTTTTTAGCTCATTGCACCATCCCAGTTTCAGAACCTGGCTGTATGCAAATTAGTCTGTTCCTGTCCCAGTGCATGATGGGAACAGGGCAAACCAAACTACAACAGCCAATTCTTACACTGGGAAGGAAACAAGCTTCCGGGGACCGGTTTCTGGCATTACAGCCGTCTTCGGCCCGGCTTGCTTGAATCCTGATGGTGCAATGAGCAAGGGACTCATGTCTGAGTATACCCTTCCACGCTTAGGGTGGACAAAATTATTTACAACAAGGGGTGGTGAGGGACAGAGTCTCTGAATTAAGCAGAATACTCTCACCCAGTCAAGAGATCAGGGCTAGATCCAACACCGTTTTTTAGCTCATTGCACCATCCCAGTTTCAGAACCTGGCTGTATGCAAATTAGTCTGTTCCTGTCCCAGTGCATGATGGGAACAGGGCAAACCGGGCCGAAGACGGCTGAAATGCCAGAAACCGGTCCCCGGAAGCTTGTTTCCTTCCCAGTGTAAGAATTGGCTTTTGTAGTCTGGTCTGCCCTGTTCCCATGATGCACTGGGCCAGGGACAGACTAATTTGCATACAGCCAGGTTCTGAAACTGGGATGGTGCAATGAGCTAAAAAACGGTGTTGGATCTAGCCCTGATCTCTTGACTGGGTGAGAGTACTCTGCTTAATTCAGAGACTCTGTCCATCACCACCCCTTGTTGTAAATAATTTTGTCCACCCTAAGCGTGGAAGGGTATACTCAGATGTGAGTCCCTTGCTCATTGCACCATCAGGATTCAAGCAAGCCGGGCCGAAGACGGCTGAAATGCCAGAAACCGGTCCCCGGAAGCTTGTTTCCTTCCCAGTGTAAGAATTGGCTTTTGTAGTCTGGTCTGCCCTGTTCCCATGATGCACTGGGCCAGGGACAGACTAATTTGCATACAGCCAGGTTCTGAAACTGGGATGGTGCAATGAGCTAAAAAACGGTGTTGGATCTAGCCCTGATCTCTTGACTGGGTGAGAGTACTCTGCTTAATTCAGAGACTCTGTCCATCACCATCCCTTGTTGTAAACAACTATTGAGAAGGGCTTTCTATTGCGCAAGAACACGTTGTTGATAACTTTGAGCCTTTTGAGCTAGAAACAATTTGTTTTGGCCAGAAATCTGCAGATCAGTCAGTAAATCATGGATTGTGTGTCAAATGCGTCAATCCATAATTATGTGGAAAATGCTTCGGCCGCAGAATCACATAATTCCAGTGGCCCTGCTTAAAATATATACTCCTATAGATCGAAAAGGTGCTTAAAACTTCAGTCTACATGGTAAAAATAATTTGTTAAACATTATTTGATCTCCATAAAAATACTGCATGGTCCTTAACAAATGGCTGAAAATCCATGAAATTATTGTTTCTTTAAGTCTGTGTTTGATTCAGTTCAAATCAAACAGCATAAAAGTAAAAACAAAGTTGTCAGTAAACATATGGTCCTTGTTGATGTTAAGATCCAGTTGTTATATAATGCCAACATATTGTTTTCCTTAATGGGAAAAAAATAGGTAAAGAACTACCACCTGTGTGGGCAGCCATTTTACATACTGAGTTTTGGTGAACTGGTAAATCTACTGTCATTTCATTCTCATCTTATTGGTAATACATGAACCTGAGAAAATTATACATTTAAAAGCAGAAAGGAGGGACTACAACTGTTACGGTGGGGGCCACATCACCACTCAGCTCCACCATCCTAGCCCTATTAATGTGTTGTTTATTCGGTTTAAAGGGTGCCATCCATCCATTGCCAGTAATCTTCCTGTGCCAATTGTGGCAGTCGGGCTCTGGTTTTCCAACCTGCTGCTGCCCTTATGTGATCCTCAAAAGCTGGGGAGGGCTCAGACAGTCTCTCAAAACTGCTGGAAGCCAGACTGCAAGGCGGCGTCTGAAGTGGAGCCTGTGGTGATGGCATTTGCCGAGGAGCAGTTGCCCATGCTGCGGCCTTGCCAAATGATGCCTTTCCTCTGACTGGGGAAGTTGAATGCTGGTGACCCCCCCCCCCTTGCAAAGTGTGCCCGACTGACAGGTGCAGGAGAGAGGGGACCTGGCTCACATACAGCACCTCTGTGCTAAGGGAGCAGCGCTGCTAATTACTAACCCCCCCTTCACTCCCTGGACAAGACACATCCTGTCTGGTAGTAGGACACAAAGCATCATGCTCCAGGAGACACTGTACTGGGTGTAATTGTGCCCCCCCCCAACCCAAGGACGATGCAGATGCAGGGCTCCCTCGCCACTGCCGAGCAGCACGCTTGCCCATTTAGACTACTGGGTGGTGCACAAGTGATTAAAAGGCTGCGAAAGCCCCGGCAAGTCTAACACTGCTGGAGCCACCCTGGCTGCACAGTTGTGGCCTTATTGCGCTTTGCTTCTTGCTACCTAGGATACCTTGGGTACAGGAGGAACTGTGCACCCTTTGCAGTCCTCCTTCTTGGCAGTCTCCCCAGGTTCAGAAGTGTATTGAAGAGTTTGTGTCTGAGGTCCAAGATTTATACCAATTGCCTCCTTTTAAGTGGGAGAAGCTTCTAGAGGTTTCCCTTTGAAGTGCACTGGTTTACTGCTTCCCCTGCCCTGGCTCCAGACTAACTACGGGGGTATGCAGCAGTTTGTATGGAGGCAGGACACAGCCTATTCAAGCGTAAGTAGGGCTGTGCCTAGTTTTGCCCTCCCATCCTGCCAGTGATGGCCCATCTAGGCACATCTAAATTCTCTATTGTCTGTGACTGTCTAAGAGGAATACACAAAGCCCAACTGTGAGAAGTCGGCCTGGTATATGATGTTCGTTTTTCTAGTGAGCACCTTGCACCAGTCCAAACAACCCTTATGGTGATGGTTGTAAAGTCAACCTTATAGACCAGCTATCCTAGGGGTAGCGTGGACAAAAGCAGTCTTAGGCTAAACTCAAGAGGGCATGTGAAGCCAGCTGTTTTACCATATGTAAACCTTTTAATACCAAATGAAAGGACACCACACAGGTTATATATTGAAAATATATATGAATTTATTTCTCAATAAATCCCCTTAACTCTTTATGAGCACAGGAGCACAAGCGTATAACAAGAAACTTAATATAGCATACACAAGTTGCACATATATGGATAGCCCTGGTGGTCCGTAAAACCATACACTAAAATAGTGGTATAAGAACCACGTCACGAACAATGGTAAGGCCTAGGGCCTTGGGAATTGCTGGGGCTACACTGGACTAACAGCAGTTAGGACGTGGGAGGCCCACAGGATGCGGGTGCAGTGTCTAAATGCACACGCGTGCACCAATAGAAGTCAATGGGTGCGGAAAGTTAGAAAGTTGCAGATTTGGAAGTCTTCCGACTGGACTAGAACTTAACCACTTAAAACTAGGACACTAGGGATGTAATCTCTACAGGAGCACCGTAGTACTCACGTTACCTCACCCACAGGAAGCGGGTGCATAGGTGTCAAAGTGTGTCGGGTTTCGTCGTGGAGTTCCATGGAGCCTTGGAGAAAAGATGCTGCAGGCGACCAGGAGAGAAGAGTCCGGTTGGATCCAAGTGTGGATCGAAGATGTAGAATACCTGAAAGCATAGGGGACAGAGTCAGTGACCAGGAAGGAACCAGGCGATGTCGGGTTGCGATCAGGTGATGTCGTGAAGCTTGTCTACGCTGCCACGTGGACCAGGAGGTGTCGACGACGACCAGGTGCTGGACACGGACTATCCCACGAAGGCTCTCTCTGTCGACGGTGTCGGATCTCCATTCGGAGTCAACAGGCCATAGCAAATGCAACCCACACAGGACTCGAAGATGGCTTCTGGATCAGACCAGCAAGGTCTGATGGGCTGCTCCTTTTCAGGGGAGCAAGGGCCAGTCTGGAGCAACCAGACCAGCATTGAAAATTCGAAGGTTCGTCGTCACAGAGGCCACTAGCCAACGGGCAAGTGACCGGACAGACGCGTCGAGCAGGAAAATGCAAAAGGGCCCCACGCAGCACTCTGTGAGTGTGGAGAGGTGATCTTCGGTACAAAAGCTGCTCGGGCTGGGGCTTCTCAATCCCCAATGCGCAGCTTCGAGGGTGCCTCGGGAGCTGCACAGAAAGCACTTCGCTGGCTTTCCAAGATGGCCGGTCCCAAGTCTCACGTCGCCTCCACAGGTCTCAGCTTTGCTGTGGCTGTGGATCGGGCTCTTGGATGTCTGGAAGTCCGGTTCTTGTCAGTCTCTGACGTTCGAGCTTCGGCGGGAGCAACAACAAAGCAAACCTTTGAGCGCTTGATGGTGCCTGCTTGTACAGGGTGGTCACTCCTTGACCACAAGGGAGATTCTTCAGTCTTCTACGTCGAGTAGGATGTCGAAGGGTCCAGAGTTTCGTATCAGAGTTTCAGTCAGAATTATCTAAAGTCTAAGGACACAGCTCCTACCTTTATTCCAAAACAAGGGGCTGGATTGCCTGCTAGGTCCCTCCTATGGGTGGGGACCCAGGAAGGGGGTGGTTACACCCCTTTCCCTTTGTCCAGTTTCGCGCCAGCGCTGGGGCTGGAGTGCTCCAGCACCGGTTTGAACTGGGCTATGCATGGGACACCTTGTGTGCCCCAGGCAGGGTCTAGTTTCATTCAGCCCTCCCTGCCCCAATCCACTATCTCCTGTCTGGGGTGGTGCTAGCACCTCCCTGCTGTGGTATATAAATAAATAATACCGGATCTAGGTTTGACTGGACATAGCAATAACAGATAGCTCAATAAATAAGAGTCAAGATTCGAGGTAGTAGGAGTTTGCAGGTTTAATACAGCATAAAGGACAGGAACAGGACAACCTGCACAGGAATGGGATGGCAACGCTGCCGGGGGCAGGATCAGAATCGGCATAAGGGAATGGGTAACATTTAATAGCAGTGCACAAATATATATACTAAAACAGTTACATTACAATGAATTACAGTAGGCGGAGCAGTGGGTGTGGTCAATAGCAGTCGCGAAAGATAAGGGTGAAAATGGGTGTAACAGGGGCGTATACATAGACATGTGATGCAAACGTAACAGAATATGTCCTAAATGGGGCGGAAACATGGAGGGGGCTACCTAAGGAGCCGGGACCTCTAACCTAATGGTGCGCGCAAACTGACAATGACGTGTTACTAGGAGAAGCTGGGGGCTATGAACTCTGTGCTAGGAGCAGAGACTGAAGTCTGGAGAGTCAGGGCGACATGTACCTAAACCCTATCTAGTATCTGATGTTTAGAGAACATGTTGATAGAATCCAAAAGTTATCGGGGTAAAAGGCTAACGGACTCTAAGACTGGAGCATGCATTACTCTACATGTAGTGCGTGATGAAGAATATTAAATGACCATTAAATGCAGTATTTCTCTTACATGGAGACGTAAAGGCTAGACAATGACGGAAACTATTGATGCGATTCAGTAGCTTAGGAATGCAGAGAAGGAGGGCTGGACTGATAACTAGAATCATAACATACTCTTGGCAGACTCAGAGGCAGAGCCAGGCTGAGCCGGGCACTGCGAGGCAGGAAGTAAGTGAAGGGTCGAGGATACAGGTGGGGGCTGTATCGCTCCTCAGCGAGGACTCAGAAGACAGGAGCTGAATCTGGTGTCCGGGCCCTTTCGAGGCCTAGAAACGGGGACTTTACAATGAAATAACGTGCACACTGAGAAACGTGGCAACGTAACTTTACATAGGCCGAATACTCGTAGCTTTCACGAGAACTGGAAACTGGCATACTAGTAATGGACACAACTGTAATTGCGTCTTTAATCAAACATGGGGGATACATATGCATATTTAATCATGCACACATAACATAAGATGGAGGACACGTAGGGACACAGAACATGGCAAAATTTACTTTTCCACATTCCCTCCTTGTCACTACGTTTCCATCAGGAAACATCAATATTCATGATACCATCTATCATTTCATACAGTATCATTTGCTCGTCTCGAATTTTCTTGGAACTGGATTTAGGACGGGACTCGGGACTAGGAATACAAGATGTAGCACAAATGCCGCAAATCGCAGGGCCACATTGTAAACAGAGGCAGCAACTGAATATGATCGCTACTGCAATACCCAGAAATGACAATACTTTCCATCCCCAGGCGGAAATTATATTCCAGAACCAACCGGACCATGTCCAGGTGCCTGGATCTTGGTGTAACATATGGGCAATTTTATGGAGTCTGGTTATAGCTGAATAAACAGACGGTGCGTTATTAGGAATGAAAATGCAGCAACTAGATCCGATGACTCTACATGCCCCGCCCCTATCGGCCAGTATGACGTCAAGGACGAGACGATTCTGGAGCACGACAATTCTCATAAAGGATTGTTCTTCGGTTAAGTTACCTAGAGCAGAAGTAGTCTCAATCACTACTGCTTCGAGTGTTCTGGTTAATCTACGTATCAGTTTACTATTCACGACAGTACCTAAGTAGGGGAAGACACCTTTATTGATATCTATGTATTGTTCTAGAGCAGTTTCAGTATAATCGACAATCGGGAGATTTCTCTTGTGTCTAGTATGTACTAGGTGGGAATTCCTATGATAGTCAGGTGGGGCTAGGAAAACTGGTGGCAGTAGGAAGGCAATGTAACATGTACCATCCCAATCAAGGGGCAGACGAACATATGCGGTCTGACCACAAACAAAATAAGAATGACGTGAAGCTTTGAAAATAGATTTCCCACTGTCACTATACTTGATAATAGTAGTACAATCACTATGGCCTACATGTACGGAACCATTCTTTCGGACACATAATTCACCTTTGACTGGTAGTACTGACATGGCAGGTAAGTCTGGAGTAGAATCAGACTGAACATTCAGGACCATAAAATTCGAAGAATAATTACCCAAATTATAAACTTCATTTTCTAGATCTAACCCTGTTCTGTGGGGAAGACCTTGCTTGTCTGGAAAACATGTACTGTTAAGAAAAGACATATCTGTTGAGGATGACGTTAACGTGGACCATGCTCCACACGAACCGTTATGTGAAAATGGATAAGGAAAGAGTGGCAGAACTCCCTTCGGTGTCTGGAAAGGGGGGAGTCGACCACACACCCAACAATTTGTGGCATTGCTGGTCTGGTGTGAATAATGTAACATGCGGATAAAGGAGTTATTACGCATAGCAAGACGATATGAGAGTTCATGAGGAGGCAGATCACTAAACGTGTGCTCTACTGTAACATTAGCAGACTTATTTACATGAGAAACTGAAAAATACAAATAAAATGCATAACTGGTGCAGGAAATCATAATGCTGAAATATAGCAGAAAACATAAAATAATAGTGCAACTTCTAGAGTTCTCACTAACTCTCTCTCTATGGGGGTCTATTATATACATGTCAGAAACCGGTCTAACCGTTTCACCTAGGGGAGGACTTAGACAATCAAACTGGCTGACTTATTTTACTAGACCTTAGTTTAAGCTTATACTCCTGCTGCGGAGTTTTCTCTAACAGGGAAGGGTTCGTAGCAATGTCTTTTGCGGGACAGTCCTTAAGAATAGTACTTTGGCAGTCTTTAAGATCCTCGGAAATGTTCTTTGAAACAGGTTTCAATCCAAAAAATCTTTTCACATGAGACAGATGCACCCAGCCCTTCCTGCCTTCTAGCTTGACGGCAGTACGGGTGGCCAGGAGGACCTGTCGGGGTTCCTTCCAGCGAGGCTCCAGCGGACTTGAACGATCAAAGTTCCTGACCAAAACCATGGATCCGGGAACGATTTCATGCGGTGCCACCTCGGTATTGTCTGGAAATGCGGCAGCAACCTGTGAACGACAAGAGTTGAGGGCAGACATCAAGGAAGCTAGGTAATCTGTCAGCATATTACTTGAAACATCGGTAATACTTCGAGGTCTAGGTGTACCCCACATGTTAGGGGGGCGGCCAAATACGACCTCATAAGGGGACAGACCTGATCTGGAATGTGCGACCATGCGCATATAAAATAAGGCAACTGGCAGAGCTACTAGCCAGTCCACACCTTTCTCTTTACATACTTTTGCAATTCGGATTTTCAGGGTCTGATTATGTCTCTCTACGAGACCGGCTGCTTCTGGATGGCGCACACAATGGAACTTCCACTGGTACCCTAACAAAAGGGAAATATGTTTCATGAGCTCAGATGAGAATGGCTGGCCGTTGTCAGAATATACGACTCTTGGGAGTCCATAACGGGGGAAGAATTCACGAACCAACTGCTTGGCAGTGGTCGCGGCTGTGTAATCTGGGACTGGATATGCTTCTGTCCACCTGGACAAAGCGCATACAACTACAAGGACATACTTGAAACCTCGACATCGCTCCATCTGAATATAATCCATCTGGAGGACTTCAAAAGGGTGGTCGGGGGGCTGGAATCCACCTTGTTCCACCGGGACACTTTTACCTGGATTAAACTGGCAACATATCATACAGGTACGGACTTTCTGTTTGGCTGCAGCTCGTAAATGCTTGTTGAACCAAATGTTCTGGATACTGTCTAACATAGCTTTTTCTCCTAAATGTGCTGGACTATGTGCGGTATTGATAATGACTTGAACCATAGAATCGGGGAGAAACCATGTGGCTTTACCCTTCGTTACCCATCCCTGATCTGTCTGGACCCCTCCTTGTTCGGACCATTTCTTGATTTCCTCGGGAGTAGCATGTAACTGGATATCTATGACATCTTGAGTGGGGTCCTTAACTGTCATACATGTAGTCTGTTCTAGAGTGGATGTCGGTGTCTTATTAACTGGAATGTCTGGTGTCTGTGCTGTAAGCTTGGATGTGCGATCTGCTAGATCATTACCTTGAGAAATAGTGTCAGTAACTTTCGTATGTGCTTTGCACTTCATGATAGCAATAGATGTCGGTAAATGTATGGCATCTAACAGAGCTTGAATAAGGAGACCATGCTGAATCTTGGTTCCATGAGAAGTCATGAAACCTCTCTCCTGCCAGAGCACTCCAAAGTCGTGTACGACTCCAAATGCGTAACGTGAATCTGTGTAAACATTAACTTTCAGGTTCTTGGCGTGTATGCAGGCTTGTGTCAGAGCAACTAGCTCTGCTGCTTGAGCAGACAAGGTGTCAATACGGTGTGTTTCAATAACTTCAGTGTCAGTAGTCACTGCATACGCGGCTACTAGTTCTCCTGTACTTGTTCTCATACATGAACCATCCACATAAAGTGTCAGGTCGGGATCTGGTAATGGAATATCTGTCAAGTCTTGTCTTGGCTTTGTCATAGTGTTAACTACTTCCACACAGTCGTGTGTGGCAGGATTTGAATTAACTGATGGTAACAGTGTAGCAGGATTTAGAACGTTGCAGCGTCTGATTTCTATGTGTGGCTGGAACAGTGTCAATTCATAACCTGTTAAACGTGCAATTGTCAAGTGCTGAGTCTGTGTTCGGTTTAAAAGAACTTCCACGGAGTGTGGAACTTGTACTGTCAAGGAATGTCCTAATACTATGGAATCACTTTGTCTGATAGCTAGTGCTGTGGCTGCAACTGACTTGAGGCACGCAGGCAGAGCCTGGGCTACAGGATCTAATGTGCTCGAAAAATAAGCACAGGGCTTGTATTGACCTGCTTGATCTTGTGTGAGAACAGATAATGCTGTACCTTCCCGTTCAGTGACAAAAAGTGTAAAAGGCTTACTGTAGTTCGGTGTAGCTAGAACTGGAGCTTGGCATAGAGCTTTCTTTAACTCATTAAAACTAAGTGTATGTTCAGATGTCCAAGGGAGGACAGTCGATACGGCTGCCTCCTGTGTCGTTAACTGTATCAGTGGTTTAGCTAGAAATGCATACTGAGGAATCCATTGTCTGCAGTAAGAAGTGAGGCCGATAAAAGCACGTACCTCCTTCTGGGTCTTGGGCTGAGGAAGACTCGCTATTAACTGGATACGGTCGGGTGTCAACTGCCTACCCCTCTTGGACAGTAAGTGGCCTAAGTAGATCACTTGCTGGACACAGAATTGAAGCTTAGAAGGGGACACCTTGTGCCCCATCTCGGCAAGAAAATACAAGACTGTAAGTGATGCTCGCTCGCAAGCACGTTCAGAACGGGCTGTGATCAGTAGATCATCGACATACTGGAGCAGGGCAGTGTCAGTTGGCATGTGAATATTGTCTAGTTGTCTCTTAAGTGCTTGACTGTAAATACTTGGACTTTCCGTGAAACCTTGAGGAGCTCGTGTGAACATATAGCTCCTTCCATTTAAACAAAATCCGAAAAGGAACTGGCTGTCTGGATGAATGGGGACACTGAAAAACGCGTTCTTGAGGTCTATGACTGAAAAAAATGAGGCTTCAGAATCAATGGCTGTCAATAGGGAAGAGATATCTGGGACAACTGGGTACTGGGGAATAATACATTTGTTGAGTTCTCGAAGGTCAATCACTAATCGATATACTGGGGGTGCATTTGGATCAGTACGTTTCATGACTGGAATGATCGGAGAATTACATACATTGGAGTCAGTTTCTACAACTACTCCTTGAGCCATGAGCTCGTCAATAATTTTGGATAAGGCTGCTACAGCCTCAGGTGGCAATCTGTACTGTCTGATTCGTGGTAACACTACACCTGGCTTGAGAGTCACACGATGGGGTGTGATTTGCATATAACCAACATCAGTTGGACCTTGCGCCCATAGATGCTGCGGAACATTGGACAATCTCGGATCAAAATCTCGTAATACATAGTGACCCTTGAAGTCACGAAGGAACAGTCGTATTCCCTCTGGGGAGCAGCATATGACTGCACCTAATTCTTTCAGTGTCTTAATGCCTAACAGATTTTCTGGACATGACTTTGTAAGTAACAGATCAGTAGTGCGGGACAATGGACCTACTTCTAGAGTAACTGGCTGAGATATCTCATTTACAATAGGCTTTCCTGAAAATCCAAGGGAAACATTTCTTGAGCCTGAGAGCGGAGCCCCTGGAACTTCGGCGTGACTGATGGTGGTCCTACTTGCCCCTGTATCAATCAGAAACTTTCTGTCTTTCCCTAGTACTTGACTATGAACATAGGGACCTTCTTGATCTACAGGTATCTCGATGAGATGCAAGCCTACCTCCCTCTCTAGGCTGTTTCATGAGTATGGCTGATACTCTGGATACTCGGACTGTGCATACTGGTACATCTGCTGTGTAACATGCTGTGTTGCAGCAATAGGCTGCGGTGCTGGAACTGTCTGTTGTGCATTCTGTGACTGAGAAGTCTGTGAAACTTGTTCTTGTCTAGGCGGACGTGGTCTTTCTTTAGTCTTACCGGTAGCTATATTATGTTTCAGAACTGCACACTCGTTTATAAAATGACCTGGCTGTTTACAATAATTGCATGTCCCTTTAACGGGAACTGTAGGATGACTGGCTTGATTCATACCCCTCTTCTGACTGTCTTGAGGAACAGATTGTGCAACTAGTACTTTCATTTTCGTGTCTTTCATGCGTTTCCTTTCATGATCTTGTTCTTCTCTGATTCTATTCTGGTGGTATTGAAGCATCTGTAACATCTGGGACGGGGTATTAGCTTGCCAGGTACTTTCGACTTTCAAAACTCGATTCTTAACTTGTGGACTTGAATTCTCGACTAATTTAGTAACAAAAAGATGAGGGTATGACTCGCTACTTGTCTTGAGGCCACTGTTTATACTAAAACATTTCTCGAATCTAGAATAAAAATCACTAGTGTCTTCGTCTTGTTTCTGTTTACAGGCTGAGATTGCATCCCAGTCTTCCTTTTTAGTTGCTAATAATCTGGGCAAACCTTGTATTAACAGCTCTGGTAATTCTTTACATTTCTCTCCAAGACCGGTACCTGGTACTCGTATCTTATCTTCAGCTTCTAGAGCTGTCCAATCGATCTTTTTCTCTCCCACCTCCCAATCTTTTTCCTTGAGTTTCTCGTATACCCCTGCGGGCAACAGGACTTTTAACATTTTAATTATATCTGGATACGTGTATTCTCCCATACGGAGCATGTCTTTTAATTCTCGGTGGAACCCTGCTGGATCTTTATCATGACAGGGAATTAACTTTTTCATCTCTAAGAGTTCCATCTTTGTAATCGGAGTGTAAACAAACACTCGTTGCATTTCACCATCTGTTGTCCTGACTGGGTGTACTTCTCGTAACGGATTCTGTCTGTCTATGTAAAAGGGTTTACTTTCTGGAGGTGAGACATGAACAAAATGCGGGTTCAAAAACGTTCTATATTTGTGGCGCTGTTCTAGAATGACACTAATTAAATCGGTACCTAAACCTTTCCATCTATACTGGAGTAACTCGTTCAGGACATCATGCAACGGACCTGGATCAGAATGCTGACCCTCATACAGAGTAATGAGGTGTTGGATCATATACATACCCACCAGTCGCTGCTCGGCTGGGGGCAATTTCAGGAACATTTGTGCCACTATTTCGTCTGGAAAAGTGGTAGAATCAGTAATCCATCTGACCGCTGATCGGACTAGTTCTTGTTCATGCATAGTACTTAACTCGCTATAACCGATTCGTGATTTCAGAATGTGATCGGTAGCTTGAAATACTTGTTCCAGAGAACCTTGTTCTGGTGCTGGATGATGTAAAACTGACTTGTGTTCTAGGCGCAAATGGCAATCTGGAAATCTAGATTTTCCTACATACGCTATTCTGGCGGGATTCTCGTCCTCTACCTCTTCAGTAGAAGAGTCATTTTCTTTCTCGTTTACTTGTGCTGCTTTACGTTGTTCGTGTATCTTTATTATTTCTTTACGGATTTTCTTGTACATACTCTCTATACTACTGATAGTCTTGTGTTTACCCTCGGCTATATTATCACTCCACCTTGTCAGGATTTTCATTTCGGCCTGATCTTTAGTCGGGGAATCTTGTTCTCTTATTAGACAATTAATCAGGAACTTTAATATCATAAGCTGGATCTCAGCTTTCCTTTGAGACATGGCTTCGCCAATACTTTCTGGATCATCCCCTGTACGGATGAAACGATATATTCGGTCTAGATCTCCTTTCATATCTGGTAGGGTAATAAGGGCATGCCTCTGTCTGTCTGACTGTTCTGTTTTAACTCGTTCACCTATCTCGATTAGTTCCCTTTCTTGGGCTCGTTCTAAGGATTCTCTACTTAGTTCTGACTTTCTGATTTCTTTTTCGGTTCTTTTATGAGATTCTTTGCGCCATAACTCGATGGCATCTTTCTGTGACTGTCTGGCTTTCTTTTTCCATAATGCTTCTTCTACTCGCATGATGCACTCGGCATCCCATGTGCCTGATACAGGCCATCTATACTTTTCTTCTAACTGTTTGGTATACTCTACCCATAAGTCTAGATATAATATGGCACTTATGCCATGCTTCTGATACATAAAATGACCTGGACTGTCCCTAGGCGGGACAGGAACTGCTGCTTCTAGCAGACCTTTTCTGGTTTTTAGCTGACGTAATTTAGAGAATAAGGGCATAACTGAACTGTAATCTAGACACAATACAATACACAATGAACACGATAATTACTCCACATTCATACCACGACATTAAAATACATGAAGAACATTTTAAAATAACAGTTCGAACAGAATACTACCTGGAATACTGAAAACAGAATACATGAATTTTCTCGAGAACAGAACTGACTAGAACAGAAACTAGATGTACTGCTAAAACAGTACGAAACTTACCGGTCTCATAAAGAGACACGTCAGGACCCGCATCCACCGAAGTGGACACTTCGTTTTGGGTCTGTGTACCACCAACCCACGGACCAGAGTCAATTAGATTGACCCTGTCTAGATACTACCCCAGCAATGGTACTCACCGGGCAGCAAGAACGGAAGGCCTCGGACTGGACTGGACTGCTTCGACGCCGGACGGACGAACTTCGGACTTCTGTTACGGGTGGGCCTCCGGATACCTCGGACCTTGGACTCTCGGCTTGGGCTCTGGTCGGGACTCGCCGCGTTCCTCCACCGCCTCGTCTGGATGCTGGACCGCCACCTCCGTCTCCTCCGTGGGCCTGAGGGATACTTGAAGCAGAAATATCTGCACGTGCACGGTATGGTTCCGTCACGGCTGCAGAGGGTCAGGGGGCTGGCGTGGCTTCACCGGCGCGTGGGGAAAGGGCAAGTTCCTGTTTGGGCGCCATTATGTGGTATATAAATAAATAATACCGGATCTAGGTTTGACTGGACATAGCAATAACAGATAGCTCAATAAATAAGAGTCAAGATTCGAGGTAGTAGGAGTTTGCAGGTTTAATACAGCATAAAGGACAGGAACAGGACAACCTGCACAGGAATGGGATGGCAACGCTGCCGGGGGCAGGATCAGAATCGGCATAAGGGAATGGGTAACATTTAATAGCAGTGCACAAATATATATACTAAAACAGTTACATTACAATGAATTACAGTAGGCGGAGCAGTGGGTGTGGTCAATAGCAGTCGCGAAAGATAAGGGTGAAAATGGGTGTAACAGGGGCGTATACATAGACATGTGATGCAAACGTAACAGAATATGTCCTAAATGGGGCGGAAACATGGAGGGGGCTACCCAAGGAGCCGGGACCTCTAACCTAATGGTGCGCGCAAACTGACAATGACGTGTTACTAGGAGAAGCTGGGGGCTATGAACTCTGTGCTAGGAGCAGAGACTGAAGTCTGGAGAGTCAGGGCGACATGTACCTAAACCCTATCTAGTATCTGATGTTTAGAGAACATGTTGATAGAATCCAAAAGTTATCGGGGTAAAGGCTAACGGACTCTAAGACTGGAGCATGCATTACTCTACATGTAGTGCGTGATGAAGAATATTAAATGACCATTAAATGCAGTATTTCTCTTACATGGAGACGTAAAGGCTAGACAATGACGGAAACTATTGATGCGATTCAGTAGCTTAGGAATGCAGAGAAGGAGGGCTGGACTGATAACTAGAATCATAACATACTCTTGGCAGACTCAGAGGCAGAGCCAGGCTGAGCCGGGCACTGCGAGGCAGGAAGTAAGTGAAGGGTCGAGGATACAGGTGGGGGCTGTATCGCTCCTCAGCGAGGACTCAGAAGACAGGAGCTGAATCTGGTGTCCGGGCCCTTTCGAGGCCTAGAAACGGGGACTTTACAATGAAATAACGTGCACACTGAGAAACGTGGCAACGTAACTTTACATAGGCCGAATACTCGTAGCTTTCACGAGAACTGGAAACTGGCATACTAGTAATGGACACAACTGTAATTGCGTCTTTAATCAAACATGGGGGATACATATGCATATTTAATCATGCACACATAACATAAGATGGAGGACACGTAGGGACACAGAACATGGCAAAATTTACTTTTCCACACTGCGACAGGAAACATATTGTCTAGGTCTCCCCTGCCGGAGTTTCGGCCAGTAGCAGGAGGCCAGACTTGTGTCTGTGGCAGCAGCATCCATTTTGTGATGCTGAGGCTCTGGTTAACTTTAACCGGGATTAAGGTTAGTAACATGTCTTCTCCCTCTAGAAGGGTGAAATGCTACCCCCGTCGCCAGAATTGGCGAGGGGGTAGTATTCCAAAGCGTATGACACCTTACACGACATGTTTTGATAAAGCCAAACTAAAGATAGCATTTAACCGCGAGGTTCATAATGCACTTAAGAGTATATGGTATGGCAATATCCTGGAACAGCTATAAGGACATGGTTCCGAAAGCTGCAGACAGGCTCAGCTCATGCTAGAGCACCATCTCACATAAAACCAAGCACTCTGCCTTCAGGATTGTTAAGGCCTGCCATAGGAGTGACTTATAGGGGCATATGTGTCCAGATATAGGGTTAGACATAGGAATACTATATCTAAGCAAGGGGTGACTACACAACCTTGCCCCAGCTGAGTGATCAGCCAGTTGTGTCAGTTTGGATGGCCAGCCAGGGGTGGCAAAGTATATGCTGCAGCCCCTGGTAGGCCTTGGATGCACCCATGCCCTGGGTACCTATAGTACACTGTACAGGGGCACATAAGGTGACCCAATCCCAATTGGTGATGTACCTAAAGTACATGTTGTGAATTTAGAGAGAGAACAGCAGAGCTGTGGGTCTGATTAGCAGGCCCACAGCCATATTAAGTCGAAAACCAATGAAGCAAAAAGCAAAAAAATGGGGTGACCATAGGATAGCAGACCCTACTCTCCTACACCAACTGTCAGCTACACCCAGTCATATGATGCAGAGACAGGCTGCAGGTACTAAATGGCTAAGGCAGGAAATACCAACCTTCTAAATGTTGCATTTTCAAAACTGTAATCTAAAAACAGACTTTACCGTAAGAGAGGATTTTTCATTACAAGTTGAAAGACAACACACATGAACTGGTTGCCTGTCCCATTTGAAAGTTACAGCTTATTAAATGTAATAAGGTAACTCTAATGTTATCCAAAGGGAGAGGCAGATTTGGCACTGAGGAAGGCCAATTTAAGAGTTTGGTAAAAAAAAAAAATAATAATTAGAAGTACATGTACTACTTTTTAAATCCAGAGCTCCCTGCCCTCTCGACTGTTTATGGCTCACCCCAGTAGTGACTTATTTGCATTAAAAAGGCAGATATGGGCATGGCAAAAGGTTTATCTTGCAAGGTTGAAATGGTAGTTTTAAACTAGCCGCACTGGCAGACCTGAGACATGGTTAAATGGCTACTTAAGTGGGTGGCACAATCAGTGCTGCAGGTCCACTAGTAACATTTAATTTACAGGCCATGGGCACAAGAAGTGCTACTATACTAGGGACTTACAAGTACATTAAGTATGCCAACTGGGTATACACTAATTCTACCAGGTTTTAAGGAGAGAATAGAAGCACTTTAGCACTGTTTATCAATAGTAAAGTGTGCAGAGTCCCAAAAGCCAACAAAAAAGGGTCCTGAAAACAAGAGGGTGATAGCAAAACGTTTGGGGATGACCCTGAAGAAAAGGCAAGTCCAACACAACGCCCCCCCAGCCAAATAGCCAGGGTAGACTAATCCATACCGTGAGGGGCATACCTGTTTAAGCGGTGGAACATGGAAGGCCCTGTTATGCAGGGGCACTTGTCAGTTCTACGTCTCTCAGAACTCAGTTGGTTCCCCCTGTCTACAGTCACCTGAACCAGTGGACTGACCCATGTGGTACCTTTCTCATATGTGGATCTCATCTGTGAAACTCCTAACCTTAATTTGCTCAAAGATGCACCGCAGTAGGCAGACTGTACCACCATGGCCAACAAAGTGATGTGGCCCATTCCACTTATGTCCCCAGCCCGAGGAAAACTCTGTCCATACGGAGAGCAACAAACCCTCTACGCCGGAACCACAGCCAAGCTACAGAAAAGACTCCAACGCATCCAGAACACCTCCGCCCGACTCATCCTGGACATCCCCCGACGCAGCCACATCTCCGGCCACCTGAGAGACCTGCACTGGCTCCCCGTCAGCAAGAGGATCACGTTCAGGCTCCTCACCCACGCACACAAGTTTCTCCACGACCTGGGCCCCAAGTACCTCAACGACCGCCTGACCTTCTACACGCCCACCAGTCAGCTACGTTCTACAAGCCTCGCCCTCGCCGCCGTACCACGCATCCGAAGAGCCAACGCCGGAGGCAGATCCTTCTCCTACCTGGCGGCCAAGACATGGAACTCCCTCCCCATCCACCTTCGGCTGACCCAGGACCATCTCGCCTTCAGGAGACAGCTCAAGACCTGGCTGTTCGAGCAATAGCGGACCCCTTCCCCCAAGCGCCTGGAGACCCTTCCGGGTGAGTAGTGCACTCTACAAATGTTATGATTGATTGATTGATTGACAGAGGCCACGGACAGCTGTCAGTGTCAAGGGCTAGAACCCAGGCCATCCAGAGTTTAACACTGCTGAGGCTTCTCAGAGTGGAGGATTAACACTTCCTAGGTGTAAGACATCTAATACCACTCTCCTTCCCACCAGTTCAGCGGTGGTATCCAGACACCGGTCACTCAGCCCAAGATCTGTACCATGAGGCTGAACAGGGGTCAGGGGTGAGTTTTCCCTCTTTCCCTCCATCTGGGCACCTGCACCCTCCACTTGGGAGTGGTACCCCCAGACAACTGAGCTGTCAGGCTACCCTAGCAGCCGCCCCTCCCACCTCTTCTGCCCCCGGGGCAACTCATTCCCCAGAATGCAGTCTATCGGAATCTGGGTACTAACTATGACCCTCCTCTAGGTCACTTCTCCACCCTATTCCAGGGATACCAGAGACACAGAGCAGACAAGGATGCCCCCCCCCACACCCCCTCCCCTCAGCCCACAGTGATCCTCCATATTGTGCCGGTGTATTGCTCGGGGGAAACCTGCCTTTCCACCACCATGGTTTGGCTGGCCTGGTGTCCCTCAGAGCAGTGACGAGGACCCCATTCACCTTGACCTGGTGGATGTGAGGACTCCCACCCTCAGGGATCACCTGCTCAGCCTTTAAGCCCACCTCCCTTCTAAAGGAGATTAGGGCTTGATCTACCTCTTGCGCATGGGGACTAGTTACCCCTAGGGCCCTATTGACAACCCATGTAGAGGTTCCACCAGTGGGTTGTTTCTTAGGACAGATCCCCCTGCTTGTGTCTTGGCTGAGAATTTAAAAACAAGCAAAACTATTCAGAACACTTTACTTGCTCATGTGCAAATGACATATTTACAGAAACCTGATTTCCATACATTGTTTGTTTGTATGCTATATAGATTATCAATTAATGTCAGATCTGAGAAGCAGTAAGCACGGACCCCGGGGTGGTTCTGACGCCCGGGGGAACGAGAGACCAGATGCCTGAAGCTGACTGGATTGGGCCTGCTCCCATCTCCTGCCTCCGGGTCTCTCCTGAGTGTCCTAACTGCAGGGGCCACGGACACTGGGTTGGGCCCCCACTATAATTCGATCAAAAGATCCAGGCACTGGTTCCTCTGTGAGCCCACCCACAACAAACCTGACATATGTTGTTCCTGTGTACCGACCACCAAAGAGCCAACATGGGACCCTGGGCTGTGGCGGCTATAGCCCAGAGGTGCCCCCCAAAGTGAACTACCCCACTGACCCAAACACCATACAATCCCATTGGCTTCTGTGTGCGCCGGGACCATGGCACCTGCGGGGCGAGGCCCTAGTCACTGGGACCAGATATCCTCGCCGGGGTAGAACAGATGACACCCCCTACAGACCAAAAGACTTTAAACAACCCTCCTCACACCCACTGGGAGAAAAACAGGGGCAGGCTCTGTTCCCCATATAAAGGCCGATCAAAACCCCAACCTAGTTCAAGCAAGAGACTGCCCCCCCACCCTCAACCACCATGGGGAAAGATCGTGGGCCTAAACCAACCGTGACAGACCAAGATGGACCAGTACACCACAAATGAGCCCAGACCCACAGACGGGGTCACTAAGAAGCCTGCTCCGGCCGGGAGTGATCTTACCACAATTCTAGAAGCCATTAGTTCGTCACAGTCTTTAGTCGAGAACAAAATCGGCAAAGTCCGGGTAGACATTGCTCTTCCCAGACAGGACCTCTGGAACGCAACAGCACGCATCTCAGAAGCTGAATCCCGCATTTCTTCAGTGAAGGACGACGTACATCAGCTGAAAGAACAAGTAGCCCACCTACAGACCCACACCAAAGAGTTGCATAAAAGAGCTTAAGACGCCAAAAACAGGTCAAGGTACAATAATCTTCAGCCGGTGGGGTTTCCCGAAACGGCAGAACAAGGACAAGTGGTGTCTCTCATCGATAAATGGATCGTACCATGGATGCCTAAAGACATGCTATCTGCATGGTTTGCAGTGGAGCAGGCTCACCGATCTCTGGCCCCCAGACATCCGCCGGGTGCCCCACACCGGCCCATCATTGCCAGGATCCTTAATTTCAAGGACAGAGACTCAATTTTGAAAGAAGCCTGTACCCAGAATACTCCGACCTACCAAAACCACACCATAATGATCTTTCCAGATTATACAAGGTAGGTTCAGGCTCAAAGGCGATTGTACACCGAAGTCAAGCAAAAGCTATGCGCTCTCAATCTTCAATACAGGCTGCTCTTCCCAGCCCGCCTCTGGGTCGTATTCCAGGACAAAGCCTATTACTTCATAACTCCGGAGTCGGCCTGGACCTGGCTGACCGAGAAGCATCCCCTCAGATCCAGAACCACAGTTCCGCCCTCGGGGGCTCGGACCGAGGCCACCCCTGGGACATCCCCTAAAACAAGAAGAAGACGCACACGCTCACGTAGGGTCCATGGCTTCTGCAGAGCCATGTCAGGTTCACCTGCCACAACCGCCCAAAGCCCCAGGAATCAAGAAGAGCCGACTGAATCCCGCTCCCTACAACCGACTGGTTCCCTGGAGCAACCAGCCACCAAAGGAAGTCCCCCTAAGGCTTTGGGCACTGAATCCACAGACTCAGATCTCTTTCGAAGCCTGGTAATCTTGCATGATTGGCCAAACTGGGAACACAACTCCATGAGGAACTTGGGATAGGTGGTCGCAGCACACTAAAATATTCAGATAAATCTGCATATGCAACAAACATTTCCTGATTAAGAGGGGGGGGGGGGTCCTCCACGCAACTCCAAAGCTAAGCGTTATAGTATAGCCTGTTATTTTATTTTTTTTTACTTAAAAGGGCGACCAATACTTCCGTTCTTGAAGTATAGGGTGCGGGGTGGGGTAAGGAGGTTTGGACTGTTGTCCTATGTTTTTGTTCATCTAAACTGTTTAGTGTTCACAGCACTCCATCCTTTTACCAGCACAGACACACACAATACCCACACATCCGAAGGCGAGAATTCGTACTACACTCGTTAGCGCCTTTCACACGCCTTTGAAAAAACAATCTAGTGTTTTTAACACTGGAATTCTAGGGTATTTACAACTTGGCAGAAGCCAAATACCATGATATCTTTGTGATCCCATGGAAGACACAAACTACCCACCTTGTGTATATCTACCCATGCAGACACCTGCACTAACTTAAATGTCATTTTTCCATTCTCAACCTCGAAATGAATGAACCAGGCCTTAGATTTAACACATTTTAGAGACTTGTCATATTACGGCAGGTCTCTGGGCATCTTTAGACATTGCCCCCCTACCCACTCACCACCCTCAGAGTTAAATACAGTGGTAAACTGAAAACAAGCTAAAGCCTCAAAGACTTCCCTTCAGAGCTTAATATATGGCTTCCCCAGGCATAGGATTAACTTTTGATAAAGATACTCAATCCAGAATTGGCTTTGAAGTCTACTACTGTTAATTTAATTTTTAGTGTAAAAAAAATACCGTTAACTAAGTGGGGAGATCCAAACAGAATTATGCCCTCCATTTCAACTACAAGCGCTCCAGGTTACACTAAACCAGTGCTTCCTAAACTGTGGGTCGTGAGCAGGTTTTTGGCGGTAGTGAATGTTCAAGTAATAAAAAAAATGCCTTTAAATTCTGCATTTGTCTTGTCATGTTTGCTGCGCTTCAAAGACAAAGGTCAAATGTCAGGCTACATCTCACAAGGAACGACTCCTCGGCGCCCGACATCGCCATCCCAGAGGGCTACAAGATCACCCGAAGAGACCGCGACAACCAGACTGGAGGAGGCATCGCCATCATCTACAGGGACACCATCCGCATCAAGACCAACACCGACGACACCCTGACAACTGCCGAACACCTGCACTTCCAGATCCACACGGACCCCATAACCACCCTCAGAGGCACCCTGATCTACCGACCCCCGGGACCACGCACACAATTCAGCGAGGACATCGCCGACTTCATCAGCCCGCATGCCCTGCCCTCCGCTGACTACATCCTCCTGGGGGACATCAACTTCCACCTGGAGAACAACAACGACCGCAACACCACCACCCTGCTCGACAACCTCGGTCTCAAGCAGCTGGTGTCCACCCCCACCCACCTCGCCGGACACACACTCGACGCCGTCTTCTCATCCAGCAAAGACATCGCCTTCAGCCACGCCACCGGACTCCACTGGACGGACCACAGCTGCGTCCACTTCACCTTCAAAAGAACGACGATCCATCACCACCAGCAACAGGTTGCTCGAAGAAACTGGAACAAGATCACAGCCGACCAGCTCGCCACTTCCCTGAGCCAGCACCCTCCCGCCAGCTCAGCGAACCCCAGTCAGGCCGCCGACAACCTCACGAAGTGGATCAGCAACTGCGCAGACGAACTCGCCCCACTGAGGACCCCGCCCAGCCGACCCGGCAGCAAGAAGGCCCCATGGTTCACCGACGAACTCAAGAGCTCCAAGAAGAACTGCCGAGCCCTCGAGAAAGCCTGGAGAAGGGAACCAACACCGGATAACATGACCACCCTCAAGCTTGCCACCCGGAAGCACCACCAACTGATCCGCGCCACCAAGAAAACCGCATTCAAGGACCGGCTGGACAACAACGCACACAACTACAAGGAACTCTTCAACATCGTGAAAGAGCTCTCCAACCCCAACGCCGGAAAAAACGACATCACCCCATCGCAAGACCTCTGCAACTCCCTCGCCTCCTACTTCCACAACAAGATCGCGGACATACACAACAGCTTCAGCACCCAACCGACGCACGCCACGACCGAACCACCGCCCCCCAACACCACCCTCCGAAACTGGACCCCGATCAGCACCGAAGACACCATCCGCACCTTGAACTCCATCCACTCCGGATCTCCGACAGACCCCTGCCCTCACCACGTCTTCAACAAGGCCGACGCTGTCATCGCACCCCACCTGCGGGACATCATCAACACCTCCTTCGACACCGCCACTTTCCCGGAGAGCTGGAAGCACGCCGAACTCTGTGCCCTACTCAAGAAACCTACAGCGGACCCCACCGAACTCAAGAATTACCGCCCCATCTCGCTCCTCCCGTTTCCAGCCAAAGTCATCGAGAAGACCGTCAACAAACAGCTGGCCGCCTTCCTCGAGACGAATGGATCCCTCGACCGCTCACAGTCTGGCTTCCGAGCCAACCACAGCACCGAGACCGCCCTCATCGCTGCCACCGATGACATCCGAGCCCTGATGGACAACAGAGAAACAGCGGCCCTCATCCTCCTAGACCTCTCCGCGGCTTTCGACACTGTCTGCCACCGCACCCTAGTGCAGCGCCTCAGCAACGTCGGAATCCAGGAGAAGGCACTGGAATGGATCGTCTCCTTCCTCGACAGAAGAACACAGAGAGTCCGTCTACCACCGTACAAGTCAGAGGCCACCGAAGTCATCTGCGGCGTCCCTCAAGGGTCCTCGCTGAGCCCCACCCTCTTCAACGTCTACATGAGCCCCCTCGCGGCCATCGCACGCCAACACAACCTCAACATCATCTCCTACGCTGACGACACCCAGCTGATCCTCTCCCTGACCAACGACCCCGCCGCCGCCAGAG
The DNA here is from genome assembly GCF_964261635.1 of Lissotriton helveticus. Taxonomy (NCBI): domain Eukaryota; kingdom Metazoa; phylum Chordata; class Amphibia; order Caudata; family Salamandridae; genus Lissotriton; species Lissotriton helveticus. The sequence continues at coordinate 364,417,964 of NC_136070.1, forward strand.
CCGACCTTCACGAAGGGATGAAAAACGTAGCCGAGTGGATGACGACCAGCCGCCTGAAACTGAACTCGGACAAGACGGAAGTCCTCATCCTGGGCTCCTCGCCCTCCGCCTGGGACGACTCCTGGTGGCCCCCCGCCCTGGGCACCGCACCCAAACCGACAGACCACGCACGCAACCTGGGCTTCATCCTGGACTCCTCCCTCTCCATGACCAGACAAGTCAACGCCGTCTCCTCGTCGTGCTTCAACATCCTGCGCATGCTACGGAAGATCTTCCGGTGGATCCCAACCGAGACACGGAAGACGGTCACCCAGGCCCTCGTCACCAGCCGACTGGACTACGGCAACTCCCTCTACACCGGAACCACCGCCAAGCTACAGAAAAGACTCCAGCGGATCCAGAACACCTCGGCCAGACTCATCCTCGACATCCCACGACACAGCCACATCTCCGGACATCTAAGAAACCTGCATTGGCTCCCCGTCAACAAAGAATCACCTTCCGTCTCCTCACCCACGCACACAAAGCCCTACACGATCAAGGCCCGAGCTACCTCAACAACCGCATCAACTTCTACGCTCCCAAACGCCATCTCCGATCAGCCAATCACGCCCTCGCCGCCGTCCCCCGCATCCGAAGAACGACAACAGGAGGAAGGTCCTTCTCCTACCTGGCCGCCAAGACCTGGAACTCCCTCCCGACCGACCTGCGACTGACCCAAGACCACCTCTCCTTCAGGAAGAAGCTCAAGACCTGGCTGTTCGAGCAGTAGCAGCACCCCCCCCCCCAAGCGCCTTGAGACCCTCCGGGTGAGTAGTGCGCTATACAAATGTCTTGATTGATTGATTGACAAATTGCTGCTTTTTTTTACGTGGCAATGGGTGTTTATAAACTCATCTCACTCACAGTCAGACAAAGAAAAGTAAAGTTAATTATGTTACATTCAACAGAAGCAAAGTTGAAGCACTTTTGTGTAATTCTGAAGTGTTTTGGAAACAAAGATTTTAATAGGAACAAAACAAATCAAGACACTTTACTTGGTGAAGCACAAATGGTAAATATTCACTAAAACCTGATTTCCATGCATTATCATTTGTGTGCAATACAGTTTTATCAGTAAAACTGTACGTCTGTGGAAATTTAGTGGCCATTTCAATAAACATGTGCTGTCTGTAAACTGTATCGTTGCATTCCGTGGATGTGATCATTCTCCAACAAGTTTCATCCATCTAGCCTGTCAATACCTTTTAGTGCATATTTTTAGGAAGCAGAGCTCTTTCTAATGTTCTAGAGGTGGCTGTGCCTGCAGACCCTCTTGGGTTCCTAAAAGGGCTACGGGTGTACCATTGATAAGTCACATCTAGGTCCCAAGGGTGCCCTCAGTGAATGCCCGGCTCAAAGTTGGATGGTACTCCAAACTAACTGCCGTCGGAGTGCATAGGATGTGTGATTTATTTTAATTTTAAATATTTTAATGGCATCAGCTAGGCATTTTGCGAACTATTGGACTGAAAAATAAGGGCTGGGTATGCTATATCAATACTTAAAATGAGACCGATTTTGGTGCTTCTCCCCCAGCCTGATCTAATCTACTCAGGTATTAAGTAATGGGGTTTTATCTTCTAATGTTGGCACTACATTTCCGTGACGATGCTGTACCTTTTAGTGATAAGATTAGAATATCTGTGTGTCGTCCTTGGCATGCATTTCAGCCATCAATAAAAAATAAAACATCTGATAGAAGAAACTATTTCATAGAATCTCAATGAAGTTAGTAAACTTGTGCTTACCGTTTTCGTTTCATAAAATGAAGTGCTTGCATTTTCTGAACTGCAATTCTCGAGTGAGCCTTCCATTTCTCCGCCAATTACATTATTCCAAATTGATTGCCTTTAAAAAAAAAAAAAAAAAAAAAAAGTAGAAATTAAACCACAATGACCAACACAAGTTATCAATTCATGTAACACAAACCCCTTTCGAAAGCCAAAGTTAAATGTATGTAAGAATCAGTTGTTAATCATTAGTCAATCAGGTGCAGATGTCAAACTACCTACACAAACTTTCAACAAGCTGTTTTTTTTACTTAAAACAAATAGCTCCTTGAACATTTTTCTAATCTTTTGGGGTTTTTTGGGGAATGTCAAACAACACATTGGTCTGAGACCAGAGTGCAATTTAAGTATTCAATGAATGAATGAATGAAATTAATGAAATAGAATTTATACAGTCAATGGCTACCCTGAGGCCTCCCAGCGTTGTGGACTAACGCAGAATGACAGGAAAGGAGAGGATTAGTTGCATTCATTGAAAAGAACGTTTTTTAGGAGCTTTCAAAATGAGAACAGGTTATGCTCCTTCCGCAGGTAGAGTGGGTGGGTGTTCCAGAAGTTTGCAGTATTATGAGAGAAGGAGCGCCCGCCGCATCTAGCCTTCCTTATTCTATGTGTGATGACTAGGAAAGAAGACAGAGCGGCGATCTCTGGAAGGTTGATAGGGGGGTGATCATGGATTGGATTGTCACTGGGACTTTCTTCCAGAAGGCCCTGTGAGTCAGGGACATGGCCTTAAACTGGATCCTTGCCTTGATTGATAGCCAATGAAGGCTCCTTAGTGCAGGTTTCGCAGATTGCTGTCGGGAGACCTGAAGAAGCATGCGAGTAGCACAGTTCTGAATGATCTGGAGGTTTTGGAGATGGTGGCTTGGGGGGCTCTCAGGTAGAGGGAATTCCCATAGTCCAGGCGAGAGAGGATGAGGGCTTGAACCATGATCCTTCTCCCCTGAAAAGGGAGAAGGGGAAGGATCTTGCGGAGCATCCTCAAAAGGCAGTAGAAGGTGGCTGAGATTTTAACGGCCTGGTGCAGAACTGCAATCTTTAATACAAAAAGTAAAAAAGGACAAACAACGTTCACTTTTGTATCAATTATAAGTAATTTGCTCTTGATTAAAAACTCAATTTTCATCAAAAACTCTGGGAAGCTAACAATAGTACAACACAGGCATATTGTATTATCTGTATTGATCTGTTGGGGGGGCGCGGTTGATCTGTTGGAGGCATTGCTGTTACTCCTACCTGCTGGCTTCATAAACAAACGCTGACCGTCCTGACTGCCCTTTTGAATTTGAATTTAAAAGCATCTATTAAGCGCACGTATACCAGGCGGTTTCTTGGCGCTGAAGGATGCGAAGCCTGGGGGGAAGAGGTGTGGGGGATTTAGGGCGAGAAAGCTTGCAGGAAAAGAAAGGTTTTGAGCGCCCTCCGGAACTCAGAATACGAGGGTATAGATCTGATAGTGGGGGGAAGGGAGTTCCAGAAAGTGGGACCAAGAATAGCGAATTTCATACCCCCATTCGGTTTTTCCTGAACCGCGGTACAGAAAGGAGAGACTGGGTGGAAGAACGAAGTTCTCCAACAGGCCTTTAGTTTTTGATTTCAGAGTTTATAAAAGCTGGAGCAGTTCCGGCTCGGGCCTGAAACGTTGTGCATCCCAGCTTGAAGAGGGCCCGCTCTCTGATGGGGAGCCAATGCAAGGCCTTTAATAGAGGAGTGGCATGGTGCGATTTGGAAAGACCATGAATGAGGCGGGCAGCTTGGTTCTGGACCAACTGGAGACGTCGGAGGGCATAGGCAGGAATGCTATTGTACAGGATGTTACCATAATCTAGGCGTGATAACACCATTGCCATCAGGATGAGTTTTAAAGCAGAGAAAGAGAAGAATCTGGAGATTTTTCTAATGGTACGAAGGGTAAATAAACAGGATGATACCACCGTACTGATCTGGGAGTGCAGGGGAGATGTTGATTCAGCGTGATCCCAAGTGTTTGGACTGAGTGGGAGGGTGAAGGGGGGAACCAAGGGAGGGGGGCCAGAACATGGGGATCCGGGGACTGGATGAACCACCGGTGAGAACCAACTCGGTTTTATCAGGGTTGAGTTTAAGGTGGTTGAGGTTCCTCCAATCCCTGATGAAAATCATAACTGATTGAAAACTGTGAATGGATTCAGGGGAGTGGGAAAGGTTAAAGATGAGCTGGAGGTCATCGGCATAGTTGAAAACCGTGACCTCCAGCTGCTATAAAGCAAAAATGAGGGGGAAGATGTACAGGTTAAACAAAAGGGGGGAGAGGGAGGAGCCCTGAGGGACACCGCATTGCACCTTGCATGGGGAGGCAGAGAAGTCTGCCAGATGGACAGCCTGGGTGCGGTCTCTCAGAAAAGAAGTGAGCCAAGCCAGGGGGGGGCCCCCTGATGCCCGCAGCCTCGACACGGGTGAGAAGAATGGAATGGTCAACCGTGTCGAAGGCAGCGGACAGATCAAGGACCAGGGCCTGGGGCCGGTTGGCATCCATCCCCTCCCCGAGTTTGTCCATGACTGAGACCACGACTTTCTCAGTGGAGCGGACGAAAACCAGCCTGGCAAGGGGCTAAACAGCCACTGTCCTCGACAAAAGAGCTGAGGACAGTGGTGATGTGGCACTCTAGGATTTTACCCAAGTATGGGAGAAGGGAAATGGGACGGTAGTTAGGGAGGGAAGAGGGGTCGGCACCAGGTTTTTTCAGAATGGGAATTATTGTTGCCGATTTGTGGGGGTCAGGAACAATGCCTTGCTTGAGGGAATCATTGAGGAAAACCAAGGGGGGGGGGGTAGAGCAAGCTAGAAAGATCTCTCTCAGTACAAAAGCCGGGTAGACATCAGAGGGGGAACCGGATTTAACCCGGGCCAACAGGGGAAAGAGGGTTTCCCTGGTCAGAGGGGGTATATGATCTAAATGGGATCTGTTGAACGGAGGCTCAGGGGCAGCGAAGGAGGTGGTATGTTAGCCTTAATGACTGCAATTTTATCAATGACAAAATTGTTTACGGAGTCAGAGAGATTGGGAGGGGGAGGGTTTGAGGGAAGCTCTATCTGACGAGGCCAACTCAAACGGTGGAGAAGATTTCCCTAGGCTGATTTTCGGCTGAGAGTATTTTGCCCGAAAAGTAGCTAGTCTTAGCGAGAAGGATAGCCTTTTTGTATGTATTAAGTGTGAGGGAATAGTTTTCAGAGTCGAGCAATAGGCGCGCCTCCAGGCGCGCACAGCCTGACGTACGACCAGTTTTTTCTCCTTAAGGTCATCAGTAAACCATTTGTTGGCATTATGGGCGCGTCGGACTGTGACGCGTCTCAAGGGGGCCACTTGGTCGCACGCCCTAGAGAGCCAATCGTTGATGGTAGCTACCTGAGATAACGAGCAAGCTCATCTAGGGCGGGATAAGAGTCTTGAAGGGAGAAGCAGTTCCAATTGCGAGCCCAGATGTTCTTGGGGAAGGAAGGGCGTTTGGCAAGGCTAAGGTCAAGGAAAAACTAAATCAAAAATTGATCAGACCAAAGACAGGGTGTGATGATTGGGGATGTGACCGGGACATTAAGTGACCAAATTTGGTCCAGGGTATGCCCCCGGACATGGGTAGGTGTGTGAACATGTGACACAAAATTTAAACTGTGGAGGAGATCGGTGAAATCTTTAGACACCGCATCTTCCGCTGGATCGAAATGGACAGAAATTGAAGTCCCCAAGTACTAAGACGGGGGAGTTATTGACTGCTAAGGTAGCGAGCAATTCCTGAAACCCAGCAAAAAGTGGGGAGTTGATTGGGGGGGGGGGGGGGCGGTAGACAAGAAAGCAGGTAAGAGGGACTTGAAAAGAGGCGGAACGCATCACTAGACAGTCGACTGCCTTGATAGCCGGGGAAGAGAGCACTTGGAAGTGAAGGTCAGAACGGACAATCAGGGCGACGCCGCCACCTGCCTTGCCTGCCGGTCGATCAGCCCGCAGGACATAGTAGGAGGAGGGGAGGGCTGCGAGTACATTGGGCAGAGAATCTGTGCAGAACCAGGTTTCTGTCAAGAACAGGAGGTCAGGCTTGTGGGAGTCGAGGAACACAAATAATTCAAGGTGGTGCTTGACTGCCGATCTTGTGTTTAAAAGAAAGGCCGAAACGGTGGACGCTGATCTAGACGGAGGGGGGGGGTTCTGAGGGAGGAGAGGGAGGGAGTGATGGAGAAGGCAAGGTGGCTGGGAGGGGGGGGGGGGTGATGGGGTCGGGCGAGGCCAAGTTTGGCAATTCTGGCGGTAGTTTCAGGGCTGATGATCCAAGGGCCCTGGTAAAGATAGAGTTCTTCCGAAGTGTAGGTTAGAACTTGGGCATAGTGGGCTGCCCCTAGACCCGGCCAGCCACGGACGGGCGCAGACGGGCTTCCCCTTGGCGCGTCCGCTGCGCTTGCGCTTGCTCTCCGCCCTAAGTAGTCTGGGGCCGTCGAGAGACTGGAGCGCTACTTGCGGCATCCGCCGGAAGTGAGGATCGATTTGCTCCCGGTGTAGCCCTCCAGTCAAGCGGCACAAGCCGTGCTGGAACGAGGCCTCGGGGCACAGGAAGGAGCCGAGGAATAGAGAGTAGCTGGCCAATTAGGGTTAAAAACACAGAGTAAGTGATCGATTTTAAAAAATACAACTAACAAGCAAATGCGGCACCCCTAACATCAGGCTGCTCGCATCTTGCCCTCCTGCCGCCGCACTTTGCATCACCGCGGCCGCCGAGAGGAGGACTACGCTTCCCAGGCACATTAGCAGAGGGAGCCTCCCACGTCATTTCCCGCGCCCGGATGCACTTTAAACCGCGCACAGCCCCGGTGGAGCGGGCGCTGTTGATCTGTTGGGGGCATTGCTGTTACTCCTACCTGCTGGCTTCATAAACAAACGCTGACCGTCCTGACTGCCCTTTTGCCCTCCTGCCGCCGCACTTTGCATCACCGCGGCCTCCGAGAGGAGAACTATACTTCCCAGGCACATTAGCGGTGGGAGCCGCCCACGTCATTTCCCGCGCCCGGAGGCGCTTTAAACCGCGCTCACCCCCCGCGTCGCGAGAAGCCCGGGACAAGGGCGGGACCGTCTGTGGCAGTCAGAGGCCAGAAGAGGGTGGGCTGGGCCACCCCACTAACTCCTGCATTTTCTCTTTGGACATTGACGAACTCCATAAGGTACTCTCAGCAATAAGATAATTTAAAAGAGACAAATTATATCTGGACAAATTTGTCAGGGTTGTTTCTTTATCCAAAAACCTATCTCTTGTGGGGAGGGAATATTGCGGTTGTTTCTTTATCCAAAAACCTATCTCTTGTGGGGAGGGAATATTGCCTGTAGTGATCTGTGCCCTATAAATTCTTATTAATGTCTGATAAGGGTAAAAATATCATGTCTTTTGTTTCCCGCCCTATGACAAGACACCAGGCTGCTACGACTCAACCACTCCCGAGTTTAACAGCCATAGACAAAATGCTCCAGAAAACCATTGTGGTAGTGGCTACAGCCATAGAGAACACAGAGAGGAGATTATCAATCCCCCCCTACTGGCCCTTTATTACCGCAAGCGGGGGATTTTTCTGTAGCTACTGTCAACCCTCTCGCCTGCAGTTTTTCCCCTCACGTCATCCTTTGCTGAGCTGCTTTGTGCACAGCCTGTTACTGATGCTATTGATGTTGTCGATAGTCCGCCTGTTGCCAAATCTCCAATTCAAGCTGCAGGGAAAAAAGCTCGTAGACCCCGTACTATAAATAAAAATCCTAAACCCCAAAAAAAGCCAACTAACAGATCCCCCGTACTATAAATAAAAATCCTAAACCCCAAAAAAAGCCAACTAACAGATCCGTGGTGTCTATTGATGATTCTATAGCGGATACTGCCGGTTCTTCCTCATCCCCTGTAGGAACACCTGTCTGGGTCACTTATTTACTTGTCGACTTCCAAGCCCACATCGAACAGATTATTGGCACACATATTAAACCACTGGTATCTAGGTTGGATAGATTGGTTTCCACAATAAATAACATAGGTCTGGGGAAAGTCCAAGTCCAGTCTGCGAGCCCACTGGGAAAATATGGTAACATAGCGACTATTAGTTTTTCTAAGTCTAGACCCTGCCTTGAAACTACTGGAGTCAGTAACAGTCTTGCTGGGAACCCTGTTATTGGGCTGATTCCTGACACTACTAAGTTAACTGCGGATTATAGAGGTTTGATTAACAGTAATAATACCCTAGTTCCCTTGGCCCAGCCAATTGGAAATCTAACCTCAGATACAACCTTGCCACAGCCAATGGATGGTAAGGTAGCTGGCGGGACTAATACAGTGCCAAGAGGGGTGACTGATGGGGGGATAAGCCATTTAGACCTACAATCCCAGGCTAGTAGGAACATCGTAGCCAGGGGTTCCACAAGAGAATTGCCCTCCATTGATCTTCCCCCTGAGTCTTTGCCATATGTAGTTGTCCTAGCTGGGGTCCCTCCCCTTGGGCAGGGAAAGAGTGAGGATCACAGTGATCTTAAAAATAAATGTATACAATGGCTTAACACCTTCAGGCCCTCTCCCCCTAATGCCTCAGGTGAAATCCGTAAATAGAGTAGAATGGATTGGGTCTGGAGCTAAAACTATTGCAGGCAACTGCGTGATAATAAACTTTAGGCACACATGTGCTGTTGAACACATCTGCAGTGGGTTGTCAATCTGGACAAATACACAAATTCTTCCAATCCATCTGTCATACTTTTACCCTACTCCCCAGACGAGAATCACCCAGAGTAGAAGCTTTAAGCATCAAGGGGCCTACAATAACTACTCCCATAGAAACCAACAGGGGTGTGCAATTTGGGAGGGCTCTCATTCCCATACCCATTTACTTTCACTATTTCCCCAAAGAAATAGGTTCAGTTGCCTGGAGCAGGTAGACTGACTTACAGTGGGGCAGAATCTTAATCTACCAACAGATTATAGAGGAGGTATTCAACCCGCTACTATGGAGGGAAATGATGCTATTACCAGACCTGAAAATCAATTAGTAGATCAACAATTGATCACTGAGGGTTGGTCAGCTTTGGGGGAATACATGCAACAGGCTGGCCCCTGTGATCCTTACGAGACGCTGCTTAGTGGTGAGGCAAGTGAAAGGTTATCTGAGCCTAGAACTTTAATTTCTGGTTCTGGGTCTGATGCAGACAGTGGCAAACCATCAACTAGCTCTTTGCTAGCTGATGGAAGCATAAAAATCCTGTCCTGGAATGTAGCCGGCTTAAAAAATAAATTGCCTTTGCCTTAGTGGGGTTCCTTTATGGCGATGCATGACATCTGCTGGATGCAGGAAACATGGGCATTGGAGGAGAGTGTAAGGCCTGGTTTTGCCACCTTCGACATCCTGGCAACAACTGGGGGTAGGGGGAGACAGTCAGGAGGGCTTGCAATATGGGTGGGCACGCACCTGGGTGCCCAGGCTGCTGTTATACCAACTAACTCCCCTGATGTTCAGTGTGTACTCCTATTCCCCCAAAATATGCTGCAGGTGGCCATATTAAATATCTACTCTAGGCCAGTTAAGAGTGGGCGGGAATCTGAAACGATTGATGTATTAAAAAGTTTCATTCAGTCACTGGACCCTTCAATTGTTCTAGTGCTTGGAGGAGACTTTAATTGTCAATTTGAGCCACTCTTGAGCTCAGAACTGGGTGGCCAGGATTATGAAGATCAGTTCTGGCATGTGCCTGACCCACAGATCCCTCCTGTCAGGGCATGGACTCCTTTGGTCCTTCAAATAAAATCACTCTCCCTTTCAACATCTCTGCGGGCCTGTAATGGGAGGTTGGCGCCTGACAGACCGGGGTCAGATACATTTAATAGAATAGATCAAACTTCCATCATTGATTATATAATGATGGGAGCAAGACACTGGGACAAGCTGTTGGAATTTAGAGTTCACCCAAGACAAGATAGTGACCACAATGCCCTCGTTTTAACACTGAAACCTGGGAGTTTTGGGTTGACAAATCTGGCACCTGAACCTATCTGTGAATCCCTCCCTCTTATGATATCTAATAACAGGCGAAGGATAAAATGGCCACACCTTCAGGATTCCCCCCACCAAACTTGCTGAATTATATCAGATAGCTACACCGCTCATTTCTGATATGAGGGATGCTGGCTCCCTGGGTAGAGCTGTGGAAATTCACAACCAACTGGCTGCCGAACTAGTGGATGTGTTCTGCTCGGTGCGCTTTATAAATGCTTTGATTGATTGATTGATTGATTGATTGATTAGGTAGGAATAAACCCCCACGGGCAAGGACACATCCCTGATACGATGCATACTACAGGAAGGCAAAAAAAGACCTGCTTTTAGTAGTTAAAGCCAAAGATAGAGCAGCAATTAAGAAATCCCGACCGCTTTACAAAAAGGCAATAGCACGGGGAAAGAGGGACTGGGAGGAGAACTTGTGGGCGGAGCTTAGATCCACACTTAGTCGCAAAGATTCTAAGTCATTCTGGGCCATTGTCAGCTCAGGTGTGAGTGCTGGTGGTCCAGATCTTGCCCCGAACATAGCCCCCTCAGTGTGGGAGGCACACTTTGGATCACTATATGCAAATGTTGAGCTAGAGATTAGTTCCCATTCATGTGGTGAATTCCCTAAGGAGGATGGATTGGTGGGGTTGACGGATGTGGCTCCGGGGAAAGATATGGCTCCCCCTCTGTTGGTTCCCGTGGGCTCCCACCATGAGCATCGATTGGTGGGGACCCTGGGCGACCAGCGGCGGCGGGAGTCACTGGGTGGCGGGGACCTGTTCCACCTCGATTGGTATGAGGCTATCACTCTGAAGGAGGTGGAGTCAGCAATAGCAAGGCTACCTCCCATTAAGGCCCCCGGCTTGGACAAACTGCCTGGGGATTTATTTCGCTCCCAACCGAAAATATGGGCACCATACTTGGCAGTCCTATTCAATGAGATCTTAGCGGGTACTGACCCACCAGGTACTTGGCTTGGAGCCGAGATCGTCCCGATCTTTATGAAAGGATGCCCATTAACACCGTCAAACTATAGGCCCATCAGTCTTATAGACACAACACAAAAACTAATGGGCAGGATCATCTTGGACAGGATCCTGTGGTGGATGGAGGAAAATTAAATACTGACCACACTCCAGGCTAGATTTAGGGCGGGTATCTCTACACTGGATCAAATATTCGGGTTGCAGGTTTTATTTTGGAAAACGGCTAGTGTAGAGGGTGGCAGCCTCTACCTTGTCTTTGTTGACCTGCGAGCCGCTTTCGACCTTGTTCCCAGGGCAAAGCTGTGGAGGGTCCTGGCAGACCTGGGTCTCCCGACCTACTTATTGTCTATTTTGACCAGACTACACACTGGCAATTATGCCCAAGTAAGGTGCGGGAGGCATGGAGACCTGTCAGGACGTTTTCCTGTTTCGAAGGGCGTTCGCCAGGGGAGCGTACTGGCACCAACATTATTTTGTCTGTACATCAATGGTCGTATTGATCACTTAACTTGTGTAATAGACAATGACGCCCCAAGGTTGGCCACTCGGAGAGTGCCCGCTCTGATGTTTGCGGATGACACTTTGTTGTTATCCAAAACATCATCGGGCATTCAGCGAATTGTGGACGGTTTTGCATCGTTCTGTGCTTCTCGTGGATTGGAGATAAACTTGGACAAGACCAAGTTTATGATTTTTAATCCACCGAAACAGACCCGCCCAAACCCTAAGCTTAATGGTATCCCCTCGAGAGGGTCAAGACCTTCGTCTACCTGGGCATTACCCTGACAGAGAATTTTGATTGGGGCTTCCAAATTTCTAAATCAGCTCTCAAACTATCCCAAGTAACTGGGGGTATAAGTAAATTCCACAGAGCATCTGACTTTAAGCCAGCAGCTCCGGTCCTTGAAATATATCGACACCAAGCTAGAATGGCCACAACCTATGGTGCTGAATTATGGGGTCATAAAAATGTATCCAATCTCTTGAGGGTGGAGCATAATTTTATGAGGAACCTGGTGGGATTACCACAAAGTACGCCACTCATTCCTCTACGACTGGATTTGGGGCTGGAGTCAATTGAAGAATTGGTAGCTGCGCGGCCTATGCTCTATTGGAAGAGGCTGTGGTCAGTTCCTGAACTGGCCTCAAGCGGAATTTTCGGAAGTCTGGGCTCTTCTCAAAAGTAAAAATATCCCATGGCTGCTTCAGATCAGGGCTCTTTGCATACAGATTGGTCTGCCAGAGCTCTGGGAGACCCCCGAGTTGTGTTGCCTGGGGATATCAAAATCAGACTTACAAAATCAGTTGAGGTGGCAGAATTCACTAGCCCTCCAGAGATCAGCAACCTTGGGTAGGCGGTCAGTAGAGTTCCTCCTAGTAAAAATGGACTCTCGATTAGAGGAATTCTTAGATGTAATACAACCTCCACTTGCAAGGAAATTATACACACAGCTAAGACATGGCAGCCTACCAATTAGGGCATTTGCTTGTATATGGGCAAACCCGGATAAGGAGGTCTGTCCGGCATGTAACTATAAACGTGAAGACGTCCCTCATGTAATGTTCTTTTGTCCTGCGTATGTAATGATAAGGAAGTGTTGGCTAACCCCGTTATGTAGGAACCTTAGGTTTAGAAATTTTACACAGGCATGTCGCGTTCTAATTTATGATACCCACCCCCCGATAGTTTTCGCCGTATCCCGTTTCTTGTTTGGTATGTGGCGTAGAAGGAAAGCCTTTGTATGATATATTTGATTAACTATGAATTTTATACCTATTGGTCTTTGATAACTGCTGAGTTTAATCTTTTTTTATATTCACAATTGACCTGTCCATTATTTATTGTCTTAATGATTCGTGCTTTGTATGTATTTTATCTGCACTTTTATGGTCTTCGACCGAAATAAAGTTATCAAATGTAATGTATTTTTCATGCGCAAATTCAGACAATCCAACCAGCCATGTCCTTGGGATTAGAAAACCACATTTTTGAGAGGCTCACTCTTATGTACGAGTCATTGCACACAGCAAGCTTCATTTTTTGGGCACTGCTATGAACATCAGTCCATTAATCGGCATTTCAAAACAAATAAGCTCTTTTTGAAACTCAGGAGCATTGTCCTGGTGTCACCAGGGCTGTAAGTGGAAGCTTTTTCGATATTATATACAAGACATAGTTGCTGCTTATTTATCTTCTGCAAGTAACAACCATTGACAAAGCAAATAGTCCTGACATGTTATAGGTATGACGTTACTTGTTGTATCATATCATATATCTGGATGCAATGACAGAAACAGTAAATTACAAGTCGGGCAGCACACTATGCTAAGCACAGATTATTAGCTTAAGTGTTTTAAGCCACGCCCTTAATTACACTGGCCACGCCCCTTTGAGAGAGACCCTAGATTTTTCATCCCACTTAAAGCCCTGCACAATGTAACTAAGTGCTTACTAGCAGCATGAATCTGAATTCAACTACATACTGAAACGTGCAGAAGTGAAAGCAAGCAGCAGCATGGGCAAGCCAACCAGCACAGCGTGGAGGTTGAAAAGTATTTCAAAACCTCATTAGCTTCTGTGCTGTATTTACCTTGCAGCCTCAACTGGCCCTCTTTCAATCACCTCGTTGCAGCACCACTTCCAAGCCAATCAATGAAGCTGCTGGGTTGCAGACCTTGCACCAGCACACCAGTACCTGTTGTTATTCAGTTCATCTTGTGCTGCCTAAATGTAAAAGCTACGCGCATCTCCTGCCCTTGACTCATACTTCTGGCGCACTAACCCACACGCCACACTAGCCCACACCCTGCATAAAGAAATCACAACAGTCAAGTGCACCTCTCGCCCCACAATGCACAGATTCACTCGAGCTGCACAAAGTAATGGGCTCCCACTGACGGTCAAATATGAAGCAGTTTTTAACAAGACTTGAGAGCTGCTGAAAATGTAATGAAAATAAATTACCGTAATGTCAATCCTAGGTCAGAGTTATAAAACACAAATTTGGAAGCATGTTCAGTGGTATTTAACAGCAGCAACGAAAGACAAGAACATACTGATACAGCGGTCGGTGGAGGCTTTCTGTAATCTAGACAGCGTGCTCAGCATAACATAGGAGGGTCACTGTTGGGACGGGAAGTCTCCTGCATGTCTCTGGAGAGAGTGCTTCGCCTGCCTTATGCTAATCTCCAGGCAAGTCGCTCCAAAGCTACTGTATAGTTTCTAGATCCCTACCTCAGTGAGCATGACAATCATACATGTCCACTGAGGGTCTCCCTGTTTACATGGATTGAGACCCTAGAGCTTGGCTCTGAGGTCTAGGGGGCATGCCTAGTGCACCCCTATTTTTCAGAGAGTGGCTACTGCCCTCTCTATTAAGGCTGTGGTAGACTGACAGTGGTGGCAGCAATAAATCTATAGTCAGGAGGGGTGAGTCCCTAGGCACCCTCCTGACCAAGTCTGTGCAGTTTGCGTTGCCTTTGTCTGACTGATGTGTGTTTGAGAGCCCGTGGGTGTACAGGGGAAGAATGGGGATTTGAGCCAGTGTGAGGAATGTGAGCTGTCCTGCTGGACATCCCAGCTCCCCCGTCCCCCTCCCTATTTCCTTGGAAAGGCCTGGTGGGCTGGGGGAGACATTCAGCTCTTATCTGGGTTTAGCTGCACTAACTGTGTGGAGAGGACCCTCCCCCACTGGTCAGGGCCTCCTGGGCTGGAGTTAATTAAAATTCCTCTCTAGAGGGTTGCACAGCCTGATACCAGAACAGGACCTGCTACATGCTTTACCCATGCATTGAACACGCGGTGAATGGTCTGTGATTGGAGGTGTATTCAGAATGCAGAAAGCGGCAGACCCTCTGATTGGATGAGCCTATCAATCAGAGGTGATAAAAGTTTGGCCTGAGTGGTCAGCTGTTGTTCAAGACTGGTCTATGACTGACGAGTGGCCACACCAGAGCCCTCTGACAGTAACCAGCCGCGACCCCGCTGTGTGAAGACAGGAGATAAGACTGTTCACTGCGGTCTGGAAGGAAGGCATCATTAAGGACCAGCTGTTTGTGAGGCTTGGAGGAGCGTTCGCTTTGGACCAAGGAAATTACAGACCGCTGCTCAAGGTGTGGAAAGGAAGCTTGCGGCACATCACCCAGTGTGGAGAGGAAGCTTACAGCACATCACAGAGGCTGGTGGAAAGAAGCTTGCAGCACATGACGAGAGCCAGATAGGAGGTTGCTTGATTCTACTCCTTGAAGGTGAGATCAAATCCCCTCTAGGCTCCTCCCTTGCGCTGTGGGAGCCTGTACCAGCAGTAACTGGGAAGAGAGGCCAGTGAAGCAGACCCCCACCTTTCTTTTTGTGATCTCTGAGGGTATCAGGGTGAACTGGCACTCTGTCCAGCCACTACCCTTCTTCAGCTAGCCAGTGGCTACAGGACTAGTGGGACTCCAGTAAACTGTGCCAAGACATCCGGCACCTCTGATCAGATCCCGGACACCACATGAGCGGTGTCCTCACTCACAATAGGAGGGCACTTCTGTTGCTTTGGGTGGGGGGTTATGGGGCTGATCACGAACATTTGACTTCACATCATATGCTGAAACTATATCCTTTCAATACAAAGTTTGGTATCAAGGCTCTAGTGAATGAGAACAGCCCTGTGTAACATGATCTGTAATATGCAATGCTTACTGTGTGTTTTCATGTTAACTGTGTTTTTATAGTGCTTGGCGTCTAGGCGCTATAATACTGTTTGGGGTCAGAACTCTGTCCCAGAGGGTTGTACAGACTTCTGGTTTTCACTGTTTATCCTATTTTTAAGTGTAGAATAATTATCTTATGTGTATTAAAGTACTTTTCTTTTATAAAAAGTAAAGCACTGACTGGACATTGAGTTTATCAGCTGGTGGTACGGTTTACACTGTATTCTGAATGTCTAACCCCACCTCACCTCCTTGAGTAAGCCTTGGACTGCTCGGTCTCGCTACCCTGAGAGAGTCAAGTGCTGGAGAGGAGTACTTGGTTATCCAGTTTTGGGTCCCTTAGTACTGAGGCCCCAGGACATCAGTGAGGGAACACTCCAGTTGATGCATTTGGAGCGCAGTTACCCCTGAGTGCCCTGGTGCCCAGGAAGCCGGGTCTAACAGTCACTTTGAGACATTCTTTAATCAGTGCCCCTTGAAGCGTGGCTCTTAATTGAAAGCACGTTGGATCTGGGGCCTCTGATACGTGGGGGCTGTAGGGGCCAGGCACCCCACCATCATAATGCTGATGGCGGCACTTGCACTTTAGCTTTAAACATCTGAAGCTAAAGCGTGTGTGCCGGGATTGCTTCAAAGGTAAGGAAATAGAAAATGTGCATTCTTTTCTATTTCTTTATTTTTTAAATAATCCCGGCACCTGCGATTTAGCTTCAGATGTTTTAAGCTAAAGCGCGGGTACGGCAATTGAAACGAAAGTAAACCAATAGGGAAAACAAATGTCAGGCAGACGTTTTATTTACTTTTGTTGTAATAGTGGCACCCGCGCGGTTGCCCCATAGTGAGTAAAGTAAACAGGGAAGGAAAAAAAAAAAAGCACGTAATCAGTTATCCCATTTTTAATATGTTGCCCTCAGAGGGAGAGGCTGTGGTTTAGCGGTTAGAGCTGCCGACCTGAGAGCTGGGGACCAGTGTTCGAGCCTCAGCATCGGCTCAACATTCTTGCAACCATCTTGCAATTATAAATAAATAAACAGGGAAACTAAACACATCAGGCATATCCGGAAAAAATAGTAACAAGCCAAATGAAAGGCGCGTAATATCAGCAAAAAAAAGTGCTTAGCTAATTAAGAGCCTGGTGGACGGGTCCAAAAGAGGACAGGGTGGCAACCAGGAGGGATTAAAATGCCTCCGGTGCAAGTATTACGCTACGCAGAATCTCTACAGTCATACGCCTCTCCCTGAACTGATGTTCCTACCATAGACAGCCAACACAGCCCCTAACCTTCTCTCTGTAATACTCCCTTCTCCTTGGACCAGCCATGTGTCTCAGAGGCACTCCACATGCAGACCTTGCAGGCTCCTTCCTCTTCTGGGTAATCCTCTCCCTGCCTGGACAGATGATACCACCCTCAATGTCTCATACATACAAAATCCTCAATCAAACACAATACTTTGATTTAAAAAAAATGCTAGACCTCTTGGATTTGCCATTGCTTGTGATTCACCTGCAAGTTACATTTGTAGTCACCAGAGTGTGCAGATATTTCCTTAAATAATGTTCTATTCTTTTAATCTGCCCAGAAACGACAGAAGCGGTCTAATCTGCTTTATCGAGTACTTAATTTGAAAATTGAAAATAAGGTACTTGAACAGTAGAAGCCTAATGCATTGCTACAAACAACAGAACATCCATGTTGCAGGCCTTTACACAATTGATATTAATGATAGTACGTTTTAGGTAAAGTACAAGCCCCTTATTGTAAATGATGAATGAGGTTAATCACACTTAAAACCACAGTGTGGTAGAAGATGTGATATTTAACAGCACAGTACAATTTTGTCACCTCTTCTATGGCAGCTCAAATTTAAAAAGCATATATTTTTTTAATTAACGAGTGCAAAAATAGCTCCACATACTGTAAGGTATATAATGAACTGGTGTGGTTGAAAAATAAGATTTTGGGTACCAAATACAAGTGGCCAGCAGTTTCTACTCAAAGGAAATTATTAGTTTCACCTGCCCATTCAAAAGAAATAGGGTTCACCGCCTGAAGTAAATGGCAGCAAAGTGAAAGAAGTCTTCCCTTTGGATACTGTACAACAGTGCCTCACAAACATTTTAAAACTGCGCCCCCACCTAGATTTAATGTACATGATTCGGCTGATTTTTAAATTTAATAAAGTATCATGTGGTAGTGCACTGTCATTTAGAGACAGCACATTTTCCATTGAAACGGTCAATAAAACTGCATAACAGTTTTAGAGGTAAAACTGTATTGCACACATGATAATGTGTGAAAATTGGGTTTCAGTGAATATTATTTGTACATCACCAAGTAAAGTGTCTTGATTTGTTCTGATCCTACTAAAATCTTGGTTTCTATCACACTACAAAATTACAAAAAATGTGCTTCGTTTTGGTTTCCTAACTGGGGAATGTGCAGAGTACATTTACAAGTATTTTTTTTTTTTTAAAGTACTTTATTCGGTTAAAATCATTAACCATAAAAGTAACAACCTGAACAATACACTATATAGAGAAGCTAACTTAAAACACACATTATCATTATATTTCATTTACAGTAATAGTTTTCCTTAATTTCAAAACTTGTTTAAAATAGCTTAAAAGAACCACAACAGTAAAAACAGTATCCATTCTCTGACATTCTAGGAAAGCTAAACGGCATCTGTTTAAATTCATGTCTTTAAGAAAGGGGATTAAAAATTTTCGACGAGGAGTAATATAGAATTTACAAAAAAATAAAATTTGAATATCGGATTGGGACGAGGAATCATCACAGGGGCAGGTTGATAAATTGTGCGACCATAAGTTCATTTTTGGGAAGGACGGAAGTCTAAAAACAAGATTCAATCTAAAGCGGGTTAAAAGAAATCGATCATGATTTGACATCAACAGGGTCAAATAGGGCTGTACTTTTACTCCAGTCAATATCAAATTATGCGAAGCAACTGTCTTTTTACTGGCTTCTGCTCTTCTTCTTTTATCCTTGAGGTATTCCAGACTCAGTTTTTTCAAAGATCTTCTGGATATAGTTCCCATAGATGATGGCTACTCATAATATTCGCAGTGTCCAATATCAAACATAAATTGCTTAATGTATGCTAGCCATTCCACATTGGCCGTATTTTCCATATTCAATATATCCTGTATCACAGCCCGATTAACTACACATTCATTAGTAGTCCATACCCTGTGCCACAAGAGAATGGGCTGTATTCTAATTAAATCTGATATGTGGGGTTGACCCAGCTCCATATGGCAAATATAGGTTGGAACACTCTGCGGTACAGATAAGACATCCCGCATGAATTTGTTTTCAGCAATTTGTAATGGGTCAATATTAGAAAAGCCCCAAAGTCCCGCACCATAGAGGGCTACGGATGTACATGTGGCGTTGTATATGGTCAAGATTTCTTTTATTGGTTTATTTCCCAACTTTTTCAAAAAATTCTTAAGGGCCATTATAGTTTTTTGGAACAAAAGAGTTCTAGCCTTTATAGCACTTAACCACCCCCCCCCCCCGTTCATGAAACAAAATACCCAAATAGGGGAAAAACTGAATATTTTCCAAGGGAACGTTATTTAAGTATTTACGTGTTGTTGTGGGTTAAGAAACAAGCACTGGTAATGCATCGGTTTCGCCTATGTAACGAATGTTTTCATCGGTCATCGTCTGGGAGAAGGAAAGAGCTACCTGACAGATAACACAGCAGTGGGGAGATTAAGGTGCCTTGCCCGAGCTACTGATTCGAGAAATGGGGATCCAGGTTCGAATCTCGGCCATGCAACATCCCTTGATTCTATGCAAATCACTTAATCTCTCCCGGTAATAAATTGTTATATAAATATGCTGCAATAGTAAAAGGTAAAACTTTATGGAACAGTAGTTGCACCAAAGCGGATGTTAATATTTCGGTGGCGAGAACCTGATAAGAGAAGCAGAAGAGGGACAAGCATTGGTAAATGCAGGAAAATATGCTACAGCCAATAGAAATGGAGAAATGGTCAATGGCATGCACAGGAACCAATGAGAAGCCAGGAAAGAGAGAAGACAAGATGTAAGTCCCTTTTAAGTTTATACTAAAAATAATGGTTCTCAAGCACAGTGCAAGCGTTGTGCAGGCAAAACCTTAAAATGACATCCTCCAGCTTTTATTATACACTTAATGTATCCCAGGAGGATTGTCAAATAAGTAACATTTTTTTTCTCTGACTGTAAAGTGAGAGGAGTTCATAAACACTAATCTGTGTTAAAAAAAATAAGCAGCAAAAGACATAGCCTGACATTAGACCCCAGTATACGAAGTGCAACTAATGTGACATGATAAACACAACATTTAAAGACATTATTTATAGCCTGGACTTTGGCGACTCACCAAATATCGGGTCGCGACCCGACCCACAGTTTGGGAAACACTGCTGTGCAATGTTTATAAATCATACATGAACCATCAAAGACTACACAATAACTATGGCAGGTATCAATCTGAAATAGAATACAGTTGGAGAATATGGCATAGGATTGGTAAATCGGCAAATAGTCCAATAAGACCTCAAATTACAAATGAGCAAGAGATGGGAATCTGGAGATTTTAAAAATCAAAACATAAAACGTCCAGCCAACACTCATTGATCCAAGGAAGTTCACCCCTCTTTACAACAAGCATTGGAAATGCAATAGGTCTCGCATTAGGAAAGTTTGAGCTATTGGTCTTATAAATGACTTTTTTTATTTATGTGTTGTTTTTGAAAATAGCTAAATTAATAGCTTTGTCATTAACAATGCCAATAGTTATAACTTTCGCAAATGTGACACCTATAGCATTTGTAATGCAACATGTTTTGTATTTACGTGACTTAGATGTATTGATATTACAAATAACAATGGATTTTAATTTTTTTAAATAATTAATACTTAAATAATTATTTTAATTTGTAATGTCAATAGCTTTAAGTTTTGTAAATAACTTTTGTGAAGATGATGTTCAGTGTTTTTTATTGTGATGAAAATCCAAGAACAAAAGTGAAATATTAACATCTTTTTGTGATTTGTAATAAAGCTTGAAAGCTTGAAAACAGCTTGAAACATTGAAAGAACATATTTGAACCAGTGATGCTGTGGTTGCGCTGAGTGATGCTGTGGTTGCGCTGAGTGATGCAGTGGTTGCGCTGAGTGATGCAGTGGTTGCGCTGAGTGATGCAGTGGTTGCGCTGAGTGATGCAGTGGTTGCGCTGAGTGATGCAGTGGTTGCGCTGAGTGATGCAGTGGTTGCGCTGAGTGATGCAGTGGTTGCGCTGAGTGATGCAGTGGTTGCGCTGAGTGATGCAGTGGTTGCGCTGAGTGATGCAGTGGTTGCGCTGAGTGATGCAGTGGTTGCGCTGAGTGATGCAGTGGTTGCGCTGAGTGATGCAGTGGTTGCGCTGAGGGATGCAGTGGTTGCGCTGAGGGATGCAGTGGTTGCGCTGAGGGATGCAGTGGTTGCGCTGAGGGATGCTGTGGTTGCGCTGAGGGATGCTGTGGTTGCGCTGAGGGATGCTGTGGTTGCGCTGAGGGATGCTGTGGTTGCGCTGAGGGATGCTGTGGTGGTGCTGTGGTGGTGCAGAGTGGTGCTGTGGTGGTTCAGTATGGTGCTGTGGTGGTTCTGTGGTGGCACTGAGTGGTGCTGACTGTTGCTGTGGTGGTGCTGAGTGATGCTGGGGTGGTGCAGAGTGATGCTGTGGTGGTGCAGAGGGATGCTGTGGTGGTGCAGAGTGATGCTGGGGTGGTGCAGAGTGATGCTGTGGTGGTGCAGAGGGATGCTGTGGTGGTGCAGAGTGATGCTGGGGTGGTGCAGAGTGATGCTGTGGTGGTGCTGAGTGATGCTGGGGTGGTGAAGAGTGATGCTGTGGTGGTGCAGAGGGATGCTGTGGTGGTGCAGAGGGATGCTGTGGTGGTGCAGAGTGATGCTGGGGTGGTGCAGAGTGATGCTGTGGTGGTGCAGAGTGATGCTGTGGTGGCGCTGAGGGATGCTGTGGTGGCGCTGAGGGATGCTGTGGTGGTGCAGAGTGGTGCTGTGGTGGTGCAGAGTGGTGCTGTGGTGGTGCTGAGTGGGAGATGGGGAGAGGGAGAAAAAGGAGAGCAGGGAGAGGGAGAGGGTAAAGAGAGGGAGAGAGAGGAGAGAGAGAGGGGGAGAGAGGAGAGAGAGACGTAGACGGGGAGAGGAGAGGGAAGAGAGGGAAAGGGAGAGAGGGAGAGGAAGTGAGGGAAAGGGAGAAAGGGAGAGAGGGTAGAGGGACTCTCCTCACTACATTTCACGCCCTAAGGTTTTTTGATGACGTAGGACAAAGGAAGTGTGCAGGTGAGGGGGGGTAGTGGGGGAAATGAAGACATACATTTCAGCAAGATGTCGTGACAATGTATTGGCAAACATAATGGAGTCTACTTATTAAACCTGCAGGGATGGGCGGAAGCTTTAAAACAATGGGGGATTTCGGTAACTGATTTGGAAAAAGCATTATTCATGCAAACAAAACACTGGCCTCCGTGTTTTTTTTTAAGCCTAGCAGTATATAAAAATATAATTTTGCAACGGGAGGGAATCTCTACAGTTTAGTAACCGTAGGCAATCTGGTTTTAGTGCACAAGAGCTAATGGGGTTCTGCCCTAGGGTACAGTAAAACTATAAACAATGAAATGTGTGCACAGCACAGTGCCACGGACGCCTCTTCCAAAATGCCAGTTCTAGCTGATGAGCAAATGTTTCCCTCGGGGGGTGGGGGGGGGGGGGGATAACAGTGTGCAAACAACAGACTATCAAAACGTAAAACAATGGAATGTGCCTGTTTGTAAGTAAAATGACACCTTGAGTGAAGTCGTGCAAAGTTCAGTCCCACTCCTGCCTGCAAATATTTATGCAGATCGTCTTCAGACTTAAACCGGAGTTGTAAAAACAATCTGGTGTCCAGAAGCATGGCATTTACCAAACTATCTGTTTGTCTGTGCAAGGCAAGCAGCCTCAAGCTCTTCTACTCCCCGGACCTGCGCCATATCGCTGCCAGAGCCGGGTAGTCACCGAGAAAAGGCAGAGTCTACATAACAAGCCCTCTGCTGAAATGGATTGTTTCCAGAACTGCCTCGCACTTTAAAGAAACAAGAGGGATAGGGCAGTTTCAATCACGCAAAGCACACTTCTAAAGGGCCAGGAGGGCTGGGTGGAATTGAGTCACGTGACGTGCATTTTTGAGAGGTCAGTGGGGCTGGAGCAGAGTCAGCTACATGCCACACATACACCTAAAAGGCTGGGTGAGACGAGAAGAGCAGTCAGGGGTGTGGAATTTAATAAAATATCTACTTGTCCATGGGGCAGGTTGCTTCATAAATCTACTTGTCCTGTAACAAAATCCACATGTCCCTTTGGTTCCATGTAGTGCAGCGACAAATTATGGCATTATATAAGAGCTCTGATATAGTTTCTCTTGATTATGCCAGGGCTCCTACCATTGCGATGTTTGAATACTTGCAGGCCCCTTATCGTGCCACGTTTCCGCAGATCTACATACTGGGGCTGAAGGTAGTGGTAAGCAATAGTTCCAGGGTTAGAAAGCCCTTTTGAGTCTGTGCAAGCCTAATGACGTGCATGTTTTAAGGGTTTTCAAAAACTCCTCTCTAATCTTTTCCCATACTGACAAATGTTGGAATTTTACTCCTGACAATGACAGATGTAAACCTTCTTCCAGAGTTGGGAAAAAAGTGGTTGGAGGGAAAGTGAACTTCAATCACTTAGATTTTCACATGAGCAAATCTACACATGTATATTTGCTCATGCTAAAATGCAGTTCACAAATATTTTCTAGGAGTATTATTTCTTGACCTACTTCTGTAAATTTTTGGGAATTCACAAAAGCCATATAGCTGCACTTAATGCAAGGATATATACCATGGGTGCCCTTTTGAAACTTTCTTTAATAATTGGGCCCCTAATTTGGTCTGGTGTTGACCATGACCTTTTGCATTTATTAAAAGTCTGTCTCTCTCTCTCTGTATTGGCTGGCTTCACTGTGAGTGACAGCATTCTGCTCTTTGAGATGGAGCATATCGGCACACAAAGTAATTTTGTTCAGTGTGAGTAACTACTGTGGCAGTGTGTGCTTTTTGAGACCAAAAACAATTTTTGCTCTTGCCAATGTTTGTTAGAATGGTGAGGGCCCAGCAGCTCACACACCAATAAAGTTTTACAAAAACCATGCCAAAACAAGTCACACATTGACAAAACTAAAAAAGCTGCCCACTAATTTCAGACCTACTGGCTTTGCCAATGATTGTTTATTTTTGTTTACCACAATCTTATTGGAACTGGTTACACAGATTCTCCATTATGAATATTTTTGGGAAATACTAGCATGCATAAAAACATGTTACTAAATGATGCTGCAAAGAAATGGTACCAGACATTTTACAGTAGTTTAGCTAAATGTTATTTTCCTGCTTTCATTTTTTTATGAACATTTTATTTTGAAAGCATAGTATCATCAATCTTTCTTTCAAGCTTCTTCAAATATTTGAATCAAATCAGAGAGCATTCTGGGAGGATTATACATAGCCTAATATTGCTAAACATTAAAAACGTGTGTGCACGTTTTTATACTGGAAGCACTGTCGGTAGTGATGTTAGTGCTTACAAGATTTACTTTGAAAGCTCACCCTAATAATAAAGGTTTTCAATTAATGAACCATAAATACATGTTGGAACAGCATAAACATATGGACAAAAAAATTACCTTAACTGCGGACTGTGCCCTTCCCTGATCCATAATATGGTCCTGCAAACTGGCAGCTAAAGGGTTTGCGCTGCAGGGGTGGGCCTACTTGTCCCAAGGACAAAATACACATGAAAACTTGTTGCCCTTGACCCCAAACAATATGTCCTGGGCGTCGGGCTATAGGAATTCCACATCCCTGAGTCTCATGTCAGACCCCCTGTGACAGGCTGATAGCTGGGGAGCATATTTTGTGGGACAAGGAAATCAGTCACCAGGCAAGTGAATCTGAAACAGGCAATAGGACTGAAGTGGCGGCGAGACGCGCTCTGTGGTGGGGAAGGGGAGGAGCGTTGAATCGCACGCTTGGGAGAGCAAGCGAGATGAAAGCCTTTCTTTCTTCATACACGGACACATCTGCTTGCTGGTATGGACTAGCAGTAGCATACCAATCGTCCGGACTCCGCATTCATATTACGTTGATATTTTCTTGAGTCACTTCAAAGTAGGAGCATTTCAGTGCAGCCATACTGGTAGTGGTTCGAGGTCAGCTACACTTTTGAGAGGGTCTGGGTGTCAGCTCTCCTACGTGTACTGAGAAACCCACAGCTGCGTTTGTGACCGGAGGGTGGGGGGAGGGCTACTATCGTGAGGAGGGAGGGAGAAAGCCAGAAATATAGAAGCAGCGACGGAAAGGAAATATAAAAGGCGGCAGATGATCAGAGAAGCTGCCTACTGCCATGAACGCTGCTTCAGGATCCGAAGGTGCAGAAAAGTCAGACCACGGCAGATGAGCTTTAAAAGCTAGCAGCCAGCCACTCGGCTGCCGTCGGAAGCTCCCCACATGGCCTGGCGTGCACACAACTGCATGCAAACACAGGAACACTGCAGCATAAGCACAACAACAGATATTATAGTATGTGTAGAAAAGTGCCAAGGGTTGTTGACTGCTCTGTAAGGCCACATGCAAAACGACTCCATTCCACACACCAATTCCTGGCAGCAGCAAATGCTATAAGGACAAAATGTCGTAGCAACCTCATGAAGCTGGAAGGCTAGCCAAACTCCGCATGGAGGTGAGACTTGGTTAGTGTTTTCCAATTTGCTAGAGTTATTTGTATAGCCTATCAGAAAAGATATTGTGGGCAGGATGTTAGGATAGAATTCCACGGTCGAAATGTATATAACAGATGGGTAGAAAGCTGACCGATATATTTTGGAAACAGCCGGGATTGTTCAAACAGCTAAAGATTCAAAGACCAGAACAGCAAGTGCCCTACTAAGATTATCGAATGATACTTAAATAGCCACGCTTAGAGAAGGCCGTGTGCTTCCAGCACAGGAAAGCACGGGAATATCAAGCGGCAAAAAAAACGTTATACACATATTCAAAATAAACTAGCCTCACAGAAAAAACACTGGTCTCAGTGAACGTTAGGAGTCCAGTAGCTGGGCGATTAAAAAAAAAATCAGACATGGGCTTCATGATTAAAATAATGAACACCAGGCAACTCAAAACAAGTTAAAAAAAATAAAAGTACACTGGGAGGGGGGAGGACAAACAGGAGAGACGGCCTGGCGGCCGTCAAAGTGAAAGTACGGACGGCCGGCCGTGAATAATTAAGGGAGGAGAAATGCCTGAGGGCAGAGCGCAGGCTGGGGGAAGCTGTGAGAGGGAAGCAGATGGCTTTGATGCTGTGCACGCGCATTTTAACTCGTCGCGCTTGCGCATTGAGCTAAAAGCGCACATGCACTGCATCAAATCGCCAGTCTAGTTAAACTCTGTTTAAGCCCCTATAGTTTCGCAAGCTCAATGCGCATGCGCATTGACAGGCGAGACCTAAAAAGACAAGTAGTCGCAACTCTCTCCTGTAAATATCGGTACAGAAACAGCCTGCAGAAATGTATAACTACATGTACTACTGTTTTAATACTGTACATCAAACCTACAAAATGGGAGAGATGCTTGCAATAAGTTTAACCACTGGAAATCGCTCAGGTAGCATCCCAACCCATCGTTCTTTTTGCCACTGTCTCCTCAGTTTGAACCTAGCCATAAACAAATCAGTCTTGACCCTGCTCCAATAGGGAATGGCCAGCTCGAACTGACAGGCGAGGCCCACCCTGTCCCAGAAAACAAGCAACCCAAGACGGTTTTGTCCTGAATGGGCTCTTTAGTCAGGTATAGCTTGGTCCCAGTGGCACAGTAAGCATGGGACCCTTGTCCGGGTATGCCTGTGGTCAGTTGGGGCGTTCCATCAAACATTCAAAAGGTGAAGGGAGTGATGCATGCAATAAGTCCAACTAAAGTAATCGTTCAGGGCAGCATTCCAACCCACTGTACTTTTGCCTACCATGTCACCTCAATGACTGGGCAGAACCAGTCTTGGGTTGCATTTTCACCGGTTCAGGGAGGACCTGGCCTGGTAGTTCAGGCTGAAGTGTTACTACTGGAATATGGTAAAGGTTGATTAGCACATGGCCCGGACTAAACGGAGACGGGCAAAAGAAGGATGGGTTGGTATGCTAATCCGATCAATAGCAGGGTTAGCTTAATGCAAGCATTCCTCCCATCAACTTTTGTGTTTTCAATACTGTTTGAACTTCCTAAAATTAACTTCAAATTCTTAAAATATTGCAACTTTGCTGGATTTGTCAAAACACTGTGGAGTATACACATTACAGTATTTTAGAATTCAAACTCATTTTTACTTAGACGCAGGAGGTCTAAAATAAACACAAGAAAGGTGTACACAAACCCAAGTAGTATTAAGACAAAAGAAACTAGTATTCACAATTGTGATTCATTCTCCATCACAATAATTACTGAAGGTACAAGAATGACTGATTTTATAGAAACTGAAGGCCAAACATTAAAGTCCACAATATTGTTGCATGCATAGCGCACCCTCAAATGGCAGATGACCGCGTAGAATGACAGCGGTGGGCAGCAAACCCGGTCAACAGCACAAGGATGGCCTGCCAAGCAAAGTAACACAGAAGTAGAAGGGTTGAAGAGCATGTAGAGGCTTGCTAGAATCTATACAGAGCTACTTTAGATACCACTGAAGAGTGTCCACAACAAGATAGAGAAAACTAATCAGTGCCATTCCTGGAATTTAGTTCCAAGTTTGAGAAGACAATAGATTATAATGAGACTTATCCCCCATAAAAATCCGATTCCTCAGTGTCTGGGGAAGTGGCCTGCCAAGAAGATTTCCATTTGGCCTCTTTGTTGGCAGCCTATAAAGAGGATATAGGATTATCACATGTAACTACGTTTTACCATGTTTGCAATCTCCTGTTCAAACTGCTATGAAGGGGTGGGGGTTTTAACTCAAGACATACAACTATAGTACCGGTTAGCAGTAGCAGCTCATTTATTGAGAGAGAAAAGGCACCGCCTACCATCATGCAACTTCAGGTCCATTCACAATGTTACGTGGACAAAAAAGATCTAATCAAAATGGTTTCTATACATGTACAGTCCACTAACAGGAGCTCTAGAGGCTGGCAGTATACTGTGCATGCGTTAGAAGGGATTGCAGAGGAGATACCTCACATAGACACAATACTTCTGTCATAACAGTTTGGTGGATGCAGGGAAGAGCAACAACTCAGAACTGTAGAGCTCTGGTGCTGATCCCAGGGTAGCGATGAGTGCGTAGAATATGGGCAGATTAACCCTTCACAGCAGATGTAGAGGCTGGAAGAGACCTGTACCAATCATGTAGGTGGTGGGTGTGTAGCCAGTGGCAGCACTGCCCCATTCTGCAGACCAATGGGTGCTAATCCTGGGCACAGTCCAACCAGCAAAGCAGTAGTGGCGAATCTATTGGCACCCTAGCCTACCCCCTGCTGAGGAATGGATGTTGAGCCTCTGGGCAATCTAGCCCAACCCTTACATAAATGTTGGTGTAGATCCTGGGGGAACAGCACCCTAATCAGTGGGACGAATGGAGACACACTAGCTCTGCAGAGAAGGATAAGAATGTCTTGAGTCCTGGAGAACACTGTCACAACAGAACTGGGGATTGAGTGTGGACCCCAGAGAAGGAACCAGACTGTTTTGGTAAAGAATAGACCCCCCTGACCCAGACCACCCCTAGTAACTTTTACATCAGCGATTTGCTGTTTTTCTGAGACAGGGTTTTCTTGATATTTCTACTGTTTAATCCCCCTCCCTGTTGCACAAAACCAGGGGTACCTCCAATTGTTTTTGCTTGTTTTAAGCAAAGGTCAGAGGCCATAGTGTAGATTATAAGGTTTATCATAGCTTAGATTTATGTAGATAAGTAGATAGCTAAGCCCCACCAGGAGCAGCATCCTGCTGCTCAATCCATATCTCCAACTGATACTCCAGTCCCACAAACATTCTCTAAATTCCAAATGACCTTGCACACTGGTTGAGCAGCAGGGACCTTGAATGCTGGGGATGATGCATTAAGATACAACACATCTCCCCTCTTTATATAAACAAAAGTTACAATAGAACGTATTATGGGACCTAAGATGGTAATTGATGAAACAGTCCCATGACATTGGATACAAGACTATGGGAAGAATGCATACAATGGCAACGGGCCACAACAGGAAATAGCACACAACACACACACCCGCCATAGTTCTAAAGGGGTGAAAGACAGTAAATTACATAAACCATCAAAACGTCCCACCAATAAACAGTGCCAGAGTGAAGATAACCCAAATCTTGACACCCAACTATCTGTTATTCTCACACCACATATAGTCGAACAAGACCAGCCCGTACCCACCATAACAACACAGAAACAGGAACTGGTTTCTTTCACACTGTAGTGCATTTGATGTACATTTACCCCCCATCACCACGCACTTGAAAAGGACCCATGGTTTTACCTACCCTCTATTACACAGGGAAGTAACAAGGTACTCCCTTAATCATTGGGCTAACCTATCTATCATCCTACACCTAAAAGATGATAACTTCCCACCGGGCTAAACAATACCCCTACACCCTTAACCCCTTAGGAAAGGGTGGTACCTTAGGCAAAGTAAATGCCCCTTTAACAATAAGCTCTTAGGAAGGATGGTACCTTAGGCTAAACAAACACCCCTACAGCCTTTAACCCCTTAGGAAAGGGTGAACACCGTGGGCTTACACACTGCCCCTACATCCTCACCCCTTTAGGAAGGGTGAAAACTTGGGAAACACACACACCCCTACGCCCTTACCCCTTAGAAAGAGGAAAAGTACACATCACAAAACTATCACTCAACAAACATGGCCGCAGTCCAGGACCGACACGTCACACCCTTAATCCCACAGGAAGGGTGGAAAATTACACACCACAAAACTGTCACCCATCAAACACATTCACATTCCTGGACGAACAAGTCTAGATAGTCACACTCCAAGGCCAACAGGTCACATCATGGATGGTACCATCATATCACTACGACCCCCACAATGCACACCACTCCATGCATGGGGCAACACATCCCAAAAACAAGAACTCAAGCAAAAACTGATCATTCAAAAATATACTCATGTAGCAAATCCAGACCTCCATAAAACAAAATACCCTTAGCAAATAATTAAGCTAGGCATAAATCAAAAGACCGCAGCAAATTGAGAGTACTAAGGTAAAAACTAGCATGGTAGTACAAACATACTGATGGTATAGCACCATTTCCAACACAAAGAGTCAAAGTTCCTGGTGAGTGACCTCTCACCCGCTCGCTCCTGTTGCAGCGCTGATACGACTATCATGAGGGTGTACAGGATGATCACCTTGATGCCCTTGGGCTAAGTTGCGCATTATAAATCCCGTTTCATTCATTCATTCAGGTGCAAGAAAACTCCTCCGCAAACCGATCCAGTATGGCAGCAACAGGCAAATAGAAATGTAATGGCAGGGCAACACAACAAAAAAGGGCCCGCTGCTCAGTGCTCGTCTTTACACTCCATGGTTTCCATCAATGCGCCATGGTTTCCATCACAACAAAGGGCCCGCTGTACTCCCCGATAAGTCAGCATTCTAATCTTTGGTTACTCATCACCAGACCACCGAATTCAATTAACAGAGGCGTTCAAATTGCGCACCCTCCAGTTGCCAGCTCAAATCACTGTTCATGGCCATACCGGCTTCCGCACAGCTCCTCTTGTTACCGCTGACTTGCAGCCACATATACACACCTCAAGGGCACAAAGCACACCATGCGGGCAGTTTCAAAAGCAGCATCAGATCTCAATAAGCGGACACATGCTCCCCATCTCAGGGTAACCTTACTGTCCATTAAAATGCCACACTAACGCAACGGCACAGGGACACGTTCTCTACACCCCTAAGAAGTATGCTGAAGTTTAGACTAGGCCCCAGGCCCGGTCTAGCGGGTGGGCCGGGTGGGCCAGGCCCACCCAAACATGAGCCTGGCCCACCCAAACAGGAGCCTTGGCCCTCGCAGTGAGGGCTTGAAGGCAGGCGCGCAACGCCTTTGGGATCAAAGTGCTTCAACCCTCCCCGTCTTGTGTGTCAGCCCGGGCCGAGACAGCTTCCCGGGCGCAGACACACACAGACAGTTTTAGAGATGATCGCAGCCGCACCCGAGTACTTCACAGTCTTTAAAGACCATTAACATGTTAACGAGGCTTTGTTTATTTTTTCACCCCTTCATCTCTGCATGGCGAAAGGTGACAAATCCTTTCTTTGAAAACGGTAACCTTTGGTAACCTTTGCCTACTGTCCTGTTGCATTGATATTTCTTTTTCTATGCAGTGCAGGAGAAAATAAGTTTGTTTATTTCTATTCGCCTTTCCTGAGCCCTGCAGTGGCTGTGACACAAAGTTTGACTAATGGAGTAGGCAAGAGAATGTGTTACAACATTTTTGTTCTTTTTAAAATCTGCACAGGTCCAGCAGGACCCATACTTCGTGTGTGTTTCATTTGAACAGTTTTTATCATTATTGTGGCCGATGTAGGACAACAATGATAATACAAAATGCCCAGATAACGCTGGTGATTAATGATCCTGCTGGAGAGCAATCATTTGTCTGTTAGTAGTTTTTAAATGCTAATGAATTGTATTTTATGTGGATAGCTCCAGGGCTTAAAGTGGGATGAATAAACTGGGGGGTCTCTCAAAGGGGCGTGGCCAATGTAATTGATGACGTGGCTTAAAAACAGTACGTTAAAAATCTGTGTTTAGCAGTGTGCGGCTGACTTGTATTTTGCTGTTTCTGTCATATGATACAACAAGTAACATCATACCTACAAGTCAGGACTATTGGCTTTGTCAATGGTTGCTAGTTGCATAAGATAAAAACAGCAACTATGGCGTGTATATAATATTGCAAAAGCTTCCACTTAAAGCACCGGTGACATCACAACAATGTTGCTGCTCCTCAGTTTCAAAAAGAGAAGGGAAATTCAGAGAGAAAATGATTTTCTTTAAAGGATTTCCCTTCCCCCTACCACCCTCACCTGGCATGACTTCATGCCGTAACTTTCCACTTGTGAGTAGTGTGAACTGGGTACACCAATGTGCCTGCTGTCTCGAAACGGGTCTCTATCGGGCTCCGTTTTGTGCCCCGGCACTTTTTTCCAGCGGAAAAAACTGACTACCTGTGACCAGCGCACAAAACAGAGCCCGATAGAGACCCGTTTCAAGACCTCCTTAAAAAAACTGCCGGTGCTCAGACCCAGTGAGGCCCGGCCCACTTAAAGCCCTGGATAGCTCAGTGGGTTACTGCCTTTGTCACATAGATCTTTGTGTTACTTGCAGTTCAGAAGTTACAATCCTAACATAGGACAGTATCCAATGAACTGTCATCAAAGAGCTGCATACAAACATGAATGGTAGAGTTAGAACTTCGCTTTTTTTGTTTTGTGATATAGTTAGAACTTACCCAGTCTTCCATTATTCTAATGTTGCTAAAATGAGTATGTTTGGGCAGATATACATTTTTATCAGTAAAGCTGACCCCCATGGAATACTCTTTAAATCCTAAGGTTGTGTTTCCTCAGACCAAACCCTCTTAAAATAGCCTGCCCACCAGTATGGAGGACATGTGATTCATACACCTTGTAATCCTCATTGGCTTATATGACATTCCCTATAGACTGATTTACATACTTGTATGATTCATTGTCTCAGTATAATGTGTGCGTTGTGTAAAGTACTGACACACACTACACTGATATGAGTAGCGCTATACAACAAATGGAATGCATATGAGAGAGGGGCTACGTAAAGATAAGGGGCACTGTTGGAGGGTGGCAGTGAGGGAATCCGAGGAGGAGAATGTGAGAGGAGCGATGAGGGGCACTGGTGGAGGGTGGCAGTTAGGGAATCTGAGGAGGAGGTCAATAGGGGGAGGGGCTATGAGGAGATGAGGGGCACTTGTGGCATGTGGTTGTGAGGGAATCTGAGTAGGATGTCAATAGAGGGGGGCCGTTGGTAGATGAGGGGCACTGTTGGAAGGTGGAAGTAAAGGTATTTACGGAGAAAGAGGTTATTGGTGCGGTGCCAAAATAGACTTTCGCATCAGCGCTGAAGCGGGCCTTTCAGTTTTTGTTTATTTAATTAGCAGTCGGGTCATACGGGCTTCTGTGGCACATACTTTAAAGTGCGTGCTAATTATATTTACTACTATATTCAATGTTTTAAGTTTGAAGGTGATTTTAGTAATGTTTTTACCGGGAAAAATGAAAGTGGAGCCCAATGGTGCCTGATATGGGGCTGGGGCCCAAGGCCATCTGTGAGATAAGGTGCACTGGAGAGGAGTAGTGGATAATCAAGCATGTAAGGGAGTGCGCTGAAGAGTCCGTGGTCAGGTGGAGGTAGTAATGAAGAGAGATTCTCCTTGAAGGCTCGCACAGAGGGAGCCCGAGAAGTGTCACTTGCCTGATACTGCCACCTCAGAAACCTCCTCTCCCCATCAAAGGCACATTACATGGAAAAAACACTTTTTTGAGAGTGATCACATTTAGAAAGAGATTTGGGAAAGAATGCATTTTACTGGGCCTTGTAAGACTAAGAAGAGATAAAGGAGCGCCCTGAAGCAGGCCTGCCTAGACATATATGCGACAAATCGAGCACGCAGTGGCCCACCCGAATGCACCCTTGGCCCACCCAAATAAAAATTCCTGGAACCGGGCCTGCTAGGCCCCAACACAGCGCAGCTCAACGGTCTTGTCTCATTCTGCTGCTGATGTAACTCGGGCTGCAAATATCAATCTTGATGCCATGCTGCAAGCACCACCTTCACAGTTGGTAGCACAATGGTCACATCAGACGGCAGATGCAGCACACAATTGAAACCATACAATGCAAAATACCTGTGAGATTACATGCACATGCTGTTTGCGGAGCCAGTACCCCAAACATCAACACTGCAGGTTCACAACGCTGCCACTTCCCAACAACGCAAGACGGTATAAAGACGTGACTTTTCTCCAACCTTTAGCCTAACTGCCTCTGTGTCCACTTCCATCTGCTTTAGCGCTGGGACGCCCCATTGCTGGGGTAGCCATGCGCTCTATAAGTACGGATAACATAAGTACGGATAACATAAGCACGGATAACATAAGCAAGGATAACATAAGCACGGATAACATAAGCACGGATAACATAAGCACGGATAACATAAGCACGGATAACATAAGCACGGATAACATAAGCACGGATAACATAAACGCTGCCAAGCCGGTTAAACAGCACACAGTCCACGGCACCTGCGGGTTCCTTTAAATGATCCCAAAATATTTACCATTGGCGCTGCTGGTCCCTTTACTAAAGTGCTGTCTGTTCATACATTTGTATGCTGATAGATGACTGTACTTGAACAATACTGTTCATTTGGCTCGGCCCTTTAACGCTGCAGGGGGGCTTTAATAGCAGGTATAGCCCACTACGGCGGGCTATAAGGATATATAAAAATGAGAGCTGCCACATCTGATGAAACGCCCGACTCTGGGGGCTGTCTGATGTAGTGGGTGCTGTTCGGGTTCTTAGGAGGGGCATTTTCGTTTCCAAAAGAACTTCAGTTTCTTTTTCTTGGTAAACTTAATTTCTACTGTAGTTGCTTCATTTCATTTCTCCATTTCACAAACATGCTTCTATTTCTTAATAGTCACCAGTGTTGTAATCAAAGTTCAGAGGCAATAGTGTAGAATTGATTCCAAGAAGATTGATTAGATCTTAGTTTCATGAAGATAGCTAAGACCCACCAGGAGAAGCATTCTGCTACTCAGCCCATACATATCTCCATCTGACACTCCAATCCCAAAAAACTCTAAATTCTAGATGACCTCACACCCTGGCTGAGCAGCAGGGACCTGGAACGTTGGGAGGATGTATTAAGATACAACACCGGTGCCAAACCAGCAGGTAATGGCTGAGCAGCAGGGACCTGGAACACTGGGGAGGATGATTGTATTAAGATACAACACCGGCCCCAAACCGGGTGGTGAATTCAGTTTGAAAGCAATTTAGCCTTTCCTCGCTAATGCTTACCCCCAGCCCCCCAACCACTCCCAAGGAGCAGTGGGTAAAGATCTCACGGTCAATCAAAGGAAAGACTGGAACAGCCATCATGCAGGGACATGAATACTGACTGGGTTTTAGGGCTGAAGGGCAATACGGTTCCAAACCCTCCTTAAGTTCCCGGTACTTGAGTGGTTGCGGTATAGCTCAGTAATTGTCCATCCAAATCCGCAGAATGCTGGGTGTGGTGATAACAAGAAACCCATCACAGCAAGCTCCGTGGGTGCATCTTATGGGGTTAGTTCAGTCCCAGTTCTGATGTGCCCAACTAGGGCATGTGACATCAAGAAAGGATGCACCTCCGCCCAGCCACAGCAGACCGGCAGGTGTGGAACCGGAGGCGGCAAAGTTCCACCCCTGCGCAGAGACCGGCAACTCTCCAGTTGAAACTAACACTTACCGTCATCTCTACGGACTCAATCTCGCGAATGCAGAGGAAACCGTCCAGGCGTCAGCCGCAGAAACTATCCTCAGCCCTGGGTACTCTGCTAGGGTGGCACCACCTAGGGCCTACACCCGGGTTGGAAACCTTGGTTGGTGCTAGGGAGCAGCGAAGGAGGAGGTGGGTCGCAGGAGGTGACATAGTCGTGATGCAAACAAAGGCCGAGTGGTTCTCGGCGAAGTCGCGCGCTTCAGAAACTGCTTGCAGGGCGGAGCCTAAGTATACTTGTCAGTCGTGAGCTCGAGGTGGGAGCTCGTTTTCACAGGGGCCATTGACGTCTGCCGGTGGTTTGTCATATCGGGTATCCTCTCGGAATCGTGTATTCCCTGATCTTCTGCTCTTGCCGGAAACGAAACTTCGCTCGAGCAGCGCCAGACGGAAGCAGCAGATCTCTTCTCGGGCTGAGTTACGGGATACATGATTCAAGGGGCTGCCAAACTCAAAGCCGGCCATAAATTACCAGACTGCAGCGGGTCACTGTTGCTCTAGTTAAAACAGGCAGAAAAGCGCGCTTAATGCAAATATTAAAACGTACAATAAAGGACATTTGATTGCATAAATATTTGAAGGAGGATATGCAATCATATATAATGAAATAAACACGCGAGGAAGAAAATGCGAATGGGAAACATGTCAGGGGTTACAATAGAAATCTAGAAGGGGAAAAAACATCAAAACGTGAGAAAGATTAAACGGTGAAGGAAATAGAGGTAATGAGAAAGCACATAGCTGCCAAGGTTTGAGATTGCTATGTGTGATATTTTCATAATTTTAGTGTGATTAGGAGTGACATTTCAATTACTTTGAGTGACACTTTCTCGCGAGCAAAATCACGCAATGAAGACGAGGGAAACATAAAAATATTAGAAATTAGACCCATCTGAGCAACAAGAAACTCTAAAAAGATCTTAAAACTGCTGCTAGACACCAGAAACGGAAGGACACTAACCAACATGACACATAGTGAGCCCTGTCCCCAACAGGCCACTTGTTACTGGTTGGAAGCAGCGTCGGATTGGTAACGGGGGCATTCGGGCAATGCCCGAGGGGCCGGGGTCCGAGTTCCAGCTGAGGGCTGCTTTTGAGCAGCCTGGGGGCCAATTTGGGCGGCGTCTCTGTTGTTCGACTATACCGCCAGCGGCCCAGTGGGTGGCTGAGTGGCCTTTCTGGAGGGAGATGGACACTCGTTATCTCCCGTATAGCAGCAATAGGTAGAGGTGTCACCCCTTTTCTTTCGCTGAGCCTCCCAT
This sequence comes from Lissotriton helveticus, assembly GCF_964261635.1. Taxonomy (NCBI): domain Eukaryota; kingdom Metazoa; phylum Chordata; class Amphibia; order Caudata; family Salamandridae; genus Lissotriton; species Lissotriton helveticus. Next base: position 364,454,489 of record NC_136070.1, read on the forward strand.
TAATGTAGGCATACAGAGCGGGGCAGGGGGCCTGAGCCGAAGTGGCCTCACTTGTTTTAAGGTGTGTTTCACTAGTGTAAACTGATCCGTGCATTTTTTTTACCGCCCCCCTCCCCTCTTTTTTTAATGTAAAATTACGCTGAAAGCAGTGATTTGAAGGAAGGCATTATGCAAATGTGGGCTGATTTTTTATGCGTGCCCGGGCCGATTTTTAATCCCAATCCAACCCTGGTTGGAAGTCTCAGCTTCCATGCTAACAACAATACCAGAGTGCACATTACTGTTATTGAAAACGTTAACTGAAGGTACAGAGAAACGCCAGTAAGAACAGGGCAGCTCTGCAGTCCGCGAGCACTTGACTGAAGCTCGTAACACTACACAACATTCGGAATGACATAATATTGCAGTCAGATGTAAAACAAAATAGAAAACAAAAGAAAATGCTAAGTTTCTTCTTAGTCTTTCATGTATTATGATGGATGTGATGAAAACATTTCATAGTGGAAAAGGTTAAGCGTTCGTAATGTAAATAAATATATTGCCTTCTGAATATTTAAGTTTCACTTGTCTTTCATTTTGAAGTGTGTGCTCTGTATTTTTTATGCAGTTTAAAGTGAACACTGCCTGTACATTACACTTGGACACTGTGCACACTGATGCTGACCAGGCATGACAGTCACGACGGGTTGAGCCAGGCGATAGCTGTAATAATCTTTTAATTGGGGCCATACTTAGGGATCACAAGGGTGCAGAGTGAGGAAGGTCTGCTCTTGGGCTTGGACAGACAGTGTTCAAACACATGGCTTTGCCCAGGTGCATGATCACCTACAGGCCCCTGCCCATCGTCAGTGATGATAATATCTCGGGCCGGGTCCCGGGCCGCACTGCTACGGTGTGAAGGATGATGAGACAGAGCAGCCCTACAGATTAGATCACACATGAGATCTGCAGTGCCAAGTGTGCGTGCCGTGCTGCTGACATTATAACGAGGTTAGGTAACATAAAGACAACACTGACTACTACTATCAGTGGGCTGCCTGACCAGCAGCCAGCCCACCCTGCATATTAGATCACGAGACATCATGATCAGATGATCTAGAAAATGCAGCGCGGCCTGCTCTGCCACCTATAGACGGCGCCTAGCTAAGTAAACACGACATGGCATGCAGGCTACTCTGCCACTATAGAAGCAGCTCAAAGTGTGACAAATTCACCTCCTGTCAGCAGCTGAGTGTGATCCATATGCCAGCAGGTGTTGGGTTCTTGCGCCGACTTGTCTACAAGTTGTTGGAGTGACAATAGACACAGATCAGTGCAGCGAGTGCATGCTTTTGTGCTGCTCAACTGCATAAACAAACACAGTACCATCAGGGTGCTTATGCTGAGCAAAGAAAGTTCTTACTTGTTCAAGTTCACAGTCCTGTGTCCAGTGCAGGCACTGTCTCTCTACGCCGGGGATCCGGCGATGATCCTCCTCAGCCCTCTGATGATGCCGTGTCGGAAGACCGGCCTTGATGAGACTGACCAGACAGACCAGTCTGAGAGACTAGTGACTAGTGTAGTCACTGTCTCGGGTCGATGCTGTGCGCCCGTCCGGCCCCGGCGTCTGTCTCAGTCTGGCGTGTGATGCAGCGCTGCTGCCTGCGCAGGAGAGCAACAATATATAATTAATATTACCCCCGCGTTTTTCGCTGACCAAAGGCGGCGGGGCCGGACGGGCGCACAGCATCGACCCGAGACAGTGACTACACTAGTCACCAGCGGTAGAAGTGGGCGGGGACGGAAGGGCACGGCGTGCCCATACTTCTAAAAATTATTTCAGTCCGTTCCCCTACTTCTTACTTTAAAAAATGCATCCCGGGATGGCAAGAATAGTCCTACTTAAAACGATAACTTTTTTTTCATCTTCCAGGGGCTGCTTGCACTTCTCTGTTGAACTCCAGAGGCTGCAGCAGCCCCTCCCTGAACTCGCACAGGCTGAGGGCAGGCTCATTGTCATTCCGATTGAGGGTGATTATCCCCTTTCCAATGACAATGCGTCCGCCCTCTGCCTGCTGTTAGAATATGCCAGTGAGATCTGCATCAGGTGTCTCTGGTATCAGGGTGCAGGCCATGGCTCGTTGTGCAACTAATGTACGAGATGGGTCCGCAAATGTTTAGTCAATACTTTAAAACAATCCCGCTGGGGCAGGGCTAGCGTGAGAGGTGCGGTGTGGGCAGTGTAATCTGCTGTTTGGAAAATACAATCCTGACGTCGACGACGCGGAGGAGGCGAGGAAAAGCATTACATTCGATCAAGCTATTTTTTATAGACAGTATACTTGTAAAAACACTTGTGGCTGTCAAAGGCGTGCCCGGGGGTGCTTGCTTCTTCTAATGCGTTTTATGGAATATTTGTTTTGCTGAGTACTCTAAGCTGTGTTTTTATAAGTGTGTGGTTTGCTGCTCGGTACGTGAAGTATTAAAGGGGAAATCCGGTGAATATTACCTTAGTCTCAACACCCAGCAGACGTAATTGAACAAGGGAACATCGTGGAATGCCTATTGTTGGGTATTGTTCGAAAAACAGGTCTTGATAAAGAGAACGGGGTTTTCCTTTAAACTGCCAGACCCCTTTAACTGGAGGACAACGTGATCTTAAGCCCTCCTCTACGATCCTGTGGCCTTTAAGGTGTGAGGCTCTGCTCAAGGGAGAAGCCAGAAAATCAAAATGCCCCGAACTTTAAACTACACTTATAATGGCAAGCACTGCAGCACGTGACGAGAGTGTGCTTTGCACTCCCTAAAAGAGCGGCCTTCACTGCTCCATCCAACCAAGGGAGTAGTCAGAAAATTAGAATGCCCCCCATTTTGCAGTAAACCTCTGATGCACACCAAGCAAAATAAGTAAATGTGCCCATCCTCCACTCGAAGAGCTCCCTGGTCTCTTTCATCCAAGCATATATCCATCCATCAATTCACCCACTATCACACCTTTACATTCTGTCATCCATTAATTCATTTATTCATCATTCAATCTATTCCTATCCCAAACGTTCCCCAACTCTGCAACCCATCCATTCACTCTGCCATCCATCATCATACATTCTTCCACTGCCATCCATTCATTGGTCTTTTTACCCACTCATCTATCAATCCTTTTACTTTGCCATCCTTTCACCTTCCCATCCACCTATCCATTCACTCATCCTCTTACCCACACATCCATCTATCCTCTCATCCATCCTTTCACCCTTCCTTCCATTCAATATGTTATGTTATGTTAAGATAGTTTGTAAAGCGCACAGCTGCCCCAGCAACGGGTCGTCCCGGCGCTGAGCAACAATAACAAAAAATACTGCAAAAGAATCCCACACAGATACGAGAAACAAGGGGGCAGAGACGACAAAAGAGTAGAAAAGGAAAGCTTACTGCGAGAACAAATGGGTTTTTATCGCTCTCCGGAAGGTCAAATAATTATCCATGCTCCGTATATGAGACGGAAGGTCATTCCAGAGCTTGGAAGCCAGTGCGCGAAATGAGCGACCACCAGCATGGGCTCTCTGCACGCGTGATATAGAAACCAGGTGTTTACCGGCAGAGCGAGATGACGCCGGAGAGTGTAGAATGAGTGCTGACCGGGCAGGAGCAGTGACAGGGCAGGAGCAGTGACGGGGCAGGAGCAGTGATGGGTCAAGAGCAGTGACGGGTCAAGAGCAGTGACGGGGACAGGAGAAGTGACGGGGACAGGAGAAGTGACGGGGACAGGAGCAGTGACAGGGCAGGAGCAGTGATGGGTCAAGAGCAGTGACGGGTCTAGAGCAGTGACGGGGACAGGAGAAGTGACGGGGACAGGAGAAGTGACGGGACAGGAGAAGGAGAAGTGAAGTGAAGGGACAGGAGAAGTGAAGTGAAGGGACAGGAGAAGGAGAAGTGACGGGGCAGGAGCAGTGAACGGGGCAGAAGTGAAGGGACAGGAGAAGTGAAGGGACAGAAGAAGTTAAGGGACAGGAGAAGAGAAAGGACAGGAGAAGGAGAAGTGACGGGACAGGAGACGGAGAAGTGACAGGACAGGAGAAGTTACGGGAGAAGTGACGGGACAGGAGAAGTGATGGGACAGGAGAAGTGACGGGACAGGAGAAGTGACGGGACAGGAGAAGTGAAGGGACAGGAGAAGGAGAAGTGACAGGGACAGGAGAAGGAGAAGTGAAGTGAAGGGACAGGAGAAGTGAAGTGAAGGGACAGGAGAAGGAGTGAAGGGACAGAAGGAGAAGTGACGGGGATAGGAGAAGGAGAAGTGACGGGGCAGGAGCAGTGAATGGGGCAGAAGTGAAGGGACAGGAGAAGTGAAGGGACAGGAGAAGTGAAGGGACAGGAGAAGTGAAAGGACAGGAGAAGGAGAAGTGACAGGACAGGAGAAGTGACGGGAGAAGTGACGGGACAGGAGAAGTGACGGGACAGGAGAAGTGATGGGACAGGAGAAGTGACGGGGCAGGAGAAGTGACGGGGTAGGAGAAGTGACGGGGCAGGAGAAGTGACGGGGACAAGAGAAGTGACGGGCAGGAGAAGTGACGGGGGCAGGAGAAGGAGAAGTGACGGGACAGGAGAAGTAGAAGTGACGGGGCAGGAGAAGGAGAAGTGACGGGACAGGAGAAGTGACGGGGGCAGGAGAAGTGACGGGGGCAGGATCGGTGATGGGGGCAGGACCGGTGGCGGGGCAGGAGTGGTTACGGGGGCAGGAGCGGTGACGGGGCAGGAGCGGTGACGGGGGCAGGAGAAGGGAGGGGAATTGAAGAAGCAGGAGTGTTGATCGAGCATGAGCAGGAGTACTGACTGGACAGGAGCAGTGAAAGGGCAGGAACAGGCGTTTCCCAGGGCGACTTGAAGGGTAGGGGGCCAGTTTAGTTTGGGGGTACCGGTTTTGTAGAAGTGCAGGAGTTTTAAAAACACTGCAAAGTTCTTTGTATATTCAGCAGGTTTCAGTCAACAATACAAGTGCCAAGATAACTTTGGTGATCAATGTACCTGCTGGAGAGAGATGGGAGCATGTTTTGTCTAGTGGCTGTTTTACTCATCTAAGGTAGTGCAGAGTGGTAATATGCCTGCTGCAAAGAACATGTACCATGCATATCAAAGAGCAATATGTTATGTGCATAGTTCAGTGGGTACTGCTTTGTGTTCACTTCCCGAATGAAAGGACACTTGAATACATATGGCCTGGCAGTTCGGGCTGGACTGTTCCCATTGGGTGCAAAATCTAGACTGATTTGCATATGGCTGGGTTCAAACTGGAATGGCGAGCAAAAAACTATGGATTTAAGCCCAGATATCTGAACTGGGATGAATGTATTGCATTGTTCTGCATTCTGTCCATCAATTGTTCTTTTTTGCATTTGTCACCCGAATGGGACAGGTATGCTCAGACACGAGTCCCGTGCTATCCATGCCTCTGGAATCAAGCTATCCTGGCTGATGAGGGCTGAAAGCCCGAAACCGGTCCTAGGATGCTTGTTTCCAGTCCTGGGAGAACCTGGCCTGGCAGTTCGGGCTGGACTGTTCCCATTGGGTGCAGGATCAAGAATTATGTGCATATGGCTGGGTCCAAACTGGAATGGGATGGTGAGCAAAGAAACAGTGGAAGTAGGCCCAGATGTCTGTACCGGGGTGAATGTATGACATTGTTCTGCATTCTGTCCACCAGTTGTTCTTTTTGCTATGTTGTGATTGAGCAGCTAGCTGGCTGACATGAATATGAAGGAGCCTTTGTGGGTTTCCGTGAGTCTAGATTCTCCTGAAGAGTCCCTTTCTCTTCTGAGCCCTGCTTAACACATGTGTACAGGAGGAGCCCTGTATTCATGACCTCAATGTTTGAGACAAAAAATAATCATGGATTTCTGAACAATGAGTAAAAGCATTAAGGTAACATGTTGTTCCTGCTTATATTTCACACGCTTTACATAAACCTTTATTCCCTATGAGTGTTTGCTTTTTCCTGAATTAAACCTCAAACATGTTTATCCATTGTTTTAATTAAATAACGTTATAAGCTGTAACTGGTCAGTGAAATGCTAAACGTACAAAAGATTGGTATGTTTTGCTATTTCTAGCCACACCCCTGACTCCGCCCACTTATTCAATCTTCGGTTATTCCCGCCCGCTGATTCTCAACCCACAGTTCCCCTACTTTTTTTCCCCCACTTCGACCACTGCTAGTCACTAGTCTCTCAGACTAGTCTGTCTGGTCAGTCTCATCAAGGCCGGTCTTCCGACACGGCATCATCAGAGGGCTGAGAAGGATCATCGCCGGATCCCCAGCGTAGAGAGACAGTGCCTGCACTGGACACAGGACTGTGAACTTGAACAAGTAAGAACTTTCTTTGCTCAGCATAAGCACCCTGATGGTACTGTGTTTGTTTATGCAGTTGAGCAGCACAAAAGCACGCACTCGCTGCACTGATCTGTGTCTATTGTCACTCCAACAACTTGTAGACAAGTTTGCGCAAGAACCCAACACCTGCTGGCATATGGATCACACTCAGCTGCTGACAGGAGGTGAATTTGTCACACTTTGAGCTGCTTCTATAGTGGCAGAGCAGCCTGCATGCCATGTCGTGTTTACTTAGCTAGGCGCCGTTTATAGGTGGCAGAGCAGGCCGCGCGGCATTTTCTAGATCATCTGATCATGATGTCTCATGATCTAATATGTAGAGTGGGCTGGCTGCTGGTCAGGCAGCCCACTGATAGTAGTAGTCAGTGTTGTCTTTATGTTCGAGTCGATGGCCGGAACGAGTCAACTCGAGTGTCAGCAGCCTGGGGTGAAGACTGGAGGCAGAGTGCACATCGATGGCACACTTACTTTTAAAATCAGAATTTCCTGCTTGCCGCCGCAATCAATCATGCTCTCTTGAGCGGTGGGCGGCCATGAGAGACTCGGGTCTCGTGCAGTACTCCACTGACTCAGATGAGTCTCCCGCCGCCTACTGCCTCTGACTTCGTCTGGACATGATGGCACACTCTACCGCCGCCCAGCACATCCTGATAATTAATCCCGCCCCCCATGGTGTACCACAGATAACTGATAGCAGTATCGACTGCTGGGAGGGCAGCCCCTCCCCCCTAATCGGAGCACTTGTGAGTGTGTGTGAATCACTGTAAGCGGCGCCGCGCCGGCACCGCAGGCAGCCACTATTTCCGCATTGTTCGAGGCAACACAGCAGGCAGCTGGGCAGTGATTACATTGTAGCGCTCTCAGCCACTCCATAGAGCTGAGCGCAGAATTAACTATTTATGAATTTACAGCCCAGCAAGCAGCACGTCTCTCGGAGTAGGAGAGAGCCTGCCCAGGCGCCGACGGTGGTGCGCGCTGGCAGGTGCCCACAATGCGTGACAATGCATTTCAGTGCGGTGATGCGGAACACCGTACTGAAATGCGTGAGCCTCACACGAGATGCGTGATACTTGACAGGACTGCATGCATCACTAATTTCCACATACTTAATTAAATGTTTAGCAGGAAGTAAAGGAGACCAGCGCGCTCAGAATATGTATATGATGCTAAACTGTAAACGTAATGGACATCAGGGGTACAGGGGAATAAATATGAAGCGCAGAAACTCACAACCAACCAAGTTACCCCAACAACAAAGAAATGGATACAAAACAATGAGAGACCTGCGTTTCAAAGACAAAACAGCACAAATAAAAACAAGCATTGGAAATGCAATAGGTCTCGCAATAGGAAAGTTAGAGCTATTGGTGTTATATATAATTTTCTTTTTTATTTATGTGTTGTTTTTTAAATAGCTAAATTAATATTTTTTTTTACTAAGCCAATAGTTTTTACTTTTGTAAATGTGACACCTTTAGCATTTGTAATGCAACATGTTTTGTATTTACGTGACTTATATGTATTGATATAAATAAAAGACAGTGGTTTTTAATTTTGTTTAATAATCAATACGTAAATAAAATGCATTTTATTTTATCTTGTTAATAGCTTAAACTTTATTGAATATATTTAGTGAAGATTATGTTTTGTGTATTTTATTGTGACGAAAATTGAAGAACAGAAGTGAAATTTTAAGATTTAGTTTGACATTTGGAATAAATTTTGAAACATTGTGAAAACATATTTGAACTAATGATGCTATATTGGCGCTGAGTGATGCTGTGGTGCTGAGTGATGCTGTGGTGCTGAGTGATGCTGTGGCGCTGAGTGATGCTGTGGCATTGAGTGACGCAGTGGCGCTGAGTGATGCTGTGGCGCTGAGTGACACTGTGACGCTGAGTGATGCTGTTGCGCTGAGTGATGCTGTGGCGCTGTGTGATGGTGTGGCGATGAGTGACGCTGTGACGCTGAATGTTGATGTGGTATTGAGTGGTGCTGTGGTATTTATTTTTTTGTTGCGTTGACTGCTGCTGTGGCGTTGAGTGGTGCTGAGTGATGCTGTGGCGTTGGTTTTTTTGTGGCATTGAGTGATGCTGTGCTATTTAGTGTTGCTGTGGCATAGAGTGATGCCGTTGTATTAAGTGATGCAGTGGCATTGAGTGATGTTGTAGCATTGAGTAATGCTGTGGCATTGAGTGGTGCAGTGGCATTAGTGTGTTGTGTTTGATGTTGTAGTTGGAGGATGTGGTTTTTGGGGGGAGTTGAGGAAATGAGTCTTTGTTTTCTTTAGGATGTGTGAGGGTGAGTGTTCTAGAGCTTTTTTAGTGTATGAGGGTGAGTGAGGATGTGTGAGGGTGAGGGTGAGTGTATATGGTGAGTGAGGGTGTGTGTGTATGAGGTGTTGAGGGTGTGAGGGTGTGAAGGTGTGAAGGTGTGAGGGTGTGAATGTGAGTGAGGGTGTGTGAGTGTGTTTGTGGGTGTGAGGGTAGGTGAGTGTGAGTGTTTGAGTGAGGATTTGAGGAAATGATTGTTTATGTTGTTTAGGATGTGTGAGTGTGAGTGTGCTCGGGATTTTTTAGTGTGTGAGGGTGAGTGAGGATGTGTGAGGGTGAGGGTGAGTGAGAAAGGGTGATTGTGTAAGGCTGAGGTGTTGTGAGGATGTGAGGGTGAGGTGTGTGAGTGTTTGACGGTGTGTGAGTGATTTATGGTGTGTGAGGGTGAGTGTGTGTGAGGGTGATGGTGTGAGAGTGTGATGGGGTGTTAGGCCGATGGGGTGATGGTGAGTGATGTTGTGTGAGGGTGAATGGTTGTGGCTAAGTGAGTATGTGTGAGGGTGATTTTTTGAGGGTGTGAGGGTAATTTAGTGTGTGTGATAGTGAGGGTGTGTGATGCGTTGAGGGTGAGTGATGGTGTGAGGGTGATTGAGTGGGGGTGACTGCAAGTGTGTTGTAAGTGTGTGTGTTGTTGTGTTGTTGTGAGCTTGTGTGTGTGTGGCTGTGTGAGTTTGTATTTGTGTGCGTTTTGAGTAAGGATCCTGTCCTTGTTGTTGAGTGACTCCCTTTTTGTGTTGTGTTTTTGAGTTAGTGCGTAAAAATGGCGGACGCAACCTGGTGCCGTAACGCTACCTAAGATTTTTAGGTTAGCGTTCTAGTTTTTTTCCCCTTATTGACTTTGCATTTTGATTGACGTGTCTTGCGTCCAATCAAATTGCAACGTTGTCCTACGTAGCGTTGCAATTGCGTCACGTTAATTGGGGAACTTTCAGATCTTCACGGACTGGCGTTTGTGGAAGGCGTGTCGTGGTTCTTGCGTTGTAGCTGCGTCGTTTGACAGGTAAGTTGAGAATGTACATTTATTTTTTTGTTTAAGTAGTGTTTCTTTACTCTATATATATGTAGTAAGTGTAGTAATGTTTTCCAATGTTTCTTTTACATTTTTTTGTTTGCAATTGTACTCGCCTTGTGTATTTACCTATTGTACTTTTATGGAATGTTTGAAATGTTCTATAAGTAATGTTTTTTTTAATGTAATGTATGTTAGAAAGAAAAAGTATTAGGATGTACTATTCCGACATGTTTCCATATTATTTCTATTGACAATGTGTTATTTAGACGGTATATTTTTGTATTCTTCCTTGTGTTTAAAATATTAGTATTGATTGTAATGGTACGTACAAGGTATATTTGCTGTAGAGTTTGAAACCTACATGTTTTGATGCGTAGGATTAATGGCAAAGTATACGTATGAAGGCACTTTTATTAATTCTTTATTTTGTTAGTGTGAGCGAAATACTTTATTGTAGTTGTTGAAGATTTGCAATTAGGCAGTGAAGTATTGTGCTCTTGTGATTACGCACTTTATTATTGTTGTGGATTATTCTTGCCATTGTGTAATTGTTTTGTTTTTGCTTACTTTAGTAACTGTTTTATGTTGTGAATTATTGTCCTTCCGATGGCTTTGTTCCTTTTGAAATTGTTTAATGACTCGCTGTGTATTTATATATTTTTATATTTTCTTTGCATTTATAATTTTTTAGATAAAAATTCTTTCTTCATATTTATGTAATAATTGCTGCAATGTCCTCGCGATGTATTAAGTTTTTATTTTAGAATACCTAGAAGTGTGTAATTAGATTTGTAGTTACTGAAATAAATGTTACCTAACGCTATTTATGTGTGGATTTGGAGTGTGGCTTAGTAGTTGGAGGGTGGAGTTGTAGTTGGAGGCTGGAGTTGTAGGGTGGTATTGTAGTTGTAGGGTTGAGTTGTAGGTTTGACTTGGACAGTGTGAGTGTGAGTGGATGTGAGCGTTAGGGGGTGTGAGGTTGTGTGATGTTGTGTGAGTGAGTGTGACGCTGTGAGTATGAGTGAGTGTGTGAGTGTTGTGAGGGTGAGGGTGTGAGGGTGTGTGAGGACGAGGGGGTGAGGGTGAGGATAAGGGTGTGTGAGAGTGTGTGATGATAGTTGTGGTTGAGTTAGGGTTAGAGTTTGAGGGTGAGTGAGGGTGAGTGTTGTGAGGGTGTGAAGGTTATTGAGGGTGTGCGAGTTTGAAGGTTGAGTGTGTATTATACCACTGTCTCTTGTTGGTGTTGAAAAACTGCCTTTAGTAAAACATTAGTTGTTGTATGCGCTATAGTAAGACAAGTAAAAATGAAAGAATGGACAAAAAGCATTTTTTATCTTTGACTACCTCCAAGTATGTAATCCGATGTTTAGTTATTGTACTAAATGTTGCCTAACGCTATTTAAGTGTGGAGTAGGAGGGTGGATTTGTAGTTGGAGGGTGGAGTTGTAGTTGTAGGGTGAAGTTGTAGGGTGGCATTGTACTTGTAGGGTGGAGTTTGAGTGTGGAGTTGGACGGTGTGAGTGTGAGGGTGAGACTTTCGAGACATGGGTCATAGGAACCCTGGATAATGGAGGCTGGAAACGTAGAGCAATGTGTAGCACATGCTGAATTTTTTTTAAAAAACGCCGTATTGAGGGGAATGCTAGGACAAAGGGGGCATGAAGGCAGCTGCAAGGATACATAGGCACGTAAACATGGAAGTTAATATACCTATACAAGGACACGTGTTATAGGAGACACAGCAACATGGAGACAAGTGTAGAGGAGAAAGAAAAATGGAAGATGGGGACAGAAAACCATGGTCACAGAGACATACAGGCATTAGGACAGCAAAGCACAGGGTCAATGAAGCATATGTAGCATGAGAACCGGAAAGGAAAGTGAAAGAGAGATAGGGATAGGAAAGTAAGACAGAGAATGTGAAACACGGGTGACCAAAAACAGGAAGATGAGGATAGATAATAAGTGTATCCAGCAGGTGTTTGGGACAATTATACCTTGGAAAGAGCACAGTTGTTTGTGAAAGAATTGACATGGGGTGTTGAAAATGAGAACAGATGGAGTAGTAATATACATGTGAGTGTGAGTGTGTTGCATGTTTATTTTGTATTTGAACGTGTTTGTGTATGTTTTATATGTACGTATTTGCACTGTGTGTTAATGTATAGTGTTTTAACGTTTTGTATAAAGTTTTTTTTTTTTTAAATGGCGGACGCGATGTTTGCCCTTTACGTTTGTTGCGTTGTTTGTTTAGCGTTCTAGTTTTTGTTGACATTTTGTTATTAGTTGAGGTATGACGTAATTTCTAGCCAATCGCAGCGCTACGTTTTGTGACGTAGCGTTGCGTTTGACGTCCGTAAACTGTGACTTTCGTAGATGTTCGTGAACCGTCGCGTGGGAAAGGCGCGTTTTTCTTCCGGTATTGTTCCTGCGTTGTTTGACAGGCAAGTCTAAACTTTAATACTATATAGATTATTTTGCGAATGTGTTAGCCATTTTTTAGAAGTTTTTGTTTATTAGTAAAACTGTTTAATAATAACTAGCAACTTTTGTGTATAGCGATTGTTTTTTCTGTTTAGCGTGTGTACTTATTATTTTGTATTTATGGAAATGTGAGATTTGTTGATTTGCAATGTTTGAAATTATTTGTATGTGATTGTTAGCAATGTATTTATGTAATGTGACTGTTGTAGTGTCACTTTTAGACAATTTTGGCTTTAGCGAATGTAGTGAGTGATTAGGAATGATGTATGCTGCTGAATGGGATAGAGGCTGGGTGAATTGTGTTTAAAGTCGGAAATGTAGATAGAGGTGTGGCGAAATGGTATGAGCTGATGTATGCTGCTGAATGGGAGAGAGGCTGGGTGATTTGTGTTTAAAGTCCGACATGTACATAGAGGTGTGGCGAAATGGTAGGCATGATGAATAGGAGTGAGTCTGTGTGTTTAATTGTATTTGTAGACAAGTATGTTTTTAATTAAAGCTAGCCATCCCTCCTGCGACTTGAAGTTCTGACCTAATGTTTGCTTGTGGTGTGGCGAAGTGGTATGATGCCAGCATAGAGCCTAGAGTCCGAATGTAAAGAATGTATGCTGCTGAATGGGAGAGAGGCTGGATGTACCCTAACAAAACGTAAGTATTAACTTGTAAGGTTCAAGTCTCTGTGCAAAATGTGAACTTTTGAAAGCAATCTTATTTTTCTCGCTTTGTAAAAAAAACGTAACATTTCCAGTGCATGTTATTTAGTGGGAGGGGGATGTGTGTTGTAGTCCGCCTTTTCTTTTTTTTCTAGGGCTAACAACCACCTCGCATCCTGCTGTTCAATTTGTTCGTAGAAATCACGCTCCCTTATGACCTAAAAGACGTATTGTAAAGTTTTGCATGCAGTTCTTGTTGCAAAGCATCCGAAATGTTATACAAACGTTATTTTAATGACGCCAACACAGTAATTATTTTTTATTTGAAAGACTCTAGATAAAATCCCAAAAATATCCATAGGACACTGGAGAGGGAGGGGGGGGGAAAGAGTAGGCATGCTGAATGGGAGTGAGTCTGTGAGTTTCATTTAGTTTGTACACAAGTCTGTTTTTAAGTAAGCCTGTGGTGAGTGTGTTTATGTGAAATGAATTGGAGAGTGATGCGCGCATGCTGGAGAGTGTTTGCGTTTAGTATGCAGCTCAATTTTATATTTGTGTGTGTTAATCGTGTTATAAGTGTAAGGTGAGGCTGTGCCCACAGTGATCCCCTAGCACGCTGTAGAGGGAGGGGGTCCCTAGCACGCTGTAGAGGGAGGGGTTCCTAGCACGCTGTAGAGGGAGGGGGTGAAAGACTAGGCATGATGAATGGGAGTGAGTCTATGTGTTATATTTTATTTCTACACAAGTATTTTGTAATGAAAGCTAGCCATCCCTACTGCGACTCGAAGTTGTTATTAGCTTATGATGCAAACCCCAAGCCTAGAGTCTGAATGTATCCAATGTATGCTGCTGAATGGGAGAGAGGCTGGGCGATTTGAGTTAGAAATCGTTTGCATTTTTTTTTGGGCTGTATGAGCGTGCTGGAGAGAAAGGGGAGAGGCGGCCAGGAGGGGAGAGACGGCCCGGCGATCGTCAAAGCGATTTGAGTTTGAAGTCGTTTGCATGTTTTTTGGGCTGTATGAGCGTGCTGGAGAGAAAGGGGAGAGGCGGCCAGGAGGGGGAGAGACGGCCCGGCGCCCGTCAAAGTGAAAGCCGTGGCAGTGAATAAATTAGGGGAGGAGAAATGCCTGAGGCACAGCGCACGCTGTGGGTAGCCGTGGGAGAGAGCCTTGACGCTTTCATGTGCACGCACTTTTAATGTCAATGCGCTTGCGCATTGAACTTGAATTTCACGGGCACTGCAAGGAATCGCCATGGAATCGCGAGTTGGTTAAAGTCTGTTTAAGCCCCTATAGTCTCGCAAGCTCAATGCGTATGCGCGTTGACAGGCGAGACCTAATGAGGGGTGCGAAATAGCAGATATGGGTGGAAACCTGAATGTCACATAACATCTACTGCTGGAACACCCTTCCTTTGGGTTAAGCAACAAACCTAAGGTTCTGTATAGAACTTCTAGTGTGACATCTATCAGCCTCCTAAGATCTCTATCTACAACACACTAAATAAGCACTTGCAAAGCCAATATATCTGGCTTGTGTTTTGCTTCTGACTAAAAACATCTAAAAATGTGCTGCAGTGAAAAACAACCATATTGTTTTCTCTGTATGATACATCAGTGATAAAAGAACTTGAAGAGTTATGACTCAGTGTAATTGTGAGATGTAAAACACATCATAATGAAATGCAATGCAAACACTCCATGAAAAACAGAATGATACACCAACCAGCCAAAAACAAGATGCGAAAGTCAAATACTCCACTGGGCAGAGAAAAAGCCTACTATGGCCTTTATTACCATCTCCCCTTAACTCCGTTTGGAGATGACAGTCCCAGAAAAATGTTTCTGGTCACTATCTTCCCTATTGATTTAACAGGAATTGTGATTTTTGTTACTGCCACAATTTGGAATAACTGATGGACACATTAAAAGGAAACCCAAATCGGATGTTTTAAATCTCCTTTTGTGGGAAATGCTTAAATGCACAAACATTTACCACATACTAGGAGGAACTTGTCTCTCTTATAAAGGCTGATTTTTTTAGTTGCCTCGACGAACTGCAAGACAAATGACCTAAAACGTTCACTGATTAATTCTAGACAGTGAAATCAGAGTTAGTAACAACTGTGCCTGACATTGCCAAGGACAATTAAGCTATCAGAAATTGATAGAGTTTTTATATGGAGTCACTCTCAACAATTGGCACAATTTTGGACCAAATGAATTCCTTTATGGCCACTTTGTCACAGGAGCTGAAAGAACCGAGGGACATCTCAGCAAAGTTATCCTACTCCGTACTGAAAGATAAAACATTACGTGATGGTAGAAAGTCCAAGGCCATAGCTTGTAGAGACTATCATGTCCAACTTTATTGACATGTTTTGCCAAATACCTATAGTAAAAAATGGGCCCTTATGGTACTGATGAAAGAGCTGAGGAGGAAGCAAGCGAAATATTGATGGGTTTTTCCCTTCAACTTACTGTTCAGGTTGAGCTCTCAGTCCTACATGGTGTAGACCTCTGAGGAAGGAATGGAGACTTTTGGGCAATCTGGGGGAGAGGAACCAGATATGCAGCGGAGAAAAGGCAGATCCTCCGCTGAGATTTAAGGGGACATGGAAAAGTGTACTGGAAAAGGGAGACATGGCTCTAAAAAGTCACCAAACCATTCTCAGATGGATGCCATTCATAGGTGCACATGCCTTAAAATAGTCAATTGTGATTATTAAGGAATCGCAATTATGGAATTGCAATTGCCTATGCATGTAGTATTCAGAAAAAAACATGTGATTCCTACACATTCCTTAATTGCAACTCGCAAATTGCGAGTCGCAATTAAGGAATGGCTTCCTTTCATTCCTATGGGCCTAGGAATGAATGGGAATTGCATGCGCAATTTGTGAGTACCAAATAGGTACTCGCAATTTGCGCATGCAATTTCAAGGGTACAAGGGTGCCAAAAGGACACCTTGATGCACCCCTGAAATTGATTTGTTATCACATGTTGCACACACATGCCCCAAGGACATGCTTGTGTGCAACATGGAATTTGGATAAATGCACTTTTGTGCATTTTTTAAAGTTCTCGCAAATTACCATCAAATTGGATTTGATAGTAATTTGCATTTCATAATTGCGAACTCGCAATTATTTTTCGGTTCATGCATTGCATTTAAGGAATCGCAATTTGCGATTCCTTAAATGCAATCGCAATTTAAGTAATTGCAAATTTAGCGGTTACTTAAATTGTCGTTCTTGCATTTGGGATGATGCATCCCAAATGCAAAAATACCAGTCGCAAAGGGGCAGATTCTTCAAATCTGCCCTTTTGCGACCGGTATTTTCGTTGATGTATGTGGCGCATAGATCTTATTTACAAAGATTTGTTTATGCATGGTAGAATTGGTTGCCACAGTTATAGTTTTTCGATTGTAGCGTGAGCAACATCAAAACATAAAATTCACTTAGACATGCAGGAATGGTGGAAGAGGTTGACTGCATGTTTGTGTTCACCATCATAGCTGCATGTTTCTATTTGCCTTTCTGGGGTTCCTTATTTTACTTAATCAGGTTTAATTTAGTGTTTCTTGTGGGATGGTTCGTGGATGATTATTGTGGGAGCTGTTGTGCCTGGAACCACAATGACTATATTCATCCTGCAATATTGTATGAGAGTGTCATCCATAAAGGATAATTGAACTTTGTAACCAGCATTTGTTAGATCGATGGTTAGATTACTGTAATTTATATCAAGATATTTAATTTCGCTATAAAATGGCTATGGAGAACACTTTTTACTCTGACTTTTCTGAACAAATATGCCTTCTGGAGACGCATTTATTGTCTGAAGATATCTGCCAAGTATCACATAAATTGTACCCTGCTCAATGTTGAAGTTCATCGACACAAATTGCCTGTCGTTGGTGACATTGGGAATTTTAAGGTTGTATAGACTCACAGAATTGATTGACATCTCCAAGATAGGTCTACTTCTGGGAGGAGGTCTGGACCAGTACTTTAAACCTTCTCTGAACTAGGATTCTATGATGTATGGAGAAATACCCACCCGCTGTATGTTTTTAGGTCGAGGACCGAAGGCTGCGCTTGCGCAGTCTCCGGGAGGAGATTTCATGTTTTGGAGTATGGGGGCTTGAACCTGCCTCTCTCCTCCATTGGCTGGCTTCCTAAAAGAGGCCAGCCATTGGAGGAGAGGGGAGTCACTCCAGTAAAGCCCCGTCTCTTTCGGATACGTGGGCGTGTTTTTGGCGTTCTTTCGCCCTGTGACATCATCAGTCACTCAGAACGCCAAAACATGCCCCCAATTCCGAAATTTTTCGGTGTTGCAGCTGCCATTTTGCTGCTCCGACCTTCCCAGACAATCATGGAAAGCATCCCAGGGGGGCAAGGCAGTCACTGGGGGCATGGAGCTCCACACTGCTGCAACCACGTTCTACATGCAGCCTCCCAGCACCATAGGCAATCAGACCCCCAAGCGGTCTCCTCGCAGTCTCGAGATGCGGCCTGCCAGAAGTCATGCAGGCTGCCACCACCGTGGCCTCGCGTCACTCACTCCACCAGCCCGCGAGTTCCCGTCAGTCGCTACCTCCTGCACGTCGTCAATTACACCGCAGGAGGGGCCGTTCCGTCATCACCGTTGGATGGATAGACTCACCGCGATCTCCTGGGCTCTTCTGTTTTCCCCCGATGTGCGCCTCCCTAGCGCCACCAGGAGGTCCCCGGCACACTGGGACCAGGAGTCCGGTAAGGCCGCCACAGCTCTCTGCCCAGAAAGAGGCCTCGTAGCCGCCGCCCCTTTGATCACTTCCCCCAGCCCGCGGAGACCTTCCGTCAGCCACAGCTGCCTGGCGCCTCCTGTCCGCGTTCTTTTGTTCCACCTCCTGGGATCAAGGTTCGGCTTCTGCTACTCGGCTGGACACCCCGGGGTCATGGGCAGATATTTTTAATTGTGTTGAGGAATAACCACAAACGCTCCTCCTTGAAGGATTGGAAATGTTTCCTTCTAGCCAAGCCATTCAAGCATTTTTTTCTAATGAATCAATTGTAACAAAGGGCTACTTCCCACTCAATAAATGAATGTTAGCACATATGCGGCAGCGTGGAGTGGATGGTAGAACGTGGTCACGCACAATGGTGTTCAGTTTTCATCCAATCCAACATACAAAACGTGAGGGGCCAGCTTTGCATTGCTCCTTTAGACAGGAAGCTTTTAAATAATATAAAAGCGCATTGGTAAATGTTAATAATAAAATGCATTTTATCAAGGAGTCCAGTTCACTTCCACGCAAAACAAAAGTACAAAAAATACCTGCTTGATTTCAGAAGGACCCTCTGGGAGTCTGAAGCGTCCCTGCAAGAGCCCGTCCTCTCTCTGCCGAGGGGCCGAGTTCAAAGCCCTGCGCTCTTCGGCTAGCTGTCTCTCCAAAGCCATCTGACATGCATCTGGACGCACGCCATTCAGGGGCCATGTCATGGTTTAACCCTTGGCAGTGGGGTTCACGTGGGGATCTATGTGGGTTTGGTCGGATGCTTCTGGGTGTGTTGAAGGTTAAATGTGTCCCCTGCAGGCGGCGCATCCTTGATAAATGCACATGTTCTCTCTGAAAGGACAGCTTTGGCTTTGATCTTTGGAGGCGTTCCTGCTATGCGATGCATGTACTGTAAATGCAAGCTGAAATAAGATGGGGTCCTTTGATTTGATTTTATTACTTTTAAATAACGTGATATAATGAGTGCATAAAAAAGAATGGGACAAGTAATCATAATACTGTCTATTTATGTAGCTCCCACCATAAACGAAATGACCTCTTGGCGCGTGAAGGATACTGCAGGAAGAAAGACTGATTCAGCTGTGTCAGGATTGAGACGTACAGCTTTCAGGTAATATGGTGGGCGGCTAGCGCCTTGAGTTTCTCCATCATCCCGTAATAGTTCATTAGCTTTGAAGGTTCATTTTATGTGAAGGACAGGGAAGTGCCATTAAATGTTAAATCTCTTTAATTGTAACTCCGAGAAGCTGCCCAACCAAACACTCAAGGGTCTTGGGCAAATGGCTAAACCAATTGTGATGTGTGTATACCCTGTCTCTTCCTGGGTTATGACGGCATATGACAACATGCTTGCAGTGAGAGCGGCATGTATGACCGGCATGTAAACATTTATAATTATTCCACTGTTATGTTACATATATTTATTACGCACGCAGATACTCATGAATGTCCTGGCGCGATGCCTAGAGGGGCATGGGGGGAGACTAACAGGCAAAGAAGTGTGTCTTTAACTTCCTTTTAACAAGCATTTGCAATGCAATGGTCTCGGCATTATTAAAGGTAGAGCTATTGGCATTGCTCATGACATTTATTTTCATTTTCTTTTTTTTAAAACATAAAAAATGGTATTGTCATTTACAATGGCAATAGGTGAGCATTAGACAGTAGTAGAGAGTATTCCCGGACACAGAGCCACACACACAGACAGAGCCACGCACACACACACACAGACGGCTCTGTCTGTGTGTGTGTGCGTGGCTCTGTTTGTGTGTGTGTGTGCACAGCTCTGTCTGTGTGTGTGTGCACGGCTCTGTCTGTGTGTGTGTGTGTGCGGCTCTGTCTGTGTGTGTGTGTGTGCGGCTCTGTCTGTGTGTGTGTGTGTGGCTCTGTGTCCGCTAATACTCTCGCCTACTCTCTAATGCTCACCTGTTGCCATTGTAAATGACAATACCATTTATTTATGTTTTAAAAAAAAAATGAAAAAAAATGTCATGAGCAATGCCAATAGCTCTACCTTTAGTAATGCCGAGACGATTGCATTGTAAATGCTTGTTATGTACCTGAAGTCTTGAGCTTAGACACCTCACTTAAAGCTACAGATGGGCACTTAGAATATCTGATCAGGCATCAGTAATATAAGGTTTGGGTTGGATTCGTTTGCCAAATAGGAAAGTACTTTGCCAACTTGGCATCTCTATTCTAAAAGCCGAGCTGTAGGAAATAAATGTAAGAAAACAAATTGTAGAATATTTTGAGATTAATGGCAGTGGGGAGGTGACAGCTTCGACCCTCGGGGTCACTTTTAAAGTGGTTATGCATCACAGCTAGCGCTGATCAGAGCCACTATTGGGGCTTAACTGGAAAAGCTAGAATCCGAAAAAGGTCACATAGAATAGGGCTCTACAACCCAGCCCTAATGATCCAATAAATGTTTTAACTTTCAGTGCTCTGAGACAGCGCTGATGAAGACCAGGACAAGTTTTTTAGGAAAAGGTGGTTAAATGGGACAAATTGCTAGCCACTTGAAAAAGGCAAGCAGACAGTTGAATGACCTTTTTTCATGACTCTCACATCCTTGGCCCTATATTTGGAGATAACCTTTGAATGGTAAGGATGCAAAGCAGGCCTATGCAGCCCTGAATGCACAAGGGGGCCCCACCTGTTCATAAATAGCCCACAACTTCAGAAGGGGACCATTCAGCTAAGGCTAATGTTTAACTGTGTGATATGAGAGACTTATGTGCCCACCATAATATTCCTCAGGAGCCCCGTTATTTTTCATACACCCCTGTTGAGCAGTGATCGGGGGAGTGGAATGAGGCCTAGTAGAAGTCAATTTGTGACCGAAATAGCGAGCTAACACTTAACAATACCACTGGCCCGGAAGGATTAACACAACCTTTCCACAAACAGTTCTGTTAATTGATGCAGGCAATCATTTTTTATGTAGATACTTAGTATAATGAAAGATACACTGCAATGTAGTAGGCCCTTGAGTCTGTGTAAGTCATTCTCTGATGTATAAAAGTGCTGTACCTTTTGAGCACCAATTGGCTAGGTTTCAGCACTACCAGCTCCGCTTACAGAGCAAAAAGAGCAAGAAACAAGGGGCACTCCTGTCTTGTACCCCTACAAATAGGGGAGGCTGTTGATGTCTCCCTAAGATCTGGATTCTAAGTATATCAAATAATAAAATCACAGGAGTAAACTTGCAAGGTCCCTAGGCCCTCTGGGGGAGCACTTGGAGACTCTCAGGGTGTCAGGCAGAGGGTGAAAACAAGGTCCAGCTGCCACTGGTCAGCTGGGGTTCTGCACCCTCTGACCCTAGTCCATCTCAAACCTTTAACAACAGGAGGTTTCCCAGAAGACTTAAAAAAGACCTACATATGTCTATCAGTAAAAAACCTAAAATGGATAATTTAGACCCCAACACCTACAAACCCATAGCAAACGGACCATTCCTTGACAAACTTATAGAAAGACAAGCTTTCACCCAGATATCACTATTCATTGAAGACAATTCCATACTTTCTGCCCTCCAAACTGAAATCTGTTAAGGAAGAGGCACAGATTTAGCCCTAATCTCTACCTGGGATGACCGTAAAAACATAGTAGACTAGATCAGTGTTGCTGCCGCTCTTCTCTTGGATCTTTCGGCAGACTTTGACATAGTGGAACTAATTGAAAGACTTAAGGAAGCCGGAATAGAGACCACAGCTCTCGCTTGGATGCATCGCACCTACAAAATAGATAAAATATTATACATACTCCTTCATTATCTTAAAAAAACAGCATTAAAGGAGGAGCCCCTCAAAAACGGAAATACTCGCCTGTGGCCACTAGAAAAGCTACGACCCTCTCTGCACCTGGACATGCGATCTAGGCAGGAAAAAAAACCTCAGAATTACCATGGATGCCAAGCTGTCAATGAATGCACAAGTGACTAAGACAGCCAAATCAAGGTTTGTCACAATGAAAACTCTGCAGCGCATCTTCCCACCCCTAGGAATTCCTCACAAGGTTTAGGCTACCACCTCTCTTGTGCTAATGGTCAATATCACACCTCATATTTGTCAACTATGAGAAGATTACAGCGAATTCAAAATGCTGCTGCTAGACTCCTCCTACATGTAAAGCCACAAAAAATGTATCTCCCCTGCCTTGACGGTGCTACAGTGGTTACCAGTTGCTAGACGATCCACCTTCAAGCTGCTTTATATCACACATAAAACAATACATGGCAATGGACCACTATTCATCATGATGAAAATCGACAAATACATACGACAAAGTAACCTAAGGTCAAGAATGGCTGCCTTTCTCAAAGTTCCTACATTTAAGAAAAAAAACATGGGTGGAACATCTTTCTGAGTTCAAGAAGACCAATTATGCAATTCACTACCTACACATATAAAGAGCCACTGACGACCATCTTAAGTTCAGAAGATTAGTCAAGGGCTGCCTATTTCCCACATGACAACTATACTCATAGCACAGCAATATTCTCAGACATGACAAACTATGCTTCTCACGACATACAGATAAAGTTGTTGTTATACATGTATTATTTACAACAAGGGGTGGTGATGGACAGAGTCTCTGAATTAAGCAGAGCACTCTCACCCAGTCAAAAGATCAGGGCTAGATCCAACACCGTTTTTTAGCTCATTGCACCATCCCAGTTTCAGAACCTGGCTGTATGCAAATTAGTCTGTCCCTGGCCCAGTGCATCATGGGAACAGGGCAGACCAGACTACAAAAGCCAATTCTTACACTGGGAAGGAAACAAGCTTCCGGGGACCGGTTTCTGGCATTTCAGCCGTCTTCGGCCCGGCTTGCTTGAATCCTGATGGTGCAATGAGCAAGGGACTCACATCTGAGTATACCCTTCCACGCTTAGGGTGGACAAAATTATTTACAACAAGGGGTGGTGATGGACAGAGTCTCTGAATTAAGCAGAGTACTCTCACCCAGTCAAAAGATCAGGGCTAGATCCAACACCGTTTTTGATGCACCCATGATGCACTGGGCCAGGGACAGACTAATTTGCATATAGCCAGGTTCTGAGCTGGGATGGGGCAGTGAGCTAAATAACGGTGATGGATCAAGCCCTGATCTTTGGACTGGGTAAGAGTGGTCTGCTTAATTCAGACACTCTGTTCATCACCACCCCCTTTTCTGAATCATTTTGTCCACCATAAGCGTGGAAGGGTATACTCAGACATGAGTCCCTTGCTCACTGCTCCATCAGGATTCAAGCAAGCCGGCCCGACGAGGCTGAAATGCCAGAAACCGGTCCCCGGTAGCTTGTCTCCTTTCTGGTGAAGAATTGGCTTGGTAGTTTGGTCTGCCCTGTTCCCATGATGCACTGGGCCAGGGACAGACTAATTTGCATATAGCCAGGTTCTGAGCTGGGATGGGGCAGTGAGCTAAATAACGGTGATGGATCAAGCCCTGATCTTTGGACTGGGTAAGAGTGGTCTGCTTAATTCAGACACTCTGTTCATCACCACCCCCTTTTCTGAATCACGTTGTTATACATGTGTCACTGATTATCGAACTATGAGTCCTGTTATAAACAGATACATTTATATAAGGGAGAAAATGTATCTTACACCACAAGATAATACAATGTATAATTGGTGCTTCTATGTATATATGCATTTCTGTTATAGTTAGCTGAATTATTTAGTGACATTACCATTTTGAACTAAAAAAATATAGAAATTCAGCAGTTATAGTTAGCAGTGCTAACTGTAACTTGCGCCCCACCATCCACTGCTTATGACCTCACATATGACATCACTCGTAACATGCTCTATAACATCATTTATGACATCATCCAATGAGTGTGTTAGTTTGTTTTATAGTTTACACAGTTGCGGGTAACTAGCTTAGTGCTTCTCAACCCCAAATTTGTACAACCTGTGCCCAGCTAATGGGTGTAAGTATTTATCAAATGCTCCTAATGCACTATAGCTGTGTTGTGCTATTGAAGATGTTAAAAAAGTTTGCATTCAAGAGTAACTCTGTGTGCAACTGACAGTGGACTTCTATACATTATGCTCCTCACAACTGTTTGGTTTTCCAGAAAAAGTTCCAACAAGAGAACGCTTCTACGTAGTAAATAGTAACTTTAGTAAGGAGCCTTGAGTTATTAGCGAGAATCTTGTCACTTGATAATCTATCTTGTTTGCACTGTTTTCCTTTTTTTCCTTTCTAAACATCTCTTGTGAGACTCTTGCGAGAGCCACAAAAACCCACCCTAATCGGAGGCTCTCCTGAGCCTGCAGAAGCTTGCTAATGGCTCTCGCGAGACTCTTGCGGGATCGTAGAGCAATTTGAAAAAACCCAATAGAAAGCCTCCTCCTGTTTAATAAGTAACTGTACACCATACAAACAGCAGTTGGTCACACCCTAACCTACTTTTCTAACTGCCAAAAATCTACCAATTGCATTTATATTTTTGCCTTTGTCCCTTTTTAGGTTTCGCCCTGGCCGTAGCACTGCGTAAGCAGTGCTCCGCCCAGGGCGAAATCTTATGTCCTACATATGGGGTTTTGGTCCCGCCTCTGTCTTCCATTGGCTAGCTCCATAAATGGAGGCTAGCCATTGGAAGAGATTGGCTGTCAATCACGCTTTCCCCGTGAAAACGCGATTCAGGGGCGTTTCCGTGTGTTTTTTTAAGTCCCGCCCTCTCCTCTTCCCATTGGCTGGAATTTTACCTTCCAGCCAATGGGAAGGGGAGAGCACGAAAACACGCCCCCGAATCTGCCGGCCGGGACACCCCCGTGACGTCATTCCCCGGGCCGCGCTGTGATTGGCTGCCGGCCCGGGACCTGACTTGTTTCTTAAAAGCAGACACGACATCGATTGGAGCGGATTTTCTGCCCCTGTGTTTCAGTGAGCCGTGGGACTCGGTTAGCATGTTTAATAACGTGTTTCTGCGGCGACACAATGCGGTGCCAGGTTCATTCTTGCCTGTTACTCATTGGTATTTCTTTTCTCGTTGCCTCATCCAGCCCGGCGGTAATCCACTTTCAAACCGGTGTGACGAGGCCACTCGTCAGCCCTGATTATGCTATCTGGAGCCGAGCCATGTTGACAGTGCCGGATGATACACGCTGCAGCTATCTGTGAACTATTTTTCAGTATACATAAACAATAGAGGAGTATCCCCTCATAGGTAGAGAAATGATTCTCTGAATCTAGGCTTGAGTGCTCTAGTCAGCACAAAATGCCCCAACCTGCTACTGGATAATGCATATCCTTATAGAAGACCCCTCACTCACCAACCTAGTTGGTGACATGCTTCATCATCGGGGTCCCACCCCATAGGCCGAGTGCCTATAGGGTGTGCTGCGACACCTGACTACAGTGGAGCTGGTTAGTATTTTTCTTTTATATGTGCATAACTATCAAAAAGTGTATTAAAAAGGGCCAACACTACTCACTTCAAGTATTTTATTCTTGAGTGCTTGAACCCTTATTAAAATATGGTGTGGCACCTGTGCCTAATTAGGTAGGCTTTGGTGTCAAAAGTAGTATTGAGGATTAAAAATAGCAAAACTGTGCTATGTGAAATATGAAATTTACAAAACTATTGATTAAAAAGGTCTACATGTTTCAACCCATAAATCCATTCAAGGGTTTTCGTCAGGACCGTGGTATTTTGAACTGGGTGGTCCACACACGCTAAGGCGCGTCCTGCCCTAGTTCAAATAGGAGACCGCAAATTACGGTCTCGTGTAAAAATGTGCGTTTTTCCTTGATTGGGAAAAAACGCTTGGATGAGGCACTACCGCTTCATGGGCACCAGCGTTTCCAAGACGGCAAGAGTCCGTCTCTTGCAACTTCTGATAATCTAGCGGAAAACCTACTTGGTTCCTGCTGGACGTGCCCCGAGGAAAACTATTTTTTAGTTTCACGATCACAGATTGTATATGCATCTCTGGGGTATGCCTTTTTTCTCAAGCTTGTTAGGTGTATTGGTCGTACAGAGTAAAGATTGTAGGCATTATTTGAATTTATCAACTGTAAGGTGCTATTTAATTTTTTACAGCAGTAAATTAGAGTGATTTTTGTTTTACAGTTTTATACAGCGTGAACTAGGCCAGAAGGGGGTCAGGGCGCTTTACATGAGCACCAGTTTCGTTACAGACGGACACGTTATTTTTAGGCACGGGAGATTAACCTATTTGCCCAGGATCACAGAATGCTTAAGCCTCCCGCCAGACTCGAACCTGCTTCCCCAGCTTTAAGGCGGCCGCGTAGTCATTAAGCCACACCCTCTGCTCGTGCGATCGACACCAGAACCATATATTGAATTTGTACATTTGTAACATATCTATTTGAGTAAATAACATTTTGCAAAACAAATGAAAATATTACAGACGGCATTGACCACTGACAGGCTGAAATACCGGTGACACAGATCACATTATATATGATAGGCCGACAAGTTAACACTAAAGGTGAGTCGACGTCATTCACGGTTAGGAAATTATCTGCGCGGGCAGCGGGCCATGACAAACGTGCAAGGAGTTGGTGAACTTGTGTTCCGTGCACGGTCAGCGGTCATGACAAACGTGCAAGGGGTCGGTGAACTTGTGTTCCGTGCACGTCAGCGGTCATGACAAACGTGCAAGGAGTCGGTGAACTTGTGTTCCGTGCACGGTCAGCGGTCATGACAAACGTGCAAGGAGTCGGTGAACTTGTGTTCCGTGCGTGCACGGTCAGCGGTCATGACACACGTGCAAGGAGTCGGTGAACTTGTGTTCCGTGCATCGTCAGCGGTTATGAGAAACGTGCAAGGAGTCGGTGAACTTGTGTTTCCTTGGCGCGTGGATTGCTGGCCGCACCAGAGCACTTGCTGTTAGAAGTTGTAAAACGTGCCGCGGGAGCTTGGAGTTGCCGCCACTCACTCACCTACTGTATATAATTATGAAAGCAAAAAAGTATTTTTTATATTCTCGTATGTGGATTTATGTACATTATTACCTTTAAAGAACTGGACTGGATTTCTTTACTAATTAATGCATTTACAATAAGGAGAGTGAGGGGTTAATTTAATTAGTAATTCATTAAGGACGGCGATTTTTAGCTGCCCTCAAGTGGGGACTGGATGATTGTTCCTTAAGGTTCGAGCACCTTAAAAATAACTGAAAAAACCTCTTTCTGTGATTTTACGGGATAAATAAGTATGGTACTGAACTTTTGCTACAGGCTAGGAGGGTGACCATGCGACCTGGACTTTCCGGGACACTCCCGATTTTACACCGCAGATTTCAGCAAATGCGGCTGGTCATGGCCCGGCTAAAACAGTGGGAGGCACCTTTTATATGTTCCAAAGCTGGACTAGCAAGCAACTCTTATCAAAAAGCAATTCAATTTACAGGTAAGATGTTGGGCTTAGAAATTGCATTTCACTTCCTTAGTGCCTCCTTGTCTGTTTTTTAATCAGCGCTGCCGTTCTGTCACCCTCGACTGATGTAAAATGATAGTCATTCTAATGTTTTTGCAAAAT
This sequence comes from Lissotriton helveticus, assembly GCF_964261635.1. Lineage (NCBI taxonomy): Eukaryota > Metazoa > Chordata > Amphibia > Caudata > Salamandridae > Lissotriton > Lissotriton helveticus. The sequence continues at coordinate 364,481,649 of NC_136070.1, forward strand.
AGCCCGGGTTTTTTTTTTTTTTTTAAATCTGGTCACCCTACTACAGGCGCCAGTTGTAAACAGTTTTTTGCCACGCACGTGGCATCTTAGAGCTTAAAGTATGTATTACCTTTTAGTTACCCCCTCATCATCTCGGGAAGAAATTCAAAGAATGCAGCCGCAGGTGCACGGCGCAGGCCGCTTTGTCCTGTGGAGTCTTGTTGAGCATTTCAGAGCCATGTTGGCATTCCTGTAAGCAACCCCGCCAACCGGAAGCAGTCACTCGGTCACCTTTGCTCTTGTAGTGTAAGGCCTTCGTTTATTAAACGGCGCCCATATATAAACTGTTGGCACTTTACTTGTGCACATTTCAGGGCCCACAAAAGTTTGATGAATCGAATTTCACAACTGAGGCTGTTCAACAAGTCAATAATTCAATAAACCGAAGCACATTAGGCTCTACAAGGAACGCACAGAATAATCTTCAAAACTTTAAGAATTATTAAAGATTAATGGATTACATAAGGCAGACATCATCTACCCCGTATCAATGAATAGTTATATGAATGCATCAACAATATCATATCAAAGTCATATAAATGAGAGGACCAAGCAAAATAATCATACATGCCACTGACCCATGCCAGAGATTTCAGATTTTTGAAACCAAAAATGGCTTTATTTTGGCTCTCTACTGCCTGAAAATTTCTCAGTTTCAGTAGCAGTCAGTGGCGGAAATACCTGATCATTTATTATTTTGAAAATTCCCACTTTCCTTTTTAGGTTTCGCCTGGCCATAGCACGCAGTGCTCCGCACAGGCGAAAACTTTTGTTAACAGTATGGATGTTCGCCTCGCCTCTGTTTCCCATTGGCTAGCTCCATAAATGGACGCTAGCCATTGGCAAACAGAGGCGTCCGTCATCCTGCGAGGCGACTCGTGGGCGTTTCTGAGAATTTTTCTCATCCGGCCCCTTTTGTCACGTCAGTGCGGCGGTGGGCGGGGTTTATTTTTTTTGCTCGTCGAGGTTTGTTTTGGCCATTCCGCAGCCGACCGCCGCCGGAGGAAGTCCAGGTGAGTGCTTGTTTTTCCCCCCTCCCGCTGTCCGTTCCCACCCCCCGCTGTCCGTGTGCCCGTGCTGTTTTTCCTTGCCTTCCCGCCCCCCCTCCCGCTGTCCGTTCCCGGCCCCCCCCTCCCCGCTGTCCGTGCGCCCGTGCTTCTTGTGGTAATTCCCACGCTGTTTCAGTAAATACCAGGCACGGACACAAGAGTCTAGAGATCGTTATACTCTATGGCATTAGAGTCCTCCACAGAGTACAGCGCACCCTCGTCTTGGGGTAGTTCCGGCTGTTAGAAAGCCAGAGCGCCCTCGCTCTATGATAGTTCCACTTTCCGAGCCGTCACTTCCGGTCGGTTTGTGGCGCTGTTTACGGGCCTGTGTCTATTGAGCTGACGGTGAGTGTGGATAGGGAGGGGGAGCCGATGAGAAGAGAAAAGGTATAATAATATGTTTTGCTCACATTTTGATCCGAGAAAAGTGAGCGTAAGAACGGAGATAAAAGTGAAGATTTAGCATGCACACAGAAGGCCGGGGATTTTTTAAAACAGATTTCCCCCATTGAAAAAGTGGGGTTGAGAAAATAACTAGTCGGGTTCAGGTAGTGGTGTTTTGGAGGAAGCGAATATTTTAAGGGACTTTTCACACCGTAAGGCTTTTGTGTTGCGCGGTGGGTTTTGGTGAGATTTGTAAAACGCTCCTTCCTCAGATTGAAGATAGTAGTATGGCATTGCTGAAAAAGAAGTCCCCTCCGCAGTAAAGGGTTTACCTTTTTTCAGGGATCAGATGTATTGTTCAGTTGTGAAACCCCCTCCTCCAGGATTAAGTGATGGGTTTTGACGTTGGAATGAACTCCTCGATTTGAAGAGTGAGTGAGTCTGGGTGAGAAAGAGCATGCCGAATAAAGAAAGTGTGGGGCGGGGCATCTGCAGGTAAATTGTGCAAGCGGGTAGATGAGCAAATAGATGGAAGTCAGCCTCGATGCTTTAGCATATGTCATATCTCACTCTTGTTTCAGAGGTGTCACCCGTGGCAAATCTCCACACTACAAAGAAACTGCGTGTCTTCCCAAAATTTCCGAGGTATCACCTACCCTGAAAACCTACCTCACCCTCCAAAAATCTATTTATCCCAGTGGGTTCATTCTGTAAAATCACTCGATGGTGCTGCATACAAGGTATCTAGTTATTATCAGAAGCCCCAGCCTGGCCAAGCAGTCCTGGGGAGGCGGCAAGCACAAGAGTAAGTTTTGGAAACTTATTTAAATCTGCAGAACCGCGTTGTTTAATCCCCTCTCCCTTTGTGATACACCATGTTTACATTCGCAGAGGCTGTTTATGTACCTCGCTTTTTCGAGTAGGTATGTAGTGCCTACCCCGCGCGCCAGTCTGAGTTGATGCCATTTGCATTCTGGTACCTGTAGTTAAAAAAAAAAAAATTACCGGTAACAAAGCGGAGAAAATCCTGACGAGACCGAGATTTATAACATAGAAAACAAATTGGCTAACTGCTCACACCTGCCCTCTGACTGATTAAGAATTACATCACTGCTTTTGTTCTATCATTATTATTTCAATGTCTTGGCGTTTTTGCCTTTCTTTACGGGTCGAAGAGCGTTTTAGAACTCTTGACATTAGAGTAATTCAACTATTTTCCACATTTTAACTGTGCTTTGTGATACGCACACTATCAATTGCTAAAGTTTCTATTTTTGCCCCCCACATACACCTCAAATCCAAATGTAATTTTTTTTTTGTTAGGTCTCGCATTTGCGAAAGATTAAGCTATCGACATTGTAAATGACAATGCCATTTATTTATCTGTTTTCAAAACCAACACGTACATAAACAATTTGTCATTTGCAATGCCAATAGCTCTAACTTTGTCAAAGGCGAAACCGTTGCATTGTAAATGCTTGTTTTCTCTCCTCTTGTAAGTCCATATTCCTTCTGAAAAGTACTCATTCTGCTCTACACTCCTTTTTTGACTGAAATCTGCATACTGAACCATGGTTCGCCTACTTCATCCACTAGGCTAGAGAATGTGCCACTAAATGTGGTATTGACATGAATCTTGGATTTCCAAACTTGGACATCACTTGGATTGGTCATAGAGGTATGATGTAGTATCAATTGTTACCAATTGTTGAGACCATTTTGGATTTTGAGCACACTTACCTGATGACCGGGCACTGTAATGGCAATGACCTAGGTAGAATCACTAGGGTTGCATTTGAAATTCAGATGGAGACCTTTTCACAACTGATATCACTCTTTCCTCACAGTGCCTTTGTATATTCTAATATGTGTGAAAGACAAAAATGGCAGTGGGCCAAAGGCTTATGTACTAAGATTGACAACCCCCGGAAGTATGTTAATGAAACAATGTCTCCATTTCTTTGTGGCCATGGCATGAACTCTATTTATCATAAAAACATCCGATTTGATATGCCAGGTGTCTATAGGAGAGATGGAGTGCACTCAGGGCCGGACTGAGAACCAAAACCGGCCCTGGCAAAGTGCTCGGCCGGCCCCCTGGGGGTGCGTCCGAGCTCTTTGCCGGGGTCGGTTTTCGGCCGATTTTGTTAGCTGCAAAATCGGCCCTGTAACAAAAACGGCCCCCAGGGCCCAAAACCGGCCCCACCCTTGCGGCGCACCGGGGGATTGCCCGGTGCCCGCAATGGCCAGTCCGGGCCTGAGTGCACTTGATTGTAGAAGGAAACAGAATCTTCCTTAATAACATCAAGGAATGCATCCAGTTCGATGTGTAATTGAGCATTACACACTACCAAAAACACAAAGGCTCTTGCCAGAGCCACTCTATTGCAACATTATGTGATACTTTCATGTTATAACTCACCATTATCTTTGTACGCTGACTCCCACTGGAGCACCCAAATGCCTGCCTCCACCACAGTATTTGTCCGACTTGTGCATGATTCTTGTGAGCCCAAACATTTAAGCTATATTTCATGAATAATAGTTCTGTATCGTAGGGTGTGTGTATTTGACTGGACAAACAAAAACATTGGCAGTGAAACCTCTTATTAAGAAAGATTTTCTCTAACCCCCTACTTGTTTTTTTATTTTATGTTTCGGACCCTGCGAGAGTCTCGCAAGCTCGTTAAATGTTTTGAGGATGAATTTTACACTTTCCTTCATTACAATACATACACCTTATAGTCCCCAGTAGTAGGGTGTGGGGAGAAAGTACCCTCTCTAATGACACCTTCAAATGGATACCCCTCAAACACAGAAAGACCGTCACTGACGCCCTGGTCACCAGCAGACTCCACTATGGCAATGCACTCTATCCCGAAATAAACAAAAAACATACCCGCAAGCTACAGAACATCCAAAACACTGCCGCAAGACTGGTCCTCAAGACACTGCCACATCTCCCAGCACCTGCGCACACTCCACTGGCTCCCCATTGAGGCTAGAGTCACCTTCAAGATGCTCTCCAACGCACTCAAGGCCCTCCACAACACTGGACCAGCATACCTGAACAGCCAACTCCAATTCCACGCACCCCATAGGACCCTACGATCAGCAAAGCTCTCCTACGCCGTGGTCCCCTGCACTAGAAAAACCAGATCGGGAGGCCGCTCCTTCTCCTTCCTTACGGCTAAAGCCTGGAACGCCCTTCCGCTCCACCTCAGACAGACAACATCACTTCCTATCTTTGCTAGAAACCTCAAAATCTGGCTCTTCGACACACCCCCCTACTTGATGGACTGGAACCTGCACCTCCCCCACCCCACCCCCACCCCCAGCGCCTTGAGACTCTTACAGGTGAGTAGTCACGCTTAACAAACGCTTGATTGATTGACTGACACCTTTTCTCTGTATGACAGGAGTGAATAGTAGGGTGCGAGGAGAGAATGGGTTCCTCACTGCCACCTCTCGCAGAGCAATAGCCATACAGTAGGGTGTGGAGAGTGACTGGCCTCTTCACTGAGACCTCTCCCCAAGGTGAGCAAAGCACAGAGTAGGTTGTAAGGAGAGAGTGATCTCCCCACTGACACCTCTCCTCAGGGTGTCCAGTGGGCATATTAGCATGTTGGAGTACTGGTCTCTTGTTTGAGACTTCTCTTTCTGATGATCAGTGACCATAGTAGGGTGTGTGGAGGGACTGCCTTTTCCGCTGAAACCCCTCTCTTAGATGATGGTTCTGCATAGTACCATGTGGGGAGGGACTGGCCTCTCCTTTGAGACCTCTCTGCCGCATGACATCTGTGCATATTAAGATGTGTGAAAGGGCTGGTTCTCTTTTAAGACCTTTCTCTGTAATGATGGGTGTGCATAGTAGGGTTTAGAACAGAGACTACCCTCTCAGCTGATACCTCTTTCTGGGCTGACTGGAGTATGTTGTAGGGTGTCGCGAGGGACTAGCCTCTCCGCTGAGGGATACTGGGTGTGTGTAGTAGGGTGTATGGAGAGACTGGCCTCTCCTCTGAGACCTCTGTCTCTGATGACAGGTGAGCACTGTACAGTTTATGGAAGGACTGGCTTCTCTGCAGAGACCCCTCTTTTGCATGACTGATGTTTATAGTAGAGTGTGGGGAGTGAATGGCCTCTATACTGGTTTCTAAATCCATACATCTCTCCAGAGTGATGACTATGCATATTAGGGTGTGCGGATAAATTGCCATCTCTGCTGACACCCCTCTCGTGCATGACAAGTGCGCATAGTAGGTTGTATGGAGGAACTGGCCCCTATGCTGAAACCTCTCTCTTGGATGATGGGTGTGCATAGTAGGGTTTGAGGAGGGGCTTACCTGTCTGTTCATCCCTCTCCGTGGTGATAAATGTTGAATTAGGGTATGGGTAGGAAATTACCTCTATACTGGGAAGTCTGTCTAGGATGACAACAATAGAGATTAGGATATGGAGAGGAACTGCTTTGTCAGCTCAGACCTCTCCCCAGAGCAACACATGTTTAGTAGACTGTGAATAGAGACTGCTCTCTCTTCTCCTACCTATCTTTTTGGTGATGAATGTGCATGGTAGGGTATACAAATGGAATATCCTCTCTGCTGAGCACAGTGTTTTGTTTGATTGGTGTGGATAGTAGAATGTGAGGACACACACACATCTCCCTCAGACTTTTCCCCATTGCGGCAGGAAAACACCTCTCCGTTGAAACTTCTCTCCAGAGTAACAAGTATATATAGTAACATGTGCAAAAGAACTGCCTTTCCATTACCACATCCCCGCCGGCTGACAGCAGTACATAGTAGAGTATGAGGATGCACTGGTCTCTGTGTCAAAACCTCTCTCTTGTATGAGAGGTCTGTATGCTAGTGTGGACAAGGCTGATCTCTCTGAGACCTCACTGTTGCATGACAAGTCACAATAGTTGGGTTTTCAAATAATTGGCTTCTCCACTAACAAGTCTCTGTAGCATAAAAGATGTGCGTAGTACTGTATATATATATATATATATATATATATATATATATATATATATATATATATATTGTCGCTCCAAGGTTGTCCACCTTTGAGTAGCACATGAGCAGCAGCTTGATTTATTTGTAGGTGAGGACGGGGATCCGCTTGTAGATGCCGCTCCGTAATGGATCTGCCCGACGCGTTTCGAAGCTCCATATGCTTCTCTTCAGGGGCTTTAACGGAAGCGGTGTGCGCAACCGCTAACCCACTTCTCCATTTTCCATATGACACACCCACCAATGGGAGGCTCAAATGAGACTGTGTATTATGGGAAGTGTGGTGCGGAAAGTGAAACAGCAGCCGTACACGGGATCGAGGACAGGCCCACTTGCGGGGTCCATACAGGACTTGATTATGTGCTTTCCGCGCCACATTTCCCATAATACACAGTCTCATCTGAGCCTCCCATTGGTGGGTGTGTCAAATGAAAAATGGAGAAGTGGGTTAGCGGTTGCGCACACCGCTTCCGTTAAAGCCTCTGAAGAGAAGCATATGGAGCTTCGAAACACGTCAGGCACATCCATTACGGAGCGGCATCTACAAGCGGATCCCCGTCCTCACCGATACATAAATCAAGCTGCTGCTCGTGTGCTACTCAAAGGTGGACAACCTTGGAGCGTCAATTTATACGCGGTCGTCCAGCCGCGGAGTATGCACCACCCCGTTATCCTTGGGGGTCACGGAAGTGAAACAGCAGCCGTACACGGGATCGAGGACGGGCCCACTTGCGGGGTCCATTCAGGACTTGATTATGTGCTTTCCGCACCACACTTCCCATAATACACAGTCTCATCTGAGCCTCCCATTGATGGGTGTGTCATATGGAAAGTGGAGAAGTGGGTTAGCGGTTGCGCACACCACTTCCGTTAAAGCCTCTGAAGAGAAGCATATGGAGCTTCGAAACGCGTCAGGCAGATCCATTACGAGCGGCATCTACAAGCGGATCCCCGTCCTCACCGATACATAAATCAAGCTGCTGCTCGTGTGCTACTCAAAGGTGGACAAGCTTGGAGCGACAATTTATACGCGGCCGTCCAGCCGCTGAGTATGCACCACCCCGTTATCCTTGGGGGTCATGAAGTGAAACAGCAGCCGTACACGGGATCGAGGACGGGCCCACTTGCGGGGTCCATACATGACTTGATCATGTGCTTTCCGCATCACACTTCCCATAATACACAGTCTCATCTGATCCTCCCATTGGTGGGTGTGTCATATGGAAAATGGAGAAGTGGGTTAGTGGTTGCGCACACCGCTTCCGTTAAAGCCTCTGAAGAGAAGCATATGGAGCTTAGAAATGCGTCAGGCAGATCCATTACGGAGCAGCATCTACAAGCGGATCCCCGTCCTCACCGATACATAAATCGAGCTGCTGCTCGTGTGCTACTCAAAGGTGGACAACCTTGGAGCGACAATTTATACGCGGCCGTCCAGCCGTGGAGTATGCACCACCCCGTTATCCTTGGGGGTCACGGAAGTGAAACAGCAGCCGTACACGGGATCGAGGACAGGCCCACTTGCGGGGTCCATTCAGGACTTGATTATGTGCTTTCCGCACCACACTTCCCATAATACACAGTCTCATCTGAGCCTCCCATTGGTGGGTGTGTCATATGGAAAATGGAGAAGTGGGTTCGCGGTTGCGCACACCGCTTCCGTTAAAGCCTCTGAAGAGAAGCATATGGAGCTTCGAAACGCGTCAGGCAGATCCATTACGGAGCAGCATCTACAAGCGGATCCCCGTCCTCACCGATACATAAATCAAGCTGCTGCTCGTGTGCTACTCAAAGGTGGACAACCTCGGAGCGAAAAAAAATAAATATATATATATATATATATATATATATATATATATATATATATATATATATCATTTTTTTTTTCATTTTTTATTTTTTTATTCATCAAATGCCAAAGCTATTGAAAAGCGCACATACTGTTGACCTCTGATGAAAGGCAGGAGCCTTGAAACGCGTCAGGTCTGAAAGAAATACTTAGAAGCAAGTGTGCGAGTCTGTGCCGAAGAGAAAACCGCATGGTGCAGTCCATCGAGAGTGCACTTTTCAATAACTTTGGCATTTGATGAATAAAATTAGTGCGCGGAAGCCTTGCCACGGAAAAGCAGCAACATCCAATTATCGTAGAGGAGGCCGAGGGTTGGAACTGGTCCGAACCCGACATGCGGCTAGAAGGATTGCAGCGTAATTGACTCTCACCTTGCTCCAAGTCCCACAAGGGCAAGAAATAGATGGTTAAAAGGATGAAATACGAGGAACCTACTAAGGTGATAATAATTTTATGGTTATTATGGCTTGTAAGAGACTATCTCCCCCATAATGCACCAGAAAGCTAAAAGAACCCACCAAGGGCGGTGACATCAATGAACTATAAATAAAAGAAGGCCAGAATCTTCCTTCGTGTTAATTTTTACTGTTGACCTCTGATGAAAGGCAGGAGCCTTGAAACGCGTCATGTCTGAAAGAAATACTTAAAAGCAAGTGTGGGAGTCTGTGCCTTAGAGAAAACCGCATGGTGCAGTCCATCGAGAGTGCTCTTTTCAATAGCTTTGGCATTTGATGAATAAAAAAATGTATATATATATATATATATATATATATATATATATATATATATATATATATATATATATATATATATATATATATATATATATTCCTTTTTAATGGTCAATTTTATCAACAGGTGCAGGGAGTAGCTATGGGGGCCAGTTTCTTCCCCAGTTCCCCAGTTATGCCTGTTTGTTTATGGGCTGGTGGGAGGAACTGGTCCTCAGGCGAAACTATGAACATATCTGCACTGAACATATAGTATCCTGGATGCGTTTTATTGATGATCTTTTTATTGTTTGGCATGGGACAGAGGAAAGTGTGTTGAAGTTTATTGAGGAAATCAATCAGAATGATCTTAACCTAAATTTTACTTTTAACATCAGCAAGCACTCCGTGACATTTTTAGATGCACAGGTTTTAATACAAAACAACGTCTTAATAACTACCCTTTTTAGAAAACCTACAGCAGGTAACACATTACTCCATGCAACAAGTGCTCACCCTCCTCATTTAATAAGAAGTATACCTTATGGGGAGATTCTTCGTATCCGACGTATATGTAGTGACCCATTGGATGCGAAGGAGAAGCAGATGGAGAGCTGTGCTAGGTTTCTAGATAGAGGGTACAGCCACAGAGTAGTGGAAGCCGCTATGAAAAAATCCCAATTAAATCAAGAGAGGAACTTCTTATGTATAAAGCTAAGAATACTCAGGGGGTTGAAAAGGATAAGGCTGAACCGGTCCGACTGATCTTGACATATTCTAAACAAGAGAAAGAACTGAGGAGCATAATAAGGCGAAATTGGCACTTTATCTAGGATGATCCTGTGATTGATGACCTAATGCCCTCTAACCCAGCGATAGCTTTCCGAAGATCTATGAGCATGGGTAATATGTTGGCAAGAAACAGTCAGGAGAGTTTTAAGAAAGACACCTGGCTGTCATCTAGAAAGGGTTTTTACAAATGTTTAACTTGCAGGGCTTGCCAGTTTGGCACCAATACCAAAACCTTTAGAATGGCATTCTCCGGGGCAAATAGAGAAATAAAGCAACATCTAACATGCAAAACAGAGTATTGCGTGTATGTCCTGGAGTGCGAGTGCCATCTAGTGTATATAGGCAGAACCAAACTGGCTGTACACAAACAAATTTTACAACATTTGAGGGCTTTTATTAACAAAGATCAAAATTATCCTGTTGCAAGACACTTTCAGGCGGTACATGACAGCAACCCCCAATACCTCCGATATTATGCGATAGAGTCTATACCATTGACAAAGAGAAGAGGGGATAGAGAAGCAAGGCTCAGGCGAACGGAAACAAGTTATATATTAGAGTTCGACTCAAAGTGGCATGGGGGTTTGAATGTGACAAAGGATCTTCATACATTCCTGTGATGACATTTTGGGGATGTATTTTAGCTCGTAAAATGCCCAATTACCCATGCTTCTATCTGTATATCTATCATGTTTTAAGTAAAATCAATGTTATGTATAGATCAGCTGAACCCCTAAAAATGTAAACGATAACCTGTTATTGGTGAAAAGGTGAATGAGTATAATGTGAACCTTCTGTATTAATATGCCTCGTAAGCATTGTTTTTTATGGTTGCTTTTAAGACATTTGGGTAGGTTTTATCTATGAGTCTTTTTATCAATTGTTTTAAGCATTTCAAGGGTGTTGCTTATTTATATGGGTTTTTACATATGTCTAGCGACTTTGCACATTCTGCTACGTACTCATGTTTGCCTATTTGCACAACCAAATGATATTTAAGAACTGTACTTAAACTATTGAATATTTATTACTCTGTTATTTGCGCTCTGAAGGCACTAGTCACTTTATTCTAAAGTACTGAGGCACATGTCACTTTTATTCATAGTACAGTAGCACCATAGCACTTTATTTCAATGAATTTTGAATTGAATTTATCTTGGAAACTTATAAGAATTATTTTACTGTTTATTGGTGCAATATATTTAAAACTATGAAATGATTATTGCTGGGGAAAGATCAGTTAAGTGACTGTGAATGTTTTTTGCTTTAATTTTGTTTATGAATTTATATATATATGTTATAATTTATTTCACGATGAGGTGAGCACGTAATTAAGTAAGGATTTTTTTAGTGCATTTTATGAGTTTGACATTTAGAAGACAACATGTTAAAGCATTTATGCAAAAAGTTTTTGTCTTGGGTAGATCATAATTGTAGATTATGGCAAAGTAATTATTGTGTATGCAATTAAGCAATTACTCACAAAATATTGAAGCCATCTGGAAAAAACAAGCACAAGACACTGTGAATGTATTTAAAGATTAAAGTAACTTGTCTATGTCTATGGAAAAGTATGATGCACTTGCACTTTAAATATTGGGGTAGTCATCACGCATGGTCAGGTGATCAAGGCCGCTTGGACGGCCGAAACGCGTCTTGACAGAATGTGCGAAAAAATAAAATAATGCTGAAGTACAGAGTTGGTCTACGCCTGTGATTCCACGTTCAGGGGGTGTTTTCGCGAGTTGATGCGGATATCTATATATATATATTACAAAAAAACAATTTGACAACATTACAAAACTACAACTACATTAACAAACTATATCAACAACAACTATAAAACAAACAAAACAACCAACTTTATAAATATATATCTTCATCACATTATGATGAGCAGCCTGGTGTAGTTGCACCACCTCAGCCACCTCAGTCTGGCAAAGAGTTGTTTGTTTTGAAGCCAGCTAGCAAAATAGTCTCAGCAAAGTTTCTCATGAATACAGTCTTTTAAAAAGAGTTCCCAAAGGCTATCTCAATTAGAGTTAGCACATGCTGCTGAACAGGATACACTGTTCCTGTTCAGGTAGTTATTGCTGCACAGTACAATAATCCTGCTTGTCTTAACAAGGCTCTTTTTTGCTGCGTATGTAAGTAGATCATTATTTCCTTAGAGACAAGTAGACCTACACAGCAGAAGCTTGTGCAAGATCACAAATGTCCCTGTGATGGGACGCCCTCGGAGGACAGCCATGAATGGCCCGGGGGTACCGAAGAGGTCCATCTACAGCCATCTCTGCCGACGTCAGGGGGGTGGAGCCCAGTTGTGGTCATTAACCCAGAAGAGGTTTCGAGAGGGGAACCACCAGAGGAAACGGAGTGGAGCAGAGAAAACAGCAAAGGAGAGAGAAGCGGACCATCTCTGGAAGCGGAGGACATGACAACGTCTGACGGTGCCTGGGTGGGAGACAAGGAGGATGAGATGGAGAACACAGGAGATCCAGAGGACGAGGGTATGAGCGGCCATCCATTGAGAAGGCATCCCCAGAGGAAGGCTCGACAGACGAGGCGGCCGTAACCCTGTCAACAGGTCACGGCTACAGGCAAGTGCTGTAAGGAACAGGGCGTGTGTTGGGAGGATGGCTGTTTACTCACGCGTTCTTCACAGGAATGTAAGGAGGAGCTTCAGAACACCAAGGGAAGGGAGACAAATCCCCCTTCTTCTTTAGTTTGAATTCCGTACCACCGTGTTTCATAGGGCCGTAGCGTGGTCTGAAGCCTTGAGACAGCATAAGGGACACAAGGAAATGGGGGTCACCTGAAGGCAAGGTCCCCCCTAAGTTAGCACTCGCCAACAGTGTGAAGAAACACCGGGAATCCTCTCTTGGCTAGAAAGTGGGACCACAGAGCAGAGGGGAGGGAGTAGTATATTGCCTGCAGATTGCCAGGGCAGAGAACATACTTACTGATAGCCTCTCCTTCTTTTTCCTTCTTTCCAGAGGGAACGACCAACGCCAACTGGCCTAGGAGTAGAAGCCGGCGACGGAAATGAGAAAAGCAGGTCCCAGCGACGGAGAAGAGTACTGAGAGACACAGAACAGAGACCATCCCTCTTCTAGGTTCTGATCCCCAACCTAAGTGGTTATAATAAAAGCCTTTCCACAAGCATTCCAGTAGTCCGTGGTACTTGGGTCGGAGACAAGTGGTGTCAGTAGTGGGATTTCCTTCCACAACCCGACCCGGACAGCGGCCTAGCCAGGATGACGTAATCAATCAGCCTGGATGACATGTCGAAGCAGTTGGCTGAGGGCCAACGACACATCCAGTTGGTGGTGGAGGGACAAACCACTGAGGCCCAGAAGGACCGAGAGCACTTACAGGAGGCCCAGTAGACTCAGGCGGGCCTCATAGCCCGAAATCAGGTGGTACTGGACTCTGCCATCCAGTGCTTGACCAACACCATTGCAAGCAGCAAGGTACACCCTAACGTACCGAGCTTGGTACTACAGAAGTACCAACCAGGGAAGGACCGGGATTTTTTCTTTACGAATTTCGAGCGGATGGCCAGCACGGCCCAATGGCCAGTGGAGCGATGGGGGCGGTAAATCGCAGCCCTGTTGTCAGGAGAGCTCCAGACTGCCTATCAGGCGGCCAATCTGGCAGCTACCACACCCTATGGGGCCATTAAGAAAATAATGCTAGAACGATTGGGATACAACCAGCAGCACTATCGTACCAAGTTCCGAAAGGAGAGGTGGCTACCCCAGGACAATCTCCATGCTTTTTTGATAGGATCCAGGATTTGGGAAATCGTTGCACCCACCACATACCTCTGCCATGGATGAGATAGTGGATAGGATACTGGAACAATTTTTGGAAGGACTTCTGAGCGCTAGCCAAGCATGGGTGAAACAGCACCCCAATGTCACTGTTACCAGTGCCATTGAATTGGCCTGTGCCCAACACAGGGTGCCAGAAGTACGGGCTTTCACACCACGCATATCAACCCCGATTGTCCAGAGGTGGAGGTTTTCTGCACCAACTACTTTTCCTCACTGACCACTCATCGACCCCCAACTGCTTCCTTGTCCTGTTGTCAAGGAGAGCAGTCAAGGGCCTCAGCGTTATCAATGTGCCGACTGGGGCCACATCGCACATAACTACTCACAGAAGGCCAACCCTACCGAACCGATGGAGGTGGGGTATACGAGGGGTCGGATACTCTGGGCAGGAGATGGGAAGGAAGTGTACCAAGTGTATCTCCTGGCGAACGGGCGTTGACACCAAGATCCTCGTTGACTCCGGATGTCGTCATTCTGTCTTCACCCATGAACGCATACTGAAGCACCAATGGCCGGAGGGGGAGAGGGTTGCCATTACCTTTGCGCATGGGGACCAGAAAACGTACCCCGAGGCTATAGTGAACCTGGGAGAAAAAAACAATGAGAGACCTATCCAAGTGGGAGGAATTCCCCATTTAGTAGAGGAATGATAATTGGCACAGAATTTATCGAGTTCCCTGACCTCCTGTCCAGGGCTATCGAGGAGAAGGAAAGGCAGACATGACTGAGGGAGGCTCCCTTGTCCACAAAGAACCTAGAAGGGGGCAGGTATAAGATTAAATAGATCCGCAAAGACAAAAGAGAGCTTCCTCAGTTGCAGATGGAGAGCAGGGAACGCAGCGTAGTTTCAGGGCAGCCAAGAAAGAGGATCCCACATTGGGAAATGCCTGGGCCCGAACGTTCAATCAGGTAGGCCCTTGTTTTTTTATTTTAAGGGGTTTGTTGGCCGGGAGGGTGAGAAAACCCTCTAAAACCATAGGACAGCTCCTTGTTCCTCTTTCCTTCCGTAACCAGGTCCTCTACCTTGCATATAACCAGGCGGGCGGGGGACGCTAAGGGCGTGAGAAAACAGAGGAGTACCTCCTGTGGCGATTTTATTGGCTGGGCGTCTTGTCTGATATCAGAAAGTTCTGCACAGCCTGTTCCCGGTGTCAGTGCTTCAACCCATTGCATGTTCCTAGGGCGCCCTTATGTCCCCTCCCGATAATTGAGGTCCCTTTTTCCAGGGTGGAGCTGGACATAGTGGGTCCCCTGGTTGCCTTGGCAAGAGGGTACCAGTACATCCTGGTGCTGGTCAACTACGCGACAAGGTATCCCAAGGCAACACCTCTTACTAGCATGACTACTAGCAGTGTTACACAGGCCATGACAGGGTTCTTCAGTCAGGTGGGGTTCCCTCTGGAACTGCTGACGGATCAGGGTACACCCTTTATGTGCAGGCTTATGGCCCAAATATGCAAACTCTTGGGAGTACGACAAAAACGTACCTCTGTTTACCACCCGAAGACGAACGACTTAGTGGAACAGTTTAACCACACTGTCAAAAAGATCCTCAGAAAAACTGTGCCAGACACAGGGAGGGACTGGGACAGACAATTACTGTTAACCCTGTTCGCGATCCAAACACATACCCAGTCTTCCACTGGTTACAGCCCATTTGAGCTGGTATTCGGGAGGAAACCCAAGACCCTACTAGACATGGCGGCAGAGAGGTGGGAGGAAGAGGAAGATGAAGGGAGGGCCCTCCTTGACTACGCAGTCCTTCTCAAAGACAGACTGTCCACCCTGTGGGAGGAGGTCCGACAGAATTTGGACATAGCCCAGCAAAAGCAAAAGAAGGGATATGACCACCGAACAACCCTGAGACATTTTCTAGTCGGGGATAGAGTCCTTCTCCTTTTCCCGTCCTCCGACAACAAACTCCTGGCCAAATGGCAAGGCCCCTATGTAGTACTGGCCCAGGTTACACCTGTCACCTATAGGGTAGCGGTCCCACATACAGGGGGAGGGCTGGTCAAATTTACCATGTCCACCTACTAAAGAAATGGGTAGACGTTCCGGATGCGGCTGTCGATCCCTCCACCAACCTACTGATATTCGACTGCCAACCATTAACCACTCCTTTCCCCCGTGACAATGCTTTCCCCGACTCCAATACGATCGCAAGGGGTTCCCAATTACTATTGGAACAAACGAAGCCCCTCCTGTTGGTCGTACATGACTTCCGGGATGTCTTCTCACATAAAGCAGGGAGAACCCCCTTGTACAACACAATATCAAGACAGATGGGGCTAGACCGATTAGGCAAAGACCACACAGAATACCGGAGGTCAGGCGGAGGGTTGTGGAAAAGGAGGTGGAGGAAATGCTAAGCAACGATATCATTAAGCCCTCTCACAGTCCATGGTGACCACCGAAGACACAGCCCGCACGATGAACACCATCCACTCCGGATCACCGACCGACCCCTGCCCACACCACGTCTTCAACAAGGCCGACTCCACCATCGCACCCCAACTCCGGAACATCATCAACGCCTCCTTCAACACAGCCACCTTCCCGGAGAGCTGGAAGCACGCCGAGATCAGCGCCCTCCTGAAGAAACCTACAGCGGACCCCACCGATCTCAAAAACTTCCGCCCCATCTCGCTCCTCCCTTTTCCTGCTAAAGTCATCAAAAGATCGTCAACAGACAGCTGACCGCCTTCCTCGAGACGAACGGATCCCTCGACCCCTCGCAGTCCGGCTTCAGAGCCAACCACAGCACCGAGACCGCCCTCATCGCAGCCACCGACGACATCCGGACCCTGCTCGACAAGGGGGAAACAGTGGCCCTCATCCTCCTGGACCTCTCCGCTGCGTTCGACACGGTCTGCCACCGCACCCTAGTCCAGCGCCTCAGCAACATCAGTATCCAAGAGAAGGCACTGGAGTGGATCATCTCGTTCCTCGCCGGAAGAACACAAAGAGTCCGCCTCCCCCCGTTTCGCTCCGAGGCCACCGAAGTCATCTGCGGCGTCCCGCAAGGATCTTCACTCAGCCCCACCCTCTTCAACATCTACATGAAACCTCTCGCAGCCATCGCACGCCAGCACAACCTCAACATCATCATCGCCGACGACACCCAGCTGATCCTCTCCCTCACCAGAGACCCCGACACCGCCAGAACCTGCCTACACGAAGGGATGAAAGACGTCGCCGAGTGGATGAAGGACAGCCGCCTGAAACTGAACTCGGACAAGACGGAAGTCCTCATCCTGGGATCTTCGCCCTCCGCCTGGGACGACTCCTGGTGGCCCCCAGCCCTGGGCACCGCACCCAAGCCAACCGACCACGCACGCACGCAACCTGGGCTTCATCCTGGACCCCTCCCTCTCGATGACCAGACAAGTCAACGCCGTCTCCTCATCGTGCTTCAACACCCTGCGTATGCTTCGCAAGATCTTCCGCTGGATCCCGACCGAGACCAGGAAGACTGTCACCCAGGCACTCGTCACCAGCCGACTGGACTACGGAAACGCCCTCTACGCCGGAACCACAGCCAAGCTACAGAAAAGACTCCAGCGCATCCAGAACGCCTCCGCCCGACTCACCTTGGATGTCCCCCGACGCAGCCACATCTCCAGCCACCTGAGGAACCTGCACTGGCTTCCCGTCGACAAGAGGATCACGTTCCGGCTCCTCACCCACGCACACAAGTCTCTCCACGACCTGGGCCCCAAGTACCTCAACGACCGCCTGACCTTCTACACGCCCACCCGCCAGCTACGGTCCACCAGCCTCGCCCTCGCAGCCGTACCACGCATCCGAAGAGCCACCGCCGGAGGAAGATCCTTCTCTTACTTAAGACTTGGCACTCCCTCCCCATCCACCTTCGGCTGACCCAGGACCATCTCGCCTTCAGGAAACAACTCAAGACCTGGCTGTTCGAGCAGTAGCATACCCCTCCCCCCAAGCGCCTTGAGACCCTCCCGGGTGAGTAGTGCGCTATACAAATGGCATGATTGATTGATTGATTGATTGGTGTTCCCCAATAGTACTGGTACCCAAACCCAATGGTACGGTGAGATTCTGCGTAGACTACAAAAAACTGAACACAATCTCCTGCTTTGATTCCTATCCAAATCCACGGGTGGATGAGATGATAAGAGAGACTAGGCACAGCTCGATATTTGACAACACTAGATCTGACAAAGGGGTACTGGCAGATAACCCTTACTTCCGCAGCGCAAGAGAAAACAGCATTTTCCATCCCTTTGGGCTTGTATCACTTTAAGGTCTTACCTTTTGGTCTGCATGGGGCCCCAGCCACTTTCCAATGTCTCATGGATGTGGTATTAAGGTAAAACCAAAGGGGATGATGGACGGAGTGTTGAAAATTGCAAGCACTCACCCCAAGTCAACTGATCAGGGTTTAATCCATCATCATTCTTTAGCCCACTTCACCACCCCAGTTCAGACATGGCCATATGCAAATCAGTCTGACCCTGTGCCTCATGGGAACAGTCCAGCCCGAACTTCCAAACCATGTCTTCCCTGGACCGGAAACAAGCATCCTGGGACCGGTTTCTGGCTAATCAGCCGTCATCAGCCAGGATAGCTTGAATCCAGTGGCAAAGTGAGCAAGGGACCCACGTCTGGGCATACCCTGTCAACTTAGGGAGAACAAAGCAAAACCAAAGGGGGTGATGGACGGAGTGTTGAACATTGCAAGCACTCACCCCCAGTCAACTGATCTGGGTTTAATCCATCATCATTCTTTAGCTCACTCCGCCACCCCAGTTCAGACATGGCCATATGCAAATCAGTCTGACCCTGTCCCTTATGGGAACAGTCCAGCCCGAACTGCCAAGCTATGTCTTCCCTGGATCGTAAACAAGCATCCTTGGACAAGTTTCTGGCTAATCAGCCGTCATCAGCCAGGCTAGCTTGAATCCAGTGAGCAAGGGACCCACGTCTGAGCATACCCTGCCAACTTAGGGCGAACAAAGCAAAACCAAAGGGGATGAAGAACGGAGTGTTGAAAATTGCAAGCACTCACCCCCAGTCAACTAATCTGGGTGTTAAGGTCACACCACGCCTATGCAACCGCTTTCTTGGATGATATCGAAGACTTCAGCTGTACATGGGACCAACACATCACACACCTAAAAGCTGTACTGGACAGTCTTCAATGAGCAGGACTAACAGTGAATCCTGAGCAATGTATGTTGGCCACAAATGCCATACGATATCTAGGATACCACATACAGGAGGGCCAGATACACCCACAGGTGGATAAAGTGGACGCCATTGGGTCGTTGACACCTCCTCCACAAAGAAGGGCATTAGGGCATTCCTGAGTATAGTTGCTTACTGCCTGGGGTTTATACCCCGGTTTTCAGAAGAGGCTGCCCCACTAACACTATTAAAGAGTGGTTCCCCACTCAGTTGCAGAGTTTCAACCACCTCAAGGGCCTGTTAAGCCTCAACTCTGTCTTGATCTGTCCAGACTTCGACAAAGGCTTCACCCTACAAACTGATGCTTCGAACAGGGACCCTGGTGCTGTGTTGTCTCAGGATGATGGGTCGGGTGAACAGCACCCTGTGGTCTACCTAAGCTGCAAGCCGATGCCCCAGGAGATCCGGCATTCCACGATGGATAAGGAATTCTTGGCAATCAAGTGGGCTATCCAGACCCTCCAGTACTATTTGTTGGGTTATGCTTTCCTGCTCTTGACTGACCATACCCTTCTGGTTTGGCTGGCACGGCATAAGGATTGTTATGCCTGCATTCTTTGCTGTTTTTTGGCATTGCAATCCTTTTTGTTTCAGGTGTCCCACCGACCTGGTTCCCAGCAGGCCAACGTGGATTTCCTTTCCCGGTCTGCGTCTCTTGCATGGCCTGATCAGCCATGGCTGGTGGGGAGGCTCTGTGATGGGGCGCCCTAGGAGGACAGCCATGAATGCCCCAGGGGTACTGAAGAGGTACATCTACAGCCATCTCTGCTGATATCAGGGGAGCGGAGCTCAGTTGTGGTCATGAACCCAGAAGAGGTTTCGAGAGGGGAACCGCCAGAGGAAACGTAGTGGAGCGGAGAGGACGACAAAGGAAATAAAAGCAGACCATCGTGGGAAGAGGAGGACATGACAACGGCTGACGGTGGCCGGACGGGAGACAAGGAGGACGAGATGGAGAACACTGGATATCCAAAGGACGAGGGTATGAGCAGCCATCCACAGGAGAAGATGTCCCCAGAGGAAGGCTCCAAGACAAGCCGGCTGTGACCCTGTCAACAGGTCACGGCTACAGGCAAGTGTTGCAAGGAACAGGGTGTGTGTTGGGAGGGTGGCTGTTTATCCACACGTTCTTCATGGGCGTGTAAGTAGGGGCTGCAGGACACCAAGGGAAGGAGACAAATCCCCCTTTTGGGTTACTTACATTCTTCTTTGGTTTGAATTCCATATCACCGAACTTACATAGGGCCGGAGCATGGTCTGAAGCCTTGAGACAGCATAAGGGACACCTGAAGGCAAGGTCCCCCTAAGTTAGCACTCCCCAACAGTGTAAAGAAACACCGGGAATCCCCTCTTGGCTAGAAGTGGGACCACAGAGCAAAGGGGAGGGAGTAGTATAATGCTTGCAGATTGCAAGGGCAGAGAACATACTTAATGATAGCCTCTCTGTTAGATTTGGGGGTCTCTAGTCAGCAGAGGTAGGTTCCTTTGACCAAATAGGGACTCTTGCGTCTAGTCAGGGCAAGGAGGTACACTCCTAAAATAACCCCTGCTCACCCCCCTGGTAGCATGGCACGAGCAGGCAGGCTTATCTCAGAGGCAGTGTGTAAAGCATTTGTGAACACATACAGTAACCCAGTGACAACACTACAGATGGAGACCACACAAGTTGTAGTATAAAAATAAGTATTTTTATACAGACGTAACACAAGACCACAAACAACAAAAATCCACTACTGTACTTTAAAAATGGTTGAAATAGCTTAGTTCTCTTTAGATGTAAAATGCAACACTTTGAGTTCGATGTACCTTTGGATGCGTAACGCTATACAACAAAAGTAATGTAGGGAAGGTGATGCGTTGGTTCCTTACATGCAAGAACGGTGATGTATCGGTTCCCTACTGCTTCATAGGGGATGGTGATGCGTTGGTTCTTCTCTGCCTGGGGAGGTGATGCATCGGTTTCTTACTGCGCTTCCGTGGCGATGCGGCCCGCAACGCTGTGATGCGATGAAGATCCGGTGCAATGAAACAAAATGGAGTCTTCTTCTTGATGCAACAGCGATGCGTGCATGCCCGATGGCCGAGCGGCAACTTAATGATTCTTCTGAGCTGCGACAGGCCCTGCGACACACTTCTCCGGTGATGCAAAGTCAATTGCTGCGACGGCGGCACTCTTCTCCGGTGATGCGAGGCGCTTCGGGTGATGCGATGGCGACAGCAGCAGCATGCTTCTCCGGTGATGCGACGGCGTCTGCTGTGATGGCGAAACTCGTCTCCGGGGATGCAACGACAATGGCTACGGCCGCGAAACATTTCTCCGGTGATGTGACGGCATCTGCTGCGACAGGGACACTCTTCTCCGGTGATGTGACGACAACAGCTGCGGCAGCGACACACTTCTCCGGTGGTGCAACGTCTCAGGGATAACAGACTTCACCCACCAGCTCCCCAGAGTTCTTTTGAAGAGCCCTCTGTTGTGCTGGGCTTTCTGAGGAACTGCGATTCGAAAGGAGCTGTAAGCCCGACTCACGAAGAAGAAGCGTGATGCCATCGCAGAAGCGCCTCGCATCGCCGGAGAAGAGTGTCGCCGTTGCAGCAGATGCCATCACATCAGTGTGTCGCTGCCGCAGCTTTTGTCCACTCTCCCTTCTGTCAGATTAGGTATGGCATCCTGACACTGACCCACCTGCCCTGTGCCTGTACCCGGTGGCTGGACAAGAGACTGGGGTGAGCTTTCCCACACCCGGTCCTCCTCCTCCTCGGGGCTCTGCACCCTCCCACTTGGAGTGGTACCTCCTTTCAGAATTGCCAGGGCACCTGTGGTAGGTGTTAGGCTCAATTTGCCCACCAGTTCAGGGGTTCTATCCTGCAACTAGGATTCCAGGTCCGGGGGGACACCCTGAACCTGGCCCTCCAAA
This sequence comes from Lissotriton helveticus, assembly GCF_964261635.1. NCBI lineage: Eukaryota > Metazoa > Chordata > Amphibia > Caudata > Salamandridae > Lissotriton > Lissotriton helveticus. The sequence continues at coordinate 364,503,464 of NC_136070.1, forward strand.
CTAGGGTCTAAACCCTCCAGTTGAACCGGGGTCGGAGGCAAGGACTCCCTCCCTCTGCACCCCCTTCCAGAGGACTGCACCCTCCCATCAGGAGCGGTACCCCCAGAAAACAAACCGGTCAGAACACTGTTTAAAGTTGTCGCAACCTCCAGGTCAGACAACACCTGCACCTGGCTTTCCAACCCAGAGACCAACCCCTGCAGTTGAACACTTGCCTGGCACACCAGGACTTCCTGGGGAGCACACATGCCCCCCGAGGGTAACACACAACTCATGTGATGTGTGAGAGTCTACCTGGTGCAGATCTCCAGACCCCTGTCCATCTGACAGTGCGTGAAGAACCCCAGGACAGAAGTGGTGTCACCTTGTCATTCATGGGTGACGCAGCCCTTCTGGCTGGCCCCTGACCCACTGGTTTTTCCACTGGGGACTCTTTCCCCCTCTCACCTCCCACTCTGGACTTCTGCACCCTCCACTTAGGAATGGTACTGCCAGATACCAGAACTGATGGAGGCCTGCTTACAGACACTCCTATTTCACCAGACACTAGGGGATCCCCCTCAACGGGTGGCCCATCAGGACAGACTAGGCTCCCCACCTGTTTTCCCTTAAAGAACCACCCAGGCTCTGGTACTGGGTTTCGGGCACCTTGGAACATGCAGCCCCACACTCACTCCGTCCCCACTGAGACAGGATGCGAGCCCCTATACCCCCTCCCACTATACCGGGACTGAGCTGGGCTACTCTGCACCTCTTCCCCCACTCTGTGTTGGAAGATACCTAAACCACTCCTCTTAGGATCATTCCCCAATGCCTCTCCAGACCCTCTGTAATCCACCAAAAGGTCTGCCTCCAATGTGAGTTCCCTGGGGTCAGAGAACTCACTCTCCAAAAGGTGTTGGCATAACTCTGGAAAACAGGGACTTACAATATGCTCTCCCATGATTGGATCACACAGCTCCCTACAAGGGTTAACCAAACTATCCTTCAACTCTCCATCCAGTGCCTCGCACATGTACTCCACACCACTCTCTTGAGATTGGCAAGACAGTATCTGACTGTCTCTGTCACTCAACCCACACTCTTCGGGGCAGTCTTCACACTCACATACCAGGACTTCAACCTTGGGGGAACCCCTCTCCCTGCATCTCTTATCTAGAGTCAGTAGAGTATCCCTTCCACCACTAGGACCATGAACCCATGCATCAGTTTCCCCATTCTCCTCAGGGACATTGCGCACTACTGGAGCTACCTCATGTCCTTGAACCTCCTGGTGTATGTTAACCCCCTCCTTCAAGTCAGGCGCCACATCTCTGGGTGTATGTACTGTTCCCTCAGCACTAGATAACCCAAATGTGCTGCCACCATATGAGCTGGATTCCATCTCCAACTCAGCACAGCTCACTTCCTGAGCTATACACATTTCTTTTCTCTGGGCTGAGGCACTCATGGCCTCAAGCCTCTTGATCTCCCAATCAAGCTCCCTCATTCTCAACTCATGCTCAAGCTGCATCCTCTTTTCCTCTAGGGCCAATTTCCTCGTTTGCAACTAAAATTCTAACTGCCCACTCAACTTGAGCTTGGTCATCTCCATCTCATGCAACCTACGCTTGTCCCTGTCCTCCAGCTCTTCTGGGGACTGTCCCTTGGCAGAAAAACTGCTACCTGCTGGGGAAGGTGCTCTCTCCCCCCTGGACCCAATGGCCCTTCCAGCTGCTCCTCTGCATTTTCAGCCCCCTCCCCATTCTCAGGGGTATTCCTTGCTTTGACCCAGGCCCTCAGTGCCTTTTGGAACTCCTCCTTCTTGGAGAGACCGGTCATAGCAACTTTAAATGTCCTGCAGAAGTGCTTCAGCTGTTTCACATTGTAGCATTCTAGTTTCTCCTCTTCCCAATCAAAATCAACAGATGCTATGGATGCTGCTTTATCCATGGTGGTTAAACTTGGAAGTTCTTGGCAAAAATGGAAAATCCCAGGAAAAACAATCTACCAAAAGTATGTGGTTGTGTTTTGGTCTGCACTCACTAGTAGTGAAGAAACTGAAATCTTCATTCTCACGGAATACTTACTAATAGAAAAAAGAACATGGCACAGAAGCTGAAATATAAAAAGACATCTTTATTAAACTTAAATAAGTGAGGCTACGTCACCCAGAAGCATTAGCAACTGAATGAGGCAGTCTGAGGAGTACAGAGTACAGAGGCCTTATATATGCTCAGGGTTACAAAACTCAGCATAAAAGTAAGGGGCAGTCCTTGCTTTTGCAAGCATGCAAAATGCCTATCATGGACATGCAAGGTCTGCCAAACATTAGCCAATAGGACAAACACCCACTATTTACAATTGTCCAATCATAGGTATTATTACGCAAGGTATCGCATGACGACAAACCCATTTTACAGTTGTCCGGCCCATAATCAATCATTGAACAAACCCAATATTCTTCTTTAGACAAGCCGGACAAACCCATAATAAAAAGGACCACAACCCATATCGTAAATAGACCATAAAAGAAGAAACAGAAACAGATAGAAGTAGGATAAGGCATGTTTGTGTGCAGTAAAACTTTATGATGTCCTGTGCTCTGATCCTTAATCTTGATCAGCTAAAGGGCAGGAACTGGTTTAACAAGGTCAGCTTCAGGCAACAGGGTCAGTTCACTCAGGTCAAACAGGAGTCAGCACGAACTCGAGCTAAGGTGTAAATGTCCTTAAAAGACTAGTTCAGCCACAATCATCGCCCTATGTGAGGGCAACCACAAAATGGCTGCCATACACAAAATGGAACCCACGGGTTCAGAATTCACAGAACCTCAGTAGTGTTCACCATTCACTGTAAATGAGTCAGAAATGCAAGTCTAGAATCCTCACCGCTGACCACCAGTGTTAGATTTGGAGGTCTCTTCTTGGCAGAGGTAGGTACCTTTGACCAAATATGGACCCTTGCGTCTAGTCAGGGCAAAGGGGTACACTCATAAAACAACCCCTGCTCACCCCCTTGGTAGCTTGGCACGAGCAGACAGGCTTATCTCAGAGGCAGTGTTTAAAGCATTTGTGAACACATACAGTAACCCAGTGACAACACTACAGATGGACACCACACAAGTTGTAGAATAAAAATAAGTATTTTTATGTAGACTTAACAGAAGACCACAAACAACAAAAATCCACAATACTGTACTTTAAAAATGGTATAAATAGCTTAGTTATCTTTAGATGTAAAATTCGACACTTTGAGTTCGATGTACCTTTGGATGCGTAACGCTATATGACGAAAGTGTTGCAGGGAAGGTGATGCGTTGGTTTCATACACTCAAGAACGGTGATGCGTCGATTCCCTACTGCTGTGTAGGGGATCATTCTTCTCTGCATGGGGAGGTGATGCGTCGGTTTCTTACTGCGCTTTCATGGCGATGCGTCCCGCAACGCCGCGATGTGATGAAAATCCAGTGCAATGAAACAAAATGGCGTCTTCTTCTTGATGCAACAACAATGCGTGCACACCAGGTGGCCGTGCGGCGACTCAACGATTCTTCTGATCCGCGACAGGCCCTGCGACACGCTTCTCCGGTGATGTGATGGCAACACTCTTCTCCGGTGATGCGAGGCGCTGCGGGTGATGAGATGGCGACAGCGGCAGTGGCGGCACGCTTCTACGGTGATGCAACGGCATCTGCTGCAACAGTGACACTTTTCTCCGGTGATGCGACGACAACGGCTGCGGTGGCGACACGCTTCTCCGGTGATGCGACGGCGTCTACTGCGACGGTGCACTTCAGCAATGGCGTCACGCTTCTTTTTCATGAGTTGCACTTCCAGCTCCTTGCGACACGCAGTTCCTCAGAAGGCCCAGCACAACAGCAGGCACTTCAGCTGGTTGGTGAAGTCTGTTATCCCTGAGACTTCAGCAGGAGGCAAGCTCTATCTCAAGCTCTTGGAGATCCTTTACAAGTTGATTTGAAAGTAGCACAAAGTCCTTTCTCCTTTCTTTGGCAGTCAGGCAACCACTGCAGGCCAATCCCCCAAACAGCACTCAGCTTAGGGAAAGTCTCCTCCTCAGTTTCTCTGGTTCATCTCCTCAGCAAAGGTTCATCTTGTTTCCCAAAAGTGATCTAATTGTCTGGGGTCTGGGTCCCCATATTTATACTAGCAAATCCTTTGTCCTCTGAAGGCAGAGGGTCCTGTACCCAGTCCAAACCAGTTATGTGCAGTCCTTGAGCACTTTGTTGACAAGACCTCTTCTTTCCTTTGACAGTGTGGGCCAGAGACATCAGATGCACCACATGAGGTGGAGCCAGCATTGTGGAAGGCAGGCACAGCCCTATTCAGGTCCCAGGTGCAACTCCTCCCACCTATCTACATGCAGATAGCTCTATTCAGCCCTGTGCTGACTCACCCTATCTCCTGGAATCCCCCAGCCCCTGTCACTCAAACTCCAGACAAGGAATACACAATCTAGTAGAGGCAGGCTTGGACAGTCAGGCAAGAAAATACCTACTTTCTAAAAGTGGTATTTTCAAACACAGAATGTTAAAACCACCTTCACTAAAAGACGTAGTTTATCATTCTGAGTTCAGGCATACAAAACTCGAATGTCTACCTAGTTCAATGAGTCAGTTTCTTTTAAACCTCATGCACTGAAAGTGGCAGGTACCTGTATTGGTCTAATCAAAACGGTAAAACAAGTATTCGATTTGAAAACAGTGGCAGTGGCGTTGATTCTTTCACGCTTGGACTACTGTAACAGCCTCTTGGCAGGGATCAATAAATCTACACTGAAGAAATTACAAGTGGTCCAGCACGCTGCAGCTCATATTGTTCTGAAACTTCCGCGTAGGGCCCCCGCATCAGCTGCTCTAAAAGCTCTCCATTGGCTCACTTTACATAAGAGGATTATTTTCAAAATCCTCTTAGCAACTTTTAGAGCAGCACACAAACAGGGCCCAACCTACCTGTCAGCAAGATTTACACCCTATACCACAACTAAGACCCTCAGATCTTCCTCAGCGCATCTTTTTAAAACCCCCAGCTACAGATGCAAATCCAGGGGAGGAAAATCAGTTATGGTCTTAGGAACCAGAGCATGGAATCGTCTACCAGACAAATTGAGATGCCTCAAAACAGAAAAACAGTTCAGGAAGGCTTTAAAGACCTGGATCTTTGGCTTACCAGATGAAGTCTGTCACTCTCTTATATAGGTCCCTCCTTCTTCAGTATGCTTGACCTTAACTAGATAGCGCCAGGATGCTCCATTCGGAGTGACTGCACGCGCTTTATAAGTTGCCCATTCAATTCAATTCAATTAGGAGTATCAGATGTAATAATCAAACTGCCCATTCTGGCCTATGGGGAACAGGTAGCCTTGCAATAGTGAAAAACAAAAATGGCTGTAATTCACTATCAGGACATGCCACACACATCAGGGCATGTCCTATCTTTTACTTACAATGCACCCTGCCCTTTGGCCTACCATAGGGATGACTAATATGCAGAAAATGGAAGGTTTAGGGACTGACAAGTGGGTGCACTTGCCCAGTCAACATGGCAGTACCAGACTGCACACAGGCTCTGCAATGGCAGACCTGAGACACACTTTTACAGGCTGCTTCTGTGGGTGGCACAACCAGTGCTGCACACCCACCAGCAGCATTTGATTTACAAGCCCTCGGCACACTCAGTGCATTCTACTAGGGTCTGACAAGTAATGCAAACCAGCCAATCATGGAGTCACTAATCCATACATCAATTTACCATAGGAAGAGCATATGCACGTTAGCACTGATCAGCAGTGGTAAAGTGCCCAGAGTCATAAAACCAACAAAAACCAGTCAGACAAAATACAGGAAGAAGGCAAAAAGTTCAGGAATGGCCATGCAAAAATGGCCAAGTACAACACTTTTTCCTTCTCTCCCAAGGGGACGACTGATGCCAAGGGGGCCAGGAGTAGAAGCCAGCGACGGGAAGGGGATAATCGGATCCTAGAGACGGAGATGAGCGCTAAGGGACACAGAACAGAGACCATACCTCTTCTAGATTACGATACCCGACCTAAGAGGTTATAATAAAAGCCTTTTCCTAAAGCATTCCAGTCATCCATGGTACTTGGCTTGGTGACAGTACCCCACTACAGTACAAACATTATCACTTCTCCAAATATTACTTTTTTCCTCACTTTTCACAGACTTATTTTTCCTGTTTTTTCAAAAGTGAACACGATTTATTTTTCTCACACATGGTAGTTTACTTGTTCACAACTTCTGTTTTCTATTTTCCTTCTACAAAAAGAGAAAATAACCATAAAAATGTAAAAGTTACATAGTTGTCTATAAATGATAACTGTGAATCTTCACTAATATACTGTAGCTTTTTCTACATCTTTCACCCACATACTTATATTGAGTGTACCACTAACATGGTTATTCCTTTCTCCTGAAAAATTCCACACCCAGTGCTTTTTTTCACAAATAAATTAGAACATGCCATCAAACCTGATTCAATAAAACTTTATAGTAAAACACATTCCTCTTGAGACACCGGTGTTAACAATGATCATGATGTTTCACTCTAGAAATAGCAATATCACCACTCAAACACCTGATAGGGCAAAAGTATAAGTACAGTGAGGTTCATAAAACACTAGAGCTTGTAGTAAGACATTCCACATTACTTGTTTAATAGTTTAACTAACACCGCGTCCTTTACTTACAACTACATTCAGTTTGAGCACTTCATTTATTAACACAATCTGCAATACTTGCTAACATAGCTCCTAAATTCTAATGACTACCTCCCAAAAACTATATTGAGAAATCAACCGCTTTACAAACAGCTTTTTTTCTGAGTAAACCTTGTGTAAAAATAGGTTTACCAACATTAGTGCACTCACTGACAAATCTATACAATCTTCATAAATACTATTAAAACCTAAAACCATGGAGAACTTTCTTCAATGCAGCTGAAGATACCAGTCTTTATCAGTTCCAAATTAAGTCACATCTGCTGAGAACTACCCAAAGATACTTTCTTTTCCTCGAAAGCACCAAGGACAATCTAAGCTATCTCTGGCTCTCCAGCTCATCACATAACATCATTTCTTAAACCATGTAATAAGAATGTAAACTATTGGTTGAACTTGGCCCTTTTTTCTACTTCTCCCTATACGATCTCACAAGACACTCACAGAATCATAAAATAGCTCGTGGCAGGCCCAGTAATTTTCCATGCGGGTCTTGCGAGATGCTCGCGGAATCTAACAAACCTCTTTCAGCAAGCGTCACTCCCTCAAGCTTGCACTCTGCTCTCACAAGACTCTTGCGGGATCTCAACACAATTCAAGGGAAATAGTAGTATATGCAAGGGACTCGTATCTCTACTGAGAACCCTCTCTTGGTTAAAGGGTGTCTACATTAGGGTGTTGGAAGGGGATATGAGAGCAACTGCTCTCTCCTTTCAGATCTCTCTCTCAAATGATGAATGTGCGTAAGAGGATGTGAGGAGTAAAAGGTCTTTCATTTTAGTCTGCTCTCTCAGATGAAGAATATGTGTAGTAGTGTGCGGGGACTAACAGGCCTTTCCTTTCAGACCCCTCTCCCAGATGATGAGTGTGTGTAGTAGGGTGTGTGGATGGACTGCCCTCTTCTCTCAGACCTTTCTTCCAGATGACAGATGTGAGTGATAGTGTATGTGGATGGACTGGCCTCTCCTTTCAGACTGCTCTCTCTCTCAAATGACGGGTGTGTGTAGTAGGGTGTTTAGATGGACTGGCGTCTCCTTTCAGACCTCTATCGAATGACGGATGTGCATTGTAGTGTGCAAAGATGGACTGTCCTCTCCTGTCAGACCTCTCTCTCAGATGACGGTGTGCGTAGTAGAGTTGTGAATGGACTGGCTTTTCCTTTCAGACCTCTGTCTCAGATGATGTGTGTGTGTAGTACAGTGTGTGGATGGACTGGCCTCTCCTGTTGGACCTCGCTCTCAGATGACGGGTGTGCATAGTAGGATGTGTGGAAAGAGCCTTAACTTTACTCACAGTTTGTCCCAAACCTATGGGCGTAAATAGTAGACTCTGATAAACACCAGTAGTCCTTCCTACAGTAACAAGTGTGCATAAAAGAGTGTATTCAAAGATCACCTACACCTTCCTACTATTCATGATCCCACGAAAGTCCCACGAGATCGTAACATTAAAAAAAAAAATTTAACTTCTACTCATCACAGTGCCTAAGTCTTACACACTTTCTCTCTATAACAAGGGCCACAATATGCATTTCTACTAGTAGAATGTATTGAAAACTCAACTACTTCTTTTTACTATTTGCAATCCCACGAGAGACCTGCAAGATCGTAAACATTTGTTAAAAATAATATACATTTATTTTCTTCACAGTAGTTCTCCCTTAGACACTTCTTCTCTAAATCTAGGGGGACAGCATACCTTTCTGCTGCCCCCTAATATAGATTTTGTACTTCATTTCCACAAAACCTAATTTTTCATTGTAAACAGTAATGGCAGCTATTTAATTTCTAAAATTCTAACAGCCAGCCAATCAGAGTGCTCGGTCTCGTGGTATTTGCTGCAACTTCTCTCACTCCCACTAGAGAGTGAAGACTCACAGGAAAAATGGGCCTCTCGACCAATCACAGAGCCCCATTTTTGATTTAGTGCTTTTGATGGACGCTCTTGAGACTCTTGCGAGCCGAAATGCCAAAATGTACAATTCTTTTTTACCTTTAGTTTCTCAAAAACTACTGAAGGGTTTTACACCAAATATCAATCTGTAGCCAAAGATCTAGCTTCCTGCTGAATTTGGTATAATTCCATTTAACAGTTTTTGCTATAACCTGCCTTAAAGAAGTCTATGCATGGAGATTTTAAGTTTTGGGATGTCCCTTTTTTCTTAGCCCTCGCTTGATGGCTCTCCCAAAACCTTCCAGGAAGGAGCTGAGGTGGGTAAACTATGTTTGGGGGGAAATTTTGTGAATATTCGCCAAACGGGGTAAAGTTATTATCAATCCCAAAAATTCACCATCTATGGAAAAGCAGACTTAACTATAACTACCCAGCGGTGACTGCCACTGGGTAATATATAGGTGTATTTATAGAGGTGTTTATGCCTGCTACCAAAACTTTAATGAATGTCATGAAACATTTGCATACTTTACCACAAAATAAACATGCACATTCAACCATGTAAATATTTCTGCTTCTATGCACATATGCAGTGGCGGCTCCTCCGCTAAGGTAGAGGCGCGTTGCCCCACTGCTTTTTGCAGTGTAAAAAAAGTAAAAATCAGAATGACAATAATGTGACATTATCATTTTATTTGTTCCTGCTGCAGCGTCTTGTAGGGGTAGATCTGCTCTACTCTTAGAGAAGGAGGGGGAGTGGTGGGCACTCTGTGAGTGCGCAATGACTGATTGGCAGGCCTTCTTGGGCCGGCCAAACAGTCATGTGTACTTTGCATGTTCTCCACCCAGGCTGCATTACAGCCTGGGTGGGGAACATGCCCAGGCTCCCATTTCCTGGCTAAACGCCGAACTACAGCGCTCAGACCAATCCCAACACTGCATTGCAGCCTTGTAATTGGTTATGGGGAGCCAGGGTGCTTCTTGTTTGCACAGAAGAAGCCAGGAAGAGGAAGGAGGAAAGCGGGCAGCTGGCTAGCCGGCCAGCAGGTGGGTGAATTTTTTTTTACCCTCCACACTGCTGCTTCACCGGGAGCAGCCGCCACCCTTACATATGAGTATAAATAAATAGAGAGGTTTTCTCCAGTCAATAAAACCAAGTCTCATGTGCATATATTTATCTATAAGATAATTTCAGCTTTCTGATTTAAAAAAAATCCCCTTGTCAACTTTTGTCCCATCCCTTCTCTCTTTGACTCACACCAAACCTTTCTGACTTCTATGAACCCCCAAACATCCTTCTCAAGCTTTCCCCTCTTTTTTCTGCCATGTGACCCAACAAACAGGCACACATAACCACTGCTTACAAAAACACATTAATTCCCCTTTCAAATCCTTTCCCATCATCCTGTCCCTACTCTAAACTCTACTAAACACACAAGAAATCAAGCGCCCAAACCTACCACAACTAATGCACAAAAAGACTACTATTACCCTCACATCTTGGGGTCCGGAGTAGCGCGCTGCTGGCCTCAGAGCGCTTCAACGGCTCGTCAGGGGTAATAAGCGTTATATCAATACAATTTACATTTGCAATTACACCAACATCCGTGATCCAAGTATTTACTTACTCTATGTTCATTAACTTGTGACACGCACTGCTGAGATCACTGATCACTAACCCTCTTATCAATACCATAATATAACGAAAATAAGCCTACGATGGACGTTGAAGGGAAAACTGAAACAAGCTGTGATTTAGTGAGTATAACTTGGATGTGAGGCGGCACTTCACTCCAACTGCAGAAAATATTTTAGTTGCTTGCAACGATTTGTACACCAGATGGCGCTGTGCCTTTCAAGTTCATTATTCAACGGACTGTGCGCAGACTTTTTTAACCTCCTCAACTCTTTTAAAAACTGTGTTCTTGTTTCATGGAATCAAGAGAAAGGGAGTTCGTAACCTTTACAGCGCTTGCACTTACCTCAAAAATGTCACCGAATTAAGATGCCATTTTGTTTTCTGTGGTGATGGATTGGAAACAAGTGACATTATATCGTGCCTTTGTTTTAGTACATGTTCTATTTTCACAGGTAGTACAGGTACTACCTCTTTTCATATGCAGGGCATTTGGTCGAAGACGAGGGACACATGTTTAGTAAGAAAAAGGGTGCATGTTAAAAGAATCTAAAAGGGATTCCAGTTTCTACATGGAGCTGGATACCCACTCAGCCTGACCGCGACTGCTCTGGGTGCGGGAACACTGGACCATATTTTACAGGCTGGTAATTACGACTGGGAAAAACATTTTGAACGCAAAAGGATGGGGACAATCCTGCTGAATGTGGAGAGGTTCCACTATGTTTCCCATATCTCACAGATATTCATTTGGCTTGGGCTAAATTGTGCCCCCGTGAAAGGTGGGCAGGGGGATGCCTGAACTGTTGGGGGCCTCCCTGCTTAGGGACCTGTGTTATGCGCCTGGCCACATCCCTTTTCTATATTATTCTCCGTCTTAAAAGCAGTATGCCTCCACAGTATTCCATTAGTAAACCCTCTTTGCAAATCTGTATCACACTCCAAACAAAATTTGTTTCTTCATTCACTTCAATGGGATCACCCTCGTAAACATTTGGCCTCATAGAGAACTAGTTGGATAACTAAGCATGTCTGCACTTTCCTCACTTTGTCAAACTTGAAATTCATGGTTCTCCTATGTTTTGTCACAAAGCTAAAAGTGACTGTCTGACTACCTCAAAGATGTAAATCTTAGTTGAAGGGATTAAACAAAGTGCACTAGTACCGAAGGCCACACCCTACAGTTAATGGGCATTAGGGACGGGAAAGTGGATAGAGGGAGTGGTAAAATCGTGATTCTGTGCCTAGTGTGTACTGAAGTTTGGTCTGGGTAAATTATGTTTATGTTTATGTTTGTTTATGTTTATTGGTTTGTATAGCGCTGAATCACCCATGAGGGTATCTCGGCGCATGGACTGAACATTGTAACATAACCTGAATATGATTAAAAGAGATACGTTTTTAGCATTTTTCTAAAATGGGTCAGATTTGGGCAAGCTCTTAAATGTATCGGCAAGTTATTCCAAAACATCGGGCCTGGAAAGAGAAGGCCTTAGCTCCACTGCGCACTTTTTTTTTTTTTTTTTTAAACATTTTATTAATTTTAAAGAACACAAACAACTTTGCAAGGAACAAAGAGAAATAAGACGACATCATTTCTTTACAGGGTTGCATCATGTGGGAGGAGTGGGGAGAGTCTACAAGTGGTCATACAACATCTCAGTAAGGAATGTCGGTGGGGGGGGCAGTGGGAGCAGCAGCAGTTCAACAGTTCAGTGTATAGCATCAAGTGGAGGAATCATTGGGTTGTGGGGACGTCAGATCGATATCCAATTCCGGGAGAGGGGGGGTACATATATCGCCACGGTAAGAGTTCCATTGAGTCCATATCTTCCCCCATTTACGGGGCGTACCTCGAGAAATATATACAGTTTTTTCCCTGAACATGCACCAATCCATGTTTTGTTTCCATTGCCGAACCCTGAGCGGTCCCTGAGCACCCCATAATTGGGCAATATCCCTCTTGGCGATCATATTACCCAGGGTCACCCATCGGAGCTGCGGTACATTGTAGTAATTCGGCTCCCATACATTCAGCAAGCATCTCCTAGCCTCCGGCACCGACCGCACACCCGTAACCTCACTCATCACTTCATGCACACGAGACCAAAATCGCACTATCTCGGGACACTCCCATATTATATGTAGGAATGTGCCCATGAGACCACAGCCACGCCGGCACAGGCCATCAACAGAAAAGCCCATGTGTACCAAGCGGGGACCAGTCACGTACACTCTATGAAGGATTTTGAGCTGTACAAATCTGAGGCGCGCCGGGATGGCCACCTCTTTGGGGGAGGAGATCGCCGCCTGCCAATCTTCATCGTCGAGCTCTAGTCCGTCGCTAGTCCAACTCTCTCTAAGGTGACACAAGAGATCGGACCTGGAATTAATCAATTTTTTATAAATGAGCGAAATCGTACTGTCCGGGACGTGCCCGTCCAGTATTCTGTCCTCAAGTGGGGACGCTTCCGGTATGTCCGTGCCCGAGGGGAAAACAGATAGGACCGCGTGACGGACCTGAACATAGCGAAAAAATTCGCGATCATTCAGACCGTATTCAGTTTTCAGTTCGTCAAACATCTTCATTCTCCCTCCAGCCCATACGTCGTTCACCTTGCTGATACCTATCAAATCCCATCTATCAAATCCCTTCGATTGCCAAAGAGACCCGAGCCTATCGGAGGCATACAGTGGAGTGGCGCGAGTCAATTTATCAGTCCAGCCTAACGCCATTGAGGCATGGCGCCATACTTGGACGGCTGTCCTGGTGGGACCTGTTACATTTCGGGGAACAGGTCTGGAGTAAAGAGCTCTATAGTAATCACCCCCAGGCAAAAGCCATTTGTCCAGTTCGAAGGCTGGATTCGGTGAAGGGCCGTAAATACAATGATTTATCGCCCCCAATTGGGACGCCCAATAGTAACGACGGATATCAGGTAGAGCAATACCACCATCGTACCACGGGAGTGTCAATTTAGCAATAGCAATACGAGATCTTCCCCCCCACACCAATTGCCTCTGCAAGCTCCACTGCGCACTTTTTTGATCCTGGGAGTTGTGATCAGCAGATCAGAACTAGATCTGAGTAAGCGCGTGGGACAATAGGGGGTCAATTTGCGGGTCAGGTACATAGGCCCTTGCCCTCTAAGAGCTTTATGAATGATGCACCCTATTTTGAACTTAATTCTTTTGATAATAGGGAGCCAATGTAGTTGATTTAAGATAGGAGCAGAGGGTGTTCTAGCCGGAGCGTCGACCGTGAGGCGGGCGGCGGTATTCTGGACAACCTGTAGTTTCTTTATGGCTGCCGTATTAGCTGAGAACAAAAGGGCATTACAATAGTCAATCCTGCTAAGTACCAAGGCCTGCATCAGTGTTTTCTTAGTAGAAATGGGCAAGAGGGGGAATATCCTGCGCAGGAGGCCTAAAATGTAATAGCAGGACCCTGCCGTGGTATTGGCATGTGTCTCCAAAGTCAGTTTACGATCTATTCTGACTCCCAGATTTTTAACCGCCTCCTTGGGAGTGGGAGCAGTGCCCAGTTCCTCTGGCCACCAGGAAGGAGTCCAGCAGATGTCGGCTCCTCCGAACAACATTATCTCTGACTTACTTGCATTAAGTTGCAGGAAGTTGGACTGCATCCAAGCGGCCATCGCTTTCATGCCTTCCGAGAATATCTGTTGGATGTGCGGATTGTTTTTGTCAAAGGTCAGGAGGAGCTGAGTATCATCAGCATACAAGATCAGGATAAAACCGAGTTCTCTCATCAGTCTGGCTATGGGGGAAACATAAATATTAAAAAGGGTCGGGCTGAGGCAGGAGCCCTGGGGGACCCCCTTGCTAACCTTAGTCGTGGTTGACTTAAATGTGCCCATAGTGACAGTCTGTGTCCTGTCTGTCAAGAAGCTAGTGAGCCATTGTTAGGCCAGACCTCTGACACCTATACCGTCCAGTCTCTCCAATAAGATCTGCTGGGAGACCGCATCGAACGCCGTGGAAAGATCAAGCAGCACCAAAAGTGCCGCTTGAATTTTGTCCAGGGCCATCCGAATGTTGTCTGTGACTTCAATGAGGGCGGATTTGGTACTAGGTTTGACTCTGAATCCTGATTGGGAAACATCTAACTGTTGTGAGTTTTCCAGATACTTTGAGAGGTGTCTGTTTATATGTTTTTCGATTAATTTGGTCTGTAAGGGGAGCAGGGATATGGGACGGTAATTGCTAAGATCGGTGATCGGAACTTTGAGATTCTTTCGTAGGGGTATAATCTGTGCATCTTTCCAGGCAGGTGGGAGATAGCCATTATTCAGAGAATTGTTAAGAATATCACAGATGGGAGAGGCAAGCTCAGCAGCAAATTTAAAGGCAATTTTGGCAGGTATTATATCCAATGGGGAGCCTGATTTGGTTTTCTCCAATAGGGATGTGACTTCCAGAGGGCTAAGCGAAGGGAAGACGTGAAGCGAATGAAAAGAGCTACGTGTGAATGTTGTGTTAGGTATAGCAGGTAGGGGAATAGAATTGGCAGCAATGATTTTTGAGTAGATGGAGTCAATTTTCTGGGTGAGGTAGGTAGCAACATTATTGCACAGTGCTTGGGAGGGGGATTCCCCTGTCTCACAGGCTTTAGGATTCGCATAGGATTTGACTATATTAAATAGGATCCTAGAATTAGAGCCTGCTTCCTCCAATTGAAAGGAGATGTGTGTTTTTCGTGCTTTTTTGATATTGGTATGATATAATGCTAATGCTCTTTTATAAATATCTCTATCTGCGTCCTTATGGTGTAGACGCCAGATACGTTCTAATTTCTTGCATCCCTTCTTTTCTGCCCGAAGAGTCGGGGAATACCAGTCGGAGGATGTCAAAGTATGAGCATGTGTAATAGGTTTAAGTGGAGCATTTTCAGGATGGTGTTGTTAAAATGTTGCAGTTGTTGGTCCACAGTAAAGTGACGTGTGTCTACGTACCATGTCATAAAGGGGGATACTAAAAGGTTGGAGTTAATTTTGTGCCATGGTCGGTACCATCTATCTGAGGCCGGTGCAGGACGCTGTACACTTAGTACCAGCTGGGCAAACCCACCGGCTATGCCCAGTTTTTACTGGGCCTAGTATGTTTGGTTGAGGGATTGTCAACAATTATAACCTGTGCCCATTGGGCAATGAGAGTGGTGTTACTGGGTTTCATAAAGTATTGTATTGAAACCAAAATAATTCACCGCAAAAAATTACATGAAATAATATTATGGTTATATACAACAATTAAAAGCTTTACAATATATATATTTTTTAAACGACAGAAATTTGCAAGTTAATGTAGTAGTAGTAGTAGTAGTAAATTCTTTATTGTTTGATTATTTAAAATCTTACAATATTTCCAGTACAAAAACATATTTAAAAAATACAATATAATAAAAGCAATTATATCCTAAAAAATTTCTATTAAACATAATCTTAAAAGCATTTATTCCAATTTATTCTCCCAGTTTTGTAGATGCTATCTTTAGGAACTTTACAAAGGCAGCGTTCATGACTATATCATTTGAATGAAGACAGATTTTCAGTGCCTGCCTACATGTCCTTGTTCCACGCATATTAAAATGAGGTTTAAGTAATGCGCATCTTTCATTACGGAGTCCGGGACAGATACACAGGAGGTGGACAATATTCTCTTCTCCACCGTTACATAGTCTACACAATGTGCTGCTGTTGTTTTTTTTCCACGGCGGGGCGTGACTAAGGCCTGGTAGTATTCCAAATCTTGCTCTCATGAGACATTGTTTGCTTTTTTCAGACCAGGGTATCTCCAAGTATTCTTATACTTTCTTTTTTTCGTATCCATTTATTACTGACCACGAATGCTTTCTTTTTGCCAGCGTATCTTTGTCATTTACAAATGATAGGTGATTTGTTGTTCGATTTACTATTTTTTTAAATGGTCCATTGCTTATCATATTGTTCCAGATTGGCATTAGTGCAAACTCTTCTACTGCCTCATTGACATATTTCCATGCAACTGATTTCGTATTCTTATTTATTTCTTGCCAAAGTAGCTGAGATATATGATTATAATTGGTCATTTTTAATCCTATACCACGTTTTAATAAATTGGCCTTTTCTTGCAAAATCTTGATTGTTTAACCCGAACTCCAGTCTCATTTGTGCCGGTGAAGCATTATTTGGGAGATAGAAAAGAGTTTTATACGTTTTAGAAAGGACCTTATTGATCAATTCCGCATCCACCCCCATTAATGCCTCACTACCAAATGTTATTGTTGGGAGCAATTTAGCCCCTATAATTTTCAAGAGCGGTCGATAGGTCAGATTTCCGAGCGATTTCTGTGCTATCTTGAATGCTGCAGTTAGTGAATTAGCTTTTCTTTGTATATCCAGTTTTTGTAATTGATAATTTCCTTTCTGGTCAAATAGTACACCCAGATACTTGTACACTTCTATTTGTTCCAGTTGGGTATTTTCCATATACCATTTGTTTTTTTGTCTCAGTTTTATGTTCCTAGTGACCACCATGATTTTTGTTTTGGTTTCATTTATTACCATTCCGTTTTCCTGAGCATACAAAACTGTTCTGTTAATTAAGCGCTGAATACCGATTTTAGTATGACTTAGAAGGATGGCGTCATCTGCATACATTAGGTTAGATATCGGTTTGTCCCCTAACTTTGGAGGATGTGCATTAAGTTCGTCCAGGTTCCCTGATAGATCTCCAAGGAATAAATTAAAACGGAGGGGGGCCAACACACATCCCTGCTTTAGCCCTTCTATTGCTGGAATCTCCTTTGTTAGTGATCGGCCGTCCCCCATCCTTACTCTTACCCAGGTTTTACTGTGTAGCAATTGAATCAGTCTCAATAGTTCAATTGGAATTTCTTTTTCAAAACGTTTTTTCCACAATAAATTTCTTTGCACACAGTCAAATGCAGATTTAAAATCTACAAAGCATAAATACAAGGGCTGTTTTACTCTGAGTGATTTTTCAATTATTAGTGATAACGCCATAATGTTTGTCATTGTTCCAAGCCCCTTAATAAAACCTGTTTGATTCAATGGCAAAATCTTGTTTTCTGATGCCCATTCATTTAATTTAATTAGTAGTGTTCCAGCAAACAGCTTAGCATCTGTGTCTTGTAGGGTGATGAGTCTATAGTTCTCCGCAAGCGCCCAATTACCTTTCTTGAATATGGGGGAGATTAGAGATCCTCGCCAGGACTCAGGGATGTTACCTGTCTCTATAACTTCTTTGAATACCTTTTCCAAATAGCTCAACCAAAAGTCAGGGTTTTCTTTAAAAAGGGCAAACGGTATCCCATTGGGGCCTGGTGCCCCATCTTTCTGCTTCTTTATTAGTTTTACTAGTTGTTCTTTTGAGATTACAAATTGTTCTTGCATTTCATCACTGATTATTAAGCTGTGTTGTATGTTCGCAATGATTTTTGTAGCTCCATTACTGTTTAGATGCTTTTCAAGAAAAGTAACCCATTCTTGCTCAGTTAGAGTTGATGAAACTACCAATTGTTCGGCCGTACTAATTTGTTTATAATTTTCCAAAATTCTCTTGCGTTTGCTTGTTTGCTTGCATGAAATAATTTAGACCACATTTCCTGTTTAGCTTGGTATTTCTCATTCCATATTAGCTTCTTCAGGTATTGATTTAATGCTTTTAGATTGTTCAAGATTTCCTCATTAGTTCCTTTGGTTTTTATTTGTCTTCTTATTCTGTTTCGAGCTCTTTTTAATTTCGTTATTGTATATGGAAGATTCATATATGATTCCTTTCCTTCTTCTTTCCATTTTACACTCCTTTTATTGGGGTTAACCTGGGTTTGGGGTTTCACTAATTTCTTAGGAAATTCCTCCCACTGCTCAACTGCTGTTTCCGTCGTATTTTCAGTAAAGCAGCTCTTTATAATGTTCTCAACTTTTTCATTCATACTATCCTTATTCAGATTAGTCCAAATTAGTTTTTTATAATTTATTGTTCCAATGTACCCCGGCACAATATGGTATGGTATGGTTGGTTAATATTGTTTCTAATGTTGGTAGTTATTAACTGCTGGCAGTGGTCACTATCTCCAGCTTTAACTAACCTATAAGAATTTATGTTTTGAAATATATTGAGTGAAACCATTGTATAGTCGATCCTAGTGCTTGCATTATGTGCGATATACGTGTATGCAGGGGGTGTATCCTCTTTAAATCGGCCATTAAGGACTCGCAATCCCAACGCTTCTATATCCTTAATGAATGTTATACCAATTTGGTTTCGTGCCTGATTTATCATGACGCCTTGGTGATCCTGCTGTGGAATTGACCACTGAAGGTCTTGTGATTGTGCTACATCATCCCTTAAGAACGGTGTTAGTAAATTAAGGTTAAAATCCCCAGTCATCACATAGTCCACTAATGGATTTTCTAGCATTTGTTCCAATAGTAAGGTGTTAAGGGTTGCACATATAGTTGCTCTACTTGTTTTTGTTGGGTGGATATATACATTGATCATAATTAATGACCTATCTTTTTGATCTGCATTTTTATATTTCAGTCTGACTATAAGAATGTTTTTACTATGTGATACTAGTTGCTCACGTTCAGCTTGTATGCCACTGGAAATAAAAGTTGCTAACCCCCCACTCGGACGTCCATACCTATGAATTTTACTTGCGTTTTCATAGTATCCTACATAACCCTCCAATACAAAAGGGTGTTCTTCCCAGGTTTCCTGGAGGAATAAGATGTGACATGGTAAAGGAATAGACCTTATTTGTGCATTGGAAAGCTTTCTCCCTACTCCATTTATGTTCCATGAACACATTCTCAACTCAGTTACTTTTGTTTGTGGGATTGGAATGTTATTCCTTCATTGTTCTACATTACTATGCAGAGCCTGTGCAATACATTTTTCATTTATTCCTGTAGGTGTTTCTGTTGTGGTAGGTGGTGATGCCACTCTTAATGTGCTAATGGATCTCCCCCGGGCATTCCTTAACACTGTTCCTTTTTGTTTGGTATTTTTTTCTGGTTGTACCAGATTTGTCTCATTAATAAATGGAGTAGGATAAACTTTTGGCACCTGCTTTGTGATGAATATTCCCCAGGCCTTAAATGTTGAAAACTCTTTTAATATTTGCTCTGCTATTGATGTTGATCTTAATGTTACCAGTGTCAATTCTTGGGTACTATTCTTATCGGCAATGAATTCAATAGAATTAATATCATCGTTCTTAATGTTGTCTAATGCTGGAATTGATTTAAATAATCTAAGGATGTTCCCTCTATTCAATGTGTCATATCTACCTCTGGATTCATATTCAGGTTTAAATATGAGCTGTATTTTCTCAACTGGCTGTTGGTTTTCTTTGTTTGAGGCTTCCGTTATGTGATTTGTTCTACATCTAATTAGTGTTTCTCCTTCCCGTTTTTCAATTATCAAATGGTCCCAGTACGGAGATTTGATTTTAGGCTCTACTGTTCTTTCTATACTCAATCTTGCTACATCATTCTTGTTAACTTTCAAACCTGTTTCTGTGTTCACATTGTGATGCTGATATTGTTTGTCGCTTGGTTTTATCGTTTATTTAATGGCATACTGTCAATCATTCCGTTCCTATGATCGTATTTTAAATTGTCCTCCTGGATTACATCTTCTTCCCTTATTTTTTCTGTAATCGGTGGTGGATTAGTTATAACCATTTGTTTTTTTTTTCATCACTTCTTGTCGTTTTTTAGCGTCTTTATTCAATGCTTGTTCCAGCAAAGTTTCTTGTACGAATATTGGGAATACTTTTTATTTTTTTTTATTTTTATTGTTGCGGCAGTAAGAATAGACAACGAGATAGTCAGCAGCCGGCAGGGCGTCAACATTCCGCCTCTGTCCGCTGTGTGCGCAACTTTTTGGTTCCATAAGTCTTAGTTCGTCAAATAGATCCACAACATGAACATAATAACAACACCTCGAAGAGCAGCGTACAGACCCCTTCCCCCCCAACTCCCCAAGAACCCACCTCGTTTCCTCCCTATCAAGGATTTCTGTTATTCCACTCACAATAGCGTGGATAGTCGAGCCTCACATGGCCCACGCTGTAACTTTCGACAAATCTGTTGTGTCCTGGCTCCTCCCGCCCCTCAGTTCGCTCCCTCATTGGCCCCCCTCCAATCCATGGTATCGTCTCCATTTTGCCCACACTCTCTTGAATTTTTTGGGGCAACCCCTAGCTTTATAAGTCACTCTTTCTGCGGCCATATACAGGTCCATGCTCCTCCTCCACTCCTCAATGTATGGCCTTTCCGCCGCACCCCAATATTTTGCAATGTTCCTTTTTGCCACCACCAATGCGAGTACCAAGAAAATACGCAGGGGGCGTGGCAGGTCTACCTCGGTGGTCATGCCCAATAATGCTAATTTAGGGTCGCGTGCCAAAGTCACTCCCAGGACCTCATCTAGTTCTGTGAATATGAGCCCCCAATATGTTTGTATAGTGTCGCATTCCCATATTGTGTGAAAAAAATCTCCTCGTTGGTGTTGGCACCTAAGGCATGTCAGGTCTGTTATCCTCCCGATTTTAAGGAGGCGTGTCCTGTCAAAATAGGTTCTGTGGAGCACATTCAGTTGGATGAGGCGTAGCCTTGATTTTATCGCCACCTCACGAGGATGCATTAAGACAATCTCCCAGTCCAGATCGTCCATTTCTCCCACGTCAGCCTCCCACACTCTCCTTAGCCCTGCCAGGTCGCCTAGCATGTGATTTGTCAGGGTTTTATATGTGAGTGACACCACCCGTTCCGTGACCTGCTCCTGAAGTAGCCTACCCTCCAGCGGTGCATATTCCGGAATATCTGCGAGCGTGATGTTTTGTGCCCTCCATACATGTCTCAATTGTGCATATTTGTAGAACTGAGTGTTGTGTAACCCAAACTCGTCCCTAAGCACCTGAAAGGACTTCAGCTCACCCCTTGCAATCACATCCCCAATTGTGGAGATTCCTATATCATCCCATCTCCGGAAGCCGGGTAGCTTATTGAGTTCTCTCAACCACTGGCAGTGCCACAGCGGAGTCTGTCGGGTAGGCTTCTTGTCCCACCCCATGCGTCTAGTAGCCCTGTTCCAAGCGTTCAGGGAGATGATCGTGGCCGGCAGAAGCGATGCCCGCACCGCCTCCCCGTATAGATAGGATAGGAGATTTCTGGTTGACATTTTAAATCGTTCCAGCGCATAGGTGGGGTGTTCCGCTGAAGCGTGTAGCCAATCATTGATTGGGGTGAGGTGTTCCGCCCAGTAGTATGCCTCTAGGTAGGGAAGTGAAATCCCTCCGGTGTATTGATGGCGCTGTAGAGTCGACAGGGCCACTCGCGGTTGTTTCCCCAGCCACAGGAACGCCCGAAGGTCTGCATGGATTTTGGTTATTGTTTTGGCTGGTAGCTGGTAATATTCGTTTTGGAGCGCATACAGAAACTTCGGAAGGATAATCATTTTGTATATCGCCGCTCGGCCCAATAAGGTGAGCGGCAGGTGCCTCCACCTGGTCATCTCTGTTGTTGCGCTATCCATGATTCGTTGTATATTCGTACTAAAGGAAAGTTCCCTATCCTGAGTGATGTAGATACCCAGGTACTGGAATCCCTCTGGGGTATGTACTAGTTGCTCCGGGAGGTACTCCTCTCACTCCAGCCCCTGCGGGCCATAGAGGACCGACTTGTGCCAGTTTATGGTATGGCCCGCTCTGGCACCAAAGCCGTCTAACTCCCCGAATAACTCTGGGATTGTAGTTTCCGGCTCGGTGATGTACAATAACACGTCGTCTGCGTATAGGGATATTTTTTCCTGTGCGGAGTTGGAGTCTCCCCATGAAAAGCCCCGGATCCCCGGATTCTGCCTGATCTTAATCGCTAGAATTTCTATGGTGAGTGTAAACAGAAGGGGGGATAGCGGGCATCCTTGGCATGTGCCTCTGCCGATATGGAATTCACGTGACAGCCTCCCGTTGACCCGCACCCGCGCCCTTGGGGCTGTGTACTGGAGTCGGACCCATTTTTGGAACTTGGGGCCGAACCCAAATCTCTGTAGTGCCGCCATTAGAAAAGGCCAGTGTACCGCGTCGAATGCCTTCTCCGCGTCGAGGGAGAGGAACCAATGGGGCTCACTTCTCCCCCTAACTTCCTGTAACCAATTATGAGTGCGGCGGAGGTTCAACTTGGTTGCCCTATCTGGTAAGAACCCCGACTGATCCATATGTATGAGATCTGTTATGACTGACCGCAGCCGTTTAGCCAGAATAGTGGCCAAGATCTTAACCTCCATATTAAGGAGAGATATGGGGCGGTATGAGGCACACTCCTCCCTCGGCTTGCCCTCTTTATAAATCGGAACGATCATGGCCAACGCGAGGTCTGGCGGTAGGCATCCCTCCTGGTATGCCTCTAGGAAGAGGGTTTTTAGATGGCGTGTCAATAAATCGGCCGCCCTCTTGAAAAATTCCGCCGGAAAGCCATTCGGCCCGGGCGTTTTCCCTGGCTTCAGGGAGGCTATGGCGTCGGCTATTTCCTCCATAGTCACCTCCGCCTCCAATGCTGCGCAGGCCTCGGAGGACAGTACCGGTGCCTCCGTGTCGCCTATATATTGTTGTGCCTCGTCACTCGTGCCCAGGTCCCTGGCCTCATAGAAACGTTCAAAGTAAGATGCAAATACGTCTGCTATGGCCTCATCTGTGCGTATCTGCCTACCATCTACTGCCGTGACCTGTTCCACCCATCTCGCCGCCCTTTCCTTTCTGCTAAGCCATGCAAGGAGTTTGCCGGACTTGTCCCCCACATCGTATAATCGGTGGAGGGTTGCCAATGACTGAGTCCGTGCCTCATTTGAGACCACCTCCCTATAGTGTCTTTGTGAATCAAGCAGTTGTCTGAGAGTCCCTGTTTCCTTCCGCTGTTGGTATGCCGCCTCGAGGGCCAGGATAGACGTTTCCAGGGTAGACACCGCGGCCTGTTGTGCCCGTCGTGCCTCCCCTAGTCTGCTCTGTATGCAATCCCTCAGTACCGGCTTCATTGCCTCCCAGAGGGTGACCCCTGAGTCGACCGTTCCCTCGTTTTCGGCTATGTATACCCTAACGTCAGCTCTGATGCCACGCAGTATGTCTGGTGTTTGAAGGTCCCATGCCGCTAGGCGCCATTCAGCCCCCCCCCCCTTCCCCGCTCCCTTCCCAACTGTGCATATAGTGGAGAGTGGTCCGAGATACCCCTTGCTTTATATTCTGCCAAGTCGCTCTAGGTTAGATTCTGTCTGGCTGTGAATATGTAGTCTATTCTTGAAAAGACCTTGTGCGCCCCTGAGTAGAAAGAGTAGGCCGCTTGTGTAGGGTGGAGCCACCTCCAGACATCGGTAAGTCCTATGGTGTTCATTTGTCGTGCTAGTGCCGAACATGACCCCCCTTTACGCGCCGTCCCTGTACGATCCTGCGCTTCACACATGACATCATTAAAGTCGCCACCTACTATTTGTATGGTATCCGCTGTATCGATGAGAATGGAGGTAATTGCTTTGAGGGTACGCTCCTGGAGTTTCGGTGGTGCATATACTGAAATGATAGTGTACCTACGTCTTTTCCATGTCCCTTGCACTCCCACATAAGTCCCCTGTGGATCCAGCCATGTGCGGGTGATACTAAACGGGGCTGTGTTTTTTATTAGAATCGCCACCCCCCTGGAGTCTGATGTGTATCCTGCATGCGCCAGTGCCACGTGGCGTCCCCTCGCTATAAACGCACACTTATTGCCTCTGAGGTGAGTTTCCTGTAGTAGGACGATGTCTGGTGCCACTCTCTTGATGTAGGCATTCACCAGCCCCCTTTTGATCTTCGACCCTAGGCCATTGACATTCCACGTCAAGACGGTGATCCCCTGGTCACCCAAGTGTGAGGTATTTAATGTACTTGCCATTGCGAAAAGCAGCTTTCTGTATTGGTGTGTCCCTGAGGTGGAAGAGTGGTGTGGTGTACCAAGGTGTGCTGCTGCTGCCCGCTAACTGACCCCCCTTTCCCCCCCTTGTCCCTCACTGGCCCCAACTCGAGAGACATCGAACACCATCCCCCCCACCCACCCCCCTCCCCACCTCCCTCCCCTTCCAGTCGAACCCCAACGTGGGACCAAACTATCCACGGGAGAAGGCCTGTCGCCCTCCCACATATCCCTCCCATCACAAATCAAAAAACAGTAAGAGAAACTCAAGAAATAAGGAAGGGTGTGTCAACTTGCGTGCTCCCTTCCGTCGAGCTGCAATCTCCCTGATCCCCGAACACCATTGTTCATGATTGTGAGTCCTGTGTGTCCATGGTGAGCACCAGCCCCGATGAGTCCTGTTCCAAATGTTGGATTTCTTTGACCAGCGGGTGCACCGAGTCGCCCACTGTATCTTCCTCCTCTCCTCCGGAAATGCGGCCCTCTGAGTCTTCTCCTTCGTCTCCTTCCGAACGGATTCCATTCCGTAGGCAACTGAACCTAGAACCCGCCACAGAGACATTCCCCGGCGATGTTGATCTGCCTCCTCTCCTGTCGTCTGTACCACGGGTTTGGTTTGGTGTCGCCGGCGTCTGTTTCTTTAGCCGTCGCGTCTTTCGTCTCTGCGGTTTCGGCAGTTCCCAGCGCGGCCTTTCCCGTATTGATCTATCCAGCTCTTCCCGTCCAGCTGCTTCTCTGCTATTTAGGATAGGGCGTTCCTCAAGCCACTGCCATGCGTCCTCTGGATGTGCGAAGAAGATGGACTTGTCCTTGTAGAGCACCTTGAGTTTTGCAGGGAAGAGGAGCATGTAAGTTATGTTCAAGGACCTCAATTTTGCCTTCACTGAGTCGAAGGAGCGACGCTGCTTCGAGACTTCCTGGCTGTAATCCGGGAAAATCATTATGGTGGTGTTCTCCAAACGGATCTCCCCCAGTTTTCTGGCTTCTCGTAAGATTAAATCTCTGTCGGCATAGTTCAAGAAGCGTGCTATAACTGGTCTTGGTCTCGCCCCCTCCGGTAGTTTGGCCAGAAGGGCCCTGTGCGCCCTCTCAATGATGAAGCACGTGGAAAACTGCGCTGTTGGGAAGGTGGCTTTCAACCATGTGTGGAGGACATGTTCTTTCCCTCAATTCCTTCTCTAAGGCCCACAAAGCGAAGGTTATTGCGTCTCGATCTATTTTCCGCGTCGTCCACCTTCCACAGAAGCTGACGGTGTGAGGCCTGCAGTTCCGCCATATCTTCCTTTAGTGCCGATATCGATGTATCATTTTCGTTTATTCTAGTTTCCGTCGCCGCCACCCTATCTGTCAGATTCCGAAAGTCTTGCCTCAGCAGCGTCACCTCGGAGCCTACTTCCCCAATTTTCACCTCCAGGGCCGTCCGGGATGCCTGTATGTCGGTCCTGGATGCCTGGATGGCCTCCATCAACATGGCCGTATCAGTCCTCGCTCCGGGTGGTACGGACTGCTGCTCCGCAACATGCCTTGGTGCCGCAAAGTTATCCATGGGACCCTGCTTCGTGGATCTAGGAACCGGGTCTCTTTTCCCCATGGCTACTCGTCCTCGGGTATGGGCTCCCGCCGCAGGGCGCGCGCCACCGATCCCTTGCGTGATGAGGGAGCGTGACGAGTTGATCAAGAGGTGGTGGCTATCCATCATGCAGCACCGTATGTGGTAGGGTCAGGCAGTATGGCGCCCCTCGGCACCTCCTATCCGCAGTGCCTCCACTGCGTGGCTCCTCTCCACCCTCAGGTCCCGGCCCTGAGTCACTCCACCCGCTATAGCTGGCAGGGGGGGGGGCGGCTCTATGCACTGTGGGGGCCGTAGTATGGCGCCACCGCGCGTCCAGGGAGTCCAAATCTGTCCTTTCCAAGGTTGGTGCAAATTTTCCCTTTATAAGGGCCTGTCCTTAGGCACTACGTGCACTGAGAGCCTCGGCGGGGGGGGGGGGGGGTGAGGGGCCGGATGCCGCAGAGGGGCCAACGTGGAGCCCTACCACCTGGCCGCCTTCGTTGCTGTCCGCCCCCCCGGGTGCTCTCCGAGCGCCGCCGCCATGTTGATGCAGTTTTCTATGGTCGTCGAGTGTGACCTGGCTTCCGGCTGCTCGCTGTCTCGGCCAGTCACCGCTACCTCCCTCGGCCGCTCTGCCGCTCCTCCGGCTCCGCTCTCAGTGACCCCCTGCCTCGCTGCAACGTGGGGATAGCCTTGGAGGGCTGCAGCTCCTCATCGCCAGTCACCGGACTGCCGGCCGCCATCTTGGTAAAGGCGGCCGGTCGTCCGCCGTTCCCCTGTCTCCCCTCCGGGTACCTGGCAGAGTCCACACGGTACCACCGGGCTGGCTTTCGTGTCGCGGTGCCGCCGCTGGCCCTCTTCTTCACTGTAGGGCTACGGACGGACTCCTAGGATCTCCGGAGGCTGTCTGGCGTCGCGGCCGCCATCTTGGCCGCTCAGGGATGTACCGGGTCGGATTTAAGTCTCGTTTTCCCATGAACCCTGACTCGGTTCCGCCGCTGCAACACTCCCCCCCCCGGCTTCTAGGGTGCTTTATCTTCCGCGGAGTGTCGTTGGTGTTACATGGGGCAAAGTCTAACGTCGGATTCAGGTGCCGCTCGCTGGAGCTTCGGCAAGGCACTTCTAACTGGCCATGCTGTTGGCCACGCCCCCCGGGAATACTTTTTTTGGCTCATTCTTAGTTGTTGGAGGAGTTTTTTCTTCAATTGATTTTTCTCGTTGCATTCCATTATTTTTTGTTGTACCTTCAGTTTTTGTTGACTCCTCATACTTATAGAAATTAGGCTTTTGATTTTTCCTTGCTTTACGTAGTTTTTTCCTTTGTCGTTTTGACATAATATAACCGTTTGGGTCATGTTCTTTACAATCATAATCTACCTTTGTTACTATACTAGTTGCTTCCTCGTGTGTTTCATCCCTTAGTTGGGTTTCTATTGACAAGTCTCTTTCATCCTGTGCATTTCTTTTTCCTGGGACTTCCTCAATGTTGCTAATTCTTTTTTATCCACTGTTGACGTGGTGTTCTTTTCCTCCTTTTTTTATTAATTCCATCTCTTCCCATTTATGTTTCCTTATGTTCACTTCCTGGCCAATTTCATTTTTTAGAGCCTTTTTTGTGTCTTCTATTATAGTATGCAAGACATCAGGTATTGCTACAAGCTTATCCATAAGTGGGGTGCAAATACATTCAATGTCCGTCTTTTGTTTATCATTTTGGACTCTGATTATCAGATTATTAAGCTGTGCGAGTTTGTTATCTATCCCTGTAACTGCATTTGCCATCATTGTGAGTAGGTCAAACTGAATGTCCATCTTATTCGATTGGTATTTTAACGCCTCTAGAGTTAGTGTCGATGTTTGATAGAATATGTCCCAATTTACTCCAACATCTGGCATTTTTGTTTCTTTTAAATCACTTTCAGTTGACCTTCTGTTTATTTGTTCCGTCAGTAAAGCACAATCTGATGTAAGGAAGGTGTTTGCTTTTGGGAGCACATCCTCAATTGTTTTATTATTTTGCCATATTTTCATCATTTCATTTTCTTCTTTTTTATCATACCCAGTATTGTGACTTATTGTACTAGTTGATTTGATCATGTTTTCATCAACTGATGACTGAGGTTTTTTCATAATTTCCACATTTACTTCTATGGGAATTACTGCTAGCTTTGTTTCCATCATGCTGCTTTTAGTAGGTACGTCTTGTATATCCTGTATATCCAGTATTTCTAAATCCTCTAGATCAATTGGTTTATCATTTTTTATATCAGGATAGATGGTTAGATTTGAGATATCCTGGTCTGTAATTTGGAATTCATGCTCCTTCCTTTGTAAATTACAATCTCCGTTTTGAGGAGTACTTTGGATGGCTTGTTTATTATATTTTTCCGTACACGTCGGCTTTATTGGAGTTTGTAGTTTGTCGTTTTCCCTATCCTTATGCATAGTGATAAGAGCACCAGCTGGATCTTTCATGAACTCAAACTTATCCGGGATTTTTCCTGATTTTGCGAACATTCTGGCTATTGGGGAAATTAGTTTGATTTGCTCCTGCAATATTTGCTTTCACCGTTGGCTGTTGAATTTTCTTTATACGTCTGACAGTTGTTCCTGTTGTTCTCACTTTGCCAGAGCGCATAATTCCTTGTATTTTTCCTATAAAGTCCGCACTTTATCCCCGGTCCCCGGTTTTGGCGAGGGCAGTGTGCACAATTCTGTTAGATTTCAAGCTGCTGCTAACAGTTTATTGGGAGATAAAAAGTCCTTATCTGGCAAACACACTATTGTTCTAAACATGCGGCCTGTGAGTTACAACGGCGTTGTTGTCACAGCGCTCACGCCTGCATTCAACCCACATACAGCCTGACTTACAGCCTGACACCACCTGTGGGCTACTGTGTACCAGGGGATCTTCAATTTGCAGTGGCGTTGTTTTCCCAGCGCGTATCTCCGCGCTCACGCCTGCATACAACCTGCGTCCCAACTGCGCTCCACCAGTGCAAGCCCTCGACCCCTTCAATTTCTTATTCTTTTAATTCTTCAATAAGAATCGTGGGTAGGCTTCTCCAATATCAAATTTTAACGTGGGGAAAGAAACTGGAGGTATGTATACCTCCCACCGATGACCACTCAAATTTGCTACCCGTCTCTGTCTCTGCCTCCCGTTCACCCTTAGGCGCTCGCCCTCCCAAGCCCGTCTGCCCTATAGATAATGGACAGCTGCCATCAGGGAGGGGGCAAGAACAAGTGCGGGAAGGAAAAGCTGAGCACTGTAGCAGTTGACCACGTCGCTCACCAGGACCAGCACACTTCTTCCCCCCAACCTCCAAGTTATCCAAGTTATCCAGGTTTTCCAAGATCTTTCCAATGCCTTTCTCCCCCCTGCAGCTCCACAGTACACAGTACACAGTACACAGTTCACAGTATACAGGTCACAGTCACCCCAATTGTACTCACAATTGTACTCACTGAGTTGTATCTGTCGAGGAGGGGAGCACCAGGCAAAAGATAGTAGGCTCACTGGCTCTGACGTCACAATAGCAATTGTTTACTATTGTTTTCCCGTTTTTTCCAGCAAGATTCAGCAAGTAAGAAAAATAACCAAGCAAAAAAGATTTTTGCAGTTTTTTGCTGGGGGTCCTTCAGCTATGCAGAATGGCAATCCTCCGTAAAGTAGTGGTGTCTCACTTTGCTCCTTACACTCCTTAGCGCGCTCCCTTAGGAGCCACTGAGCACTGCAGGATCCTGTCTGTGTTTTTGTATTCCCTTCAGGCGTCCTTTTCAGGCGTCCTTTCCGGCGTCCTTTTCGGGCGTACGGTCTCTCTGACCTGCTTCCAGCACCCAGGTCACAGCTCCCGCTCCAAACCCGACTTTACTTTACTGGCAGCCTGCAGCCTGCAGCCTGCACTGACGTGACACACCGCCCGCCTCCTGCCACCCGTGCCCCCCACTCGCCAGATCACTAGCTCAGTCCGGCCGTGGAGCCGTGGAGCCTCAGAGCCACGCCCGCCAAATGCGGGAGGTGCGGAGGTGCGGTGCAGTGGTGGCGTCGCGGCAACCCCAGGCGCGCGGGTACAGCGGTACAGCGGTACAAGGGTTGAGGCAACGAAGCCTCCAGTTCTCTTCGCAGCCACAGCCAAACCTTGCAACCACAAACAGACAGCCTGCGGCCTCCCGACCAGCCGACCAGTCGACCAGGTCAGAATGGCGTCCTTGCGTTCTCGATGCTCGATGCTCACTAGCTCCCTCTACTGCCAAAAAACAGAGGACTATCCACCTGTGAAGTATTCTTTTGTTGAACCTGTCTGACCGACATGTTAATGTGCGTGAATTTGTCTTAACTCCCAAATTTTGATGCACCCATCGGTACTGCACCCAGGACATAATAATTTTCAAATTACTTACCTGCAACATACTCTGAGGGTTGCTATTCTGTCACAACCATTACATGTGAAACACAAAGGATATTCTATCCTGTTTGTATGTAGAATCCTGCTGAATACTACAGGCCTGTCAGAAACCACTATGATAGGCTGCAGTCTCTGGTAGGTGTGTTACTCAAAAAATTGGAACTAATGTTATCATGGAAAACACTGCAGCTGCTTTTGTTACGGGGGGCAATATTGCTATGCTGCAAAACCTGCCCCAGTAACAAAAATGGCCCCCAGGGGTCCAAAACCGGCCCCCAACCTGGCAGACCCCCCTCCCATTCCCCCCCCCCGGTGCGGTGCCCGCTACGGCCAGTCCAGCCCTGTGTACTTTCCAGCTCAAAAAGTAATTACACTGGAAAGATGCTCTCTTCTCAGCACCAGCAGCAATTTGTGCTGCTTTATACCCTTTTGTGTCAAGGGGGCATTAATGGGGTGCATTAGTGCGAGCACCCCTAGTGTGTGACGCAAAGCCCGTTGTAAAATAGCTCAACTGGCCTTTGCCTAAAAAATTATACTTCCTTGAAGCAGGCACTAATGAAGATATTTTTTAATTCCTCCAAACTTTATACACATTGCCAGTGTGTAGCACTGTACAGCACAAGTACAATATGCAGCATGTTTAAGAATAGTCTAGGCATAGCACTTTGCTCTGGTAGAGCATACTTCCAATGCAAAGCCTATTCTATGCTTGACATCATGGATCACCACTGCACTAGAGTGCAATGGTTGTACGTGGTGCTAGACAGCCTCTTTGTGCACCAGTGTTGGGGTAATGATCAGCAACAGGCTATTTTTGAATAAATATGGCTCTGTGATGATTCTTTCCCTTGCACAATGCAATACAGCAACTTTGGTTGCCGACCTGTATTGCTCAAAAATTCTTACCTACCTGTTCAACCTTAACACTTGCTATCGCAGGCGGTTGGTGGCAATTAAACTGTAAAATAATCTTTATTTATCATTCTCTCTCCTAACTTCCCCTCATCTCTTCTACCTTCAGTCTATTAACATCTATTCCTCTCTTTCCTTCTCCATGTACCCTTATCCTCCCTCGCTATAGCTCATCTTTCTCTCAAAATAATACCCATTATACCTTACTCAGATGCATCTCCCTCTAGGCCTCTTGCATGACCTTGCCCCTATCTCTATCCCTCTCCTGCCTGATTACCAAACACCTTCTTATTCTCCTTGAACCTCTCCTCCAGCTACTCCGTCAGATGTTTTGTAATCTTATTGCATTCCTTCTACTCCATCACTGACTGGAGCCTACCCACTTTGGTTTTTCTCGTTAAAACCACGTCTGTAGGTTGCTGCTTCTAAGTGAACTTCATATACCTATTTTCTGTGATTCCTCTGGATTTTCCTTGAGTTGCACCATCACAGTATCTGTTTTCCTTGAATTCCCCATCACTGTTTTTGGGTGGAGCCCTGAGGCCTGTTTACATTGGTGTAGTTTTCTTGGGGTTGCCCCATCACTGCTACCAATTGGCGGATAACACAACATTTATACCAACAAAAAACAAACTTAACAAGAAAAACGAACTGAACAACAACACATATGTAAACAAAGAAGTGACAATTTAGCCATAGTGATGTCAGTGATTAAGGCAATGTTAAGGTCCCCAGTGATGTAACTGTCACTTGTAATGTCATCTCTCACCCCTTGATGATGTCATGAGCAGTGCATTTACCAAAGAAGTTAAGGTTCGCATTGTGGGGATGTGAGGTACCGTTTGCAAAGAAGAGGGAGTTGACAGGAACAGAATAACAGTGATCATAGTAGTGCTTCGTTTTCTCTCTGCAGATACAGTGTAAGTTTTAGTGAGAAAAGCTGCCATTTCTTACTACCTTACTATCTCATGTTTTGCTCACTTCTTTTACTTCACTTTCTTCATTTCGTTCTTTCTTTTAACTACTTCCCATCTTCATTCCTTTGTTTCTTTCCTCTCCCATTTCTTTCTCTTTTTTTCTTTCTTGTTGCTTCCCTTCTTTCTTCTTCACTTTCTTTCTTTCTCCCTACCTTTCTTCCTTGCTCTCTCCCTTTCTTGCTTTCCCGCTTTTCCTCCCTTCCTTTCTCCCTCCCTCTTTCCTTGTCTTCCTTTTATTCTGTTCTTCCCCCTTTCTTTATCCCTCCAGTCCATCCTTTCTTTTATCTACATTCCTTTCTTTCTCCCTCTATATTTTCTTCCATCTCTCCCTTCATTTTTTGTTTTTTGCTTTTTACTTTTCCCCTCTCTTCCTTTCTCCCCTTCTATTCTTGCTTTGTTTCTTCCTATTTCACTTTAACTTTCTTTTTCCTAACTTTTTTCCACCTTTCTTTCTTTGCGACTTTCTTTCTCCATCTCTTCATTTCTTTCTTGCTCTTTTCCTTCCTTCCTTCTTTCTCCTTCCCTTCCCTTTCGATCCTTTTCTTTTCTCTCTCACTCCCTTCCATTATTCCTTTCTATCTTTCTTTCTTCCTCCCTCACTCTTTTTTGTCTTCCTTTTTTTCCTTCTTTCTTGTCCTATATTGTCTGACCTCCCTCCATTCCTTCCGCTTTCTTCCTTTCATTCTCCCTCCCTTCTATTCTTTCTCCCTTCTTTCCTTTCGCTGTCTCTTACTTTGTACCTCCCTCCTTCATTCCCTTCCGCCATTTCTTTCTTACTTTCTCATCCTTTCTTTCTTTCTTCCCTACCCTACTATCCCCTTTCCGTTTTTCTTCACGTTCTCGATTCCTGTGAACCTTCTTCTCTTTCTCAAGTCCTCTCAATCCATTTAATTCTCCCTCCTTCCATTCTTTTTCTTACACTCCTTCCATTAAGAGTGTTTACCTTCTTAAAACAACTTTCCCTGGCTTCAAATATATATTTCAAAAATAAATGTATGAAGTCTGCATGGAACTTGCAAAGTATATAATTGGTAATGATCATAGTTAGGAGTGTAATGAATATCTTAAAAAATTACTTTCTATATGTGTGCATGCTTGCCAATTGGAAAAGTGACATGGTTTACATGTGCATTGTCACGTGGGGCAGTAATACTCTGCTAAAAATCCTGAAACCGTTTCTGCCTCCAGGAATTGTTCTTAATCTTGAAGTAACGATCAGGGGCAGTTTCTGTTTTTCAACCAATGGACCCTGGGTCATTACTCGGGAAACTAAAGTATTTTCTATGCTAGCTCTCAAATTAAGAGCAAGTCGTCTCTTTTTTTCTATGACAAAGGAACAAAGACCAATAAGATATTTCACACAGTTGATTCATTAACAAGACTAGAGGGACAGTACAGGTGCATTGAGATCACTCAGGGAAACCTTTCTTGATACAGGTCTTATGTTATTACTCCTGTGTTCTCATTGCGTCAAGGTGTGGGTACGCCAAGGTCAACATTTAAATTGCTTGGCCTTTAGGTGCCCTAATTCAATCCCCATCTCAGGCAGCAGTTTGGAAAGGTTTTTGTTGATCAGACATAGCTCTCCCCATAGAAAAAGTTGGCAACTCCTGATCTAGAAATTGGTTGATACACTGGCCAGTCATTTATCCTACAGCACACATGGTTATTGTCTATCCAATGTCTATATAGCCTTTATAAATATTGCTTTCTGTGATTCAAGCCAATAGATGAAGCTGGACAAAAATGTAGGCGTGTTGTGTAATGTATGCTGCCTAAAATGAGGGTATGGCCCTTTCTAAACAATCAGCAAATGCTTTTCCTGGTTAAAGTTACAAAATAATTCCCCACCAACGCCTGTAGGAGAGTAGGATCTGTTTACTATGGTTACCCCAACTTTTTGCTGGTGTTTCACTGTTTTTTGACTTTAGTCTGGCTGGGGTCCTGCTATCCAGGACCCCAGCCTAGCTGCTTCCTCTCTAAATTGATTGCATGTACTTTAGGTACACTCCAGATTGGTTACTGGGTTACACTTGTGAGTCCCTAGTATATGGTAGCTTAAGTGCATAGGTACCCCAGAGGCCTACCAGGGGCTGAAGCATGTATTATGCCACCCCTGGGAAGCCTTCCAAAATGGCACCACAGGTCTTCTACTGCAGTCTGGGTAAGGTGGTGCATGCACCCCTTACTAAGATATAGGTTACATATATCTACCTTTAATCACTGACACATGTAAACCTATAAGTCACTCCAATGGCAGGCCTATCAATCCTGAAGGTAGAGTGCTTGGTTTTGTGTGAGAGGGTGCCCATGCATGAGCAGGACCCCTCTGCAGCTTTCGGAATCTATTCTCTGATGCTGTTCTGTGATGCAGCCAGACCATATACTCTTAAGTGCATTATAACCTCGTGGTAAATGCTAACTTTGGAATGGCTGCATGGTAACATGTTGTGTTTGGTGTCAAACACTTGGAAATCCAACCCCCCCACCAGTCCTGGCAGCGGGGTTAGAATTCCACCCTTCTAGAAGGAGAAGACATGTACACACTAACCTAACCGGTAATAGTTTAAAAGAGCCCCAGCATCACAAAATGGATGCTGCAGCCACAGACACGAGTCTGAGTTCCTGCTGCTGGATGAAACTCCGGCCGGGGAGGCCTGGACAATAGGTTTCCTGTCACAGGGAGGTGTAACCACCTCCCAGACAGCCTTTAGTATATTGGGGTTGGGTGGGTGCATTCAGAGAATGCTTTTCAGACCGTGCTAGGGGCACACTTGGTGTCCCTGGGCATACCCCAGTTCAAACCGGTTGCAGGGGTACTCAGCCCCTGCTCAGTCACGAAACTGGACAAAGGGAATGGGTGTAACCACCCCTCTTCCCTGACCCTCCCATAGGTAGGTCCCTAGAGTAAGTCCAACCCCTAAACTTAGTATAGGTATAGAAACCCACTAGTCAGATTATACCTGGACGAAACTCTGCAACATATATCCTGGAACTTCGACATTCTATTTCGACTAGAAGATGGGAGAATCTCCCTTGGGGTCAAGGAGTGACTCCCCTGTTCACACAGGCACCACAGAAGTCTCTTGCGAGTCTGCATTTCCAAGGCTCCCACCGGATCCCGAAGGATTTGCGACTCAGGACACACACTTCCAGACTTCTCTGAGGCCGGCATGAGATCCCAGAAAAGCTCAGACCCGCAGCCCTCACGAGTGACGTGGAACCGGAACTCCTGGACACGGTGCACATTTGCTAGTGCATCAACTTCTCGAGCTTTCCTGAAGTTGTGCATTGGGCTACTTGTAGTCCAAACTCCGAGCACCATCTGCACTGAAGATTGTGGGCCTACACTCCACAAATGTTCTGTGGGCTCGCTTCTAGCATTTCCGCACAAGGCTCCTTCGTGATCCCTGGTCCGTCAACTGGTGGGTCCCCACAAAGGTAACTCTTCTGTTTCTTGGGCTTTCCTGGTTGTCCCAGATGTGCCCCTACCCCCCTCCTTCGGTACAGAAGTGGGATAACTCGAATCCAGCTCCACGTTGTCGTCGACGCCTCCTGGTCCTCGTGGGTGAAGAGTCAAGCTTCACCTTCTTCATCTAAAAGCACCCGACATCGGTGGGCATCTGCTCATCGCCTTTCTGGTCACTGGCTAGTGACCCAGACTCTGTCCCCTCTGCTTTCAGGTTCTTCAGATCTCTGATCCACCCTTGGATTCACCCGGACACTTTCGACTTGGTCGCCAGCAGCACTTTGCACCAGCTCGCCATTGAAACCTACAACGAAACCAGACATCAAAAGACACCTATGCACCCGGCTTCCCTGGGTGAGGTAACTCGAGTACTCTGGTGCTTCCGCGGGTATTGACTATAGAACTGCCTAGTTCTTAAGGGTTTGCTCCAAGTCCTCTTCCAAGTGTCCTTAATCTGTAATTTTCCAACCGCGACTTTCCTTCATGACTTAGCCTGAAGACTGCTCTCCACAGCCACCACTAGGATAGCTTTCTATATAGGTTGTCTTTAAAACTACCATCAATAAGAGTCGTTTAGAGTGGTCCAAGGTGCCCGCTAGAATAGTGGACAGCATATGCCAGGCCAACTTCTCACATTGGTGTGCACCGGGTGGGTTTCCAGCTTGCCATTGTTTTACCAGATAATCTCAAGTGATTGATAATTTGAAAACCACTAAAGGTACCACAGGTACATATAATACAAGCCTAAATACAGTAAGTTCTACTGAACTTAGAGTTGTGTGTCAAGGGCTTAAGCACACCCTTGCTACAACTCAAGAGAGGTTTAATAGGTAAACAACTAGAGTAGGTAGTGCACACACCACACCTCACTAGTTATTTCTTCAGGGCCAGGAACCTGTGTGTCCCTACCAGATGTCAGTATGTTACAGACATCCAAGTATGACACATTCCCTTTTCTAGAGTTAAGGGCTCTGTGTGGGGTAGAAGCAACAGAAGGGGAAGAGGCCAGTGGTACAAACCCACAGGACTCAGACTCTGATGTTGACC
Source organism: Lissotriton helveticus (assembly GCF_964261635.1). Taxonomy (NCBI): domain Eukaryota; kingdom Metazoa; phylum Chordata; class Amphibia; order Caudata; family Salamandridae; genus Lissotriton; species Lissotriton helveticus. The sequence continues at coordinate 364,540,064 of NC_136070.1, forward strand.
AGGGAGGTGACAATGGCCTGGACCTGGACAATCCAGCTCCTACTGGAGATGAAGAAGGCCAAGGTGGCCCTGTCTTTGTCCCCCCAGGAAGAGCTGGGGGTTTGCCTAGAAGGCCAAGATCTCCTTCAGTGGCATCTGACCATTCTGACACATCTATAGGGACCTCTGTCTCTTCTGATAGGCGGGACACCTCCCAGGAGAAGAGAGAGAACCAGCTGAAGTCTGAAGAAGCCCAGCTGGAGAAAAGAAGACAAAGATTAGCCTTAGAAAGGGAGTCCCTAGAGCTTGAAAGAGCAAGAAAAAAGATGGGACTAGAGTCCCATGGTGGCAGCAATGTCCCTAGAGTTAGGGATAGGTCTTATGACCATAAAAACTTGAGAAAGATTGTCACTCCCTACAAGAGAGGGATGACATCCACAAACGGATAACTGCACTGGAGAGGTCCTGCAAAGTATAGAAGGTACCCCAGGAACAGTGGCCAGCAATCTTGTGGCTCTCCTTTGCAGAGAAAGGTAGAGACAAGCTCCTCACTGTCAGAGAAGAGGATGCTGATAATCACAAAGTCCTGAAGAGCGCACTGATAGATGGGTTTGGCCTAACCACTGAGCAGTACAGAATACAGTTCAGAGATACCCAAAAGGCACAGACACAGGACTGGGTTGACTTTGTTGATTGTGCTACTAAGGCTCTGGAGGGCTGGTTACTGGGCAGTAAAGTGTGTGATTATACAGGATTGTATAACTTGATCACGAGGGAGCAGACCCTTAATAACTGTCAGAATCAGCTGTTGCATTAGCACCTGGTAGACTCTGATCTGACCTCTGCCCAAGAATTGGGAAAGAAGGCAGAAAAATGGGTCAGAACCAGGGTAAAGCGGAAGGTACAGAACCAAGGTGGTGACTAGAACAAGCAAGATCCTAATAAGGGTGGGGAGAAGGGTAAAGACCAGAAGTCTTTACAAGGCCCCCCAAAATCTTCCACTGGTGGGGATTTCCAATCTTCTAAAAAGAAAGGCCAAAAGGAACCATTGTGTAAAATCTGTAAACACAATAGCCATTGGACTAGTGAATGCACCAAGAAAGATGCAACTCCAGCCAACATTACCCCTAAGGCAACTGTTCCCCCTAGTTCAGCTCCAAGTGGTGGTACTCAGCAGAAGGGTGTAGTAGGGTTAACCCTGGGTACTGAGATGGGCTCTGGTCTAGTCAGAGTGTCAACTCAGGCTGTGTTAGTCTGTGATGGAGGCATGGATATGTCCTCTGTGAGTCCCAGTAACTTGGGCAAGTACAGACAACTGCCTTTAATCAATGGAAAAGAGACTTCGGCCCACAGGGACACAGGAGCATGTGTCACAATGGTGACACAAGACCTTGTGGACACTGGACAGATCATACCTGGTGAACTTTACCAAGTGACCAATGCTAGCAATGTCAGGACCAACCATGCCCTGGCAGTTGCTAATTTTCCCTGGGGAGGGATAACTGGCCTCATGAAAGTTGTGGTAAGTGCAGACCTCCCTGTTGAATGCTTGCTTGGAAAGGATTTATAGACTTCAGCCTGGTCTGAAGTGGAGTTTAAGACCCATGCAGAAATGTTAGGGATCTCAGCACATGTGTTTGCTGTGACTAGGTCACAGGTCAAAAAGTCTAACACTGAGCAGGCCCTGGATTCTGGAATAATGGACCAGGCGCCTTCCAAGAAAAAGAGCAGTAGGGTTAAGGCAGTGCCTTCCCCCTGACTCAGCGTAATGATCAGTCGCTTGAGGGAGATGATTGTGCTCCTGAAGAAGGAACTGTGCCAGAGGAGCTTGAGCCTGATCAGGTTGAGTTCCCGGGGACAGAGGGCCCTTCCAGGGCAGATCTGAGTCAGGAGCAGCTGAGCTGCCCTTCTCTTGAATCCCTCAGACAGCAAGCTGCTGCTGAGGCTGCTGGGAATGCTAGTGGCACCCATAAGATTTATTGGGATGATGGACTCCTGTACTCAGAGAGTAGAGACCCCAAGCCTGGTGCAGCCAGGAGGTTGGTTATACCTTTGAAGTTCAGGGGCTTCCTATTGACACTAGCCCATGATATTCCTTTAGCAGGACACCTGGTCCAGAACAAGACTTGGGACAGAATTGTCCCTCAATTTCACTGGCCCCACATGTCTGAAGACACAAAGGAGTTTTGTCGCTCCGGTGTCACCTGCCAAGCCAGTGTCAAAGCAGGTGGCACCACAAAGGCCCCCCTGATACCACTACCTGTGGTGGGGGTTCCCTTTGAAAGAGTGGGGATTGATATTGTTGGACCAATGGATCCTCAGACAACATCTGGGCACAGGTTTATCCTAGTGGTGGTGGACCATTCCACTAGGTACCCAGAGGCTATACCCCTTAGGACCACTACAGCACCTGTTGTGGCAAGAGCCCTCTTGGGAGTGTTCTCAAGAGTGGGTTTCCCTAAGGAGGTAGTATCAGACAGAGGTGGAAACTTTATGTCTAGCTACTTGACTGCAATGTGGAAGGAGTGTGGAGTGAAATACAAATTCACCACACCCTATCACCCACAATGCAATGGTTGGTTTAGTTGAAAGATTCAACAAAACCTTAAAGGGTATGATCAAGGGTCTCCCAGAAAAGCTTAGGCGGAGATGGGACATCCTACTACCCTGCCTTTTATTTGCATTCAGGGAGGTTCCTAAGAATGGGGTTGGCTACAGCCCTTTTGCACTTCTGTTTGGGCATCCTGTAAGAGGCCCATTGTGTCTTGTGAAGGAGGGATGGGAGTTACCTCTCAGACCCCCTAAACAGGACATAGTGGACTATGTACTTGGTCTCCGCTCTAGGATGGCTGAGTATATGAAAAAGGCAACTAAAAACCTTGAGGCTAGCAAGGAATTACAGAAAGCCTGGCTTGACCAAAAGGCTGTACTGACTGTTTACCAGCCAGGACAGAAAGTGTGGGTGTTGGAGCCTGTGGCCCCAGCAGCTCTCCGAGACAAGTGTAGTGGACCCCACACTGTTGTTGAACAGAAGGGAGAGGTTACCTATTTGGTAGATCTTGGAACTCCCAGGAGCCCCCATAGGGCGCTTCATGTCAACAGACTGAAACCATATGTTGACAGGGCAGACATGGGCTTCCTCATGGCTACTGGTGAGGGACAGGAGGAAGAGGTTGATCCACTCCCCGACCTGCTCTCACAGAACCCTGATGATGGGTCAGCAGATGGTGTAGCCTTGGCAGGCAGCCTCACTGACCAGCAGTAAACTGATTGCAAACAAGTTCTCAATCAGTTCAGACATATGTTTTCTCTGACTCCAAGTCAGACTACCTGGTGCACTCATGAAGTGGACACTGGGGACAGTCTGCCTGTTAAAAATAAGAATTACAGGCAACCTGATCATGTCAGGGACTGTATCAGGACTAAAGTCCAGAAAATGTTGGATTTGGGAGTTAGTGAATACTCAAATAGCCCTTGGGCTAGTCTAGTAGTCTTGGTACCTAAACCTCACACCCAGGGTGGTAAGAGAGAGATGAGGTTTTGTGTTGACTACAGGGGTCTCAATGCGGTCACTAGGACTGATGCCCATTCAATTCCAAGAGCAGATGAGCTCATAGATATGTTGGCCTCAGTCAAATTTCTGAGCCCATTTGATCTTACTGCTGGCTACTGATAGATCAGATTAGCTGATGATGCAAAGCTAAAGACAGCATTCTCAACCCTTAGTGGGCACTATCAATTTGTGGTAATGCCCTTTGGTCTGAAGAATGCACCTGCCACTTTTCAAAGGTTGGTGAATAAAGTCCTCACAGGCCTGGAAGACTATAGTGCAGCATATCTAGATGATATTGCTGTCTTTAGCTACACCTGGAAGGATCACCTGGTCCGCCTGAGAAATGTTTTGGAGGCCCTGCAAAAGGCAGGCCTAACTTCAAGGCTACTAAGTGCCAGATAGGGCAGAGTCAGGTTGTGTACCTAGGCCACCTGGGCCAGGTTCAACCTTTATAGAGCAAAATGCAGACCATCACGGAATGGGTTGCTCCGACTACCCAGACTCAGGTCAGAGCTTTCCTGGGTCTGACTGGGTACTACAGAAGATTTGTCAAGGGGAATGGTTCCATTGTGACACCCCTGAATGACGTAACTTCTAAAAAAATGTCTAAGAAAGTTCAGTGGACAGTCAGCTGACAAAAGGTATTTGATGACCTGAAGCAGGCCATGTGCACTGCACCAATTCTGCAAAGTTCTAACCATCCAAAGAATTCATTGTCCAAACAGATGCATCTGAGTTAGGGGTAGGGGCTGTGCTGTCACAAATGAATGATGAAGGTCAGGACCAGCCAGTATCTTTTATTAGCAGAAGGCTGACCCCTGGAGAGAAACATTGGTCAGCTATTTAGAGGGAGGCCTTTGCTGTGGTTTGGGCTCTGAAGAAGCTGAGGCCATAATTGTTTGGCACTCCCTTCACTGTTCAGACTGACCATAAGCCCCTCTTATGACTAAAACAGATGAAGGGTAAAAAAAAAAGAACTTTTGAAGTGGTCCTTTTCCCTACAGGGGATGGACTACACAGTGAAAAATAGATATGGGAGTTACCATGCCAATGCAGATAAACTCTCAAGATATTTCCACTTAGCCACTTAGAACATGATGACTCAACTGGTCAAGGTTAGTTTAATGTCCCTGCGTTGGGGGGGGGGGGGGGTTGTGTAGGAGAGTAGGATCTGCTTACTATGGTTACCCCCACTTTTTGCTGGTGTTTCACTGTTTTCCGACTTTAGTCTGGCTGGGGCCCTGCTATCCAGGACCCCAGCCTAGCTGCTTCCTCTCTAAATTGATTGCATGTACTTTAGGCACACTCCAGATTGGTTACTGGGTTACCCTTGTGAGTCCCTAGTATATGGTAGCTTAGGTACTAAGTTCATAGGTACCCCAGAGGCCTACCAGGGGCTGAAGGATGTATTATGCCACCCCTGGGAAGCCTTCCAAAATGGCACCAGCACCACAGGTCTGCTACTGCAGCCTGGGTAAGGTGGTGCATGCACCCCTTACTAAGATATAGGTTACCTATTTTTATCTTTAATCACTGACACATGTAAACCTATAAGTCACTCCTATGGCAGGCCTTATTAATCCTGAAGGCAGTGTGCTTGATTTCGTGTGAGAGGGTGCCCATGCATGAGCAGGACCCCTCTGCAGCTTTCGGAATCTATTCTCTGATGCTGTTCTGTGATGCAGCCAGACCATATACTCTTAAGTGCATTATAACCTTGCAGTAAATGCTAACTTTGGAATGGCTGCATGGAAACATGTCGTGTTTGGTGTCTAACACTTTGGAATCCTACCCCCCCACCAGTCCTGGCGGCGGGGGTAGAATTTCACCCTTCTAGAGGGAGAAGGCATATACACACTAACCTAACCGGTAATAGTTTAAAAGAGCCCCAACAGCACAAAATGGATGCTGCAGTCACAGACACGAGTCTGACCTCCTGCTGCTGGACTAAACTCCGGCAGGGGAGGCCTGGACAATAGGTTTCCTGTCACAGGGAAGTGTAACCACTTCCCAGACAGGCTTTATTGTATTGGGTCTGGGTGGGTGCATTCAGAGAATGCTTTTCAGACAGTGCTGGGGGCACACTTGGTTTCCCTGTGCATACCCCAGTTCAAACCGGTTGCAGGGGCGCTCAGCCCCTGCTCTGGTGCGAAACTGGACAAAGGGAATGGGTGTAACCACCCTTCTTCCCTGACCCTCCCATAGGTGGGTCCCTAGAGTAAGTCCAACCCCTAAACTTAGTATAAGTATTGGAACCCAGTCCTTAGGACTTCAGATTACACCTGGACGAAACTCTGCAACATATATCCTGGAACTTCGACATTTTATATCGACTAGGAGACGGAAGAATCTCCATTGGGGTCAAGGAGTGACTCCCTTGTTTCAACAGGCACCAAAGAAGCATCTTGCCGGTCTGCATTTCCAAGGCTCCACCAGATCCCGAAGGATTTGTGACTCAGGACTTCCAGATTACTCCGAGGCCGACACGAGATTCCAACAAAGCTGAGACTCGCAGCCCTCACAAGTGACGTGGAACCGGAACTCCTGGACACCGTGCACATTTACTAGTGCATCAACTTCCCGAGCTTTCCCGAAGTTGTGCATTGGGCTACCTATAGTCCAAGCCCCAAGCACCATCTGCACTGAAGATTGTGGGCCTACACTCCACGAGTGTTCCATGGGCCCGCTTCTAGCATTTCCGCTTGAGGCTCCTTTGCGATCCCTGGTCCGTCCACTGGTGGGTCCCCACAAAGGTAACTCTTCTGTTTCTTGAGCTTTCCTGGTTGCTCCAGACATGCCCAGACTCTCCTCCAAAAGGTGAGTCCCTCAGACCTGGCTGGTGTGCACCGAAGCCAATCTTTGCTTTCTGCGTGGGTTGCTTTTGCCAAGGCTTGTTGGGTCTAATCTGGATACCGACACTGCAGCACTCGACATCCTTTGTGGGACAGTTTAAATCCAGCTCCTGGTTGTCGTTAACACCTCCTGGCCCTCGTGTCTGAAGCGTCAAGCTTCACCTTCTTCATCTGAAAGCACCCAAAATCAGTGGGCATCCGCTCATCGCCTTCCTGGTCACTGGCTAGTGACCCAGACTCTGTCCCCTCTGCTTTCAGGTTCTTCAGATCTCTGATTCACCCTTGGATCCACCCGGACACTTTCGACTTGGTCGCCAGCAGCACTTGGCAGCAGCTCGCCATTGAAAACTACGACGAAACCCGACATGAAAAGACACCTATGCACCCGGCTTCCCTGGGTAAGTTAACTCGAGTACTCCGGTGCTTCCGTGGGTATTAGGACTAGAACTGCCTAGTTCTAAAGGGGTTTGCTCCAAGTCCTCTTCCAAGTGTCCTTAATCTGTAATTTTTCAACCGCGACTTTCCCCATAGAAGTTAATTTTGATTCGCGGCCGTATTTAGACACTGCAGGCGTCCCCCGTGGGTCCCCTGTGTCACTACCTTGGGTGGTCCCTGGTGGCCCCAGCGGTTCTGAAGGCTCTAGGCGTTGCATCTATGTCAGTCGTGGTTCTTATACCACTTTCTTAATATATGATTTGGTACGCCCCAAGGGCTCAACGTATATTGTGCTAATTTACTGTGTGCTAAATAAGTTTACTGTATGTACTTTTGCCTATAGCCTCATAAAGAGACTAGAGGGATGTGTTTAGAATGAATACATATATTTTATATATATGCCTGGTGTGGTTCTCCTTTCAGTTGGTAAGTCATGAGATTATAGACTGGTAAAACAAGCTGCTTTACATTCCTTCAAGACTTAGCCTGAAAGCTGCTCTCCACAGCTACCACTAGGATAGCTTTTTATATAGGTTGTCTTTAAACCTACCATCAATAAGGGTCATTTGGAGTGGTGCAAGCGTCCACTAGAATAGTGGAGAGCATATGCCAGGCCAACTTCTCACAACACCTACTCCTTATTTCCCATATCATCAAATCTACTATTGCTTGGATCATGTTAAAATTCTCACCCATATTAAATTATTTCATTGCAGATGTGGAATGGACATTAATTCGAACTACGACAAGACCCCCCTACACTGATTCAGGAATTATCTACAGAAAGAAATATCATGCCACCCTCCAGGTGAGCCTTCATGAACATCTTCAAGTAGAATGGGTTACACAACTGATCAACATTATGGCAGCAGATTTGGTGTGTGCTGCCAACGTCTTATTGAGAAGTTCCACTTCTCTGAAAAATGTATTTTCTGCTCCACCAGAACACCCAGAGTATTTCCCTTTGTATTATCTCTGCTCAACAGACCTTGTCTGGTGGTCCTTTGAATGTGGATGGCCCCAGAACTTTGGGTCAAGAAAGTAACCAAAGACTAATGAACTCAGAGTTCTTGTCGGCAGATTCTGGCTCTTTGCTTGATGTGTTAATTTTAATGCAGAAAATGCAACATGGTAACTTAGAGGTGATTGTTCTAAAGAACCATGCCCAGAAAATTCATACTGGTCTGCTTTACAGCATAAACCAAGATTTAAAACAAAGTAACTCCCGTATGCCTTCTCTGGTTAGGCCAATTGCGGGTCCATCTTTGCGGGAAAAGTAATAGAGACCCAAAAAAGAGGGATAAAATGTTGTTACCAGCACATCGGTCTTTGTATTGCTAAGACCTATGTTGATGAAAAGGAGAAATTATCCTATATTCTATGGGCGATGAGTTTCCCCTATTGGGAAATAGTGGAGGGCCTCTGTGGTGGCTAGGGTTTTTTTGAAACGTAGGAATTTAGGTAGCAGCGAAAAGAGTGGAAAAATAGGATAGAAACTGTAATGAACTGTGAAATAAGGCCCCAAACCACACCCCAATCATTGGTGAATAAAGGAAACACTCTTGTTAACTAATGATAATTTAGTGGGCAAGTCTAACTAGAATACCCAAAGAGGTGGAGCGCAAAAGACCCAAAAATAAAAAAGAAGCGCCAGGTAGTGAATGAATGGAAGCCTAAAAAAAAAAAAAGAGGGAATTGCAAGTTCAGTTCACTTTAAAGAAGGCTTTACTATATGGCATGCCTCGGTAAAGAGAGGGAGGAGATAGGAAATTGCAAAATATAGTAGATATAAATGACTTGTTTCTATATTTTGAGAGCAAAAACAAGTAAAAGTGGAGTCCACTAAATAGATCATGCCTTTTACAGACATTTAAAAATTGCAAATCTCTTCACAATATCTCTTCACAAGATATCAAACTGGTAGCCTTTCTTCAATATGAAGATGGGAGACAGGTGACTATGCAATGGTTTCATTCAGTGCTGGCAAAAAATATTAATACAGGGTTCTGAAAAAAGAGCTAAATTATCAAATCCTAAGATTAGTGCTCCAAGAAGATCCGGAGAAAAGAGTAATAAAGCCATTCCTCTATAATATGCAAGATTGATGAGAAATCATATTAATTTAGTCTCACTTGGAAGGCCTTGGAGCAGAGGAGATCAGTAGGTCGTAGTGGTCATAACTTGAAATTCACCTAAAGTAGACAGGGTTGGCAAAATCAAGATTCAGCATTCAATAACAACTATGCATGTATAAGTTACCATCAGGAAGGACATTATGCATGTTTGAGATATGCACACTAGTGAGCATGCTCACCAGATAGCCTAGCTATCTTTTCTTGGAATGTCCATGGACTAACTGGTTAGCTATACACAGAATATTTAACCGCTTCAGCGCGGCGCAAATTTTCGCGCCGTGCTGAGCATTCTAATGAGCCAACGGGCTCATGACGGAACGGTTCCGTCATGAGCACAGGCCAACCGACGCTCATGACGGAACCGTTCCGTCATGAGCATCGAAGGGGTTAAAGAAAGTTTTAAGATGAAAAGGCAATAATTTGTTTCCAAGAGACATGGTTGTTGGGTGGGAAGTTTTCCCACATTTTTATGGAAGCAAGACAATTGGATACGGGACATTCTTCCGAGGGTTTAATTGTATTAATTTAAACGAAGATTAACAAGGAACTACACATGTATGTATTGAATGTTAATAGATCTAGTCATGTGCTATAAACGTGTGTACAAATTCTGCATCCATCAAATCATTACTTGTGATATGTATTTTTAGGTTCCAATACATTTAATTTGAATTAGGTTACATTTTTTAATCACAATCTAAGAGCTATGTGTTCCTTGTATAAAAATATCTGTGAGAAAGTCATCCTTTTTGCCCTGATCTCCCCCAATTTTTTGACTGATATTGGTGGTTACTGACTCTGATTGTGCCCTGGGCTCTGCTAACCAGGCCCATGGCCAGTGATCTGTTTAAAAGGTATATGGTAATAAAATGTAATTACAATTAGTTCTGACAACCTACCTGCAAGTCCCTAGTATATGGTAGTGCATGTTACTCTAGAGGCCCTAGTAGATTTAAGGCACTTAAGTATGCACAGATGTGGTGTCTGCTGCATTTTCCAGCCCTGCTTTGTAGGCTGCTGTTTTATAATATAAAACTGTGTCAAATTTCAACGTTGGAATTAAAAGTACTTCCAAAGGGTAAAACTACATTTTTATTACATATAAGTCACCACTATGGTCTGCCTTAGGTGCCCCAAGGAAAGGGTGCCTTGTAATTAAGAGGAAGGACATTAAAATATATCTTTTATATGCCCTAGTGAGGGGAAAAACTACCAATTTTGTTTTCCCCCATTATAGGGTTGCTAGCTCCATAGGCTAACTTGAGAAGGCTTTATTAAACTTTAATAAAGTCTACATTTTGGCAGGAGTGAGCTAGAACAATAATTGAAACAATCAAAATAATACTTCTCTTCTTATTTGGCAGCCTTTGACAGGCTGAGCCAAGCTGCTACTGATTAGGTGTGAAGTGGCCTGGGCTGACACAAAGAGACTGTCTGGTGAGAGGAGATCTGCTGCTTGCACATGCCAGGACAGGAAAAAGGCTAGGTAGCCAAACCAATCTTCAAAGGGAGAAGCTCAGATCACGCACAAACCACGCCCACACCCACTTCCTGCACCCTTAGTCAGATAGGAGCCCCTCAAATTCAATTAGAAGAGGGGTTGGAAAGGGAGTTAGGGAAAGTTAACCACATCTGTGGGTTGGGTTAGCCAGACCTGAACTACCAGGAGAGATTTTCTCTATTTTGATGTGGGCTGAGATGTGCATTCTGGGACAAACATATGCCACACTTCTAAGGAAGTGGTCATCATAGAGTGTGGCAATTTGAACCCCATTGGTTGGGTGTGCCCACCTCCTGCCAACCCAGAATCTGGAATAAATATGGGAGATCTACACAGCACTTCAGATCCCTGTGTGAAGACATCAGAAGAAGAAGGACTTCCCTGCTGAACCCTTGGTCTGCACAAAGAGAGAACTGCTCTCACAGGGACTGCACCTGCTGCACACTTAAGGCTACACAAAAGCGGACTTTGCCTGATTTCCATGTATAAGGATTGGACTCCTAAATCAGCAACAGGAAGAAAAGTGCTGGAAGAAATTGCCTACATCATATCCAACAAGGACTCTACTGGATTTGACCAGGTGCATTGTGGGAATTGTATTCGCAATCCCTCAAGAGGCAAATCAGAGCTTCTGGGACCTTGGCTGGTATTGTGGACCCTCAAGAGACATTCTATAAGAGGGTCTAGAAGTTTGGAAACATTTAGAGAACTTTTGGGAAAAAGCTCCAAAAGTCCACCGACCTCGACTATGTGAGTTAAGCTAGTTATGTCGAACCATGACTCGGCCTGACTTGCAGGTTTGCCCCATTGATGTCTTTCAGGTTCCTGGTGCGTTTGAACTTGAACCTAAGTGGTGGGAATGCTAGTTCGCCTGTTTGCAAAATGCCCCAATGTTTGTTAATGATCTTCCTGATTCTTTTAGAGTCAGGAGTCAATGTGGAGACAACTGGAGAAGGGGTTTCTCCACAACAGAAAAAACTAAATACAGAGCTGCCATGAGAGCCTATAAGACAGAAATTAGAACCGCTCAATCTCTATTTAGGTGCTCCTGTTACTACCATCAGAAAACTTCAAATAGTTCAAAACTGTGCCGCGTGTCTTCTGATGCAGGTCAACAACCGGGAATCTGCTAAACCACATATTACCTCTCTGCACTGGCTGCCAGTGGCCTAGAGAATCCAATTCAAGGCATTGTGCATTGTTCACATATCGCTCTTGGATACTGCCCCTCTGATCCTTCATGCCATCATTCCCTGTTATTTTCCTAAAAGGTCACTGCGCTCTGAGAAGAAACATCTTGCCATTATTCCCAGAGTGAACCGAGTGCGAAGTGGGTGCAGGCGTTTCTCCGCTATTGCAGTGAGGTCCTGGAACCTTCTGCCGGACCATATTCGGCTTGAGCCCAACCATTTACGGTTCCGCAAACATCTAAAGACTCTGCTGTTCCCCTGAGCCGGCTGCCCTGCTTCGTTTTATACTTGTCTCCAGCGTTGGGAGGCCTCTGGTAGCCATGCGCTTTACAAGTGTATACTCACTCACTCACTCAGCTAGAGGAGTTTGTCAGGATTTTGGAGGCGCAACCGCTAGGCAAACTGCAGAATGCAGAACAGGGATATGAACAGTTCTGCAATTGGGTCCTTACTGCCCTCGATTCTCTTATACCTTTGCGTTGGGCAAAATGTCATGCTAAAAATAGGAGCCCTTGGTATAATGAGACCCTTGCCGAGCTCAAGAGAACCTGCCGGCAAGCAGAGAGGGCTTGGAGAAAATCTTTTGATCCTATGTTAAAATCACTGTACTTTGTTCAGCTTAAGATCTACCATAGAGCTATTTGTCAAACCCGGGCCGCATATTATGCAGCTGAGTTTTCCAATAGCCCTAACCCCTCTAAGTTAATCTTTAAAGTACTTAAAGACTTGATGGGGAAACGGGCTACCTCGCAAGTAATATGCACGGACTCGCACTGCGAAAACCTGGCAGACTTTTTCGTAGAGAAGGTGCAGAAAATCTACCGTGCTTTTATTCCATCTGATCCCGGGGATACTCTGAATGATGTGAAGGTCTTGGTGTCCGAAACTCTGTCCACCTTGCCGGCCATGTCTAACGGGGTATTTGACACTCTGAGCCTCAAAATTAAATCGGGCTCCCCCTTAGACCCTCTGAAGCCGGAGCTCTTCGCCCGCCTTCCGCCTCTCTGTCGGGAGCCCATTTTGGACTTGATCAATCTCTCCCTCAGTGAGGGCATGGTGCCGTCATCCTGGAAGCAAGCTGTGGTCAGCCCTATTTTGAAGAAAACCAACTCTGACCCCTTGCTCCCGGAGAACTATCGGCCCATTTCTCTCTTACCTTGGACCGCCAAGGTCACTGAGGCGCACGTGAATTCTATTCTGTCTGCTCACCTCTCTCGCAATAACATTCTTGACGAGAGCCAAAATGGGTTTCGTGCTCAACACAGCACTGAAACTGCTTTGCTCTTTATGATCGAGCATTTGCGGTCGGTGCTGGACGTGGGGCAGACTGCGGCGCTCCTATTGTTAGATCTGAGCGCCGCGTTCGACACGGTGTCTCATGACATTCTGTTGCGGCGATTGGAGGAAGTGGGTATTGTGGGGAAGGCCCTTCAGTGGTTCCGCTCCTTCCTCTCGGACCGGTCTTTCTAGGTAGCTATACCACCTGGCCAGTCCTTGCTTCACCCTTTGGAACTGGGAGTCCCTCAGGGCTCTGCTCTTAGCCCCACCTTATTCAACCTGTATGTGAAGCCGCTGGCTGCTGTCGTCAGGCAATTTGGCCTTACCATGACATCGTATGCTGACGACACGCAGCTGGCGGTGACACTCAGTGGGGACCCTGAGGTGACTGCGCTCAGATTCCGGGCAGGACTTATAGCTGTGGCTAGCTGGATGCGTAACAACTGCCTACAGCTTAATGCCAAGAAGACCGAGGTCCTGGTAGTAGGGAAGCAGGCGGACCTCTGGGGAGATCAGTGGTGGCCCTCCGAACTAGGGGTGACCCCCCTTCCAGCGGCCGAAGTTAAAAATCTGGGGGTCTGGCTGGATTCTAATCTATCTTTTACCAGCCACACGAAGAAGACAGCAGCTACCTGTTATGGTATTCTGCGAGGACTGAGACCTGTCCTCAAATTCTTCGACCCCCCCACTCGGCAACTGGTGGTTCAGGCCTCCATCCTTTCCCGGATTGACTACGGGAGCGCCTTGCTGCTAGGAGTCAACCAGGCGGAGGCTACTAGGCTTCAGAGGGTGCAGAATGCTGCTGCACGGGCCATTGTCGGCATTCCTAGACGGTGTTCGGTTTCGACTGTTCTGACCTCTCTTCACTGGCTTCCGGTCAGACAGAGAATCAAATTCAAGGCTCTCTGTCTGACATTTAAGATTCTGAAGCTTTCTTCTCCCCCCGCCTTGGTGGGCCTCATCTCTTCTTACGTCCCCACGCGGTCCCTCAGATCTGAATCACTCCATTTGGTGAGTAAGCCTAGGTTCAGGCTGAGCAGGATGGGAGGACGTTCCTTCCGTGTTCTGGCGGCTGATCTGTGGAATTCTCTTCCTGTGCACATTCGTGCCCTTAATAGTCTGACTCTTTTTAGACGGGCCATTAAAACCCATTTGTTTTCCCCTGTTATCTGATCTTCCCTTTTTTCAGCCCTGATCTGTTGTGTTGTGTACATGATCTGGCGCCAGGACGCCCCTTTGCTGGGGCAGCTGTTGCGCCTAATAAATGTTATTAACATAACATAACTCACGTAAGGGTATTTGTTGTGTTTCTTTGGTTCTATATGGCGGCCTTTGAGAAAAGGGTTATCTTTGACAACTCTAACCCCAATACACCTGGGCCCTTCCGACTGTTGCGCCCTGCACCAGGTATTTATGTCGGCCGCAACTCCCCCTCCACACTTCTCCCAAGCAAGCGGAGATGGGGAGTAGGTCTTCCAGCAAACCAGCAGCTGCTGAACTGTGAGTACTCTGGTAACTTTTCACTCCACAAGGATGCCACTTGGTGCCCCATGCTAGTTTCCCCCGTCGGTTCTATTCCGCTGGGAAAAAATGTTTCCTGTAATAATTTAATGATGTGACTTTATGCCAAACCTAATATTAATAATATTAATGTACCCTCTGCCAGTCCCTCAAAGGAGCTAGTGACCCGCTCTAATTGGGTGAGTGTTTTGCTGCAAACTAACCACTGTGGTTGTTTTATCACTGTTTTTATCTCATTCCTTATATGTGCCACACGTTTGCCCCATTGTTTCTTCCTTTTCACAGAGCGTACCACTTAGGAGTTCTACTAACCACCTGAGCAGGTAGATTTGCATGTTATCTCTCCGGAGGCTGCTCATAAACTGTTGTTCCTTATGATTTATGTTGTTTTCGTTTCTATTTTTATGTTTTAGGTTTGTCTACTAATAAGGTACCTCATTGCTAGGTTGCTTAAGTGCTTGGTTTACACTTGACACTAACACTGGAGCCAACCATTATGTAGATAGTATACATTTGGTCCTGAAGAATTGCCACGTAATCCTCCAGGCACATTAGGCAAGAAACATGTCAACCACTATTCCGTAGCCACCACTGTCCATTATCTCAGTGGTGACACACCTTTCTTATTTTAATTGGGACCAGTGGGCTCGCTGATAAAAATTGATTTGGAGTACCACGGTGCCACATTTTAGCCCTTTCTGCACAACTCCCTCACACCTTGCACTCACATCTACACTACAAGGCCCCATACCCACACTGCACCTAAAGGCTTGGGACGAAAAGATCTCTGATAAAGATCCCCTCTTAGAGTGCCCGTCAGGCATTGCAGCACCGGCCTGACTAGGAGCATGACCTATGATGAAGCATGACACCCAGCCGAATGTGTGAGTGCCCAAAATACCCATGCGGGAAACACCCTGTCTCCACCATAGGGTTAGGGTGTTAGACTGACCAGGCCTCTTCCTCTTCTTCTGTCCCTAAAAGGAACTGCATACCATAGTTGCTTATTTGTGGGAGATAGCCCAGCCGTTTAAGTGTTCATACAAGGTAACCATGAGTTCCCAAGAGAATATATCTTTATACGGTTTTGGTACCTTGAGTTTTTAAAAACGTTTGAGGTGATAAATACAAATGTAGTGATCATCTGCTTCTAAATGCGGTTTTAAATCTGGAATTGAGGGCACAAAATCAAGTTATTTGTTTATTAAAAAGATTTCGGAAGTGCTTATTAATGTATATAGATGACAAACAGTTAACATTACTTACACATATGCAAATGTCATGTGGAAGTATCTTTATTGAAAAAGGTAATATAGTTAATTGGTATGGTCATATTATAAAGAGTTATGACTTATATAGTAGTGAATCTTAATAAAAACAAAGATAATACATTGCAAGAGGTGCAGAGAGCTACTAAAACATATGGGTGGCTTAATACCCAGTGCAGAGATGTAAAAAAGAAATTCAGAAAATATATTAAAAGCAATAGCAAATCATGAAATTATATTTGACATAAGAACATCATCAAAATAAAAGCAGAATATAATGCACTAATTAGGAGAAATATATTGGCTTACTATAAATCTAACTTGGATGAAATGATAATTGTGATCTCTTGTGAAATATATAAGAAACGTTTGGATACACGTGCAGAAAGGGACAAACATAGAGATCAGTGAAACAAGGAGTGTTGTACATGAAAAAAGACGGTCCAAGTGCAAGAGATATATGGAAATAAATTTAAGAGTAGTCAGCATGAGTGGTATGGAGTCCCAATTAGATTTTGTTGTCATATGTGACAAAAAAGTATTTAAATGATTTTATCAGCTCTTAATTTAACATGGGCGGCTGGCGCACATAATCTATCTGCAATTATAAACAAATGTAGATTGGGGATTTAGGTTTTTCTTTTTTGTTTTCAACTCTGTTACTGAAGTAGGTCTTTTTCACAAAAGTTGGAAATGTGCAGTAATTAAGTCAATCATGAAGAAAAATGACCCATCTAACCCTACAAATTACCACCTTCTTAGTCTCATTGATGTAGGAGCAAAGATTTCTGATAAAGCAATACTCCAATATCTAAAGTACTGGTTAGGTAGTAATGATCTAGTACCAATTAAGGAAGGTGGTTTTAAAGAGGAGCATTTAATACTTGAAGACTGTTTTAGTCTTTGAACAATGGGGCACAAACCAATGGACAATTGTGGACATTTATTCAGCTGTTTTGTTGATCATCACTCGGCTTTTGACCTAGTGGACTGGGAGAAGTTATTGGAAAAATTAAGAGGGATGAATACACCCAGTAGTCCACTAGGGGTATTGAAAGAACTGCATAGTGGGAGACGGCCATGGTGGAGTTAGACAAAAATGGAGTACTATATTGTAAGACTCAAATGAAAGTGGCCTTTTGTACTAGCCCCTACTGTTTGCACTGTGCCTTCCTGACCTGCCGGACACTTTGCAGTGTACTCATTCAATTTCCACAAGGATGGCAGGGAGGCACTTCCAGTGCTTACTATACAAGGATGATCTAGCTATTCTGGATATGATGCCGTTGCACTATAACGGATACTCAATACCTTCAAGATTTACTATGCGTTAAATTATTTATCAATAAACTTGGAGAAAACAAACATTTGGGGGATATGACATCCTCTTTTATAGGTACTTAGATATGATTTTTAATAACAAACTAAAATGGAAAATGCACCAACACAGCTTAAAAAACATGTGAATTGATAACTCTAGGAGGGCTAGAGAAATTCCAAATGGATTTTGGTGGCCTTTCTTTGCATCGAGTGCTTACTGCCTATTAAGCAATTGTTCCACCTCAATCAGAGATTCTTTTCCTTAGCTCAAAGGATGAAAGTACAATTGGAATATGACAGTAGGAAAATGCCTTAAAAGCTTCGGAGACTCACTTTATATGCAATGGTCCAAGTCGTAAGAGTAGAAGCCAATTAAAAATATTGGAACAGAATAGCATTGAACCTTAGCTTATGGTTTTGGCATCAGCTGGAAACGGTCTAAAAGTGTCTTCTTGTTGTTTTAAGGACATTTTCCAAAGTAATTTAATGTGGGTAAGACTTTCACTGGATTTCTATGTATTTTCATACAGATGCGTTTATGATAGAACTACCCCCTTCCTTTATTTAAGATAGAACTAAAAAATAGAATCTCATGGGATTCCAGATTGAGTGACTTGAGCTACATGCCTGCAAAGCGCTCTATGGTGAATTTAAGAACTGGCTAGAAAGCACTCTAGGGTCCATTTAAGAGAGACTCAATAGGATTCTGATGTGTTTACCTTGTAAAACTCCCCAACCCCTCCATGCCTACTGTTTTACTTAAATTATGACAAGGATTAAACCCAGTGTGCACATTTAGTGATGAAGTGAATGTTCCTTGAAAACTAGAGGCAAACCATGGTTGTGGGTTAAAAGTTTGTTGCTCCAAAATCATGAATTGATTGATTACATATATCATTTTAAGGCATCAAATTTTAAAAACCTGTTGTTACTAAATATGTGATAAACGCCAGGGTGGATGCAATAAAGTTTTTATACAGCATGCAATGTTTTGATGTAATTTGTGTGGTGGGTAGGTTCTTAATGCCTATGATGGCACAGAAAGATTTTATGTGATTTTAAACTTTAATGTGTGGAAAAGCATGTTTTTGTTTAAAAGACTATGGTCTTAATAAAAAACTTTTTTTTACTCTTACTACTGGAGACTGGGCCTGGGTGGGACTACGAACTGATAAAGGTCTAAAGAGTGCTTCCAAGTCGACATAGCAGAGTCAAAAGGAAGTCACATTGTCTGGCAAATTGTGTTGTAAGGTTCATGCTTATGATAGGTGGCACTTAGCCATTGTCTTGTTTTTGTTAAATCTTGCCCTTCTCCGTGTGATAGGGTTTAGTCCCACTCTCCTGTGTTCGCTCCCAGGAGGCTGTGCTTCCTACTCGTGTGTCAAGGCATTTCCTGGTTGATCCAGTGATCATCACAGTCATTAAACTGGAAAAACTGGTAAGACCTTAAAGATAATTTGGCATTCTACTTATCCTACCTGTGGGATTCATGTAACTTAGAGGATATATCTATTTTATCACAGTCACACTATTCACAGGTGGTACCACTACCGGCTAAGACCTCCCTTGTTGGGTGGAGACATTGCCTGTGAGACCTTACGTCTAACCCAATGCCACCAAGCAGTCTCTGTCTCTTATATCCTCCATATCTCCTCCCTTCCCTACAGATACAGTTTCAGGAATGCTTGGCATGTGACCTTGGCTTATACTAGTTTGGAAGTTTAGGACAAGCATTTGACTTCACTCAATGCTGTCTTGAATCATAACAGCAAGCTTGACTATCCGTTCCCCCTTTCTCCAATGCCTAGAAAGCATGGACATTGAATGCATCCCAGAGAACAGCAACTTGCCTGAAATAAGCAAACAGCAGATAGCTAAATTACAACACAATATAAACATGATGTATTACCTGGCATTTTTATACCTTACAATAGCCACTAGTGTGGCAGTGTCAGAATCAGAATCAGAAAGTACTATATTCGGTTAAAATCGTTAACTATGAAAGTAACAACATGAACAATACACTATATAAAGAAGCAACTTAAAATACACATCGTCATTATATTTCATTTACAGTAATAGTTTTCCTTATTTTCAAAACATGTTTAAAATAACTTTAAAGAACCACAACAGTAAAAACAGTATCCATTCTCTGACATTCTAGGAAAGCTGAGCGGCATCTGTTTAAATTCATATCTTTTAGAAAGGGGATTAAAAGTTTTCGGCGAGGAGTAATATAGAATTTACAGAAGAATAAAATGTGAATATCGGATTGGGACGAGGAATCATCACAGGGGCAGGTTGATAAATTGTGCGACCATAAGTTCATTTTTGGAAAGGACAGAAGTCTAAAAACAAGATTCAATCTAAAGCGGGTTAAAAGAAATCGATCATGATTTGACATCAACAGGGACAAATAGGGCTGTACTTTTACTCCAGTCAATATCAAGTTATGCAAAGCAACTGTCTTTTTACTGGCTTCTGCTCTTTTTCTTTTATCCTTGAGGTATTCCAGACTCAGTTTTTTCAAAGATCTTCTGGGTATAATTCCCATAGATGATGGCTCCTCGTAATATTCGCAGTGTCCAATATCAAACATAAATTTCTTAATATATGCTAGCCATTCGACATTGGCCGTATTTTCCATGTTCAATATATCCTGTATCACAGCCCGATTAACTACACATTCATTAGTAGTCCATACCCTGTGCCACAAGAGAATGGGCTGTATTCTAATTAAATCTGATACGTAGGGTTGACCCAGCTCCATATGACAAATGTAGGTTGGAACACTCTGCGGTACAGATAAAACATCCCGCATAAATTTGTTTTCAGCAATTTGTAATGGGTCAATATTAGAAAAGCCCCAAAGTCCCGCATCATACAGGGCTACGGATGTACATGTGGCGTTGTATATGGTCAAGATTTCTTTTATTGGTTTATTTCCCAGCTTTTTCAAAAAAGTCTTAAGGGCCATTATAGTTTTTTGGAACAAAAGAGTTCTAGCCTTTATAGCACTTAACCATCCCCCCCGTTCATGGAACAAAATACCCAAATAGGGGAAAAACGAAATATTTTCCAAGGGAACGTTATTTAAAAACATACTTTTCAGCTTTTTTCCAGATTTTGTACCGCAGTTCATGGAGTATGTTTTACCACAGTTAATTTTCAGGTCTAGACTCAATATGAACTTTTCAAAGGATAATAACAGTTTCTGTAAGGCCAAGGGGGTTCGAGCCATTAGAACGGCATCGTCCGTGTACATGAGCGCAGGGATCGACCTTTTCCCCACTCTAGGTACGTCCCTACACTCCTGCAGGAGACGATGTTCAAGTCCATTAATGTAAAGAAGAAATAGGAACGGGGCCAGGACACAGCCCTGGCGTACTCCGTGTCCCACTCCAAATCTTCTAGTACATTCTCCCCCACGGCCATATCGAACTGATGCTGTGGCACCTGAGTATAAATCTCTCAGGAAACAAATTATGGCATCATCGACGCCTAACCCTTTCAAAATATCCCACAGTTTTGTATGCGATACACAATCGAAAGCCGAAGACAAATCAACAAACATAAGATATAACCGTTCCCCTTTAACCCTTGTATATTTTTGTTGGATAATCATTAAATTTAAGCATTGTTCGACGGTACCCAAGCCTTTCTGGAAACCGTACTGTAGGTCGCTCAAAATTTCATTTTCCTCAGCCCAGTTCTGGAGTCTTGCCAAAATTATTCTGCCGAGAATTTTTACAGATGAATCGAGAAGGGAGATTGGCCTATAACATGCACAATTTTGTCTCTCACCCTTCTTGTAAATCGGCACAATTATCGAGGTAAACCAGGATGAATGCAGGCCATTAGCAAGAGCGGCATTAAAAAGCTGTACCAACATGGGACCCCAAATCTCTATATTTGCTTTATATCAATCTGGAGGGATCCCGTCTGGACCAGCAGCCTTTCCACCCTTCGTTGCCTTCAATCCGATTAAAACTTCCTCCAGGGATATCACCAACTTTTCCTCACCCATTGCACCGTTCACATATTTAAAAACATTTGTAGAGTAAGGAGCATCCTGCGAGCTATATAAAGTTGAAAAGTGTTCCACCCATTACTCTTCGGTAATCGCCGTCTCAATACGAGCCTTATGACTATCAAAGAGGAAAGGGGCGTTAACTGCCCTCCAAAAAGCGGATACATCTTTGGACTGTGCAGCCTCGCAGAGTTCCTCAAGGGCCTCCTTTTTTATGGCATTTTTCCTACTTTTCATGGCCTTGTTATAAGTTTTCCTTAACCCTCTTATTACTAAGTGATCCCGGGGAGAACTATGGATAGCATATTTCAAATCACTTAGTGCCCTGGTACATGCGGTATCAAACCAGCTTTTAGTACGCCTAGTCTTATTTCTTAGCTCCACCCACAGACTTTTCTTTATTTCAAGAGCTATTTTATCAAAATGCTCTAAAATCTGATTTGAGCAAGACGTCTCCCCATGGCAAATAGAGAAACTATCTGAACAGGTATTTAACAGCTTTGCAAGAAACTTTTCTGGCGTGACCCTGCCCCATTTTAATGTATACCCATTTTGCCTTGCCAGAATCAAATCAGAGGCTATATATGGGATGAGAGTATGTTCAGAATGTTCATAAAAAGGATTCTCAACCTCTAATAATAAGGGCAGATGATCACTTAGGGGTAACTCTAAGATCTCTAAACTATTGATCCTATGACTATAACTATTTGATACAAGAATAAAATCAATAGTGGACATGACTCCTCTGCCAATAAATGTCGGTTGAAAAGGAGTAGGGTTCTGAGCTATTTCATTTACAAAACCCAAGTCATACATAAATACTAGTTCATTAAGTAAATCCCCGATCAAGGAATGTTCAAAATGTGTTAGGTTTATATCTTGTTCTAACATTAGGCCACAAATCCCCGTTTTCCCCTTTGTACAGAGTGGACAGTTAAAATCTCCCCCCCATAAAATTACCACTTCCTTATTTGATTTATCTATTTCATGTTGTATGTCTTCCCTAAGTATTCTTAAGGTATTCAATATTTCATCTTTCGGGATATTATTGTAGAAATTAATCAAAATTACAATAAATCCCTTTGTACTTATGGTAATTAATTGGTAGAAATTTGAATTAGATTTAAAACGTACTTTCTCATATTTAAGCTTATTCGAAAGAAATGTTATTAGGCCTCCCTTTGCACGGCCATGTTTACCCCCCTCAGCTGAAGTGAAGAAGGTTCTGTACCCACTTAAATACACCTGTTCCGTGGTCCAAGTTTCTTGAAGGACCACGACATCCCGCTCATTTAGGATTATCTCCAAGGATGGATTATTTATCTTATTTTTTAAGCCTGCTACGTTCCAGGATAGGAATGTACAGGAATTCCCTTTTTTGTTACTTACTTCCTCTTCTACCGTGGAGGTATCGCAAGCTGTTTCCTTGCATGGGGGACTTACTCTTCCACTGTTAACCCCAGCCTCTACCTTCTGGACAATGGCAGTATTAGAAGGAGGCTCATCAACGTCACCAGAATGTATATTTAGGGTCGAGTCTGAAGATAGAATTATTTGGCATCCCTCCCCTAAGGTGGACATTATAAGTTTCTTTTTAGGAACAGCCACCTCTTCTAGACTCCCAGTGTTTGTCCGATCGGCAACCTTTTTATGTCAATCGACATAATCAAGGCCCGAAAATACATCGAATCTATTGTAGGTTGGTAGATTATAGGCTGGACGTGAAAAATCTCTATTCTCCCAGAAAGGGTTGTTATTCCTATAATCCAATCCAGGCGTAGTTGGGAGAAATTGTCTCCGATTAATACCAAATTGACTCCCAGGTTGGAATAATGGGTTCATACCATATCCACGTTGGTTTGAGGAAAACCAATCTCGAGGATGTCTTACTCTATCCCTATCTCCATGGTTTTGTCCTGGGCAATACGGATAGAAATAACTAAGATAGTGAGTAGAGATAGAGTCACTGCCTTTTGACTCATACCAATCTCCTATATGGCGGACCGCTCTGTGGTCTTTGAAATTTACAATGATCACATCACCTTTCTTGTCTTTGGGTCTAGAGCCCACCCAAACTGATCGCCTCACAGTCAGGATTTCTCCATTGATATGCGCTGGCAAGGGTCTGTTATTGTATAGCCAATGTGTTACTTTATTTCTTAATGCATGATGATCTTCCCTAGCGTCCATAAGCAACTCGGGGACACCTGCCATGACTATTGTGTAGGGGGCAGCTTCAGGCGGTAGGTCAACAGTTCTCTGTTGGTACCGTTTTCTGTTATAAGAATTTGCAGTACCATTCTCCTTAATGGCCTGAGATTGGGATATCTGTGGCCTTTCTTCTACCAGCATTTTTTCCCCACCTTGGCCGCCTACTGTACTCGCAGGTTTAATGTCAGGCTTCTTTTTTAACAGAGATACAGGTGGAACGCTTTTTGCTATAGGGCCAGTCAATTTTATCCCTTCTTGAGCGATTTTTGTGGAGGGGACTAGGCAAGGTGATGCTAGTTTAGGAGCAGTCGCCATTGGCACAGATAAACCACTAGATTTCATGAGATTCACCCCCTGTATCAGATCAGCTAGTAGTTGCGTATTTTTCCCTACTTTTTTATCTAGCTGATCAAATCTGGAATTACACAAATTAATTTTTTCCAAGAGTGGCTGAATTAGCCCCTTTAACAAACTTTCTAATTTTACTAATAACCCAGTCTCACCCCAAGAACAAGAATCAGTTATTGTTTGGGGTAAAACTGGGAGAGATGGTAAGGTCGCCGCATCAGTCACTACTGGAGTCAAACTCCTCTTCTGTAGTTTAGCTTCCCTAGTCGTCATGGGACAACCCCCTCTTTTTTTAGTAACATTAGTAGTAGTTTTCAGTGGTGACATCTGGGTTAAATTAGTAAGTGGAGCAGGAGAAAATCTGGGGGAGTCTGATAGCCCTTCGTCAACATAGATACTACATAGACTCATGTGGCGTGGTTTCAAACTAACAGGAGTTGTTAATATGGAGATCTCAGTTATGGAATAATCTGATACTCCAATGTTATCCTCCCTTTCTCCTAGGTTGGGTGACCTAGTTTCTTCCACACTGCTATGTACATGCGATCCCAATGGGGCTGACCCTATATTGCCCACACAGGTACTTTTACTTATCATATTAACCACTTGTGTGCTTTTTCTAGGTACTTGTACTTTGTGCGTTTGCTTCCCCCTTCTCTTTCGTGTTTTGGCCTTTTTAAATATTCTTACAGGTGGGGTATAGTTTTGTTTTTCCACGATATCTGGACAATCGGAAGGTTTTATAACATGGACTTGTGCTGTCGCAGTAACTACTTTACCACAGGGAATAGGAGGTTTTTTAGGCGAAGATATATCAATTAGGAGTGGGTCAGAGAAAGATTCCCCTGGCCAAGAGAGGCACGTCTATTCGAGTTAATCTGGGTAATTTTTTGGATTAAATAATTATCCATAGGCCCTTTATCTAATTTCTCCTTATACATTTTGCTAGCTTACAATTATACAGATTCTGAAACGATATTGCAAGTAATTTAAAAGAGTAATAATATTAAAACAAAACAACACGGCTACAACACTCAGTGTCCGCGCTGTTGTCCTAAATATATATAACAGGAGTTATCATTGAGAATACCTGGCTATCAAGAGTCCCAAGTCCCAAAAGCACCAACATCTAGTGCCCAGTCCAGTCTCTTCAGGCCTCTGAGGGCCTCAGAGGGCCCGCCCTTTGCCCGGGCTTCGCTCCGCGCTTAGCCCCGCGCGCGTCCCGCGAGCGCGTCCAACGCTGTCTGGTTATAGCGGAAGGGGGGGCGGGAAGAGGACCAGCTGCGGCGAGTAATCAGGTGAAGCGCCCTCTGGTCCTCGCAGTCCCGCAAGGGCGGAGAGCGCCTCCAGGCAGCTCCTCGTTGCAGCAGTAATCCCCGGTGGTGTAGACCTCGAGCAGCACCCGCGCAGCGGGGGCCACGAGGAGTGGGTGCAGAGCTGGATTAGGAGCTGAATTGGGGAGCAAGTAGTGACGACCAGGTCAAGAAACAATCAGCAGCCAGATGAGCCCTCTCTCAGTGGCAGTGTCACATACTATCCTTTCAGATCGATAGTAGATGGACCAGTCAGATGGATCATTTTCCTTGAAAGTTGCTGGGAAGATGGTCTGTCAGTGATTCAGATTTATTTTGTTGAATCATACTAGTTCTTTAATAAATTGATCTGATAAGGGGAAGAATGTACTTAAGATGCTGCTTTTTGTTGTTTGGATATGTGTTTCTTGTTGGTAGTGCCTATTCTTTCTTCTTACATTTGAACTGAGAAGGGAGTCTGGATCTTTTACCTTTTCCTGTGAAACGAGAGACCAAAGCATCACAGATGTCTTGAGATGGAGCCATTCCCTTACATTACATTAACCTCTACTGTCTTGGTCTAGTGTTTTCCTCTATGTGTTCAAGTGTTCTGCTGGTGGCTTTAAGGGTTTCAAGTTCTTTGGTGAGAGATTACACAAATGTGCTGAGTAGATTGTATTTTTTCTTCTCCATGGGTTGATACCTTTAAAGGCTACTGACAGCCAATTGGTGAATTTTGGAATTATGGATGACATGAACCTGAAGGTCTCAGGAAGAGGCTTTGCTATGGCCAGCAGAGATTTCTATATGTCCAGTTTCAACTTCACCCTGGCAGACTACTGAGTTCTTGCAATTTGGAGTTGTGATGCTTTGAACACCAAAGCTGAAAGCAATGGCACGATGGATGCTCTATGTCAGGAGTAAAGTTTCAAAAGTGGTTATGTTGCCAGTGTTGTTGATGTTTGTATCAAGTATGTGTCAAAATGTACTCTCTGTAGTATTGTTTTGTGCACTGTAGGGGGTCATTTATCAGCTAGCTAGGTTACAGTTATCAATTCTATTTTTAGATACAGCCCATGCATTTATGTTTTTTTGTTCTTAATGCAAAGCTGATTGGGTTTGCAGTTGTCTAGTGAGTGATGGTAAGGATGATTTGAAGGACACTTCCTGTGCTTACTGTACCTTAATGATCTAGCTTTTCTGGATATTATGACCGTTGGACTCCAAAGTTCACTCAAAACCTTCAAGAGTTATTGAGCGTCGAATTATTCATCAATAAACATGGGGAAAACAAAAATGTGATGATTAGGAAGCAGTGTAAACCTTTTACTTGGTAGATTTAGGACATGATTGAGCCCCTTCATTAGGTAATTAGGTATGATTTGTACTACAAATTATATTGGAAAATGCACCTAGATATCTTAAACACTTGCCATTTTTAACAGTAGGAGGGCTAAAAAAAAATCCAAAATGGATTCAGTGGCCCGTGATTTCATCCAGTGCATTGTGGTATACTCTTGAATTCTTGGAGGAGGCTGCTATCAGGAGTTGTGATGATTTAGACACTATTTTTGAAAGAAATGGCTAGATCAATGATCTATGTCAGGAGTAAAGATTCAAAAGTAGTTATGTTGCCAATGATGTTGAAGATGTTGGTGTATTGTTTTTAGTATTGGTATTGTTTAATGCGCTGTAAGGAATCAGCTAGCTACGTTACAGTTATCGGTAGAAAATCTAGACTCTTCTCCTTGATTATGTAATGTATGCGGTACAAAAGGGGGTGGTGATGGACGGAGCATCTGAACCAATCAAACACTCACACGCAGTCAACAGATCTGGGTTTAATCTATCACCGTTCTTTAGCCCACTCTGCCACCCCAGTTCAGACATGGCCATATGCAAATCAATCGGACCCAGTGCCTCATGGGAACAGTCCAGCCCGAACTGCCAAGCCATGCCTTCCCTGGACCGGAAACAAGCTTCCTAGGACCGGTTTCTGGCATTCCAGCCGTCTTCAGCCAGGCTTGCTTGATTCCAGTGGCAAAGTGAGCAAGGGACTCACGTCTGAGCTTACCCTGCCAACTTATGGCAAACAAAGCGGTACAAAAGTGGGTGGTGATGGACGGAGCATCTGAACCAATCAAACACTCACACCCAGTCAACAGATCTGGGTTTAATCTATCACCGTTCTTTAGCCCACTCTGCCACCCCAGTTCAGACATGGCCATATGCAAATCAGTCTGACCCAGTGCCTCATGGGAACAGTCCAGCCCGAACTGCCAAGCCATGCCTTCCCTGGACCTGAAACAAGCTTCATAGGACCGGTTTCTGGCATTCCAGCCATCTTAAGCCAGGCTTGCTTGATTCCAGTGGCAAAGTGAGCAAGGGACTCACGTCTGAGCGTACCCTGCCAACTTATGGCAAACAAAGCTGTACAAAAGGGGGTGGTGATGGACGGAGCATCTAAACCAATCAAACACTCACACCCAGTCAACAGACCTGGGTTTAATCTATCACTGTTCTTTAGCCCACTCTGCCACCCCAGTTCAGACATGGTCATATGCAAATCAGTCTGACCCAGTGCCTCATGGGAACAGTCCAGCCCGAACTGCCAAGCCATGCCTTCCCTGGACCAGAAACAAGCTTCCTAGGACCGGTTTCTGGCATTCCAGCCGTCTTCAGCCAGGCTTGCTTGATTCCAGTGGCAAAGTGAGCAAGGGACTCACGTCTGAGCATACCCTGCCAACTTATGGCGAACAAAGCGGTACAAAAGGGGGTGGTGATGGACGGAGCATCTGAACCAATCAAACACTCACACCCAGTCAACAGATCTGGGTTTAATCTATCACCGTTCTTAAGCCCACTCTGCCACCCCAGTTCAGACATGGCCATATGCAAATCAGTCTGACCCAGTGCCTCATGGGAACAGTCCAGCCCGAACTGCCAAGCCATGCCTTCCCTGGACCGGAAACAAGCTTCCTAGGACCGGTTTCTGGCATTCCAGCCGTCTTCAGCCAGGCTTGCTTGATTCCAGTGGCAATGTGAACAAGGGACTCACGTCTGAGCATACCCTGCCAACTTATGGCAAACAAAGCGGTACAAAAGGGGGTGGTGATGGACGGAGCATCTAAACCAATCAAACACTCACACCCAGTCAACAGATCTGGGTTTAATCTATCACCGTTCTTTAGCCCACTCTGCCACCCCAGTTCAGACATGGCCATATGCAAATCAGTCTGACCCAGTGCCTCATGGGAACAGTCTAGCCCGAACTGCCAAGCCATGCCTTCCCTGGACCAGAAACAAGCTTCCTAGGACCGGTTTCTGGCATTCCAGCCGTCTTCAGCCAGGCTTGCTTGATTCCAGTGGCAAAGTGAGCAAGGGACTCACGTCTGAGCATACCCTGTCATCTTATGGCGAACAAAGCGGTACAAAAGGGGGTGGTGATGGACGGAGCATCTGAACCAATCAAACACTCACACCCAGTCAACAGATCTGGGTTTAATCTATCACCGTTCTTTAGCCCACTCTGCCACCCCAGTTCAGACATGGCCATATGCAAATCAGTCTGATCCAGTGCCTCATGGGAACAGTCCAGCCCGAACTGCCAAGCCATGCCTTCCCTGGACCGGAAACAAGCTTCCTAGGACCGGTTTCTGGCATTCCAGCCATCTTCAGCCTGGCTTGCTTGATTCCAGTGGCAAAGTGAGCAAGGGACTCACGTCTGAGCATACCCTGACAACTTATGGCGAACAAAGCGGTACAAAAGGGGGTGGTGATGGACGGAGCATCTGAACCAATCAAACACTCACACCCAGTCAACAGATCTGGGTTTAATCTATCACCGTTCTTAAGCCCACTCTGCCACCCCAGTTCAGACATGGCCATATGCAAATCAGTCTGACCCAGTGCCTCATGGGAACAGTCCAGCCCGAACTGCCAAGCCATGCCTTCCCTGGACCGGAAACAAGCTTCCTAGGACCGGTTTCTGGCATTCCAGCTGTCTTCAGCCAGGCTTGCTTGATTCCAGTGGCAATGTGAACAAGGGACTCACGTCTGAGCATACCCTGCCAACTTATGGCGAACAAAGCGGTACAAAAGGGGGTGGTGATGGACGGAGCATCTAAACCAATCAAACACTCACACCCGGTCAACAGATCTGGGTTTAATCTATCACCGTTCTTTAGCCCACTCTGCCACGCCAGTTCAGACATGGCCATATGCAAATCAGTCTGACTCAGTGCCTCATGGGAACAGTCTAGCCCGACCTGCCAAGCCATGCCTTCCCTGGACCAGAAACAAGCTTCCTAGGACCGGTTTCTGGCATTCCAGCCGTCTTCAGCCAGGCTTGCTTGATTCCAGTGGCAAAGTGAGCAAGGGACTCACGTCTGAGCATACCCTGCCAACTTATGGCGGACAAAGCGGTACAAAAGGGGGTGGTGATGGACGGAGCATCTGAACCAAACACTCACACCCAGTCAACAGATCTGGGTTTAATCTATCACCGTTCTTAAGCCCACTCTGCCACCCCAGTTCAGACATGGCCATATGCAAATCAGTCTGACCCAGTGCCTCATGGGAACAGTCCAGCCCGAACTGCCAAGCCATGCCTTCCCTGGACCGGAAACATGCTTCCTAGGACCGGTTTCTGGCATTCCAGCAGCCTTCAGCCAGGCTTGCGTGATTCCAGTGGCAAAGTGAGCAAGGGATTCACGTCTGAGCATACCCTGCCAACTTACGGCGAAGAAAGCGGTACAAAAGGGGATGGTGTTGGACGGAGCATCTGAACCAATCAAACACTCACACCCAGTCAACAGATCTGGGTTTAATCTATCACCAATCTTTAGCCCACTCTGCCACTCCAGTTCAGACATGGCCATATGCAAATCAATCTGACCGAGTGCCTCATGGGAACAGTCCAGCCCGAACTGCCAAGCCATGCCTTCCCTGGACTGGAAACAAGCTTCCTAGGACCAGTTTCTGGCATTCCAGCCATCTTAAGCCAGGGTTGCTGGATTCCAGTGGCAAAGTGAACAAGGGACTCACGTCTGAGCATACCCTGCCAACTTATGGCAAACAAAGCTGTACAAAAGAGGGTGGTGATGGACGGAGCATCTAAACCAATCAAACACTCACACCCAGTCAACAGATCTGGGTTTAATCTATCACCGTTCTTTAGCCCACTCTGCCACCCCAGTTCAGACATGGCCATATGCAAATCAGTCTGACCCAGTGCCTCATGGGAACAGTCCAGCCCGAACTGCCAAGCCATGCCTTCCCTGGACTGCACACAAGCTTCCTAGGACCGGTTTCTGGCATTCCAGCCGTCTTCAGCCAGGCTTGCTTGATTCCAGTGGCAAAGTGAGCAAGGGACTCACGTCTGAGCATACCCTGCCAACTTATGGCGAACAAAGCGGTACAAAAGGGGGTGGTGATGGACGGAGCATCTGAACCAATCAAACACTCACATCCAGTCAACAGATCTGGGTTTAATCTATCACCGTTCTTAAGCCCACTCTGCCACCCCAGTTCAGACATGGCCATATGCAAATCAGTCTGACCCAGTGCCTCATGGGAACAGTCCAGCCCGAACTGCCAAGCCATGCCTTCCCTGGACCGGAAACAAGCTTCCTAGGACCGGTTTCTGGCATTCCAGCTGTCTTCAGCCAGGCTTGCTTGATTCCAGTGGCAATGTTAGCAAGGGAGTCACGTATGAGCATACCCTGCCAACTTATGGCGAACAAAGCGGTACAAAAGGGGGTGGTGATGGACGGAGCATCTGAACCAATCAAACACTTACACCCAGTCAACAGGTCTGGGTTTAATCTATCACCGTTCTTTAGCCCACTCTGTCACCCCAGTTCAGACATGGCCATATGCAAATCAGTCTGACCCAGTGCCTCATGGGAACAGTCCAGCCCGAACTGCCAAGCCATGCCTTCCCTGGACCGGAAACATGCTTGCTAGGACCGGTTTCTGGCATTCCAGCCGCCTTCAGCCAGGCTTGCGTGATTCCAGTGGCAAAGTTAGCAAGGGATTCACGTCTGAGCATACCCTGCCAACTTATGGCGAACAAAGCGGTACAAAAGGGGGTGGTGTTGGACGGAGCATCTGAACCAATCAAACACTCACACCCAGTCAACAGATCTGGGTTTAATCTATCACCGTTCTTTAGCCCACTCTGCCACCCCAGTTCAGACATGGCCATATGCAAATCAATCTGACAGAGTGCCTCATGGGAACAGTCCAGCCTGAACTGCCAAGCCATGCCTTCCCTGGACCGGAAACAAGCTTCCTAGGACCGGTTTCTGGCATTCCAGCCATCTTAAGCCAGGCTTGCTTGATTCCAGTGGCAAAGTGAACAAGGGACTCACGTCTGAGCATACCCTGCCAACTTATGGCAAACAAAGCTGTACAAAAGGGGGTGGTGATGGACGGAGCATCTAAACCAATGAAACACTCACACCCAGTCAACAGATATGGGTTTAATCTATCACCGTTCTTTAGCCCACTCTGCCACCCCAGTTCAGACATGGCCATATGCAAATCAGTCTGACCCAGTGCCTCATGGGAACAGTCCTGCCCGAACTGCCAAGCCATGCCTTCCCTGGACCTGAAACAAGCTTCATAGGACCGGTGTCTGGCATTCCAGCCATCTTAAGCCAGGCTTGCTTGATTCCAGTGGCAAAGTGAGCAAGGGACTCACGTCTGAGCATACCCTGCCAACTTATGGCAAACAAAGCTGTACAAAAGGGGGTGGTGATGGACGGAGCATCTAAACCAATCAAACACTCACACCCAGTCAACAGATCTGGGTTTAATCTATCACTGTTCTTTAGCCCACTCTGCCACCCCAGTTCAGACATGGCCATATGCAAATCAGTCTGATCCAGTGCCTCATGGGAACAGTCCAGTCCGAACTGCCAAGCCATGCCTTCCCTGGACCAGAAACAAGCTTCCTAGGACCGGTTTCTGGCATTCCAGCCGTCTTCAGCCAGGCTTGCTTGATTCCAGTGGCAAAGTGAGCAAGGGACTCACGTCTGAGCATACCCTGCCAACTTATGGCGAACAAAGCGGTACAAAAGGGGGTGGTGATGGACGGAGCATCTGAACCAATCAAACACTCACACCCAGTCAACAGATCTGGGTTTAATCTATCACCGTTCTTTAGCCCACTCTGCCACCCCAGTTCAGACATGGCCATATGCAAATCAGTCTGATCCAGTGCCTCATGGGAACAGTCCAGCCCGAACTGCCAAGCCATGCCTTCCCTGGACCGGACACAAGCTTCCTAGGACCGGTTTCTGGCATTCCAGCCGTCTTCAGCCAGGCTTGCTTGATTCCAGTGGCAAAGTGAGCAAGGGACTCACGTCTGAGCATACCCTGCCAACTTATGGCGAACAAAGCGGTACAAAAGGGGGTGGTGATGGACGGAGCATCTGAACCAATCAAACACTCACATCCAGTCAACAGATCTGGGTTTAATCTATCACCGTTCTTAAGCCCACTCTGCCACCCCAGTTCAGACATGGCCATATGCAAATCAGTCTGACCCAGTGCCTCATGGAAACAGTCCAGCCCGAACTGCCAAGCCATGCCTTCCCTGGACCGGAAACAAGCTTCCTAGGACCGGTTTCTGGCATTCCAGCTGTCTTCAGCCAGGCTTGCTTGATTCCAGTGGCAATGTGAGCAAGGGACTCACATCTGAGCATACCCTGCCAACTTATGGCGAACAAAGCGGTACAAAAGGGGGTGGTGATGGACGGAGCATCTAAACCAATCAAACACTCACACCCAGTCAACAGATCTGGGTTTAATCTATCACCGTTCTTTAGCCCACTCTGCCACCCCAGTTCAGACATGGCCATATGCACATCAGTCCGACCCAGTGCCTCATGGGAACAGTCCAGCCCGAACTGCCAAGCCATGCCATCCCTGGACCGGAAACATGCTTCCTAGGACCGGTTTCTGGCATTCCAGCTGCCTTCAGCCAGGCTTGCGTGATTCCAGTGGCAAAGTTAGCAAGGGATTCACGTCTGAGCATACCCTGCCAACTTATGGCGAACAAAGCGGTACAAAAGGGGGTGGTGTTGGACGGAGCATCTGAACCAATCAAACACTCACACCCAGTCAACAGATCTGGGTTTAATCTATCACCGTTCTTTAGCCCACTCTGCCACCCCAGTTCAGACATGGCCATATGCAAATCAATCTGACCGAGTGCCTCATGGGAACAGTCCAGCCTGAACTGCCAAGCCATGCCTTCCCTGGACCGGAATTAAGCTTCCTAGGACCGGTTTCTGGCATTCCAGCCATCTTAAGCCAGGCTTGCTTGATTCCAGTGGCAAAGTGAGCAAGGGACTCACGTCTGAGCATACCCTGCCAACTTATGGCGAACAAAGCGGTACAAAAGGGGGTGGTGATGGACGGAGCATCTGAACCAATCAAACACTCACACCCAGTCAACAGATTTGGGTTTAATCTATCACCGTTCTTAAGCCCACTCTGCCAACCCAGTTCAGACATGGCCATATGCAAATCAGTCTGACCCAGTGCCTCATGGGAACAGTCCTGCCCGAACTGCCAAGCCATGCCTTCCCTGGACCTGAAACAAGCTTCATAGGACCGGTTTCTGGCATTCCAGCCATCTTAAGCCAGGCTTGCTTGATTCCAGTGGCAAAGTGAGCAAGGGACTCACGTCTGAGCATACCCTGCCAACTTATGGCGAACAAAGCGGTACAAAAGGGGGTGGTGATGGACGGAGCATCTGAACCAATCAAACACTCACACCCAGTCAACAGATTTGGGTTTAATCTATCACCGTTCTTAAGCCCACTCTGCCAACCCAGTTCAGACATGGCCATATGCAAATCAGTCTGACCCAGTGCCTCATGGGAACAGTCCAGCCCGAACTGCCAAGCCATGCCTTCTCTGGACCGGAAACAAGCTTCCTAGGACCGGTTTCTGGCATTCCAGCCATCTTCAGCCAGGCTTGCTTGATTCCAGTGGCAATGTGAAAAAGGGACTCACGTCTGAGCATACCCTGCCAACTTATGGCGAACAAAGCGGTACAAAAGGGGGTGGTGATGGACGGAGCATCTAAACCAATCAAACACTCACACCCAGTCAACAGATCTGGGTTTAATCTATCACTGTTCTTTAGCTCACTCTGCCACCCCAGTTCAGACATGGCCATATGCAAATCAGTCTGACCCAGTGCCTCATGGGAACAGTCCAGCCCGAACTGCCAAGCCATGCCTTCCCTGGACCAGAAACAAGCTTCCTAGGACCGGTTTCTGGCATTCCAGCCGTCTTCAGCCAGGCTTGCTTGATTCCAGTGGCAAAGTGAGCAAGGGACTCACGTCTGAGCATACCCTTCCAACTTATGGCGAACAAAGCGGTACAAAAGGGGGTGGTGATGGACGGAGCATCTGAACCAATCAAACACTCACACCCAGTCAACAGATCTGGGTTTAATCTATCACCGTTCTTTAGCCCACTCTGCCACCCCAGTTCAGACATGGCCATATGCAAATCAGTCTGATCCAGTGCGTCATGGGAACAGTCCAGCCCGAACTGCCAAGCCATGCCTTCCCTGGACCGGACACAAGCTTCCTAGGACCGGTTTCTGGCATTCCAGCCGTCTTCAGCCAGGCTTGCTTGATTCCAGTGGCAAAGTGAGCAAGGGACTCACGTCTGAGCATACCCTGCCAACTTATGGCGAACAAAGCGGTACAAAAGGGGGTGGTGATGGACGGAGCATCTGAACCAATCAAACACTCACATCCAGTCAACAGATCTGGGTTTAATCTATCACCGTTCTTAAGCCCACTCTGCCACCCCAGTTCAGACATGGCCATATGCAAATCAGTCTGACCCAGTGCCTCATGGAAACAGTCCAGCCCGAACTGCCAAGCCATGCCTTCCCTGGACCGGAAACAAGCTTCCTAGGACCGGTTTCTGGCATTCCAGCTGTCTTCAGCCAGGCTTGCTTGATTCCAGTGGCAATGTGAGCAAGGGACTCACATCTGAGCATACCCTGCCAACTTATGGCGAACAAAGCGGTACAAAAGGGGGTGGTGATGGACGGAGCATCTAAACCAATCAAACACTCACACCCAGTCAACAGATCTGGGTTTAATCTATCACCGTTCTTTAGCCCACTCTGCCACCCCAGTTCAGACATGGCCATATGCACATCAGTCCGACCCAGTGCCTCATGGGAACAGTCCAGCCCGAACTGCCAAGCCATGCCATCCCTGGACCGGAAACATGCTTCCTAGGACCGGTTTCTGGCATTCCAGCTGCCTTCAGCCAGGCTTGCGTGATTCCAGTGGCAAAGTTAGCAAGGGATTCACGTCTGAGCATACCCTGCCAACTTATGGCGAACAAAGCGGTACAAAAGGGGGTGGTGTTGGACGGAGCATCTGAACCAATCAAACACTCACACCCAGTCAACAGATCTGGGTTTAATCTATCACCGTTCTTTAGCCCACTCTGCCACCCCAGTTCAGACATGGCCATATGCAAATCAATCTGACCGAGTGCCTCATGGGAACAGTCCAGCCTGAACTGCCAAGCCATGCCTTCCCTGGACCGGAAACAAGCTTCCTAGGACCGGTTTCTGGCATTCCAGCCATCTTAAGCCAGGCTTGCTTGATTCCAGTGGCAAAGTGAACAAGGGACTCACGTCTGAGCATACCCTGCCAACTTATGGCAAACAAAGCTGTACAAAAGGGGGTGGTGATGTACGGAGCATCTAAACCAATGAAACACTCACACCCAGTCAACAGATATGGGTTTAATCTATCACCGTTCTTTAGCCCACTCTGCCACCCCAGTTCAGACATGGCCATATGCAAATCAGTCTGACCCAGTGCCTCATGGGAACAGTCCTGCCCGAACTGCCAAGCCATGCCTTCCCTGGACCTGAAACAAGCTTCATAGGACCGGTTTCTGGCATTCCAGCCATCTTAAGCCAGGCTTGCTTGATTCCAGTGGCAAAGTGAGCAAGGGACTCACGTCTGAGCATACCCTGCCAACTTATGGCGAACAAAGCGGTACAAAAGGGGGTGGTGATGGACGGAGCATCTGAACCAATCAAACACTCACACCCAGTCAACAGATTTGGGTTTAATCTATCACCGTTCTTAAGCCCACTCTGCCAACCCAGTTCAGACATGGCCATATGCAAATCAGTCTGACCCAGTGCCTCATGGGAACAGTCCAGCCCGAACTGCCAAGCCATGCCTTCCCTGGACCGGAAACAAGCTTCCTAGGACCGGTTTCTGGCATTCCAGCCATCTTCAGCCAGGCTTGCTTGATTCCAGTGGCAATGTGAAAAAGGGACTCACGTCTGAGCATACCCTGCCAACTTATGGCGAACAAAGCGGTACAAAAGGGGGTGGTGATGGACGGAGCATCTAAACCAATCAAACACTCACACCCAGTCAACAGATCTGGGTTTAATCTATCACTGTTCTTTAGCCCACTCTGCCACCCCAGTTCAGACATGGCCATATGCAAATCAGTCTGACCCAGTGCCTCATGGGAACAGTCCAGCCCGAACTGCCAAGCCATGCCTTCCCTGGACCAGAAACAAGCTTCCTAGGACCGGTTTCTGGCATTCCAGCCGTCTTCAGCCAGGCTTGCTTGATTCCAGTGGCAAAGTGAGCAAGGGACTCACGTCTGAGCATACCCTGCCAACTTATGGCGAACAAAGCGGTACAAAAGGGGGTGGTGATGGACGGAGCATCTGAACCAATCAAACACTCACACCCAGTCAACAGATCTGGGTTTAATCTATCACCGTTCTTTAGCCCACTCTGCCACCCCAGTTCAGACATGGCCATATGCAAATCAGTCTGATCCAGTGCCTCATGGGAACAGTCCAGCCCGAACTGCCAAGCCATGCCTTCCCTGGACCGGACACAAGCTTCCTAGGACCGGTTTCTGGCATTCCAGCCGTCTTCAGCCAGGCTTGCTTGATTCCAGTGGCAAAGTGAGCAAGGGACTCACGTCTGAGCATACCCTGCCAACTTATGGCGAACAAAGCGGTACAAAAGGGGGTGGTGATGGACGGAGCATCTGAACCAATCAAACACTCACATCCAGTCAACAGATCTGGGTTTAATCTATCACCGTTCTTAAGCCCACTCTGCCACCCCAGTTCAGACATGGCCATATGCAAATCAGTCTGACCCAGTGCCTCATGGAAACAGTCCAGCCCGAACTGCCAAGCCATGCCTTCCCTGGACCGGAAACAAGCTTCCTAGGACCGGTTTCTGGCATTCCAGCTGTCTTCAGCCAGGCTTGCTTGATTCCAGTGGCAATGTGAGCAAGGGACTCACATCTGAGCATACCCTGCCAACTTATGGCGAACAAAGCGGTACAAAAGGGGGTGGTGATGGACGGAGCATCTAAACCAATCAAACACTCACACCCAGTCAACAGATCTGGGTTTAATCTATCACCGTTCTTTAGCCCACTCTGCCACCCCAGTTCAGACATGGCCATATGCACATCAGTCCGACGCAGTGCCTGATGGGAACAGTCCAGCCCGAACTGCCAAGCCATGCCATCCCTGGACCGGAAACATGCTTCCTAGGACCGGTTTCTGGCATTCCAGCCGTCTTCAGCCAGGCTTGCGTGATTCCAGTGGCAAAGTTAGCAAGGGATTCACGTCTGAGCATACCCTGCCAACTTATGGCAAACAAAGCTGTACAAAAGGGGGTGGTGATGGACGGAGCATCTAAACCAATGAAACACTCACACCCAGTCAACAGATATGGGTTTAATCTATCACCGTTCTTTAGCCCACTCTGCCACCCCAGTTCAGACATGGCCATATGCAAATCAGTCTGACCCAGTGCCTCATGGGAACAGTCCTGCCCGAACTGCCAAGCCATGCCTTCCCTGGACCTGAAACAAGCTTCATAGGACCGGTTTCTGGCATTCCAGCCATCTTAAGCCAGGCTTGCTTGATTCCAGTGGCAAAGTGAGCAAGGGACTCACGTCTGAGCATACCCTGCCAACTTATGGCGAACAAAGCGGTACAAAAGGGGGTGGTGATGGACGGAGCATCTGAACCAATCAAACACTCACACCCAGTCAACAGATCTGGGTTTAATCTATCACCGTTCTTAAGCCCACTCTGCCAACCCAGTTCAGACATGGCCATATGCAAATCAGTCTGACCCAGTGCCTCATGGGAACAGTCCAGCCCGAACTGCCAAGCCATGCCTTCCCTGGACCGGAAACAAGCTTCCTAGGACCGGTTTCTGGCGTTCCAGCCATCTTCAGCCAGGCTTGCTTGATTCCAGTGGCAATGTGAAAAAGGGACTCACGTCTGAGCATACCCTGTCAACTTATGGCGAACAAAGCGGTACAAAAGGGGGTGGTGATGGACGGAGCATGTAAACCAATCAAACACTCACACCCAGTCAACAGATCTGGGTTTAATCTATCACCGTTCTTTAGCCCACTCTGCCACCCCAGTTCAGACATGGCCATATGCAAATCAGTCTGACCCAGTGCCTCATGGGAACAGTCTAGCCCGAACTGCCAAGCCATGCCTTCCCTGGACCAGAAACAAGCTTCCTAGGACCGGTTTCTGGCATTCCAGCCGTCTTCAGCCAGGCTTGCTTGATTCCAGTGGCAAAGTGAGCAAGGGACTCACGTCTGAGCATACCCTGCCAACTTATGGCAAACAAAGCTGTACAAAAGGGGGTGGTGATGGACGGAGCATCTAAACCAATCAAACACTCACACCCAGTCAACAGATCTGGGTTTAATCTATCACTGTTCTTTAGCCCACTCTGCCACCCCAGTTCAGACATGGCCATATGCAAATCAGTCTGACCCAGTGCCTCATGGGAACAGTCCAGCCCGAACTGCCAAGCCATGCCTTCCCTGGACCAGAAACAAGCTTCCTAGGACCGGTTTCTGGCATTCCAGCCGTCTTCAGCCAGGCTTGCTTGATTCCAGTGGCAAAGTGAGCAAGGACTCACGTCTGAGCATACCCTGCCAACTTATGGCGAACAAAGCGGTACAAAAGGGGGTGGTGATGGACGGAGCATCTGAACCAATCAAACACTCACACCCAGTCAACAGATCTGGGTTTAATCTATCACCGTTCTCAAGCCCACTCTGCCAACCCAGTTCAGACATGGCCATATGCAAATCAGTCAGACCCAGTGCCTCATGGGAATAGTCCAGCCCGAACTGCCAAGCCATGCCTTCCCTGGACCGGAAACAAGCTTCCTAGGACCGGTTTCTGGCATTCCAGCCATCTTCAGCCAGGCTTGCTTGATTCCAGTGGCAATGTGAAAAAGGGACTCACGTCTGAGCATACCCTGCCAACTTATGGCGAACAAAGCGGTACAAAAGGGGGTGGTGATGGACGGAGCATCTAAACCAATCAAACACTCACACCCAGTCAACAGATCTGGGTTTAATCTATCACCGTTCTTTAGCCCACTCTGCCACCCCAGTTCAGACATGGCCATATGCAAATCAGTCTGATCCAGTGCCTCATGGGAACAGTCCAGCCCGAACTGCCAAGCCATGCCTTCCCTGGACCAGAAACAAGCTTCCTAGGACCGGTTTCTGGCATTCCAGCCGTCTTCAGCCAGGCTTGCTTGATTCCAGTGGCAAAGTGAGCAAGGGACTCACGTCTGAGCATACCCTGCCAACTTATGGCGAACAAAGCGGTACAAAAGGGGGTGGTGATGGACGGAGCATCTGAACCAATCAAACACTCACACCCAGTCAACAGATCTGGGTTTAATCTATCACCGTTCTTTAGCCCACTCTGCCACCCCAGTTCAGACATGGCCATATGCAAATCAGTCTGATCCAGTGCCTCATGGGAACAGTCCAGCCCGAACTGCCAAGCCATGCCTTCCCTGGACCGGACACAAGCTTCCTAGGACCGGTTTCTGGCATTCCAGCCGTCTTCAGCCAGGCTTGCTTGATTCCAGTGGCAAAGTGAGCAAGGGACTCACGTCTGAGCATACCCTGCCAACTTATGGCGAACAAAGCGGTACAAAAGGGGGTGGTGATGGACGGAGCATCTGAACCAATCAAACACTCACATCCAGTCAACAGATCTGGGTTTAATCCATCACCGTTCTTAAGCCCACTCTGCCACCCCAGTTCAGACATGGCCATATGCAAATCAGTCTGACCCAGTGGCTCATGGAAACAGTCCAGCCCGAACTGCCAAGCCATGCCTTCCCTGGACCGGAAACAAGCTTCCTAGGACCGGTTTCTGGCATTCCAGCTGTCTTCAGCCAGGCTTGCTTGATTCCAGTGGCAATGTGAGAAAGGGACTCACATCTGAGCATACCCTGCCAACTTATGGCGAACAAAGCGGTACAAAAGGGGGTAGTGATGGACGGAGCATCTAAACCAATGAAACACTCACACCCAGTCAACAGATCTGGGTTTAATCTATCACCGTTCTTTAGCCCACTCTGCCACCCCAGTTCAGACATGGCCATATGCACATCAGTCCGACCCAGTGCCTCATGGGAACAGTCCAGCCCGAACTGCCA
Organism: Lissotriton helveticus; assembly: GCF_964261635.1. Lineage (NCBI taxonomy): Eukaryota > Metazoa > Chordata > Amphibia > Caudata > Salamandridae > Lissotriton > Lissotriton helveticus. The sequence continues at coordinate 364,580,534 of NC_136070.1, forward strand.
AGCCATGCCATCCCTGGACCGGAAACATGCTTCCTAGGACCGGTTTCTGGCATTCCAGCTGCCTTCAGCCAGGCTTGCGTGATTCCAGTGGCAAAGTTAGCAAGGGATTCACGTCTGAGCATACCCTGCCAACTTATGGCGAACAAAGCGGTACAAAAGGGGGTGGTGTTGGACGGAGCATCTGAACCAATCAAACACTCACACCCAGTCAACAGATCTGGGTTTAATCTATCACCGTTCTTTAGCCCACTCTGCCACCCCAGTTCAGACATGGCCATATGCAAATCAATCTGACCGAGTGCCTCATGGGAACAGTCCAGCCTGAACTGCCAAGCCATGCCTTCCCTGGACCGGAAACAAGCTTCCTAGGACCGGTTTCTGGCATTCCAGCCATCTTAAGCCAGGCTTGCTTGATTCCAGTGGCAAAGTGAACAAGGGACTCACGTCTGAGCATACCCTGCCAACTTATGGCAAACAAAGCTGTACAAAAGGGGGTGGTGATGGACGGAGCATCTAAACCAATGAAACACTCACACCCAGTCAACAGATATGGGTTTAATCTATCACCGTTCTTTAGCCCACTCTGCCACCCCAGTTCAGACATGGCCATATGCAAATCAGTCTGACCCAGTGCCTCATGGGAACAGTCCTGCCCGAACTGCCAAGCCATGCCTTCCCTGGACCTGAAACAAGCTTCATAGGACCGGTTTCTGGCATTCCAGCCATCTTAAGCCAGGCTTGCTTGATTCCAGTGGCAAAGTGAGCAAGGGACTCACGTCTGAGCATACCCTGCCAACTTATGGCGAACAAAGCGGTACAAAAGGGGGTGGTGATGGACGGAGCATCTGAACCAATCAAACACTCACACCCAGTCAACAGATCTGGGTTTAATCTATCACCGTTCTTAAGCCCACTCTGCCAACCCAGTTCAGACATGGCCATATGCAAATCAGTCTGACCCAGTGCCTCATGGGAACAGTCCAGCCCGAACTGCCAAGCCATGCCTTCCCTGGACCGGAAACAAGCTTCCTAGGACCGGTTTCTGGCATTCCAGCCATCTTCAGCCAGGCTTGCTTGATTCCAGTGGCAATGTGAAAAAGGGACTCACGTCTGAGCATACCCTGCCAACTTATGGCGAACAAAGCGGTACAAAAGGGGGTGGTGATGGACGGAGCATCTAAACCAATCAAACACTCACACCCAGTCAACAGATCTGGGTTTAATCTATCACCGTTCTTTAGCCCACTCTGCCACCCCAGTTCAGACATGGCCATATGCAAATCAGTCTGACCCAGTGCCTCATGGGAACAGTCTAGCCCGAACTGCCAAGCCATGCCTTCCCTGGACCAGAAACAAGCTTCCTAGGACCGGTTTCTGGCATTCCAGCCGTCTTCAGCCAGGCTTGCTTGATTCCAGTGGCAAAGTGAGCAAGGGACTCACGTCTGAGCATACCCTGCCAACTTATGGCAAACAAAGCTGTACAAAAGGGGGTGGTGATGGACGGAGCATCTAAACCAATCAAACACTCACACCCAGTCAACAGATCTGGGTTTAATCTATCACTGTTCTTTAGCCCACTCTGCCACCCCAGTTCAGACATGGCCCTATGCAAATCAGTCTGACCCAGTGCCTCATGGGAACAGTCCAGCCCGAACTGCCAAGCCATGCCTTCCCTGGACCAGAAACAAGCTTCCTAGGACCGGTTTCTGGCATTCCAGCCGTCTTCAGCCAGGCTTGCTTGATTCCAGTGGCAAAGTGAGCAAGGGACTCACGTCTGAGCATACCCTGCCAACTTATGGCGAACAAAGCGGTACAAAAGGGGGTGGTGATGGACGGAGCATCTGAACCAATCAAACACTCACATCCAGTCAACAGATCTGGGTTTAATCTATCACCGTTCTTAAGCCCACTTTGCCACCCCAGTTCAGACATGGCCATATGCAAATCAGTCTGACCCAGTGCCTCATGGAAACAGTCCAGCCCGAACTGCCAAGCCATGCCTTCCCTGGACCGGAAACAAGCTTCCTAGGACCGGTTTCTGGCATTCCAGCTGTCTTCAGCCAGGCTTGCTTGATTCCAGTGGCAATGTGAGCAAGGGACTCACATCTGAGCATACCCTGCCAACTTATGGCGAACAAAGCGGTACAAAAGGGGGTGGTGATGGACGGAGCATCTAAACCAATCAAACACTCACACCCAGTCAACAGATCTGGGTTTAATCTATCACCGTTCTTTAGCCCACTCTGCCACCCCAGTTCAGACATGGCCATATGCACATCAGTCCGACCCAGTGCCTCATGGGAACAGTCCAGCCCGAACTGCCAAGCCATGCCATCCCTGGACCGGAAACATGCTTCCTAGGACCGGTTTCTGGCATTCCAGCTGCCTTCAGCCAGGCTTGCGTGATTCCAGTGGCAAAGTTAGCAAGGGATTCACGTCTGAGCATACCCTGCCAACTTATGGCGAACAAAGCGGTACAAAAGGGGGTGGTGTTGGACGGAGCATCTGAACCAATCAAACACTCACACCCAGTCAACAGATCTGGGTTTAATCTATCACCGTTCTTTAGCCCACTCTGCCACCCCAGTTCAGACATGGCCATATGCAAATCAATCTGACCGAGTGCCTCATGGGAACAGTCCAGCCTGAACTGCCAAACCATGCCTTCCCTGGACCGGAAACAAGCTTCCTAGGACCGGTTTCTGGCATTCCAGCCATCTTAAGCCAGGCTTGCTTGATTCCAGTGGCAAAGTGAACAAGGGACTCACGTCTGAGCATACCCTGCCAACTTATGGCAAACAAAGCTGTACAAAAGGGGGTGGTGATGTACGGAGCATCTAAACCAATGAAACACTCACACCCAGTCAACAGATATGGGTTTAATCTATCACCGTTCTTTAGCCCACTCTGCCACCCCAGTTCAGACATGGCCATATGCAAATCAGTCTGACCCAGTGCCTCATGGGAACAGTCCTGCCCGAACTGCCAAGCCATGCCTTCCCTGGACCTGAAACAAGCTTCATAGGACCGGTTTCTGGCATTCCAGCCATCTTAAGCCAGGCTTGCTTGATTCCAGTGGCAAAGTGAGCAAGGGACTCACGTCTGAGCATACCCTGCCAACTTATGGCGAACAAAGCGGTACAAAAGGGGGTGGTGATGGACGGAGCATCTGAACCAATCAAACACTCACACCCAGTCAACAGATTTGGGTTTAATCTATCACCGTTCTTAAGCCCACTCTGCCAACCCAGTTCAGACATGGCCATATGCAAATCAGTCTGACCCAGTGCCTCATGGGAACAGTCCAGCCCGAACTGCCAAGCCATGCCTTCCCTGGACCGGAAACAAGCTTCCTAGGACCGGTTTCTGGCATTCCAGCCATCTTCAGCCAGGCTTGCTTGATTCCAGTGGCAATGTGAAAAAGGGACTCACGTCTGAGCATACCCTGCCAACTTATGGCGAACAAAGCGGTACAAAAGGGGGTGGTGATGGACGGAGCATCTAAACCAATCAAACACTCACACCCAGTCAACAGATCTGGGTTTAATCTATCACTGTTCTTTAGCCCACTCTGCCACCCCAGTTCAGACATGGCCATATGCAAATCAGTCTGACCCAGTGCCTCATGGGAACAGTCCAGCCCGAACTGCCAAGCCATGCCTTCCCTGGACCAGAAACAAGCTTCCTAGGACCGGTTTCTGGCATTCCAGCCGTCTTCAGCCAGGCTTGCTTGATTCCAGTGGCAAAGTGAGCAAGGGACTCACGTCTGAGCATACCCTGCCAACTTATGGCGAACAAAGCGGTACAAAAGAGGGTGGTGATGGACGGAGCATCTGAACCAATCAAACACTCACACCCAGTCATCAGATCTGGGTTTAATCTATCACCGTTCTTTAGCCCACTCTGCCACCCCAGTTCAGACATGGCCATATGCAAATCAGTCTGATCCAGTGCCTCATGGGAACAGTCCAGCCCGAACTGCCAAGCCATGCCTTCCCTGGACCGGACACAAGCTTCCTAGGACCGGTTTCTGGCATTCCAGCCGTCTTCAGCCAGGCTTGCTTGATTCCAGTGGCAAAGTGAGCAAGGGACTCACGTCTGAGCATACCCTGCCAACTTATGGCGAACAAAGCGGTACAAAAGGGGGTGGTGATGGACGGAGCATCTGAACCAATCAAACACTCACATCCAGTCAACAGATCTGGGTTTAATCTATCACCGTTCTTAAGCCCACTCTGCCACCCCAGTTCAGACATGGCCATATGCAAATCAGTCTGACCCAGTGCCTCATGGAAACAGTCCAGCCCGAACTGCCAAGCCATGCCTTCCCTGGACCGGAAACAAGCTTCCTACGACCGGTTTCTGGCATTCCAGCTGTCTTCAGCCAGGCTTGCTTGATTCCAGTGGCAATGTGAGCAAGGGACTCACATCTGAGCATACCCTGCCAACTTATGGCGAACAAAGCGGTACAAAAGGGGGTGGTGATGGACGGAGCATCTAAACCAATCAAACACTCACACCCAGTCAACAGATCTGGGTTTAATCTATCACCGTTCTTTAGCCCACTCTGCCACCCCAGTTCAGACATGGCCATATGCACATCAGTCCGACCCAGTGCCTGATGGGAACAGTCCAGCCCGAACTGCCAAGCCATGCCATCCCTGGACCGGAAACATGCTTCCTAGGACCGGTTTCTGGCATTCCAGCTGCCTTCAGCCAGGCTTGCGTGATTCCAGTGGCAAAGTTAGCAAGGGATTCACGTCTGAGCATACCCTGCCAACTTATGGCAAACAAAGCTGTACAAAAGGGGGTGGTGATGGACGGAGCATCTAAACCAATGAAACACTCACACCCAGTCAACAGATATGGGTTTAATCTATCACCGTTCTTTAGCCCACTCTGCCACCCCAGTTCAGACATGGCCATATGCAAATCAGTCTGACCCAGTGCCTCATGGGAACAGTCCTGCCCGAACTGCCAAGCCATGCCTTCCCTGGACCTGAAACAAGCTTCATAGGACCGGTTTCTGGCATTCCAGCCATCTTAAGCCAGGCTTGCTTGATTCCAGTGGCAAAGTGAGCAAGGGACTCACGTCTGAGCATACCCTGCCAACTTATGGCGAACAAAGCGGTACAAAAGGGGGTGGTGATGGACGGAGCATCTGAACCAATCAAACACTCACACCCAGTCAACAGATCTGGGTTTAATCTATCACCGTTCTTAAGCCCACTCTGCCAACCCAGTTCAGACATGGCCATATGCAAATCAGTCTGATCCAGTGCCTCATGGGAACAGTCCAGCCCGAACTGCCAAGCCATGCCTTCCCTGGACCGGAAACAAGCTTCCTAGGACCGGTTTCTGGCATTCCAGCCATCTTCAGCCAGGCTTGCTTGATTCCAGTGGCAATGTGAAAAAGGGACTCACGTCTGAGCATACCCTGTCAACTTATGGCGAACAAAGCGGTACAAAAGGGGGTGGTGATGGACGGAGCATGTAAACCAATCAAACACTCACACCCAGTCAACAGATCTGGGTTTAATCTATCACCGTTCTTTAGCCCACTCTGCCACCCCAGTTCAGACATGGCCATATGCAAATCAGTCTGACCCAGTGCCTCATGGGAACAGTCTAGCCCGAACTGCCAAGCCATGCCTTCCCTGGACCAGAAACAAGCTTCCTAGGACCGGTTTCTGGCATTCCAGCCGTCTTCAGCCAGGCTTGCTTGATTCCAGTGGCAAAGTGAGCAAGGGACTCACGTCTGAGCATACCCTGCCAACTTATGGCAAACAAAGCTGTACAAAAGGGGGTGGTGATGGACGGAGCATCTAAACCAATCAAACACTCACACCCAGTCAACAGATCTGGGTTTAATCTATCACTGTTCTTTAGCCCACTCTGCCACCCCAGTTCAGACATGGCCATATGCAAATCAGTCTGACCCAGTGCCTCATGGGAACAGTCCAGCCCGAACTGCCAAGCCATGCCTTCCCTGGACCAGAAACAAGCTTCCTAGGACCGGTTTCTGGCATTCCAGCCGTCTTCAGCCAGGCTTGCTTGATTCCAGTGGCAAAGTGAGCAAGGACTCACGTCTGAGCATACCCTGCCAACTTATGGCGAACAAAGCGGTACAAAAGGGGGTGGTGATGGACGGAGCATCTGAACCAATCAAACACTCACACCCAGTCAACAGATCTGGGTTTAATCTATCACCGTTCTTAAGCCCACTCTGCCAACCCAGTTCAGACATGGCCATATGCAAATCAGTCAGACCCAGTGCCTCATGGGAATAGTCCAGCCCGAACTGCCAAGCCATGCCTTCCCTGGACCGGAAACAAGCTTCCTAGGACCGGTTTCTGGCATTCCAGCCATCTTCAGCCAGGCTTGCTTGATTCCAGTGGCAATGTGAAAAAGGGACTCACGTCTGAGCATACCCTGCCAACTTATGGCGAACAAAGCGGTACAAAAGGGGGTGGTGATGGACGGAGCATCTAAACCAATCAAACACTCACACCCAGTCAACAGATCTGGGTTTAATCTATCACCGTTCTTTAGCCCACTCTGCCACCCCAGTTCAGACATGGCCATATGCAAATCAGTCTGACCCAGTGCCTCATGGGAACAGTCCAGCCCGAACTGCCAAGCCATGCCTTCCCTGGACCAGAAACAAGCTTCCTAGGACCGGTTTCTGGCATTCCAGCCGTCTTCAGCCAGGCTTGCTTGATTCCAGTGGCAAAGTGAGCAAGGGACTCACGTCTGAGCATACCCTGCCAACTTATGGCGAACAAAGCGGTACAAAAGGGGGTGGTGATGGACGGAGCATCTGAACCAATCAAACACTCACACCCAGTCAACAGATCTGGGTTTAATCTATCACCGTTCTTTAGCCCACTCTGCCACCCCAGTTCAGACATGGCCATATGCAAATCAGTCTGATCCAGTGCCTCATGGGAACAGTCCAGCCCGAACTGCCAAGCTATGCCTTCCCTGGACCGGACACAAGCTTCCTAGGACCGGTTTCTGGCATTCCAGCCGTCTTCAGCCAGGCTTGCTTGATTCCAGTGGCAAAGTGAGCAAGGGACTCACGTCTGAGCATACCCTGCCAACTTATGGCGAACAAAGCGGTACAAAAGGGGGTGGTGATGGACGGAGCATCTGAACCAATCAAACACTCACATCCAGTCAACAGATCTGGGTTTAATCTATCACCGTTCTTAAGCCCACTCTGCCACCCCAGTTCAGACATGGCCATATGCAAATCAGTCTGACCCAGTGGCTCATGGAAACAGTCCAGCCCGAACTGCCAAGCCATGCCTTCCCTGGACCGGAAACAAGCTTCCTAGGACCGGTTTCTGGCATTCCAGCTGTCTTCAGCCAGGCTTCCTTGATTCCAGTGGCAATGTGAGCAAGGGACTCACATCTGAGCATACCCTGCCAACTTATGGCGAACAAAGCGGTACAAAAGGGGGTAGTGATGGACGGAGCATCTAAACCAATGAAACACTCACACCCAGTCAACAGATCTGGGTTTAATCTATCACCGTTCTTTAGCCCACTCTGCCACCCCAGTTCAGACATGGCCATATGCACATCAGTCCGACCCAGTGCCTCATGGGAACAGTCCAGCCCGAACTGCCAAGCCATGCCATCCCTGGACCAGAAACATGCTTCCTAGGACCGGTTTCTGGCATTCCAGCTGCCTTCAGCCAGGCTTGCGTGATTCCAGTGGCAAAGTTAGCAAGGGATTCACGTCTGAGCATACCCTGCCAACTTATGGCGAACAAAGCGGTACAAAAGGGGGTGGTGTTGGACGGAGCATCTGAACCAATCAAACACTCACACCCAGTCAACAGATCTGGGTTTAATCTATCACCGTTCTTTAGCCCACTCTGCCACCCCAGTTCAGACATGGCCATATGCAAATCAATCTGACCGAGTGCCTCATGGGAACAGTCCAGCCTGACCTGCCAAGCCATGCCTTCCCTGGACCGGAAACAAGCTTCCTAGGACCGGTTTCTGGCATTCCAGCCATCTTAAGCCAGGCTTGCTTGATTCCAGTGGCAAAGTGAACAAGGGACTCACGTCTGAGCATACCCTGCCAACTTATGGCAAACAAAGCTGTACAAAAGGGGGTGGTGATGGACGGAGCATCTAAACCAATGAAACACTCACACCCAGTCAACAGATATGGGTTTAATCTATCACCGTTCTTTAGCCCACTCTGCCACCCCAGTTCAGACATGGCCATATGCAAATCAGTCTGACCCAGTGCCTCATGGGAACAGTCCTGCCCGAACTGCCAAGCCATGCCTTCCCTGGACCTGAAACAAGCTTCATAGGACCGGTTTCTGGCATTCCAGCCATCTTAAGCCAGGCTTGCTTGATTCCAGTGGCAAAGTGAGCAAGGGACTCACGTCTGAGCATACCCTGCCAACTTATGGCGAACAAAGCGGTACAAAAGGGGGTGGTGATGGACGGAGCATCTGAACCAATCAAACACTCACACCCAGTCAACAGATCTGGGTTTAATCTATCACCGTTCTTAAGCCCACTCTGCCAACCCAGTTCAGACATGGCCATATGCAAATCAGTCTGACCCAGTGCCTCATGGGAACAGTCCAGCCCGAACTGCCAAGCCATGCCTTCCCTGGACCGGAAACAAGCTTCCTAGGACCGGTTTCTGGCATTCCAGCCATCTTCAGCCAGGCTTGCTTGATTCCAGTGGCAATGTGAAAAAGGGACTCACGTCTGAGCATACCCTGCCAACTTATGGCGAACAAAGCGGTACAAAAGGGGGTGGTGATGGACGGAGCATCTAAACCAATCAAACACTCACACCCAGTCAACAGATCTGGGTTTAATCTATCACCGTTCTTTAGCCCACTCTGCCACCCCAGTTCAGACATGGCCATATGCAAATCAGTCTGACCCAGTGCCTCATGGGAACAGTCTAGCCCGAACTGCCAAGCCATGCCTTCCCTGGACCAGAAACAAGCTTCCTAGGACCGGTTTCTGGCATTCCAGCCGTCTTCAGCCAGGCTTGCTTGATTCCAGTGGCAAAGTGAGCAAGGGACTCACGTCTGAGCATACCCTGCCAACTTATGGCAAACAAAGCTGTACAAAAGGGGGTGGTGATGGACGGAGCATCTAAACCAATCAAACACTCACACCCAGTCAACAGATCTGGGTTTAATCTATCACTGTTCTTTAGCCCACTCTGCCACCCCAGTTCAGACATGGCCCTATGCAAATCAGTCTGACCCAGTGCCTCATGGGAACAGTCCAGCCCGAACTGCCAAGCCATGCCTTCCCTGGACCAGAAACAAGCTTCCTAGGACCGGTTTCTGGCATTCCAGCCGTCTTCAGCCAGGCTTGCTTGATTCCAGTGGCAAAGTGAGCAAGGACTCACGTCTGAGCATACCCTGCCAACTTATGGCGAACAAAGCGGTACAAAAGGGGGTGGTGATGGACGGAGCATCTGAACCAATCAAACACTCACACCCAGTCAACAGATCTGGGTTTAATCTATCACCGTTCTTAAGCCCACTCTGCCAACCCAGTTCAGACATGGCCATATGCAAATCAGTCTGACCCAGTGCCTCATGGGAATAGTCCAGCCCGAACTGCCAAGCCATGCCTTCCCTGGACCGGAAACAAGCTTCCTAGGACCGGTTTCTGGCATTCCAGCCATCTTCAGCCAGGCTTGCTTGATTCCAGTGGCAATGTGAAAAAGGGACTCACGTCTGAGCATACCCTGCCAACTTATGGCGAACAAAGCGGTACAAAAGGGGGTGGTGATGGACGGAGCATCTAAACCAATCAAACACTCACACCCAGTCAACAGATCTGGGTTTAATCTATCACTGTTCTTTAGCCCACTCTGCCACCCCAGTTCAGACATGGCCATATGCAAATCAGTCTGACCCAGTGCCTCATGGGAACAGTCTAGCCCGAACTGCCAAGCCATGCCTTCCCTGGACCAGAAACAAGCTTCCTAGGACCGGTTTCTGGCATTCCAGCCGTCTTCAGCCAGGCTTGCTTGATTCCAGTGGCAAAGTGAGCAAGGGACTCACGTCTGAGCATACCCTGCCAACTTATGGCAAACAAAGCTGTACAAAAGGGGGTGGTGATGGACGGAGCATCTGAACCAATCAAACACTCACACCCAGTCAACAGATCTGGGTTTAATCTATCACTGTTCTTTAGCCCACTCTGCCACCCCAGTTCAGACATGGCCATATGCAAATCAGTCTGACCTAGTGCCTCATGGGAACAGTCCAGCCCGAACTGCCAAGCCATGCCTTCCCTGGACCAGAAAGAGGCTTCCTAGGACCGGTTTCTGGCATTCCAGCCGTCTTCAGCCAGGCTGGCTTGATTCCAGTGTCAAAGTGAGCAAGGGACTTACGTCTGAGCATACCCTGTCATCTTATGGCGAACAAAGCGGTACAAAAGGGGGTGGTGATGGACGGAGCATCTGAAGCAATCAAACACTCACACCCAGTCAACAGATCTGGGTTTAATCTATCACCGTTCTTTAGCCCACTCTGCCACCCCAGTTCAGACATGGCCATATGCAAATCAGTCTGATCCAGTGCCTCATGGGAACAGTCCTGCCCGAACTGCCAAGCCATGCCTTCCCTGGACCTGAAACAAGCTTCATAGGACCGGTTTCTGGCATTCCAGCCATCTTAAGCCAGGCTTGCTTGATTCCAGTGGCAAAGTGAGCAAGGGACTCACTTCTGAGCGTACCCTGCCAACTTATGGCAAACAAAGCTGTACAAAAGAGGGTGGTGATGGACGGAGCATCTAAACCAATCAAACACTCACACCCAGTCAACAGATCTGGGTTTAATCTATCACTGTTCTTTAGCCCACTCTGCCACCCCAGTTCAGACATGGCCATATGCAAATCAGTCTGACCCAGTGCCTCATGGGAACAGTCCAGCCCGAACTGCCAAGCCATGCCTTCCCTGGACCAGAAACAAGCTTCCTAGGACCGGTTTCTGGCATTCCAGCCGTCTTCAGCCAGGCTTGCTTGATTCCAGTGGCAAAGTGAGCAAGGGACTCACGTCTGAGCATACCCTGCCAACTTATGGCGAACAAAGCGGTACAAAAGGGGGTGGTGATGGACGGAGCATCTGAACCAATCAAACACTCACACCCAGTCAACAGATCTGGGTTTAATCTATCACCGTTCTTAAGCCCACTCTGCCAACCCAGTTCAGACATGGCCTTATGCAAATCAGTCTTACCCAGTGCCTCATGGGAACAGTCCAGCCCGAACTGCCAAGCCATGCCTTCCCTGGACTGGAAACAAGCTTCCTAGGACCGGTTTCTGGCATTCCAGCCATCTTCAGCCAGGCTTGCTTGATTCCAGTGGCAATGTGAAAAAGGGACTCACGTCTGAGCATACCCTGCCAACTTATGGAGAACAAAGCTGTACAAAAGGGGGTGGTGATGGACGGAGCATCTAAACCAATCAAACACTCACACCCAGTCAACAGATCTGGGTTTAATCTATCACTGTTCTTTAACCCACTCTGCCACCCCAGTTCAGACATGGCCATATGCAAATCAGTCTGACCCAGTGCCTCATGGGAACAGTCCAGCCCGAACTGCCAAGCCATGCCTTCCCTGGACCAGAAACAAGCTTCCTAGGACCGGTTTCTGGCATTCCAGCCGTCTTCAGCCAGGCTTGCTTGATTCCAGTGGCAAAGTGAGCAAGGGACTCACGTCTGAGCATACCCTGCCAACTTATGGCGAACAAAGCAGTACAAAAGGGGGTGGTGATGGACGGAGCATCTGAACCAATCAAACACTCACACCCAGTCAACAGATCTGGGTTTAATCTATCACCGTTCTTAAGCCCACTCTGCCAACCCAGTTCAGACATGGCCATATGCAAATCAGTCTGACCCAGTGCCTCATGGGAACTGTCTAGCCCGAACTGCCAAGCCATGCCTTCCCTGGAAAAGAAACAAGCTTCCTAGGACCGGTTTCTGGCATTCCAGCCGTCTTCAGCCAGGCTTGCTTGATTCCAGTGGCAAAGTGAGCAAGGGACTCACGTCTGAGCATACCCTGCCAACTTATGGCAAACAAAGCTGTACAAAAGGGGGTGGTGATGGACGGAGCATCTAAACCAATCAAACACTCACACCCAGTCAACAGATCTGGGTTTAATCTATCACCGTTCTTTAGCCCACTCTGCCACCCCAGTTTAGACATGGCCACATGCAAATCAGTCTGACCCAGTGCCTCATGGGAACAGTCTTGCCCGAACTGCCAAGCCATGCCTTCCCTGGACCAGAAACAAGCTTCCTTGGACCGGTTTCTGGCATTCCAGCCGTCTTCAGCCAGGCTTGCTTGATTCCAGTGGCAAAGTGAGCAAGGGACTCACGTCTGAGCATACCCTGCAAACTTATGGTAAACAAAGCTGTACAAAAGGGGGTGGTGATGGACGGAGCATCTAAACCAATCAAACACTCACACCCAGTCAACAGATCTGGGTTTAATCTATCACTGTTCTTTAACCCACTCTGCCACCCCAGTTCAGACATGGCCATATGCAAATCAGTCTGACCCAGTGCCTCATGGGAACAGTCCAGCCCGAACTGCCAAGCCATGCCTTCCCTGGACCAGAAACAAGCTTCCTAGGACCGGTTTCTGGCATTCCAGCCGTCTTCAGCCAGGCTTGCTTGATTCCAGTGGCAAAGTGAGCAAGGGACTCACGTCTGAGCATACCCTGCCAACTTATGGCGAACAAAGCAGTACAAAAGGGGGTGGTGATGGACGGAGCATCTGAACCAATCAAACACTCACACCCAGTCAACAGATCTGGGTTTAATCTATCACCGTTCTTTAGCCCACTCTGCCACCCCAGTTTAGACATGGCCACATGCAAATCAGTCTGACCCAGTGCCTCATGGGAACAGTCTTGCCCGAACTGCCAAGCCATGCCTTCCCTGGACCAGAAACAAGCTTCCTTGGACCGGTTTCTGGCATTCCAGCCGTCTTCAGCCAGGCTTGCTTGATTCCAGTGGCAAAGTGAGCAAGGGACTCACGTCTGAGCATACCCTGCCAACTTATGGTAAACAAAGCTGTACAAAAGGGGGTGGTGATGGACGGAGCATCTAAACCAATCAAACACTCACACCCAGTCAACAGATCTGGGTTTAATCTATCACTGTTCTTTAACCCACTCTGCCACCCCAGTTCAGACATGGCCATATGCAAATCAGTCTGACCCAGTGCCTCATGGGAACAGTCCAGCCCGAACTGCCAAGCCATGCCTTCCCTGGACCAGAAACAAGCTTCCTAGGACCGGTTTCTGGCATTCCAGCCGTCTTCAGCCAGGCTTGCTTGATTCCAGTGGCAAAGTGAGCAAGGGACTCACGTCTGAGCATACCCTGCCAACTTATGGCGAACAAAGCAGTACAAAAGGGGGTGGTGATGGACGGAGCATCTGAACCAATCAAACACTCACACCCAGTCAACAGATCTGGGTTTAATCTATCACCGTTCTTAAGCCCACTCTGCCAACCCAGTTCAGACATGGCCATATGCAAATCAGTCTGACCCAGTGCCTCATGGGAACTGTCTAGCCCGAACTGCCAAGCCATGCCTTCCCTGGAAAAGAAACAAGCTTCCTAGGACCGGTTTCTGGCATTCCAGCCGTCTTCAGCCAGGCTTGCTTGATTCCAGTGGCAAAGTGAGCAAGGGACTCACGTCTGAGCATACCCTGCCAACTTATGGCAAACAAAGCTGTACAAAAGGGGGTGGTGATGGACGGAGCATCTAAACCAATCAAACACTCACACCCAGTCAACAGATCTGGGTTTAATCTATCACCGTTCTTTAGCCCACTCTGCAACCCCAGTTCAGACATGGCCATATGCAAATCAGTCTGACCTAGTGCCTCATGGGAACAGTCCAGCCCGAACTGCCAAGCCATGCCTTCCCTGGACCAGAAAGAGGCTTCCTAGGACCTGTTTCTGGCATTCCAGCCGTCTTCAGCCAGGCTTGCTTGATTCCTGTGGCAAAGTGAGCAAGGGACTCACGTCTGAGCATACCCTGTCATCTTATGGCGAACAAAGCGGTACAAAAGGGGGTGGTGATGGACGGAGCATCTGAACCAATCAAACACTCACACCCAGTCAACAGATCTGGGTTTAATCTATCACCGTTCTTTAGCCCACTCTGCCACCCCAGTTCAGACATGGCCATATGCAAATCAGTCTGATCCAGTGCCTCATGGGAACAGTCCAGCCCGAACTGCCAAGCCATGCCTTTCCTGGACCGGAAACAAGCTTCCTAGGACCAGTTTCTGGCATTCCAGCCATCTTCAGCCAGGCTTGCTTGATTCCAGTGGCAAAGTGAGCAAGGGACTCACGTCTGAGCATACCCTGCCAACTTATGGCGATCAAAGCGGTACAAAAGGGGGTGGTGATGGACGGAGCATCTGAACCAATCAAACACTCACACCCAGTCAACAGATCTGGGTTTAATCTATCACCGTTCTTAAGCCCACACTGCCACCCCAGTTCAGACATGGCCATATGCAAATCAGTCTGACCCAGTGCCTCATGGGAACAGTCCAGCCCGAACTGCCAAGCCATGCCTTCCCTGGACCGGAAACAAGCTTCTTAGGACCGGTTTCTGGTATTCCAGCTGTCTTCAGCCAGGCTTGCTTGATTCCAGTGGCAATGTGAACAAGGGACTCACGTCTGAGCATACCCTGCCAACTTATGGCGAACAAAGCGGTACAAAAGGGGGTGGTGATGGACGGAGCATCTAAACCAATCAAACACTCACACCCGGTCAACAGATCTGGGTTTAATCTATCACCGTTCTTTAGCCCACTCTGCCACCCCAGTTCAGACATGGCCATATGCAAATCAGTCTGACTCAGTACCTCATGGGAACAGTCTAGCCCGAACTGCCAAGCCATGCCTTCCCTGGACCAGAACAAGCTTCCTAGGACCGGTTTCTGGCATTCCAGCCGTCTTCAGCCAGGCTTGCTTGATTCCAGTGGCAAAGTGAGCAAGGGACTCACGTCTGAGCATACCCTGCCAACTTATGGCGAACAAAGCGGTACAAAAGGGGGTGGTGATGGACGGAGCATCTGAACCAATCAAACACTCACACCCAGTCAACAGATCTGGGTTTAATCTATCACCGTTCTTAAGCCCACTCTGCCACCCCAGTTCAGACATGGCCATATGCAAATCAGTCTGACCCAGTGCCTCATGGGAACAGTCCAGCCCGAACTGCCAAGCCATGCCTTCCCTGGACCGGAAACATGCTTCCTAGGACCGGTTTCTGGCATTCCAGCCGCCTTCAGCCAGGCTTGCGTGATTCCAGTGGCAAAGTGAGCAAGGGATTCACGTCTGAGCATACCCTGCCAACTTATGGCGAACAAAGCGGTACAAAAGGGGATGGTGTTGGACGGAGCATCTGAACCAATCAAACACTCACACCCAGTCAACAGATCTGGGTTTAATCTATCACCGTTCTTTAGCCCACTCTGCCACCCCAGTTCAGACATGGCCATATGCAAATCAATCTGACCTAGTGCCTCATGGGAACAGTCCAGCCCGAACTGCCAAGCCATGCCTTCCCTGGACCGGAAACAAGCTTCCTAGGACCAGTTTCTGGCATTCCAGCCATCTTAAGCCAGGCTTGCTTGATTCCAGTGGCAAAGTGAACAAGGGACTCACGTCTGAGCATACCCTGCCAACTTATGGCGAACAAAGCGGTACAAAAGGGGGTGGTGATGGACGGAGCATCTGAACCAATCAAACACTCACACCCAGTCAACAGATCTGGGTTTAACCTATCACCGTTTTTTAGCCCACTCTGCCACCCCAGTTCAGACATGGCCATATGCAAATCAGTCTGACCCAGTGCCTCATGGGAACAGTCCAGCCCGAACTGCCAAGCCATGCCTTCCCTGGACCGGAAACAAGCTTCCTAGGACCGGTTTCTGGCATTCCAGCCGTCTTCAGCCAGGCTTGCTTGATTCCAGTGGCAATGTGAGCAAGGGACTCACGTCTGAGCATACCCTGCCAACTTATGGCGAACAAAGCGGTACAAAAGGGGGTGGTGATGGACGGAGCATCTAAACCAATCAAACACTCACACCCAGTCAACAGATCTGGGTTTAATCTATCACCGTTTTTTAGCCCACTCTGCCACCCCAGTTCAGACATGGCCATATGCAAATCAGTCTGACCCAGTGCCTCATGGGAACAGTCCAGCCCTAACTGCCAAGGCATGCCTTCCCTGGACCAGAAACAAGCTTCCGAGGACCGGTTTCTGGTATTCCAGCCGTCTTCAGCCAGGCTTGCTTGATTCCAGTGGCAAAGTGAGCAAGGGACTCACGTCTGAGCATACCCTGCCAACTTATGGCGAACAAAGCGCTACAAAAGGGGGTGGTGATGGACGGAGCATCTGAACCAATCAAACACTCACACCCAGTCAACAGATCTGGGTTTAATCTATCACCGTTCTTTAGCCCACTCTGCCACCCCAATTCAGACATGGCCATATGCAAATCAGTCTGATCGAGTGCCTCATGGGAACAGTCCAGCCCGAACTGCCAAGCCATGCCTTCCCTGGACCGAAAACAAGCTTGCTAGGACCGGTTTCTGGCATTCCAGCCGTCTTCAGCCAGGCTTGCTTGATTCCAGTGGCAAAGTGAGCAAGGGACTCACGTCTGAGCATACCCTGCCAACTTATGGCGAACAAAGCGGTACAAAAGGGGGTGGTGATGGACGGAGCATCTGAACCAATCAAACACTCACACCAAGTCAACAGATCTGGGTTTAATCTATCACCGTTCATTAGCCCACTCTGCCACCCCAGTTCAGACATGGCCATATGCAAATCAATCTGACCGAGTGCCTCATGGGAACAGTCCAGCCCGAACTGCCAAGCCATGCCTTCCCTGGACCGGAAACAAGCTTCCTAGGACCGGTTTCTGGCATTCAAGCCGTCTTCAGCCAGGCTTTCTTGATTCCAGTGGCAAAGTGAGCAAGGGACTCACGTCTGAGCATACCCTGCCAACTTATGGCGAACAAAGCGGTACAAAAGGGGGTGGTGATGGACGAAGCATCTGAACCAATCAAACACTCACACCCAGTCAACAGATCTGGGTTTAATCTATCACCGTTCTTAAGCCCACTCTGCCACCCCAGTTCAGACATGGCCATATGCAAATCAGTCTGACCCAGTGCCTTATGGGAACAGTCCAGCCCGAACTGCCAAGCCATGCCTTCCCTGGACCGGAAACATGCTTCCTAGGACCGGTTTATGGCATTCCAGCCGCCTTCAGCCAGGCTTGCGTGATTCAGGTGGCAAAGTGAGCAAGGGATTCACGTCTGAGCATACCCTGCCAACTTATGGCGAACAAAGCGGTACAAAAGGGGGTGGTGTTGGACGGAGCATCTGAACCAATCAAACACTCACACCCAGTCAACAGATCTGGGTTTAATCTATCACCGTTCTTTAGCCCACTCTGCCACCCCAGTTCAGACATGGCCATATGCAAATCAATCTGACCGAGTGCCTCATGGGAACAGTCCAGCCCGAACTGCCAAGCCATGCCTTCCCTGGACCGGAAACAAGCTTCCTAGGACCGGTTTCTGGCATTCCAGCCATCTTAAGCCAGGCTTGCTTGATTCCAGTGGCAAAGTGAACAAGAGACTCACGTCTGAGCATACCCTGCCAACTTATGGCAAACAAAGCTGTACAAAAGGGTGTGGTGATGGACGGAGCATCTAAACCAATGAAACACTCACACCCAGTCAACAGATCTGGGTTTAATCTATCACCGTTCTTTAGCCCACTCTGCCACCCCAGTTCAGACATGGCCATATGCAAATCAGTCTGACCCAGTGCCTCATGGGAACAGTCCAGCCTGAACTGCCAAGCCATGCCTTCCCTGGACCAGAAACAAGCTTCCTAGGACCGGTTTCTGGCATTCCAGCCGTCTTCAGGCAGGCTTGCTTGATTCCAGTGGCAAAGTGAGCAAGGGACTCACGTCTGAGCATACCCTGCCAACTTATGGCGAACAAAGCGGTACAAAAGGGGGTGGTGATGGACGGAGCATCTGAACCAATCAAACACTCACATCCAGTCAACAGATCTGGGTTTAATCTATCACCGTTCTTAAGCCCACTCTGCCACCCCAGTTCAGACATGGCCATATGCAAATCAGTCTGACCCAGTGCCTCATGGGAACAGTCCAGCCCGAACTGCCAAGCCATGCCTTCCCTGGACCGGAAACAAGCTTCCTAGGACCGGTTTCTGGCATTCCAGCTGTCTTCAGCCAGGCTTGCTTGATTCCAGTGGCAATGTGAGCAAGGGACTCACGTCTGAGCATACCCTGCCAACTTATGGCGAACAAAGCGGTACAAAAGGGGGTGGTGATGGAGGGAGCATCTAAACCAATCAAACACTCACACCCAGTCAACAGATCTGGGTTTAATCTATCACCGTTCTTTAGCCCACTCTGCCACCCCAGTTCAGACATGGCCATATGCAAATCAGTCTGACCCAGTGCCTCATGGGAACAGTCCAGCCCGAACTGCCAAGCCATGCCTTCCCTGGACCAGAAACAAGCTTCCTAGGACCGGTTTCTTGTATTCCAGCCGTCTTCAGCCAGGCTTGCTTGATGCCAGTGGCAAAGTGAGCAAGGGACTCACGTCTGAGCATACCCTGCCAACTTATGGCGAACAAAGCGGTACAAAAGGGGGTGGTGATGGACCGAGCATCTGAACCAATCAAACACTCACACCCAGTCAACAGATCTGGGTTTAATCTATCACCGTTCTTTAGCCCACTCTGCCACCCCAGTTCAGACATGGCCATATGCAAATCAGTCTGATCGAGTGCCTCATGGGAACAGTCCAGCCCGAACTGCCAAGCCATGCCTTCCCTGGACCGGAAACAAGCTTCCTAGGACCGGTTTCTGGCATTCCAGCCGTCTTCAGCCAGGCTTGCTTGATTCCAGTGGCAAAGTGAGCAAGGGACTCACGTCTGAGCATACCCTGCCAACTTATGGCGAACAAAGCGGTACAAAAGGGGGTGGTGATGGACGGAGCATCTGAACCAATAAAACACTCACACCCAGTCAACAGATCTGGGTTTAATCTATCACCGTTCTAAAGCCCACTCTGCGACTCTAGTTCAGACATGGCCATATGCAAATCAGTCTGACCCAGTGCCTCATGGGAACAGTCCAGCCCGAACTGCCAATGCATGCCTTCCCTGGACCGGAAACAAGCTTCCTAGGACCGGTTTCTGGCATTCAAGCCGTCTTCAGCCAGGCTTTCTTGATTCCAGTGGCACAGTGAGCAAGGGACTCACGTCTGAGCATACCCTGCCAAGTTATGGTGAACAAAGCGGTACAAAAGGTCGGTGGTGATGGACGGAGCATCTGAACCAATCAAACACTCACACCCAGTCAACAGATCTGGGTTTAATCTATCACCGTCCTTTTGTACCACTTTGTTCGCCATAAGTTAGCAGGGTATGCTCAGACGTGAGTCCCTTGCTCACTTTGCACTGGATTCAAGCAAGCCGGGCTGAAGACGGCTGAAATGCCAGAATCCGGTCCTCGGAAGCTTGTTTCCGGTTCAGGGAAGGCATGGCTTGGCAGTTCGGGCTGGACTGTTCCCATGAAGCACAGGGTCAGACTGATTTGCATATGGCCATGTCTGAACTGGGGTGGCAGGGTGGGCTAAAGAACGGTGATGGATTAAACCCAGATCTGTTGACTGGGTGTGAGTGTTTGATTGGTTTAGGTGCTCCGTCCATCACCACCCCCTTTTGTACCACTTTGTTCGCCATAAGTTGGCAGGGTATGCTCAGACGTGAGTCCCTTGCTCACTTTGCCACTGGATTCAAGCAAGCCGGGCTGAAGACGGCTGAAATGCCAGAAATCGGTCCTCGGAAGCTTGTTTCCACTAAGTAATGTATGCAACATGTATTTTTAGATACAGAACTTACATTCATGAGAATGCATTTATAGTCTTTTGTTCTTAATGCAAAGGCCATCGGGCTTGCAGTTATCTAGTGAGTGATAGTAAGGAGGAAAGAAAGTATACCTGGATTAGAAGGGCACAATAACTTGCCATTCATTTTCATTCCTTTAAACTGTGGCTTGATTGCAAAAAAGATGAACTTTAAGCTCCTCTTCAATAGTGTTCTTTAGAAATAAAAACAAACTAACATTAGAACTGTTTCCACCTACCTGCAAAATAAACAAGCATTTGCAATACAATAGGCCTCGAATTAGTTAAATGCAGAAGTTAAAGTAATACGGTGGACAACTTTTTTTGCTATTTATTCACTTTTGTAATAATGGTGACACGCCGCGTGGCCGCCATTACTGTAAAAGTCAATATATAAAAACTAAATTAAGTTAAAAAAAGTTGTTTGCCCGCCATATTACTTTTCCATTTGCAAAGCCTCTGCATTTAACTAATGCGAGAACTAGTGCTTTGCAAATGCTTATTAAATACAGTGCCCGGTGACCTAAAGAACCTTGAGGAATGTGGCATCTTGTCGTCTTTAACCCTCTGAACTCGAACTGCTTCGCAGTTTTGGAATGACTAAAATTCATCCTTTAAGATTTTTCAACTATCCTGTTGGCCTGAGACCGTCCTGAGAAACAACGCTGCCCCCCTTTCGTTTATATTGTCATCGTCCGACCTGTCAATTGCACCTGCTGCGTTTCTGACATTAGTAATTAAACATGGTCTCTAACCTGTGAACCTTCTGCCGTTGTGCCATTTTGAATGTCCGCTTAAGTTTAAGACTCCAGGTCGTCTTCCTTTCTTATAAGTCCTATGGTGAGATTTGCCCAGTAACTAGAAGCCAGTGCGCATTTACACTTCTCTAGACTGTCACGAGATGCAGGCCTGATGCCACCCTTTACTTTGGAAACAAAACCACGTCTGAACACAACACAATAATGCTTTAATGTCTGAGATTTTGCATCAGATGTACACAAGACCTGCAGGAGTGCGGGTCTTTGTACTTGTCTTTAAATTATGGACGCCTGTGATACTGCAGACACATTTTTTGTTACAGTTTCTACATCGTAGGTTCTTCATTGAAATTCATAAACACTCCAGTAGTCCAGCCCCCAGATGACCTTTTAAAATAAATATTTTATTTAAAAAAAAACAAAAAAATAATGAGCACATGAACGCTATCCTTGCCGAATTTCACATGCTTTCTTTATATGTAAACTCACCTAATACATAGGCGCGGCTCGCCAAAGTCAATTCTTTCAATATTGTAAGCTTTTCGTAAGTAGTGCAGTACTCCGCCTGTGCTGCGCTGCTCACCGAAAGCATATAATATTGAAAAAATGACCTTGGCAAGCCAAGCCGAAGAAAATTAAGGCAGGGCCACCATCGTTAAAGATGAAGGCGAGCCATGCGCAGGGAGTAAGTCGAAAGCGGGAGAGCTTATCGTGCCTCCTGCAACAGCAGCTAGCTGGTCATTTATGAAATAGTGCTCGCAGACTGTAAATGAAGCATACTGGGTAACAACACATGTAACAGGGGCTGTTCTTATGGGAGGTAACAACAGGAGAGATGGAGGTACTAAGGAGGACTACTAAACCTATTGAGGAATCAAAACCCACCATTGACAAAGGATAGGAGGAGGAGGCAATTGTAAAGATGGGTGGAACATGGGTAGAGCTTATTGCCCATATAATGAATACTGCATGTCTCGAAGAGACAGCACAAGTGCTGCCTGGGCAAGACCAAAAAATATTAACAAGTCCCAAGGGAGAAATGTAGCTCACATGTTATTTTTCACATTTTGAATTCTAAATATATCTGTTGAAGTCAGGATAATCTTTTACTTTCCATTTAGGGTCCCTAACTTCATGAACAGCTCAGACGCTAATATGCCAGTAACATGCTATTTTTGGAATTACAATGTTTGGTGGACAGCGCTGAAACTTTTCAGACACTCATCCCCAATCACTAATAGATCTGGGTTGAATCCATCATCGTTCCATAGCTCACTGTGCGACCCCAGTTCAGACCCAGCCATATGTAAATCAGTCTTGACCCTGTTCCTCATGGGAACAGTTCAGCCGAAACTGCCAAGCCAGGTCTTCCCTGGACCTGGAAACAAGCATCCTGGGACCGGGTTTGGGCTATTACCACTCATCAGCCAGGCTAGCCTGAATCCAGTGTCAAAGTGAGCAAGGGACCCACGTCTGGGCATACCCTGCCAATGTAAGGTGAACAGAGCAAACACAAGGAGATGATGGACGAAGCATTGAAACTTTTCAACACTCACCCCCAGTCACCAAAAGATCTGGGTTGAATCCATCGTCGTTCTTTAGCTCACTTCGCCACCCCAGTTCAGACTCAGCCATTTGCAAATCAGTCTTGACCTGTAGTCCAGCCCAAACTGCCAAGCCAGGTCTTCCCTATACCGGAAACATGCATCCTGGGACTGGTTTTGGGGTATTATCCCTGATCAGCCAGGCTTGCTCGCTGTAGCACTAGAATGAAGCTAGCCTGGCTGATGAAGGACAATTCCCCAAAACCGGTCCCAGGATGCTTGTTTCTGGCCCAGGGAGGACCTGGCCTGGCAGGTTGGGCTGGATTGTTCCCATGAGGAACAAGGCCAAGACTGATTTGCATATGGCTGGGTCCAAACTGGGGTGGCATAGTGAGCAAAAGAACAATGAATTAAACCCAGATCTGTGACTGGGGATGAGTGGTTGAAAAGTTTCAGCACTTCGTCCATCATCTTGATGTGTTTGCTATGTGCGCCCTAAGCACCCCAACGTGGTTCCCTTGCTCGCTATGCCACTGGATTCAAGCTAGCCTGGCTAATGAGTGGTAATATCCCAAAACCGGTCCCAGGAGAATATGGCTGTTTACAACGCATGCGAATACATTGCATGCCTTTACAGCTTGGTTGTTACGACTGCGTTGTTACCACGTGTACCATTACATCGCAAGTCGTTACAACGACTTGCTGTAGGGGCGCGCTGGCCTTAGGAATAGTATTATTTACTATTCCTACTCCAGTCTGTGCAACAGCAGGGAAGGTGTTGGATTGTATATCCAACACCAGCGCGCCCCCTACAGCGGGTTGTTGTAACGACTTGCGATGTAATGGTACGCATGGTAACAACGCGGTCGTTGTAACAACCACGTTGTAAAGGTACCACGTTGTGGAGACAGCGTTGTAAACACTGTTTCCCATTCCAGGATGCTTGTTTCCGGTCCAGAAGGGACCTGGCCTGGCAGTTCGGGCTGGACTGTTCTCATGGGGTGGCATAGTGAGCAAAAGAACAATCTATTAAATGGATTAAACCCAGATCTGTGACTGTGGGTGAGTGGTTGAAAAGTTGCAGCACTCCGTCTATCATCTTGTTGAATCTGGTTTACAGTCTTCAAGATGCTGCCAATAGCCATCATATTAGCAATCTGAATTGGAAAATATACAAGCTACAGCCATCAGCCTACTTATTATCACTACACAAATGCCTTAAGCAATACAAACCACCGGTTACACCATTATTAAATATACATGGTTATATACATGTTATAATATGTTGGTTTACGTTACATAAACTGTTTTGAAATGTCAAATTCAGCCACACATCTTGCTATTTGTGGAATACCGCTACTCATAGATTTAGAAACATTCATAAAACTCACACAGATGTATGTTCCCTCGCTTCCAAAACATATGCATGGGCTTAAATTTGTAGTTTGTCTGTATGGGTCTTGAGCACTGTTCCCTCTAAGCCCCGCGCGCGCACCTTCCCTGACGTCAGCGCGCACCACCTAGCGTGGAGCGCGCACACAGGACGTCGCTAGAGAGTCGCGCCGCCCGCCGCTTTTAAAAAGCGAGCGGCGCGAACATGAGGCACTTTTCTATGTGGTGGCGGCGGGCGTGAGGAGTGTGGACTGCAGGTAAGGAGGCAGGGGGGGGCTGGTGGCGATTATGGTGTTTGCAGACTGTGGCCTTTTGTTTAACGGGCTCCGATTAACAGCAATACTTAAACAAAATGCCACAGTCTGCCAAGCGCTTTACTAACAAAAGCGTAGACACTTTCACAGCGTGTGCTAAAGTACACGCTGTGTTTGGAAAGTGTCTACGCTTTTGTTAGTAAAGCGCGGTCAGACTGTGGCATTTTGTTTAAGTATTGCTGTTAATCGGAGCCCGTGAAGGGGCTCTGATTGTCAGCAATATTTAAACAAAAGGCCACAGCTGTTGGGGAAACGAGCGGAACAGAAGGGACACAGGACAGAAAGGCACAAAATCGAGACAGAAAGGCACAAAAACGAGTGGGACACAGGACAGAAAGGCACAAAAACGAGACAGAAAGGCACAAAAACGAGTGGGACACAGGACATAAAGGCACAAAAACGAGACAGGAAGGCACAAAAACGAGTGAGACACAGGACATAAAGGCACAAAAAACGAGTGGGACAGAGGGCAGGAGGGCACCAAAAACGAGTGGGGCAGAGGGCAGGAGGGCACCAAAAACGATGGGACAGAGGGCAGAAAGGCACCAAAAACGAGTGGGACTGAAGGTCACCAAAAACGAGTGGGACAGAGGGCAGAAAGGCACAAAAAATGAGTGGGACAGAGGGCAGGAGGGCACCAAAAACGAGTGGCATTTGGCGCCGCAGACACGCGAGGTTCGGTTCCTGGCGCACATAGCCATGGTTGCAGCGCACAGAGACCCTCCACTGCCGCACACGGAGGAAAAAAATTAGAGGGAACATTGGTCTTGAGTCTATACTTTCAGGAGAATCAATATTTAAATAGGTATGAAAATTGGTACCTTCTTTGAATCATATTTTCCACACATGGGATCCTGTTTCTATAGCAAGGCTCCTTTCTACACCCACCAAGGAAAACAGACTACACATATACTTTCTCACCCTTTCTGCATTACACTATTTTGGTAGAAAAATAGGAGTGCAGATAAGTGGAGAAAGGCATTTTAAATATGAAAATCTACATACCTAGGAAAGGTTTAATGAATAGGGCCTTTTTAGGTCTCGCCTACGCAGCGCACATGCCCTGCCTAGGCAAAAAAGAACTTTAGCAATCGCTTCGGCTTTTCAGCCACAAACATGCACGTATTCCATTGCCTTCAATGGCAACGCGTGCACGTTTGGCGATTCACTTGCAGGAGTGCGCAGCGCCATATGGTAGCAATTATCGCTCCTGGCGCTGCTCACTTTTGCCGAACTTTAGCTCAGAAACGAGCTCCACCTTAGGGCTCGCCTCCTCCTGACAGCATCCTGAGGGTTGCCCATCCCCCGTCCAGAAGTTCAATTTACTAATTCCACAGTAAGTTTTGCCTTGTCATTTATTTAATAATTTTATAACCGTTTAAAGATTTCGTTGGCCCATGACCTGCTTGCCAGTAAGGAGGGTCCTTCGCTCCAAAGCCGTTAATACTGCTGCGCGTGCTCCACTGCAGTCAGTGGTGAAGCCATAAGACACTTCACAGGCTGGAAACTTCTATTCGAGGGCTGGGACAACAAAGTCTTATTCATGGCAAGTTCTAGCTGACAACTTCGAATTCATGATCTGGCTCTCGTTTGGATCAAGCTAATGATTTGGCAGTTGAAGGGGCGTTCGAGACGCGTGAGTGTCTGCTTTCAAATGGAACGTGTTCTGTGCAGTGAAGCTTTCTTTGCACAGTATTCTTTGTAGCAGCGTTGAGTGTGCACAAAGGCATTCCTTGGATTGTTTGTTTGCAGACGGGAGAGGAGGCTGCACAAAACAATGGCCAGATTATTATCCAGTAACATTTCATGTTGCCCTGATGTTGTAACTGATTTGGAATATTCTTGTTTGTATCTAGGATGCGTTTTTGGCCCTCTGCAAATGAAGAAAATATCTTCATCTTACGAAGAGCGGCGCAAGCAAGCTACTGCTATTGTTTTGCTGGGTGTGATCGGAGCAGAGTTTGGTGCCGAAATAGAGCCCCCCAAATTGCTAACCAGGCCTCGAAGCTCGAGTCAAATACCTGAAGAGTTTGGGCTCACAGCCGGCGGTTTGAATTATTCGTTGGCTAGGCATACCTGTAAGTACTCATCGTTCTATTAGTTTTTAAAACTTCAATAGCCACTGTTGTTACAGCAGGTGTAAGAAAATGTGATGTTTTATTTCACGTTGTTACTGTTTTTTAGGGTCAGAAGTAACTGCTGCATTTGACCACACTTACTAGAGATAGTTAATGTCTAAAAGCTCTATTCGGCAGCAGTGGACACCTCCAGCATCTCTCTGGGCTTGAGGCTGGCGCTGCTGCAGTACTCACTGCACCGATAAAAAATAAAATGGCAATGAGATTTTTCATTGCTATTTTATTTTTTCCTGTGTGGCTTGAAGGGGGTGGGGGGCAACACACCCCCGCCCTCGAGAAGAAACCACCTCTGACCCTGACTGCGTAATTATCTAATAATCTGTGGCATAAGGCCGTCAGTCTTACATCGCCAATCCTACTTGGAATGTGCAAAGGCTTTTCCTGTCCTTCTTGGAATGTGCAATGGTATCTAGCAGCTCCAATATGCCAAATTTCGGGATAACGGAAGTCTACCACTGATGTCGCAAAAGGCGCTACGTCCATCTTCTTAAGAAAGATCACAAAAAAACCCTCAAGCTGTTTCCCTCTTGTCAGGTGCATATCCAAGAGCTATTGAAAGGTTGTTGGGCAACTAGAATGCATTCGCTTATTATTGATTTTTTCCTCTTAACCTCTTATGAAGGGTCCTTTCCACCCAGGTGTTTCAGCAGGAAATCCATATTTCCTTGCTTAGGGTTACACAGAGGGAGCTTCTTACACAGAAAACTCTCCACCCAGTCTCTTAAAAAACCTTTCAAAAAGTAACAAAGTTTGAATAATTATCCAAACTGGGGTATTCTGCAGACACCAGTGGCATAATCCAGGCTAATAGCACCGGCTAGCGAAATTAGAAAGCCCACCTTTGCTCAGCCCACTGCAAACTGTCCAGTACAAAATGCAAAATGTACTGTAAGCCCATCCAGCAATTCTTTCATCTTAGTGGGATATCCAGAGAACCTTGATGTACTACAGTTAACTGTTGTGAGATCATACATTCTGTCGGGAAAGTCATGCTTTAACAGAATATTTTCTGATCAGAATTTAATACATTCTTGATTTTGTTGTTGGGAGACTACTGGTAAATCTACACATATCAAAATTGGTTCGTCAGAGATGCTGACCTTGTAGACCTCCAAATGTTTGATGCAGTGAAAACTCCTGGAGTTTGTTTCTGGCTTGCCCTAGGTGTGTGCAACACCTTCTGGCAGCTAGCATATCCTTAAACAACAGTATACATGTGTACGAGGTAGGTGTCTGCAAATAATGACCACAGAAAGAAGGAACAAGTCTTTCAGCATAAAAAACCTGTAAGGAGAAATGATTATCCTGGTAGCAGAATAAACAAGCATTGGCATAGCCAATAGGTCTCGCCTTTGGGGCCTTATAAGTGTTTAACCATGCAACAGTTAATGTTGTTGCACCAAGGACATTGTGCTACATAACTAAATACTTATAAGGTCCCAAAAGCGAGACCTATTGGCTATGCCAATGCTTGTTGAGTTTGTGATCATGTACAGTCTCAAGCACGCTGGAGTTGTCATTGGGTGGTGTGAGGTACAAAGTTAGCAAATTAAATAACTAAACAAGCAACACCACATAAATGTCCGAACTATGGTTTACTAGACTCATGTAGAGTTATTTAGCTTTGGAGGTTTTAATGCTAAAATATTCTACATGAAAGCAGCTTTGAAAAAGATAGTTTTGAGATGCATCGTTTTGATGGATTTCCTGCAGATGTCAACAAAAACTAAACAAATATAATTTCAGATTTAAGGTTTACATTCTTTATATAAAGTGTAAAGTATGATATACAATAACATTTAGAATTATTAAGCTCTTGTATGTGTCCACTAAAATGTTTCACATTGAAATACTTATCACCAAAATATTTTCACAACAGTTTTTTTTGTTTGTAAAAGGTCATTATAGGTTTGCGAGTGTATTTATAATGTTAGGCCTTTCATTTGTTTTTATTTTTTCAGAACTAGCAGCAGCTGTGAAGAATATACATAACACTTAGTATTTAAACAGGTTTATATTTATTGACATGAGGAAAGTAACAATTAACAAGTTTAAAGAAAAACATTGACAGTTTTGCAGAAGTACGTCCATTTTATACCCTTTTCAACCTTCTTCCTAACTTATCAATGTAGCTATAATGCAGCTTGCAAAAAACAAAATGTGTTTTTTTAGGAATAGACAAATGGATATAATTCAGAACTTTACCAAACATTATATTCTTGAACAAAGTGCAAATAATCAGTGCCTAAGAATAACAATGGGAGCATCTGACAACATCTATTGATATAAATAACTTAAATCAGTGTTTGCTTTAACGACCTGTGCACTTCTGGACATAAAATCAACACATCTAATCTGGTCTGAATACATTACTGTCAACAAAAGCAATTAACAATATTTTTTAGAAATGGCTTTGGTCCTAAACCAACCTAAATTCAAACAACTGTCATCGTCTGAATATTGATAGTAAAACCAATGTGTCCACTGTACAAATGAGCAGTACTACTAGCTGCTGCAGAAAAACAGATATACTAGGTTTTCCACCATTCAAATGTTACTTTAGGAGTTCTTGTGGGAAGAAAAAAATAACATGAAATATTAAGTACACATCAAATTAATGACTTATGTTTATGTCACTAAGATTGCTAACATGATTTGGATCTTATTATGTATTGCAACATATTAGAATATCTACTTTGGAAATATTGTTCTTAATTATATTTTGGATGCAATTAAATTGAGGAAAAAGTATGTTACTGATTATTTTGTTGTCTTAATCTATGCAAGATTGTTATATCACATTTGAAATATTTTTTAGCCTTCTTAAGTTTTGAAATGGCTGTTAATGTGCGTTTGATCATTTTATGATATAACCTTTTACTATTTTACATAATTTCTCATGATGTATATTTTCAATGATGTTTTAGGTGAGATCGGATGACTTTTTACTCTTTTTCCTTTTATACGATGTACAATGTATGTCTTTTTAAAGTTGTGTTTTTATGGTCATTATTATGGCCGAATAAAGGCTATTGACTGATTGATTGTTAATGTCTCTGAGACATTTTTTAGATCTCATAATGTATTGCAATGTATTAGTATATATATTTTGGAAATAGTGGTCCATAGCAGCCTTGGAATGTGAATGACTCCCTGCATTTCTTTTCAAAACATGCGTAAATACTTTAGAAGTTCAGTAAATTTAATCTAGCATTGTTTAGTCAATGTCTTACGATTAACATCTAACTGATACAATGGTCTATTATGCATGGGTCACATATTGTGTTATTTAGAATGCTGACACATTGGCAGAAAACAAAAGCAGAACTAATTAGCAAAAACAGACTTACATTAATAACCAATAGTGAACAACTAAATGTAGTTTACAATAATTAAATTAGCTGTTTTCAGAAATATGCCATTAGATTTTAATACAGTGCAGTATATCCTTACCTTTCATGTGCCACATGCTTATAAAATGATTAAACACTTGTCAGAGAGTGATTCTTTTTCATTTGGTTCCGAGCAAGTCAAAGGTTTAACACAAATGAGAAAACATACATTTAAAAGGAACTGTTAAACATTTCCAAAATTATTCTGTGTTTAACCAGATGTTTTAGAAAATTGTTTTTATATGCTAGCTTCTTTGGGGATTTACGTAGCTTGGCAACCTGTATAGTTAGTTCAGTTCTATTGACATAATCATATAACAAGAATATAGGACTTAGGAAGTGCCTTGCTCTTTTAATTTATATACATAATTTGGTAGAGAACTACTTGCAGTATTAACAGATTACTTCTTATTTATTGGAAATGCCAGAGTGAAAGGTACACAGTAGCCACCTTCATCAGAAATTGGACTAGTATCCACAACTATGAGACCTAAAACAGTCAGATTATAATGTAACACTAGGTAACTCCACTTTCTAGGTAGCCTTCCTCCACCTCCAAATGTTCTTGAATTGTAGATCACCTTTTTGCAGACAGTTATGAAATGCTGACACCCTGACTGTTTGGGAGACGTTCTATAAAGTGCTATCACAAATACGTTCACTATATAGTTGTGCACTTTTTGTGCTGCAATTAAAGTACCCACATGGTTGGGACTCAAATATGTGATGATTCAAACAAATAAACAATGATAATAGAAATACAAATTAAGGTAGGTATGTTATACACAGAGAATCAATATTTAACATTTGAATTGGGAATCATGTGTATAATAACCTAAAGTAAAAAATGAATATTATTTGACAATGATATGATCAAAAAGACTACAATTTGTCAAAGGCGCACTAAATAATGTGTATAATATGTGCCGGTAGAACTGCAAGTTATTATTGTAACCTTACAAATGAGCTAAATTGACATATATAATTAAAAAGTACACCCAATGAACATTTAATTTGTCCAAGGTGTATAATTTCTGTACATAATTCAAAGGTTCCAGCCTTTCACTTTGACAATCTTTGGCAGTTATCGATTTGGTTACAGTACGAAAAATAACTAAAATTAATAGCATGCACATATGGAGTTGGTAACTGGTAAATTACACAAGTGATCCTGGTCATCACTTAATGGTAGAGCTACTTCTGGCATGGCTTTTAGTTCCCCTAGCTCCAACCGTGCTCATCCTGGATCCAGGGGTCATGAAACAGTGGCAGGAATCTAAACTAAATATGCTTCTCAGGGTACATTTAGATTGTGTAGTTTCCATGCCTTGTTTTTTCACTAGCGGCACTTAGCATCAGACACATAGGCCGTTAACATGCTAATGGTGGGACACATGGCAAAACCTGTAATATCATTTGGGAACAAAATGACCATGATGTCAGTTCCCCTACTTCTGGTATTTTGGTCATTAAACAGCTACACAAATAATTCGCAAAAAATATTACCAACACGTTAAAAAGAAATTATGCTTGAAAGAATCAACCATAATGTAAATATAATTAAGCACAATAAAACAAATGTTACATGTTAACTTCCCACTGTAAATATACATAGACATTTGACTTTGTGAGAGAACCCAGGCTTTCGGAAAGGTGGTTTCCTCAATATTTAGAAACATATACAAATATTTCTTTATGGCAAAATATGCATCTCTCATAACCAAAATAAATATGTGCATTTGGGGATAAACACCCATTATTCCAGACATCTGTTCTTTGCTGTTTTTATATGTCTACATGTATTTATATCAAATACTCAAAAATAAATTATTATTCTACAAAATAGCTTCAAATTTGTTTAAAAATTATGCTCAACTACACCTTTCGGTTGACCATACAACTTGAACAAGTTAACAGCAGTTAATTGGAATAATCCAAAGCGAGAGTTAACATACAAATACAACATATAAACATCAAATAGTGTCCTAACACAAATAAGGAGGATAACTTTGTCTTCTCTACAATGATATATTTTCATATCTGTGCAAGGCATGCCCTTGCATTTTATAAACAAATAAGGATTTAACAGTACATCATAGGGCACTGTTTGCTATTTCTTAGTAGAATCATACTTAAAATGTTGGCATTTCCATTCAAACAGTCTGCATGCATCAATTTCAGTGTCATCGATGCAGTCGACTACCAGTGGATCTATGCTACCTTAGAAGCAAACACATTATACCAAGACAATACTTAATCTGTTGTTCAATCTTTGTAATCAAAATTGTATAAGTTTACTTTTCAAAGTAGTTGCAGCAGCAGTCATGCTAACAATATTTTGTGTACATGCAGTACAGCTTGAGCTATGCCAAATTTCATTAATTGCTACCTAATTTCTTTTGCAGATGGATCGTTTTTGTCAGTTTGTAAAGTGTGTCCTCTGTGGTTGTAGTAACAATAGCATGCCCTCATAAAATAATGGTGCCAAAATCTAGACTAAATTACACAATTACATTTTCAGATTCTACATTACTGTCTACACTGTTCTTAAGATGAAATTCAAAATCAAACTCCAAAAGTAGATGTCAATGCCATATAAGAACTGGTCAGTACCAATAACTATCCAAAGTATACAAAAAGGATGCCATTAATGATAATAATGGGAATACCAAATACTACAGGCATTTAAATTATGGAACATGACCATTTTATTCTCCTCTCTCACATGAACGCACATTCATTTTCAAATGAAAATGGTGCCATTCTTTTAGTATACATCCATCTTTTTATTCATAAAACACAGCATCTAAATATGAGCTACCACTCATTGCCATTGCTTTGTCATGAATTATCTTCCTATCACTCTGAAAACAATATGCCTTTCAAACGTTGGAGGGGCACTGTTAGCCTGCTTTGATTAGAATAAATAAACCTGTGATTTCCCCCACTTGCTTCCCCTTTGTATAATTAAATGCTCAGCCACACTGCAGGTTTTCATGGAGACCGGCTGACCAAGGTACAGACTGCAACATCTATTTTAGTATATGCCATTACCATATACATGTGAGATTCAGCCATTTACCTCTGTAAAGGCTTCTGAAGGAATGTAGCATGCTGTTTCACCAATGTAGGAGTAAAATGGATAAATACAGGTTTTCTCAAACGTGTTATGCAGACTCATATAGTTTTGTTTGTAGCTAAACGACTTATTTCTTATCAAGTTAACCAAAGAAGCAAATAGATGCAGGAGTAGCAACATGATCTAATATGCAACAACAGTTCAAGAAGAATGCCTAATATTTTAGATACAAAACCTGCCAGTATAAAAATATGCTGTGTAATACCGATCGACCACTACAGCTTAACAGAGTGTGAATGAAAATGGACACTGACCACTAAAAGGTGGATATAGGTACTGCCCACCTCCCTCCCACCAATATTCATTGTTGACATGCCTGAGTTAGAAATTCTAAAAGGAGTGTGGCTTTCTGAAAAGAAATCCTAATTTGAAAATGTTTTACTCATCTGCTTTTGAAGTTTCATGCTTAATCATGAGTCTGAATCATTTTAAGCCTGTCTAGACATTTGCTTGACTATGGTACTCATAAAATTACCTTAATCCCAAATATCTCTTACAAGACATAGATACTGGACGAGCCACTAAAATATATCCTTTAGGAGCAAACAAGGTCAACAATAAGGAATGCCATCAATGTTATATTGGTGGAAATATGTAAATGTAGCAAGGCAAGTGGAGCACACATTAGAATCGTGTAGGTATTTAAAAATACATGTTTTTGCAATATTTTAAAAAACTTCAAGGCACAAATGTACATAATCCTGTTATGCCTCTCCTGTTGCCATTTCTTCCAGTTTGAAAAGCTGAAACTGCTTTGCAACTCCAAACGCTGGGTAAGGGAAACGTATCATGCATTAGCTTGAAGTACATTTTCTTGTGCTTATTTGGACACAGTGGTCACATCAAAGTCTTTATTGATCAGGTGAAAAAAAAGTAACTTTTTCAATATCCAGTTCCGGAAGAATCATTATGCTGTAGACCACCATCCAGAGGAAGATAAAAAAGTACAGAAAATCTATGGTCTGGTGCCTTCTGAGGGGGTAGTTGTACCTTGAAGTGGCACTTACTGTTATCAAACCCTCTTGTAACAACCTGCAAAACA
Source organism: Lissotriton helveticus (assembly GCF_964261635.1). NCBI lineage: Eukaryota > Metazoa > Chordata > Amphibia > Caudata > Salamandridae > Lissotriton > Lissotriton helveticus. The sequence continues at coordinate 364,614,265 of NC_136070.1, forward strand.
GAAGGAAATATAGACATGAACATCAGCTTCACTTGCTACACACAGCATGAAACATTCAAGTCGACAGATGTTGTGGACCATCACACTTTCAATGCCTTGAAACAGGATATTATTGAAATGATCTGCAATAGCTGAGAGAGCAATTCTTTATTAGAAAATGTATATTTTGTAATAGACTGCAATTAAATGTAATCATGAGGTTGTTACATGCATGTCTAGGGAAAAGAAGGAAACACTTTGCGCACTAAAAGGTATTTAAGAAACGCTGCAGCATGTGCTTAGAAATCCATGGGGCTGTATTACAATAAGTGACCTGGGGGCGCAACGGGCATTTGCAACCGCTTTGCACACCCCCAGGGCACTTTGGTATTATAGAAGGAGGTGTAGACGCTTGTGCATCCCCTTCACTAATACCGATAGCGCTGGCGCACTTAAGGCGCAAGCGTTACCTTCAGAGGGTGTTCCCTCATTTGCATAGGGGTATGCCGAATGTAAATGAGGAAATTCCTTTGACACTGCGCCCATGCCATATCACAGACGCAGGTGCAGAGGCGAAGAAGCCCTCAGGAGGCGCACTGAGAGTGCGTCATTTAAAAGGTAGCGCACTGTCAGTGCGCCTCCTGAGAGCAGCCCTTTGCAGGGGGTAAAGGGGTCCCATGGACCCCCCAGACATCCTCTTGCAGGCGGGCGCAGTCACTGACTGGACCTGCCTACAAGGGGATCTGTATTCCCCTGTAAAAGTGCAGGCGGGTGCTGCCTGTACTGTGAAAACACAGAGCAGTTGCTCCATGTTTTCACATGAATGCGCTGCCTTGGGGGCAGCGTGAGTTTGCGGCTGCCCTGGGGCAGCACCTCCATCCTAGTAGGGCACATTTCATTTTTGCACCTGGCGCACCTAATAAAAGGTGCGCCTGGCACAAATAATGACAATGCATAATACGGCCCCAGGATGGCACTGAGCCCTCACTAGATTTCTGCTCGGCCTCCAGCTAAAACGCCAGGTCAGGAAAGAGAGATTAAAGTCTTATTTTGACAGAGAGCTACCAAGATTACCAAACTATGTAGATGTACCAGGTGGAAATGATTCTCTCTGCTAAAACTCCTTGCTCCCCCTGGACAGCCTAGTCTAGCAGTGAAAACTAAGTTGGTTGCTGCCACCCAGCTGCCATGGGATGCACCCTGCCAATCACAAATGCATGACAAGAGAAGGGTTACCATGGAGGAAATCTGCCACGCCAAATTTGGCAGGCTGAGAGATCATCTACTTCCACTTAATTGGGTAGCAATTCTAACACATAGTTTAGAAGTCGTGAGAGAATGAGGATGGAGGTGGTGATACCAGTTCCATAAGTTAAGCAGGGTAACTCCCACAGAACCTCTAAATTGCTTTGTAGCAGCAAACCCGATGAAGCTGTCTTGATAGAGGCCTACAATATTTACAACCAGTAAAGATGCATACCAATTAAGTCAATAAATGTAATAAATCAACAATTAAAATGTATGCACACATCTTTTGTTACTCCCATTTAGTCCTCTTTAGAGCCTATTCCTCCCTCCTTTCCATAATGAGACCCACAAACCGAAGCGTGAGTGGTATTGTGCAAATTAACCCATGTGAAAAAATTTCAGTCGTTTGTGGACTGTTGCAGCAGGGATGGAAACTGTGAAAAGGATGGGTCTCATTGGTCCCTAATTATCATATTCTGTTCACCGCATATTTTAAATAAAAAATGCAGACCTCGTTCACATGATCATCTTCACCTGACGTGCAAAAGAGAATTTTTTGCCACTTTTTTTTTTTACAGCACTCAATATTACTTGATAGACATTTCAAGGAATCCTTGGACCTTCATCCAGGGACTTTCCTAATACACACAGCATTAACAGATGTACTAACGTATATTGTACAAGATGTGATATTTTAACAAATTCCAAAAAACATGTAGGCTCACAATGTCCAGTGTATAGCGATCTTACATCTTCTCTGATATTCCATGCTCAAAAGTAACCTAATATATTAAAAATAAATATTCACAATAATAGTGCTTAATTTGAGCAGGCGCTTTGCGGTGATCAGCACCGGCACTTAATTGGTTTCCGGTGCTCGGCACCCCTAATTATCAACACGGTACTTACGACAGTCTACCACGTGGTGGCGCTGCTCATCTAATTTAGAGATGAGCTGAACAGCGGTTGTTTAGGAATACAATATACATTCAAATTGCTCATACCTGCCTCCCCAGCCATTCCTTTAGCTTTGGGAACCTGGAATAATCTGAGCTGTCACATTTACATGCAGAGAGATGGTTAGTAGTTGTTTTGGCAGCGATGATAAGGGGGATGGGTGGTGCAAGATGCAGTGGCTTCCTGGTCAGAGCCCTGGCACTTAATATTTTACAAATTAAGCACTGTAAACGTTGAGCGAAAATAGTACCAACTATTGTCTGGCAGTTCACTCTGAAAATAGTTCCAATAAAAACGTACAGGTAGCAGCAATGAGGCAAATGGCTGTACGCATGTAAATCGCCATTTGAACCAAACAATCAACTTTTAAATAGACTGATTAGATTATATCACACTACCAAACGAGCTGTTTTCAAACAATTCAAATCATATTTCTTTTTTCCAGTGATACCAATCATTATACCGTAACACACGTATAAGTTATTTGGAAGTATATATATGAGCCATACACATGCAAGTTGATTTTCTAATTGGGCCAGCCGTGTTTCTTTGACAGTTTACAGAGCCCATGGTTAACTATGTATTTGCAGAGAGATGGGAACGTTTTACGGATTCTGTTATAGTCTTTAATTGAAGCCTACAATCAACAAGTTGACGTTCAGCTAAAATAGGTTCAGCCGATGGGAGACAGTGTTTTTGTGAAAGAAAGCAATTTAAAACTATCAGGTGACATACATTTTGCCTAGTTCTAGGACCACTGTCAGGTGACATACATTTTGCCTAGTTCTAGGACCATGTCAATTCTGAGCGATAAAAGCAGCAATATATTTGTTCTAAACAAACTGCTTGCCTCTAAAATGCTCTGTAAATAGGAACATCACTACTCAACAAACCTCTAGTACCTACCAAAGGAGTTACCCCTGGACTGGGTTGTAACAAGATGACTCGGGGGGGGGGGGGTGCAGGGTTTAAAGGACTGGGATAATACTACTCAGTGTATTTGATACCACTGCTAAGTTTTCAATCCATTCCAATCTCTTCCTTTTCCTAATGAGAAAGTATTATCAGTGAATTACAATAAAGACAGAATTAAGGTACTGACTAAAGCCACTGTCCTGAGCACATTATGTTAGGTTATGTGTTTTTGTGTAACAAAGTGTTCACAATTTCCTTGTTTTTTTAAGTAGACTTCTTTTTGCGACTGACAACTTCCTGTAAGAAGTGGTACAAATGGTGCTTCCCTGACACATTGATGCAGCATATTTGGCCTCCTCTCTTATCATTTATCTTCCTCCGTTGGACCATCCGAATGACGGGTGAGGAGAGTTAGAATTTCATCAATCAATATCAGTTAACAGTGTCACCCATTTGGCTACACAGTAAAGACCAGGAATTGGTAACTATAGTTGAGAAGGTTTATTACAAATTAACAATCAAGTTCATGAATCTTAGTACTATGCTATAGAGATACAGAATAACAACAGAAAATCCCAATCTCTGGAATAAATTGAGGTGGACCAATATAAGGAAACTCAGAAGTTCAGTGAGAGCAATACAAAAGAGAAATACAAGGATATGATGTAAGAAGAGTCTCAGGGTTTCCCGTCCATACATTAGTAAATTTAATTCTTCTCAGTCAGAATCCAAGCTAAGAGCAAGGTTCTTACAATCCTAAAGAATCTACAAAATCAGGGAAATTCAATAAAGGAAATATGAACAAGGCAAGGAAAAATGAAGTAGGAATGTGTCAGCATTTCAGGTGATAAGTGTTAGCCTAAGCCACACTCAGGAAATAATCAAAAGGAAGCATAGAGATCTAAACTTCTCAGAGTCCAAAGGAAAGTATGATAAAGGGTCAGGACAAGTTCTGAAAGTGGTCTGAGGTGATTTTGAAAAGGGATCTGATCTTAGACAGTGTGAAAACTAAGTTATAATGCACAAGAGTCTCTTGGGCAACACCTCTCTGTACGCATCATCAGGAATTCATTATCCTCTTCTGTTCTCACGTTGCAGACTGAAACATTTGCAAAGTATCCCACACTGGATATGGGTACAACATTGTCTTCACACACACAGACTAGGTTGCAACATTGCTGAATAGGCCTTCCAGTTAAAGCTATGGCTCTCCATATTCCTTTTGTCAAAGTTCTTCTTCTCAGGCTCTCTCCTTCTACCACTAGTACAGTAATGTGTGTAAAGGGTGTGGCCTAACGGCTATAGTGGTCGACCTCGGAGCTGGGAAATTGGGTTTAGGTTTTGGCAGGGAGGCTCAACATCCTATTATTCTAGGCAAATCACTTAATCTCCCTGTGCCAAACAAAATGAATGTGTCCGCCTGGAACGCAACCAGTGGTTCTATAAAGTGCTCTGATACCTTCGGGTATCCCGAAAAAACATACAAAGAAAAGAAAGGTATCTATTCTCAAACTAACACTGCATGTGAATACCTGCAAGAAATGTCATGTTAGCAGAAATTGGAAAACAATATTTTATGCAGCTCAGCAAGCAGGCCTACTAAGGACAACTTAAAGTATTAACTCAATGATGCACATTTAATTTGTGTGTGCACATTTAAACACCAACAAATATAAGTCTAGTTACTTTAGATTCATATTATAAGTGGCATACAGGAAAATCTTAAATGTATACATGTAAGTATGTCTAGGAACTACATTTTAATGCAATATGTGATACATTTATGAGCACATTACATGAACCTAATTAGTTTTTAACAAATGATATTTCATAATATGAGGATAGTTTTGTTTCTCTTGAAGCGTCGGCATAGTAAATATCATGTAAGGTTAATTCACTTTATAGTGAGTACATGTCAACGAAGTAAGGATGGTTTATTTAGCAAGGCTTCAAGTAATATCTCTGTTGGTACGGTTAAAGCACACAATAAGAGTACATTCACTAATCCTACAGTAAATGCACTTTAGAAATAATGTCAAGTGCAACACTTATTTTAATATTGTTAGACCACACATGGGCTAAGTGCACATTCAAATATGTATGTTATGAAATTGAAACACAAGGAGATGATGGATGGAGCGCTGAAACTTTTCAGACACTCACTCCCAGTCACAGATCTGCGTTGAATCCATCATCGTTCTTTAGCTCACTTCGCCACCTCATTTCAGACCCAGCTATATGTAAATCAGTCGTCTTGACCCTGTGCCTCATGGGAACAGTCCAGCTCAAACTACCAAGCCAGGTCTTCCCTGAACCGGAAACAAGCATCATGGGACCAGTTTCAGGGTAACACCCCTCATCCGCCAGGCTAGCTTGAATCCAGTGGCAAAGTGAGCAAGGAACCCATGTCTGGAGATACCCTGCCAACTTAAGGCCAAAAAAGCAAACACAAGGAGATGATGGACGGTGCTCTGAAACTTTTCAGACACTCACCCCCAGTCACAGATCTGCATTGAATCCATCATTGTTCTTTAGTTCACTTCGCCACCTCAGTTCAAACCCAGCTATATGCAAATCAAGCTTGACCCTGTGCCTCATGGGAACAGCGCAGCCTAAACTGCCAAGCCAGGTATTCCCTGAACCGGAAATAAGCATCCTGGGACCGGTTTTGGGGTAATACCCCATATCAGCCTGGCCAGCTTGAATCCAGTGGCAAAGTGAGCAAGGGACCAACATCTGGGTATACCCTACCATCTTAGGGCCAACAAACAAACACAAGGAGATGATGGACGGAGCGTTGAAACTTTTCAGACACTCACCCCCAGTCACAGATCTGGGTTGAATCCGTCATCGTTCTTTAGCTCACTTCGCCACCTCAGTTCAGACCCAGCTATATGCAAATCAGTCTTGTCCCTGTGCCTCATGAAATTGTGACATATTTGTGATGTGTAAAGCATGGGTACATTTTCACTGTCCCAGGCATGTGGGTTACATAGGTTTTATGGTGAAAGTTTTCTCTGTGGCGGCGATTGATGCAGTGTTCCAGATCTTGCAACCTTCCAATCCAACAGTGAGTGGTAACTGTTCTATGGCTACTCCCGCTAGGTTGCTCTGCATGGCAGTTTGGGTCTGTTGCCATATGGTGAGCTATGCTTCCAAAACCAAGGGGTCTTTTGATTCCCGTTTGTCGAGTCTGGGGTCAGATATGGAGAAAAAAGTTGGAATTGTTGCATCCTCTTGTCACAAAAGGATTCTTGGTTGAAGCGAATGTGATTCTTGTCCACATGAAGCACACAGCATCAGAGGGAAGTTAGCTGCATGAATTTGAACGAAAGTGGAGCGCCAGTACCTGGATATCAATGGTCAATGCCCTGGAACCATGAGTGGAAGACTGGAATGCTGTCTGCAAAGAGACTACTGCTTCCAGCAGGCAGCAGGGAAAGAAAAAAAACAACCTGACCAGCGCTATATAAAACTCTTAAAATAAATAAATAAACGTTTCTGGGAAATAGGAATTCAGAAATGAAAACGGAGAAGCAAGAACAAATGGTGACGGTGTTGTCCATGGGCACAGAAATCTGGTAAATAACTTAATCAGTAAATACATATCTTTCATGAAAAAATAGTCATCAATTCCAGGACTCCCGCCTGAGTACTTGTACACTCAACACTTCAAAAAAATGTATTGATTGGAAATTGTTGACTTCAGTGTGAGATATATACAAAGTGAGGTATGTAAGGCATAGCACATTACAATTGTTATCCATATTTGATTTTTTTTCTATTTATATAGCGAATATTATAATGCTGCCCAGAATATAAAATATATTGCGCGTTTACAAACTGAAAATTGTAAATAGAATTTTCTCGGCATACTCACAAAAACGTTGTCAGTTTATGCTTACTTAAATGTTCTAATATTATAGAAACAATGTATTTGTGTGCGACACATGATAATTGTTTTGATGACTCGGTCGTCTACCATCTCTTAAGGCAAAATTACACCAATAGCTCAGCATTGGCTCAGCTCTGTATGTGAATTTTCTAACTTGCCCACATCTATGGAAATATGCCTTTTGCAGGAGAGAAAATAAGGACTGCAGGAACATAATAAGGCGTAGCACTTGAAACTGATGATAAAAGATGAGGATCTTTCATTCCATACCAGGGAAGAAGTATACGCAGACCTCTGACCAGCCTCTGTTTATTCCAAAATTGGCACAAATTCTCACTAGTTTAGTGTTCTACCCCATACCACGGGCGTAACGAAAAGTGAGGGGGCCTCCCTGCACGGTACTTAGGGGGGCCCCTCCGGGCTCAATCAGGAGCTCTCCCGGCCAGAGTTCAGTGCCGAGGGGACCCCTTGGAGCTAGGGCCCCCCCCCCGCACCGCGTGGGCTGCGGGGGCCTGTGTTACGCCCCTGCCCCATACACTGCCATTCATTAATTTCTTATAACCATGGAAAACTCAAGTCAATAGTCTTTAAAACACTTTTAAAGATATAATAGGAACAATAAAGCCTGCAGGTGCTTTTGTGCATTGTATTTAAATATTTTATAACGTACATGCGCCCTTACTCATACAGAAGTTCTGTGCATGTAGGGTAAGTCTGCTACGATGCATGGAGGTTTGGAACCAGCCCTTTTATAAGGGAAAAGGTGGTTGCCAGGTTAGCGCTTGCATTTTCACTGGCACTCTATGACCATTTGGAATCGGGGGAGAGGTCTACTAGGAACAGCTAGCTGCCCATCAGGTTCCTCAGTCATGTAGGCAATCATCATTAGTATGGGCCGCGCACCTGATCTTTACTTACTTTTAAAACTTTGAAAGGTGTGAAATAATATTTTTACAAACGCATTATTGCTGAAGATGAGGTGCCCTTGGCGGAGGCATGTACATAGGGGCCCTGTGTGTTCACACAATTGACTAGCACCATAGGGAAGTTAATAACAGCTCATTTCGGGTATAGGTATGCATGTAGTCATTACGATGCCCTTTTTGAATCACAGATGTTCTGACTTGGTCGGACTTCATCTGCATTCAGCTCCTATTTGCACTGGTGCACAAAGCTAGGTGTTTCACATTTGCAGAAGTAAATACTCAAAGATGCCCAACCCCAAATGCAGGTTGTGCATTCCTACAAGTTGAGTTTGCACAAACTGCATACTTGTACTTCCTCAAATGCTTTTTGAACGGCCCTTTAAATTTACTATGACATCAGAAGTAAGTGGTGTTGATAACTTTGTGAACATAAGAAGCACAGATTAACTGTTAGGTTTAATAATTCAGGGCTGGAGCATAATCAATGGACCGTGTCTTCTTCTTTTGCATGATACAGCCAGTAACCTTTGCGTTCACTTTGGTAGGATTCTCAACTCGAAAAAAAGCTAAAAATGGGATGCAACATAGGCCTATGTCTGCAATGACCTGGTGCACATCTAAAATATATTTTCCTCCTAAACCGGTTACCTCTGAAAGCAGTTAACAGTGCAGGTATGGCCACTCACCTCACTTGAGTGTTGACTCCTTCTACTAATTCACTCTTCTCATGTTTCAACCAATGAACTGTATCCTGCAATTCAAAAGAATTAGCTTGTATATGTATAAATCAGCAATTGTAGGCTTAAGTAATAACGCAACTAGACCCAAGTGATGAACCCATACTGCAGAGGGAGGGAAAAACACAAGCAAAGGAAGGAAACCCAGAGACGCGAACAAATGAATGGCAAAAAAATGGGGAGACAATGAAGTTAACTAATGGTAAGCAATGGAAAGGCTTTAGGGATACTGTAAGTTAACAATATGTCTTGCAACAGGCTAGGCAAGACCTAAAAATCAGGCAAGACGCTGTCTTGACTCTTCTTTTTTCCTTTATATCTAGAGGATCGTTTAGAGGCATATTCTACAAGTTGTGAACTATTTCAAATCAAATGTACAACTCAGAAAGCAAGCCAACATTAAATATTCATTGTTTCTTTATATTTCCCATAGGATATCTGAGTTGCTCTGCATTATATCGCAATGTAATAGAGTTAGAAAACTGGGCGCCCATAATATTCCAGTTGAGGGCTAGGAGTGTTATGCAAAGCTTTCTCTCCATAAAATGTAGGAAGGGGAAAGACCCAGATTCCATACTGCTGCCAGAGTATGCCATCCGTATGGTTCCAATATGGCCTGCAAACCACTGGAGAATTTATCAATTTTTGACATGCAGAAAAACAAAGATGAGACCGAACAAGAAAATGTCTCATTATTAAACCATGAAGTTAATGTAATATCTGTGGGCATGTTATATGTTAGCTTGGTGGTCAAGGAATATGTTATTCAAGTTAAAGACACTACCTATGATTGACTGTGTGGGAGGAAGAGAAGAGATGACAGGGGAAAAGTCTGTCTTTTCCATAAAATAGTAATAGGTGACTATCGGAGACTATCAACCCTCAATGTATAGCATACTCTAATTCTTCCCATTTTACCAAATATCAAATAGGCACAGTTTGGCTGTTTCGAAAATACTTTATGAATTTTTTATGATGATATGAATTCTCAAGTATACAAAAAAAGTGATGTAGTGAGTGCTTGAATTAATCACAGCAACTGGCAATTACTCAGGCCGAATCCCAATCCATCATTTGTTTGTACACCATGTCACCTCAGTTTGGACCCAGCTGTATGCAAACCAGTCTTGACCCTGCTCCAATTGGAACAGTCCAGCATGGCCAAGCCAGGTCCTCCTTAAACCAGAATACAAGCATCCCAGGACGGTTTGACCCTCGTTATGGGCTCCTCATCTGGGTACAGCTTGGTTCCAGTGAAACAGTGTGCATGGGATCCACATCTGGCATACCAGTTCCACTAAGGGTGACACACTAAAGCATACAAAAATGTTATGGATAGAATGCTTCAATTAATCTCAGCCATTGTTAATTACTCAGGCTGCATCCAAATCCAGCTCACCCTACCACTTAAATCAAGCTATACCTGGCTATTAAGCCCATAATAAGGGTGAAACCGGTTCTGGGTTGTTTGTATTCCCGTTCAGGGAAAACCTGGCCTGGCAGTTTGGGCTTGTCTGTTCCTATTGGAGTAGGGTCAAGGGTGATTTCCACATGGCTGGGTCCAAACTGTGGTGGCATGGTGGGTGAACAATGATGGAGTGGAATGCGGCCCTGGGCAATTGCCAGTGGCTTGGATTAATTCAAGCATTCCTTCCATCACCTTGTTGAATTTTCTGCCCTAAGTGCCACGGGTATGGCCAGACATGGGTTCTGTGCTCACTGTGCCACTAGAGTCAAGCTATACCTGGATGATAAGGCCATAATAGGGGCAAACATGTCACAAGTTGCTTGTTTATCGGTTCAGAGAGGACCTGGCCTGGCAGTTGGGGCTGCACTGTTCCAACTGGAGCAGGATCAAGGTTGATTTGCCTATGGCTGGGTCCAAACTGAGATGGCATAGTGGGCAAAACAAAATGAATTTGGATGCAGCCCAAGCAATTGCCAGTAGCTTAGATTAATTCAAGCATTCCATCTATCGCCTTAATGTTGTTGCTGATGTGAATTCTCAAGCGCCGAGATGCCTACGGGTAGTCGCGTGCTATATAGGTGCGTAATTATCATTTATCAAGCATCTATAAACATCCCAGTGCTTACCTTTCCATCTGCTATATGGTCATGGCGTCGGTAATGAATGCTGGTGTCACTCTGACTTGTCCTGAAAAGTAGACCAAAATATCTTCAGTTCACATATCCAAATATAACAGTGTAAGCATAAATTTTTTTAAATCGGCAAATAATTGGAACCATTACTTCTCCCCCCAGAGACAAAAAGGTAAACCAACATGGAACCTCCTATGAGAGTATGCCAAAAGAGGAGAACTGTAGGTGGAGCTCTCCATGCATAGTTTTGTGAATTGCATTTAATAGCAAGGATGTAGAACTACTTTACATACTCCAAAATGCAGTTTGTGAAATCAGGCCTATGAACCAGTCTCTGACCTTTTTTTTACGTAAGCTATTGCATGCTGGTACTTCGTTCTTGGGCTCGAATCTCCAGCTAGTATATTCAGTGGAACTGAACCACCATCACAAAACACTGGATGCATGTGTTAATTAAAATCTAAAGACAGACTGACAACAGTGCTTTTAAGATGGGCTGTTCCTTATTTACCTACATATGCACCAGAAAAGCGTTGAGTATTTAACCTCAACACAGTTGAAAATGTTAACTTAGGCATAATCTGTTTTTGGTAATATGAGTGATAGATTGATTAAGTTTTGTGTAATATGCACACTCCTTAGCCATGGATAATATTGCACAAGTATTTAGGAAATTGACAACCAAGAAAAAAGATGACCCTAGATCTAACGAAGGACATAGTGCATGACTAATGCAAGGTAATTTTAGACAGTACCTTAAAATCTTGTAGTTCTGCTTGCTTTTATTTATTCATTCCCCACTAAGTAACCATTGGAAAGTTTGTTATCAGACTTTGACAGTCCAGGTGCCCTCTACTCTTGTGGACAACAAATTGAGTTTCTCAAATGGAGAAGGATAGCTAAATTTTCTGAAGAAAGATGTATCATTTTCAGTGATGTCTAGCAGAAATTATACAGCCACTATCATTAAATTTGGAGTGCTGTCTGACTAAAACCATCTTGATTTGGAAAAATGTAAATATTGTTTCTATGCAAATTCAGAAACAACACAGTTACGTTTGATCACCCAGTGGACATATTTGATGTTTTTCAAGTATGACAATTAAGATTAATTTGTATTCAGAAGCATATCTGTCCTGCGCACAACATACAGGACACAGAGTGTGGAATTAACAACAAAATATTAATATAAGGATTATGTAATGACCATCATCCGTTTATGTAGTTCGCCACTCTTCCTCATGACTGACCTTACATTTTGAGAGCACCAAGTAGTGTGACAAAGAAAAGTAGAACTGATGTAATGAATATTACATTTATTTAATCAAAGCTTTAGCACTCAATCTCTCTTTTTTCTTGTGCCAGTCGTTGGTTCGCTCTTTATGCAGGGACTGTGATGAGGAAGAGTAGTACTCAATATAAGGAAGATTACTGGTAAAAATCAGAGCGTTCATGGTCAGCACAAAGAGAGGCACATCCTAATAGAGCAAGGGGCGACCAGGACCAAAGTTACAAATCCTTCTTCCATTATTGACGTTGCAATTTTTACATTAGTCAATCTCCCATCAACATCCCCATTGCCTTGATCAATCTCAAGCACAGCCCTGAGGTTTAACAATAAGAAGTTAGAAGAGAATTTGATGGAGCCGGAAATCAGAAGAAAACCTGTTCATATTTCCTCATCTCCCTTTCAGTATCACTATCACTATAGCTACACTGAACATCTATAAATGTACTGTAGGATACTCAGGAGGTTTAGGCCACATACAACCCTGAGAAACTAGAAGGTTTCAAGAAAGGGGCAAGTGCAATGGAAAATGTTATTTCTTTTTTTACAGGCAAAAGCTGTACCTGACCCAAAAACGAATATTTATTGCCTTACAGGAGTTTGATAGAAGTCTCCTTTGATGGGCCCACTTTGTGAATCAGAGCCAATGGTGACACAGATTTGTTTCTAGCGCTGGTGTAGGATGGGCCTTTATTTCACTTCACTGGCGTTAGTGCACTGATATAATTGGATTTAGGAAAAGCATTTGAAAACTTTGTTTATGCCATCTAAGTTATTTAATCAGGTTGTATTTCTTTCTGTATTTCTTTCCATGTATACTTTGAGCTGTGCAGGTGTTTATGAGGAGCTTTGATTGAAAGCTCGGAAGTGCCTGTCAGTGGGTTGGCCTCTCTGTAGAGCACAGAAAACAATGGTCATGTATTCCAGTTGTAATTGCAATTTTGTGAAAATGTGTGTGAACAGGGTTGCACAGATGGCAAAATATTTACAGGACAAAAGCAAAAGTAAATAAATTGCTTAAATATGAGCGAGTGCAGGATATGTTTGGAAGTGGTGAAGAGAGGCAGATGCAAGGAAGTGCATTTGGGGAAGATTGAAAAGAGGGTGCTGAAGAGGAAAGAGAGGTGTCTGAAGATGTGCAGATAGACAAGCTGTGCAGAGAAAAAGGACATGTATATCTAACATAAAGCACACACAACTGAAAGCCAAAACTCCTTTCACAGGACTCAATAATATTGAAATTACAGAACTGACATTTTTTTTAAGGTTAATTATTTATAACAAATCCTTGTTGTTACTCATTTATGTTAAACAGCTAACAACCATTGACATAGCCAATCTGTTTTAGGTGTAGGTCAGTTGTTGTGTTGTATATCTGGATACAATTACATTTCAGAGAGAATCCAAAATACCAATCGGGTAAGCCTACTATGGAAATCACTGATTTTTTTTTTATGTGCTCCCTTTTAGAGCGTCAACACACTTTTCATCCTGCTTAAAGACCTGCCTTCACATATTTCTATATGACTGATTGCAATCAGCAGCTGTGGGTCCTTGCCGAAGCCTGGTTAGAGCATTTTCTTCCAAAGTTGATGCTGCATGCAGTGCAAGACACTGGGCAAGCACACACTTTAAAAGCCTGAAGTTGTTGGTTTGTACAATTTGCAATTTACAGTAACTGTTGAACATATGAATGAAGTAGGATATAGGGAAGTTTTTATGTGTTTAATATTTTAAAACAATATGTTCCCACTGGTTTATAAGCCTTTCTAAATTAATTTGCTTTAAAATGCACTATTTCCCAATCTTTTTAAAAAACAATTTCTCTGGAGGAGGATCCAGACTGGGCCCCACGTTTGTCCATTAAGCTTGCCCTTGTCGCTCACTACATAAAAGTCATACCAAACATTTATGCTACACACTTTCAGATGTTACCAGCCGCCACTGCAAACCACATCTTTTTGTAAAGATGTGGTTTTCTTGAATTTTAGGCTGCTGCACCTCAGTGTCCCCAATACGAGGACTGCCTCCCCGAATGGCCCTAAAACCTGGAAGAATGCCAACCTTCGGGCTCCTGTTGTTTTGTTGGGCATGTAGAAGCAGGAAGTTGAGTTTCGCTTCCTTACTTCCTGTACCGAAGTATCACATATTGAAAAGGTAAGTGCTTTCAGAATGCTGCTTTACCTTTTCACTGAAATGTCTTGGAAAACTTCCCAGAAGTGGAAAAGTAAATTTTGCCATGTTCTGTGTCCCTACGTGTCGTCCATCATATGTTATGTGTGCATGATTAAATATGCATATGCATTCCCCATGTTCGATTAATGACGCAATTATAGTTGTGTCCACCTCTAGTATGCCAGTTCCCAGTTCTCGTGAATACTACGAATATCAGGCCTATGTAAAGTTACGTTGCCACGTTTCTCAGTGTGCACGTTATTTCATTGAAAGTCCCCGTTTCTAGGCCTCAAAAGGGCCCGGACACCAGATTCAGCTCCCGTCTCCTAAAGCCTCGCTGAGGAGCGATACAGCCCCCACCTGTATCCTCGACCCTTCACTTACTTCCTGCCTCGCAGTGCCCGGTGCAGCCTGGCTCTGCCTCTGAGTCTGCCAAGAGTATGTTATGTTATGAGTCCAGTTATCAGTTCAGCCCTCCTTCCCTGCATTCCTAAAGCTACTGAATCGCATCAATAGTTTCCGTCATTGTCTAGCCTTTCCGGCTCCACGTTAGAGAAATACTGCATTTAATGGTCATTTAATATTCTTCATCACGCACTACATGTAGAATAATGCATGGTCCAGTCTTAGAATCAAGTTAGCCTTTCCCCTCCTGACTTCTAGTTTATATCAACATGTTCCCTAAACATCAGATACTAGATACTGCTTAGGTACATGTCGCTCCGACCCTCCAGACTTCAGTCTCTGCTCCTAGCACAGAGTTCGAAGCCCCCAGCTTCTCCTAGTAACACGTCATTGCCAGTTTGCGCGCACCATCAGGTTAGAGGTCCCGGCTCCTTAGGTAGCCCCCTCCATGGTTTCCGCCCTATTCATGACATATTCTGTTACGTTTGCATCACATGTCTATGTATACGCCCAGTTACACCTACTTTCGCCCTTATCTTTCGCGACTGCTACGCGTCACCCCTTCTGCTCCACCCACTGCTACGCCTATTGCAATGTAATGCTATGTGTTTGCGCTATGTATATATGCTCATGTACTGTTATTAAAAAGTTATCCTTTTCCTTGTCCCGATCCCGTCCCCAGCAGCGCTGCTGGGCCCTGCCATCCTATTCCTATGCAGGTTGTCCTGTTCCTGTCCTTTATGCTGTAATAAACCTGCGAAACTCCTACTACCTCGAATTTTGACTCTTATTTATTGAGCTATCTGTTATTCATTTATACATTCAAAAATAGGGTATTATTTATTTATTTACCACATAATGGCGCCAGAACAGGGACTTGCCCTTTCCCCACGCGTCGGTGAAGCCACGCCGACCCCCTGACCCTCTGCAGCCGTGACGGAACCATACCGTGCACATGCAGATATTTCTGCTTCAAGTATCCCTCAGGCCCACGGAGGAGACGGAGGAGGCGGTCCAGCATCCAAACGAGACGGTGGAGGAACGCGGCGAGTCCCGACCAGAGCCCAAGCCGAGAGTCCAAGGTCCGAGGTATCCGGAGGTCCACCCGTAACTGAAGTCCGAAGTTCGTCGTCCGTCGTCGTAGCAGTCCAGTCCGATCCGAGGCCTTCCGTTCTTGCTGCCCGGTGAGTACCATTACTGGGGTAGTATCTAGACAGGGTCAATCTAAATTGACTCTGGTCCGTGGGTTGGTGGTACACAGACTCACAAACGAAGTGTTCACCTAGGTGGATACGGGTCTTGATGCGTCCCTTTATGGGACCGGTATGTTCCGTACTGTTTCAGCAGTGCATCCAGTAACTCTAGTCTGTTCCGTTCTCGAGAAATTCTTGTGTTTCTGTTTTCAGTATTCCAGGTAATATTTTGTCCGAACTGTTATGTTATGATGTTGTTCAATGTATTTCCAATGTCGTGGTATGCCTGAATTGTTCTCCCAATTGTTATTGTTCCTCGTGTATTGTATTGTGTTCCGATTCAAGTTTACAATGTCTCTCTTTTCGAGATTACGTCAGCTAAAAACTAGAAAGGGTTTGTTAGAAGAAGCAGTTCCTGTTCCGCCGAGGGACAGTCCAGGTCACTTTATGTATCAGAAGCATGGCATAAGCGCCATATTGTATCTAGATTTATGGGTAGAGTATACCAAACAGTTAGAAGAAAAGTATAGATGGCCCGTATCGGGTACATGGGATGCCGAGTGCATCATGCGAGTAGAAGAAGCATTATGGAAAAAGAAAGCCAGACAATCACAGAAAGATGCCATCGAGTTATGGCGCAAAGAAGCTCATAAAAGAACTGAAAAGGAAATCAGAAAGTCAGAATTAAGTAGAGAATCCTTAGAACGAGCACAAGAAAAAGAACTAATCGAGATAGGTGAACAAGTTAAAACTGAACAATCGGACAGACAGAGGAATGCCCTCATTAAGGGTATGTATCCTCTCCTTGCCGAGGGCTTGCCAAAAGCGACCCCAGAGGCATCCAGTAATTTCCCGCCACCATTAGTTCCGACCAAGCTACGTCACAAACAGACCGCAGCTGATATTTTTATTTCGTCCTATTTGGACGACACAGTCCCAGAATATGCAAATCCTGTTCGCGCTCCGCCAGTCCCTGTAAATCAGGCACTTCCCGCTCCTCCAGACACCGGAGTACCTGTTACGGTACCCCCGGTCCAGCCCGCCATACAAGTCCAGCCTACATTTCCATTTCCCACTCTGCCAGGACGAAGAGCCTCAGTAGACGACTCTAGTTTAGGGGCCGCAGGGGGAGGTACTCCTCAAACCCCGCCGCCACACAAGCGTCTAACGACAGCCGAATTACATGCACAAGCGTCACAGCGTACGCCCAGACATCAGACTGTAGCAGAAATAAGAAAATCCCTTGCCGAATGCGGCTATGATCCAGTCCCAGGCGAGGATAATATGGTTTTATATTCATTCCGCGTAAGAAAGGTGGCCGAGTATCTAGTCACCTTACCGAATATGAAAGAAGATCTAGACAGAATATATTGTTTCATCCGTACAGGGGATGATCCAGAAAGCATTAGCGAGGCCATGTCTCAAAGGAAAGCCGAGATCCAGCTCATGATATTAAAGTTTCTGATCAATTGTCTAATAAGAGAACAAGATTACCCGTCTAAAGATCCGGCCGAAATGAAAACCCTGACAAGGTGGAGTGATAATATAGCCGAGGGTAAGCACAAGACCGTCGGTGCTGTGGAGAGTATGTACAAGAAAATCCGTAGAGAAATAATAAAGATACACGAACAACGTAAAGCAGCACAAGTAAGCGAGAAAGAAAGTAATTCTGATACTGAAGAGGTAGAGGACGAGAATTCCGCCAGAATAGCGTATGTAGGAAAATCTAGATCTCCAGATCGCCATTTACGCCTAGAACACAAGTCTATTTTTCATTCTCCAGCACCAGAACAAGGTTCACTAGAACAAGTGTTTCAAGCTACCGATCACATTCTGAAATCACGAATCGGTTACAGTGAGTTAAGTACCATGCATGAACAAGAACTAGCCCGATCAGCAGTCCGATGGATTACTGATTCTACCACTTTTCCAGACGAAATAGTGGCACAAATGTTTCTGAAACTGCCCCCAGCCGAACAACGACTGGTGGGTATGTATATGATTCAGCACCTCATTACTTTGTATGAGGGTCAACACTCTGATCCAGGTCCGTTACATGATGTCCTGAACGAGTTACTCCAGTATAGATGGAAAGGTTTAGGTACCGACTTAATTAGTGTCATTCTAGAACAGCGTCACAAATATAGAACGTTTCTGAACCCGCATTTTGTTCATGTCTCACCCCCAGAAAGTAAACCATTTTACATGGAAAGACAGAATCCGTTACGAGAAGTCCACCCAGTTAGAGGAACGGGTGGCGAACTAGAACGAGTGTTTGTTTACACTCCAATTACAAAGATGGAACTCCTCGAGATGAAGAAATTAATTCCCTGTCATGATAAAGATCCAGCAGGGTTCCATAGAGAACTAAAAGACATGCTCCGTATGGGAGAATACACGTATCCAGATATAATCAAAATGTTAAAGGTTCTGCTGCCCGCAGGGGTGTATGAAAAGCTCAAGGAAAAAGATTGGGAGGTGGGAGAGAAAAAGATCGATTGGGCAGTTCTAGAAGCTGAAGACAAGATACGAGTACCAGGTACCGGTCTTGGAGATAAATGTAAAGAATTACCAGAATTATTGATTCAAGTTTTACCCAGATTATTGACAACTAGAAAAGAGGACTGGGATGCAATCTCAGCCTGTAAACAGAAACAAGACGAAGATATTAGTGATTTTTATTCTAGATTTGAAAAATGTTTTAGCATCAACAGTGGCCTCAAGACAAGTAGTGAGTCATACCCTCACCTTTTTGTTACTAAATTAGTCGAGAATTCAAGCCCACAAATTAAAAATCGAGTTTTGAAAGTCGAAAGTACCTGGCAAGCTAATACCCCGTCCCAGATGTTGCAGATGCTTCAATACCACCAGAATAGAATCAGGGAAGAACAAGAACACGAGAGAAAACGTATGAAAGACACGAAAATGAAAGTACTAGTTGCACAATCTGTTCCTCAAGACAGTCAGAAGAGGGGTCCGAATCAAGCCAGTCATCCTGCAGCTCCCGTTAAAGGGAATTGCAATTATTGTAAACAGCCAGGTCATTTTATAAATGAGTGTGCAGTTCTGAAACACAACATAGCTACTGGTAAGACTAAAGAAAGACCACGTCCGCCTAGACAAGAACAAGTTTCACAGACTCCTCAGCCACAGAATGCACCACAGACAGTTACCGCACCGCAGCCTATTGCTGCAACACAGCACGTTACACAGCAGATGTACCAGTATGCACAGTCTGAGTATCCAGAGTACCAGCAATATTCATGAAACAGCCTAGAGAGGGAGGTAGGCTTGCCTCTCATCGAGATACCTGTAGATCAAGAAGGTCCCTATGTTCACAGTCAAGTATTAGGGAAAGACAGAAAGTTTTTGATTGATACAGGGGCAAGTAGGACCACAATTAGTCACGCCGAAGTTCCAGGGGCTCCGCTCTCAGGCTCAAGAAATGTTTCCCTTGGATTTTCAGGAAAACCCATCGTAAATGAAATATCAAAGCCAGTTACTCTAGAAGTAGGTCCATTGTCCCGCACTACTGATCTGTTACTTACTAAGTCATGTCCAGAAAATCTATTAGGCATTAAAACACTGAAAGAGTTAGGTGCAGTTATATGCTGTTCCCCAGAGGGAATACGATTGTTCCTACGTGACTTTAAGGGTCACTATGTATTACGAGATTTTGATTCAAGACTGTCTAATGTTCCGCAGCATCTGTGGGCACAAGGTCCAACTGATGTAGGTTACATGCAAATCACACCCTATCGTGTGACTCTCAAGCCAGGTGTAGTGTTACCACGAATCAGACAGTACAGATTGCCACCTGAGGCTGTAGCAGCCTTATCCAAAATTATTGACGAGCTTATTGCTCAAGGAGTGGTTGTAGAAACTGACTCCAATGTATGTAATTCTCCAATCATTCCAGTCATGAAACGTACTGATCCAAATGCACCCCCAGTATATCGATTAGTGATTGACCTACGAGAGCTTAATAAATGTATTATTCCGCAGTACCCAGTTGTCCCAGACATCTCTTCCCTATTAACGGCCATTGATTCCGAAGCCACGTTCTTCACTGTCATAGACCTCAAGAACGCATTTTTCAGTGTTCCTATTCATCCAGACAGCCAGTTCCTTTTCGGATTTTGTTTAAATGGAAGGAGCTATATGTTTACACGAGCTCCTCAAGGTTTCACAGAAAGTCCTAGTATTTACAGTCAAGCACTCAAGAGACAACTAGACAACATTCACATGCCAACTGACACTGCCCTGCTCCAGTATGTCGATGATCTACTGATCACAGCCCGTTCTGAACGTGCTTGCGAGCATGCATCCCTTACAGTCTTGTATTTCCTAGCCGAGATGGGGCACAAGGTGTCCCCTTCTAAGCTTCAATTCTGTGTCCAGCAAGTGGTCTACTTAGGACACTTGCTGTCCAAGAGGGGTAGGCAGTTGACACCAGACCGTATCCAGTTAATAGCGAGTCTTCCTCAGCCCAAGACCCAGAAGGAGGTACGTGCTTTTATTGGCCTTACTTCTTACTGCAGACAATGGATTCCTCAGTATGCATTTCTAGCCAAACCACTGATACAGTTAACGACACAGGAGGCAGCCGTATCGACTGTCCTCCCTTGGACATCTGAACATACACTTAGTTTCAATGAGTTAAAGAAAGCCCTATGCCAAGCTCCAGTTCTAGCGACACCGAACTACAGTAAGCCTTTTACACTTTTCGTCACTGAACGTGAAGGTACAGCATTATCTGTTCTTACACAAGATCAAGCAGGACAATACAAGCCATGTGCTTATTTTTCGAGCACATTAGATCCTGTAGCCCAGGCTCTGCCTGCGTGCCTCAAGTCAGTTGCAGCCACAGCACTAGCTATCAGACAAAGTGATTCCATAGTCTTAGGACATACCTTGACAGTACAAGTTCCACACTCTGTGGAAGTTCTTTTAAACCGAACGCAAACTCAGCACTTGACAATTGCACGTTTAACAGGTTATGAATTGACACTGTTCCAGCCACACATAGAAATCAGACGCTGCAACATCCTTAATCCTGCTACACTGTTACCATCAGTTACTTCGAATCCTGACCCACATGACTGTGTGGAAGTAGTTAACATTACGACAAAGCCAAGACAAGATCTGACAGATACTCCGTTACCAGACCCCGACCTGACACTTTATGTGGATGGTTCATGTATGAGAACTAGTACAGGAGAACTAGTCGCCGCGTATGCAGTGACTACTGACACCGAAGTTATTGAAACACACCGTATTGATACCCTGTCCGCTCAAGCAGCAGAGCTAGTTGCTCTGACACAAGCCTGCATACACGCCAAGAACTTGAAAGTTAATGTTTACACAGATTCACGTTACGCATTTGGAGTTGTACACGACTTCGGAGTGCTCTGGCAGGAGAGAGGTTTCATGACTTCTCATGGAACCAAGATTCAGCATGGTCTCCTTATTCAAGCTCTGTTAGATGCCATACACTTACCGACATCTATTGCTATCATGAAGTGCAAAGCACATACGAAAGTTACTGACATTATTTCCCAAGGTAATGATCTAGCAGATCGCACAGCCAAGCTTACAGCACAGACTCCAGACATTCAAGTTAATCCGACACAGACACATACTCCAGATCCGACTACATGTATGACAGTTAAGGACCCTACACAAGATGTCATAGATATCCAGTTACATGCTACTCCCGAAGAAATCAAGAAATGGTCCGAACAAGGAGGGGTCCAGACAGATCAAGGATGGTTAACGAAGGGTAGAGCCACATGGTTTCTCCCCGACTCTATGGTTCAAGTCATTATTAATACCGCACATAGTCCAGCACATTTAGGAGAAAAAGCTATGTTAGACAGTATCCAGAACATTTGGTTCAACAAGCATTTACGAGCTGCAGCCAAGCAGAAAGTCCGTACCTGTATGATATGTTGTCAGTTTAATCCAGGTAAAAGTGTCCCGGTGGAACAAGGTGGATTCCAGCCCCCTGACCACCCTTTTGAAGTCCTCCAGATGGATTATATTCAGATGGAGCGATGTCGAGGTTTCAAGTATGTCCTTGTAGTTGTATGCGCTCTGTCCAGGTGGACAGAAGCATATCCAGTCCCAGATTACAAAGCCGCGACCACTGCTAAGCAGTTGGTTCGTGAGTTCTTCCCCCGTTATGGACTCCCTAGAGTCGTATATTCTGACAACGGCCAGCCATTCTCATCTGAACTCATGAAGCATGTTTCCCTTTTGCTAGGGTACCAGTGGAAGTTTCATTGTGTACGCCACCCTGAAGCAGCCGGTCTCGTAGAGAGACATAATCAGACTCTAAAAATTCGTATCGCAAAGGTATGCAAAGAAAAAGGTGTGGACTGGCTGATAGCTCTGCCAGTTGCTTTGTTTTATATGCGCATGGTCGCACATTCCAGATCAGGTCTGTCCCCGTATGAGGTCGTTTTCGGCCGCCCCCCTAATATGTGGGGTACTCCTAGACCCCGAAGTATTACCGATGTTTCAAGTAATATGCTGACAGATTACCTAGCTTCCTTGATGTCTGCCCTCAACTCATGTCGTTCACAGGTTGCTGCCGCATTTCCAGACAATACCGAGGTGGCACCGCATGAAATCGTTCCAGGATCCATGGTGATGGTCCGCAACTTTGACAGATCAAGTCCGCTGGAGCCTCGTTGGAAAGAGCCCCGACAGGTCCTCCTCACCACCCGTACAGCCGTGAAGTTGGAAGGACGCAAAGGCTGGGTGCACCTTTCTCATATTAAACTTTTTAATGGACTGAAACCCGTCTTAAAGAACATTTCCCAGGATTTGAAGGATTGCCAAAATATTGTTCTCAAGGACTGTCCCGCAAAAGACATTGCTACAACCCCTCCCCTGTTAGAGAAAACTCCGCAACAGGAGTATAAGTTAAAACTCCGGTCTAGTAAAATAAGTCAGTCAGTTTGATTGTCTAAGTCCTCCCCTAGGTGAAACGGTTAGACTGTTTCTGACATGTATAAAATAGACCCCCATAGTGAGAGAGTTAGTCAAAACTCAATCCGATGTATCGTTTTTCTATGTTTCATATTATTTCTCAGCATTATGATTTCCTGCACCAGTTATGCATTTTTCTTGTATTTCCCAGTTCTTCATGTAAATAAGTCTGCTAATGCTACAGTAGAGCACACGTTTAGTGATCTGCCTCCTCATGAACTCTCCTACCGCCTCGCTATGCGAAATAACTCATTCATCCGCATGTTACATTACTCACACCAGTCCAGCAATGCCACTAATTGTTGGGTGTGTGGTCGACTCCCCCCTTTTCAGACACCGAAGGGAGTTCTGCCACTTTTTCCTTATCCATTCTCACATAATGGTTCGTGTGGAGCATGGTCCACGTTAACGTCATCCTCAACAGATATGTCTTTTCTTAACAGTACATGTTTCCCAGACAAGCAAGGTCTTCCCCACAGAACCGGGTTAGATCTAGAAAATGAAGTGTATAATTTAGGTAATTATTCTTCGAATTTCATGGTCCTGAATGTTCAGTCTGATACTACTCCAGACTCACCTGCTATTTCAGTATTACCAGTCCAAGGCGAATTATGTGTCCGAAATTATGGTTCTGTACATGTAGGACATAGTGATTGTACTACTATTGTCAAGTATAGTGACAGTGGGAAATCTATCTTCAAAGCTTCACGTCATTCTTATTTTATTTGTGGTCAAACCGCATATGTTCGTCTGCCCCTCGATTGGGAGGGAACCTGTTACATTGCCTTCCTGCTGCCACCTGTTTTCCTAGCCCCACCTGATTATCATAGAAATACACATCTAGTACACATTAGACATAAAAGGGAGTCCCCAATTGTCGATTATACTGAAACTGCTCTAGAACAGTATACAGATTTCAATAGAGGTTTCTTCTTCTTTATAGGACCTATCCAGAATAGTAAACTGATCCGTAGGTTAACCAGAACCCTTGAAGCTGTAGTAAATGAGACTGCCTCTGCTCTAGGTAACTTAACCGAAGAGCAATCTGCTATGAGATTTGTCGTTTTACAGAATCGTCTCGTCCTTGACGTCATACTGGCCGATAGGGGCGGGGCCTGTAGAGTCATCGGATCTAGTTGCTGCATTTTCATTCCAAATAACGCGCCGTCTGTTTATTCAGCTATAACCAGACTCCATAAAATTGCCCATCTGATACACCAAGATCCAGGCACCTGGACATGGTCCGGTTGGTTCTGGAATATAATTTCCGCATGGGGATGGAAAATATTGTCCTTTCTAGGTATTGCAGTAGCGATCATATTCAGCTGCTGCCTCTGTATACAATGTGGCCCTGCGATTTGCGGCATTTGTGCTACCTCTTGTATTCCTAGTCCCAAGCCCCGTTCTAAATCCCGTTCCAGGATAATTCGAGACGAGCAAATGATACTGTATGAAATGATAGATGGTATCATGAAAATTGATGTTTCCTGATGGAAACGTAGTGACAAGGAGGGAATGTGGAAAAGTAAATTTTGCCATGTTCTGTGTCCCTACGTGTCGTCCATCATATGTTATGTGTGTATGATTAAATATGCATATGCATTCCCCATGTTCGATTAATGACGCAATTATAGTTGTGTCCACCTCTAGTATGCCAGTTCCCAGTTCTCGTGAATACTACGAATATCAGGCCTATGTAAAGTTACGTTGCCACGTTTCTCAGTGTGCACGTTATTTCATTGAAAGTCCCCGTTTCTAGGCCTCAAAAGGGCCCGGACACCAGATTCAGCTCCCGTCTCCTAAAGCCTCGCTGAGGAGCGATACAGCCCCCACCTGTATCCTCGACCCTTCACTTACTTCCTGCCTCGCAGTGCCCGGTGCAGCCTGGCTCTGCCTCTGAGTCTGCCAAGAGTATGTTATGTTATGAGTCCAGTTATCAGTTCAGCCCTCCTTCCCTGCATTCCTAAAGCTACTGAATCGCATCAATAGTTTCCGTCATTGTCTAGCCTTTCCGGCTCCACGTTAGAGAAATACTGCATTTAATGGTCATTTAATATTCTTCATCACGCACTACATGTAGAATAATGCATGGTCCAGTCTTAGAATCAAGTTAGCCTTTCCCCTCCTGACTTCTAGTTTATATCAACATGTTCCCTAAACATCAGATACTAGATACTGCTTAGGTACATGTCGCTCCGACCCTCCAGACTTCAGTCTCTGCTCCTAGCACAGAGTTCGAAGCCCCCAGCTTCTCCTAGTAACACGTCATTGCCAGTTTGCGCGCACCATCAGGTTAGAGGTCCCGGCTCCTTAGGTAGCCCCCTCCATGGTTTCCGCCCTATTCATGACATATTCTGTTACGTTTGCATCACATGTCTATGTATACGCCCAGTTACACCTACTTTCGCCCTTATCTTTCGCGACTGCTACGCGTCACCCCTTCTGCTCCACCCACTGCTACGCCTATTGCAATGTAATGCTATGTGTTTGCGCTATGTATATATGCTCATGTACTGTTATTAAAAAGTTATCCTTTTCCTTGTCCCGATCCCGTCCCCAGCAGCGCTGCTGGGCCCTGCCATCCTATTCCTATGCAGGTTGTCCTGTTCCTGTCCTTTATGCTGTAATAAACCTGCGAAACTCCTACTACCTCGAATTTTGACTCTTATTTATTGAGCTATCTGTTATTCATTTATACATTCAAAAATAGGGTATTATTTATTTATTTACCACAGTTAGTCTTGCTTCCCCCTTATACCCAAGAAATGGCACAAGGAGTTGAACAGGTGTCACTGGATGTAAGTCAGGATTCGTTTTGTTTATTTCACCTTATGGATGGATAGCTGGCTTCATTACACAAGCCAAGTAATCTACATATTTTATATAAATTAATATTGCAACAAACGTCAAGAGAGGCATCAAATGTGTGTTTCGCTTTCAACATGCAGACGTGTTATTGGGAATGAGAGTTTCTAAACAGGTTTTTATTAAACATGAAAATGTAAATATTCATATTGCCCATCGCCTGTACCACAATGCCACTAGTGAACCAGAGGGTAAATAATTTTCCATAGGCACCATGTTTGTTGAGGGGCTTACATTATAGTCTATACCTTAAACAATCCAGGTTTTTATAAGGCCCACAACCTGAACTGATTTATTTTACTGTGCTCTCAAATGTCATGATGATGAAATAAAAGCTAAAATTTTCCCTGGGAGCACAACTATACGTACACATATAGAAGGGAATCCAACTCATAGAAGAATGGCAGCTTAAAACATGTTTAGAGACAATTTTTTCCATCTGCTACCAATTCATTAAAACGTTTGTTCTGCTAATTCACAGTATAGAGTTGAAGCTGGGTGCATTGTTTGATTTATAAAAAAATAAATAAGTGCCAGCGCTCATGTCAGGAGGACATTGCAGCTTGCCCACACATTGCCCCTGCCATACTGACAATGATATAACAACACAAGTACTAACCTTCACACTCCTACATGTGTGACAGTTCGGTCTATTTCAGGCCTCCGAAGCTATAAGAATCGTTTGGGCAGCAAGTAATTGTCATTTTTAATGTATATTCAATTATTAATTAACTGTTGCTGTGGTCATCTCTAGATTAGCCAGACACCGCCACCTTGTGGCAGACTGTCACCAGCGCCGGTTTTGCCAATTAAGTGCCGGCTCCAAGCACCGAAAACAACCTGCTCAAACTAAGCACTGACTTGGCGTCACTAAAAGACAGTATCTAAGTGTAACATGCAGGTCTGGATCTTTCGACATGGAGGAACTGGAGGAATGCAGTGGTTCTTCCCAGTGACACGTTCCTTTGTGAAGGAGCAAGAGCAGTAATTTGATGTTTTTGGAAATGCCTGTGTGGCAAAAACTTTTTTCTGAGGCCTCTGGCCAGCCAACCATTGTCTGCAGAATCAGAAAATATGTACACTCAAAATATACGCATTATTTGTGTGCATAAATCAGAGTCCAAATATAATTTTCTCTGAAATTATGCTTACAAAAATGAGCTTCAGGAGATTTGATTTTTGGAAGGTGAAGAGCAGAGGCAATTGTGATTCAGTAATATATTAGGTAAAATAACTGCAATGCACCTTTGGCAAAAGCTTTCATTTGTTCTAATTTGTACTTAAATTTCTGTAAATCTTAAAGGATGGTGACAAATTAAACCCATTCAAACATTCATCAGTCCCATAAGCTCATTTTATCCAATACCTTGAAGACGACAGATCACCATTGTTTTCTTTCTCTAGACGAAGGACTGGAATACGACCATTAATCGTAACACCTTCCTTGCCCAAGGATATGGGTTTTCCTGGATTCTTCTGTGTATCAATCAGTTCATGACCCATTGTTCTTTCCGTTGCATCGTCTAAGTGATTTTCATCAACCTGTGGGTTTAAAAATAATGTTTTATTATTGACCTGCTTACATTATTTGTTTATTTGAAAAGTTTTATATAGTGCTGGTTAGACCCGAAGCTATCAGAGCGCTTTACAGGAGATAGGACATTGCATCAGAACATTGTTACATAGTTACATCAGTTACTTATTAACCCGTACACATGTCTTATGTGGAGTGGAAAGGTAGAGGGGAGAAGGCGAACAGGGGTAAGGAATGCAAATAGAAAACACAACGGGGAGGCGAGGAGAACAATGTCGATGTCTGGCTGGGTAGGTGCCAGCCAAGGGGTGAACCAGAGCCAAACTTCTCTTTAGCTGCAAGAGACAGCTCCACCGGGCATGCTGTAGTAGTTTTTCAAGTTTTCTTCAGGAATGATGGCTTATTCACCATATATGGGATATCTTAGAGATTGACTATACCTTTTGTGTTTTAGTGGTGATCATAATTTGGGCCACGGTCTTGTGAAGTTAATGTTTCTTTACAGGCCAAGGGCAGACCAGGTAACCTGTTCTGATCAAGTGAGGTGAGCACAATGTCACAAATGATTAAACTGTGAACACTGCAGTGCCATTCTACTCTGCCAGGAACTTTCAACCCTGAAATTGCTGTATGACAATGTCAGGGCTTTCGACATTATAGCCCTAATTACTGCCATCGTAGCGGAAACCGGACCACCTGACAAGGAGTCAGCGGTCCTGCTTCCACTATTATTAGACGACCACCTTCACGGTGGTTGGAAAGTGTAAATTTTCTATTGAGGGTTGTCCTGCCAGTTGCAGCACCAGTCTCAATAGAAAATATACACATTTAAAACATCCATGCACTGCGTTGCAGGTACCGTGCAGTGCCTGCCACACGTTGCATAGAGGTTTAGGGGGGCACCCATACATATACCCCATAGTGAAGGCCGCTGAGGGACAGGGGCCCCCATAGAAAGGCAGGCCAAAAGGGCCATCCTAATACTTACGGCAGTGCCTAGGAAGGCACTGTCTTCATTGGAGGGATTACATTCCAACCGCTGGGCTGACGGGCTGCTTGAGCCTGTCAGAACAGCAGCAGGTGGTCCCTCCGTATGCTGTCTCCAACCGCCGCATCATAAGGCGGCGGGCAGAAAGCAGGTGCCAATGTCGGATGGCTGACCAGCATCATAATGAGGCTCTTTGTGTTTATATTCTGTCATGGGGAACTACCACTGATGACCAAATGAAAATTCAGGTAAAACAAAGAGTGAGCTTTGAAGTTCACATTTACTATGTGTCTAGCAGCAGATGCCTAAAATACAGAATCCTCCTTAGGTACAGGTATAGAACCAAGTCAAGGGCAGAAAAGGACATGGTGTGAGTGATGCTAATGAAAGAGATGGACTTTAGTGGAATTCTTGAAGCTCAGGTTAGTGTGAAGTAAGCGGCTTAGTTAACTAGCTGGTTTGAGAAGGTAGAGGTTGATGCATAGAAGCCACTTCCAACAAATGATAAGTAGCAAAAGAGAGTTAAGAGCTGCATGGCAGGGAGGAACAGCCTATTGGATTCGAAGGGTTTCAATTCAGTCTCCCGGTAACAGAGATGCAGTTCCAGCCCACAAGTTTAAAAATATTTTTTTTGCTCTTATGACAAAGCAGTGATGCCATTTTAAAAAGCTGGCCAAAGACACACATAATGGATGGACGGATTGCAGACGTGCTACTGGAATCAAGCTATCCTGGCTGAAGAAACCCGAAACCGGTCCTAGGATGGTTGTTTCCGGTCCAGGGAGGATCTGGCTTGGCAGTTCGGGCCGCACTGTTCCCATGAGGCACAGAGTCAAGACTGATTTGCATATGGCCAGGTCTAAACTGGGGTGGCACGGGGAGCAGCAGAATGATGGATTTAACCCAGATCTCTTGACTGGGGCTGAATGTTTTGTCCATCAAATGTGTGTCTTTTATTTTAAAAAGCTGGGGCACAGTCTCTATCTTAAGCCAAATGAACAGGAGATCTGTTGTTGTATGGGCTTTCTGGTGTTAGTTCATTTAGTATTAAGCCAGTCCTGAATACGAGGTATTAACATAGCCATTTCTGGGGTACCTTTGGCAGGGCTGTGAGATGTATATGGCTGTATTGTTTCTGCAGGAAATTAGGTGAAAGCAGTGGACCACTAATCTTGTGGACAAGATAATTTTTTTAAATTCATTTTTAGAATAATAATTGTTCTGCCTTTTATGTGCCTTATTTTTTTGAAAAAGTAGTCTTTACTTTTTATGATAACTTGCCTTGATTTTCTAATAGGTGAACCACACCCAATATGTCAAACTTCTCTAGAATGGTTTAGGGCCTCCTTTTACGTGCATGTTATGTTAGCATGGCTTATTAGAAGTTTAAACGCCATTTTGCCTTTTGCTGCTTTTGCACACAACACTGCATAGTTGTTTTTGCAAGTTAGCCTTCACGAAGGTCTTCACATGAGAAAAGGTTTGTTTTTCGACACCTCTAGACATACATCGTGCCCCTAGTCTGCACACGGAGTGCTGAGCCATCAAGGTTATCATAACATGTGAGCCTGTTTTTTGGCATGTCCGTGTAACACATTCTAGACACAACATTTTGGCAGCTGTGAGCCAAGCCAGATTCTGGCGCCTTTATCATAGCACACTTGCCATGAATTCAGACACTTGGACGATTCCAGGGATGCAGAGAGCCTTGCTGCTCCAGATGTAATTTACTCTTACTGAGCGGAAAGGTAATGGGGTCCCCCAAACCAAACCCAAGAGACCTTCTTTAGTTTATAATACATAGTTCCTATAAAGGGAGGGTGTTTAAACTAGGCGCTATATCACCTGTTTGCACTATCATTGTAATATGATTCTTCTTTTTGTATTTTAGGGAATTGTAACCATGCTGACCATATTATTCTTAATCATATGTCTGCTTATCTTGACTAAAATACTGCGCGTGAGATCATGTCGTTAAAATAAATATTTTAACCTTAATGTGTCTCTTTTATACTCCTGTTATGGACTGGTATGAGAGTATAACAAAAGAGTGTTCTCACTTCCCACCATTCCTGAGATGGTCCTAAGTTGCATGTTCTAGGTTGTCTAATCATTGCTTACTTTGCTATAGGACGTAGAGCTAATGTGACACTGATGCTAGCTGGTTAGGGTTTTCTAGGCACTGAGGTGAGTTTCTGGTACACCACAATTCACTAATGTCCTAGGTCTCTGTGCACAGTTCTGGTTGTGAGCAGAAATCCTTGCAACATGGCGCCCAACGTGCGTGGTCTTATTGTGAAACACTTGAGTAGTGCTTGTATCAGTCCACGACCCCCTCACTATTGTTTCCGGTTGACAGTGGTGACGGTTTAAACCTGCCTATTGTTGTATAGGTCTTTTCAAGCTTGATAATATAAAACGGTTTTCTATTGAATTACTACCCAGTTGTGCTTTACTATTGCCTTGTGCTTCACTATTACTGTTTCGATATGGCTTCAGTTGATATCCCAGCACACACTTGTGTGGTTGTATGGAATCATTTGCAGGAATACCTTGTTTTTTTAGAGGGACAGGCAGTGGTTTTTGTGGTCTCAGCTGACGAGGTGTACCCGTTTGAGTTGTTTTACTCATGGGTTACGTTTCCCACGGTAGATGCTGGTACTGGTGTGTTTTACTCTTACACTCCTGCTGATGCTCCTGCAGCATATGCTCCATATCAAATGGTAGAAATTCCAATTTCTGCTTGGCAGCATGCCGTTTGGTTTAATGGTGCCCTCCCTCACGTTGTAACAGCGGTCAGACAAGAGCCGTTGTTGATTCCAGGCGCTACTTGGCCCGTTTTAGCTGCTTACACCACGCATCCTCTGGCGGGTACGTTGACAGCTCCACAACTCAGACCCCTGTATGCCTCTGCAGTGTCACTTATTAGGGGTCTGGTTCATTACATTACCCACAACCTCCCGGGTGGGGCCCCGGGTGGTGTGGCTCATACAGTTGGCGGGGGCGGGCTGAAGCTTAGTCCCGTCATGGTTAATGCGGTCATGGGCAAGCATCCCCAGGATAAGGATGAGATTCCTTTTTGGCTTGCTGAGAAATTCGACCAACCGGAAGCAGTATTCCCGAATACTACTCCTGTGGAGAAACACAGGATCCTTACCATTAGTTTGCAGAAAGACTTGGTGCCAGACGTAAATGACTGTACAACTTAGGGTGTGATTTTTGCGGCAGTCTATACTAGGTGCTTTGGCACCCCGTAAATGACTGTTGTGCCGTCTGTGATCAAGCGCGTTCAGGATAAACACGGACCAGAGGCAGCAGTGGAGTTGGAAATGCGACTCATGGGAGCGTTTGACATGGTACGTGATCTCGTCTTGCTAATGTCAAGGGGGATGCAGTAAGTTTCCAGGTCTTTAATGCTTTGTGCGATGTCCCCGACAAACCCCGTCAGTTACCGAAAATTATTACGGAGGCTTAAAGGACCGCTGGATGTAATAGTTTGGGTGTTAAGCCTTTTGCTAAGAAAGAAAAACAGCAGCAAACTCCACAAGCATCATCTGATAAGGATGACCACCCAAAAGTTCAGAAACAAAATTGGAGTAAGAACAAGAAACAGGGGAAACTGCAACAGAAACAGGGGTCCTGTCCTGCTTCACCTACACCTGCCTCTACTGAGCGTACATATGAGTTGTTCGACCACGCAACAATTAAGTCACCTGATAGATTTCAGGTCCCTGAACAACGTTCTCCTCGCTCTTTGCAGGAATCATCGGTCTCACCCACCGGTGGGGGAGGCGGTGGCAGAGGTCAAGGTGCCCAACAGAGCCGTGAGCACCATTGTAAGGCTGACGGAAAAAGCAAGCAGGACCAGTCACCACGTTAGAGGCCCCAGTTTCAGAAGAAAAAGGTTACTGGAGTAACAGCGAGATATGCCACGGATAGTGAGAACGCAGCCTTGAAATCTTACATTGGCCCTGACATTACTGGACAGCGCGGCGAAGATTACCATATTTCGAGAGGCGTTGCATCCACTACTAAAGGTGACACCAACTGACACCTTCGTTGTGGTTGAGACGGCTGAAACTAGAGTGGCTCCCCCGGAAAGACTTTATGAAATTGTCCTTATCATTGAAGGTGACATAGCACGTACCATAAAAGGGGTATTTTGGGATAATCTAACTACTACAGGAAAATGGACAGAGTGCACTCCCAAACTGTTAATGTTCCATCAGTAGTTCATTTGTTTGTTTGTTGGCGTGCCTGCCAGGTATCGTGGACGGCCATACCAGATTAAGTATAAATCACTGAAAAAAGATGGGGCGTCATGACACCCCGTTCCAGACGCACAGCCTTCATTGGCGCATAACGAACATGCCACAAATTATTCCAGTTTGTCCAAAAATGTATTCCTTTATCATCAACCTTTATTCAATATTTCTCTGGTTTGTCCAGACACATAAAAGACACTCCATGTTGTCATAAACCCTTTAAGCTGTAGATGTGCCGATACGGGCCTCGTTCTAAAGCATGGAAGATTACATGGATATTCCTCAGTCGTTATATTCATCACCCAAAACAATTCGGGCCCCTTATGGCCCTTCGTCAGGGGTATTCTGCAAATTTTAAAACATATTAATTAAACTATGACTTGAATAAACTCATGTTTCTTCAGTTTACAATATAGTATACAGCGTGTGAAATATGCATGATCATAACTAGCATTCATCCCATTCACAACGTTCTGCCCGCTGAATTCAAAGTGCTATACTTAATCAAACAAATGTTCAGTCCTTCGTCCCATAATTATCTATATCTCCGCCCTTTCAATGTCCATAACTCAGTTCCCTCCCCCATAAGCCAACAACCTTTACTCATCCAAATGTCCCTCTGGTTAAACACAATGAAACGCGCCCGTACCTTGAACGTTCTGGTAACGACTTGCTAAGATGTTGAAAAACCGTGTCTTCTCTCCCGTTCACGACCAAGCTGATTCCTATATAGATAATTATGGGACGGAGGACTAAACATTTGTTTATTCAAGTCATATATATATGGAATGGAATAATTTGTGGCATCTTCGTTATGTGCCAATGAAGGCTGTGCATCTGGAACGGGGTGTCAAGACGCCCCATCTTTTTTCAATAATCTAACTACTACCTGCTTACTTCTCCCCTGAGGCGG
Organism: Lissotriton helveticus; assembly: GCF_964261635.1. Taxonomy (NCBI): domain Eukaryota; kingdom Metazoa; phylum Chordata; class Amphibia; order Caudata; family Salamandridae; genus Lissotriton; species Lissotriton helveticus. The sequence continues at coordinate 364,647,644 of NC_136070.1, forward strand.
AAAGCCGGGGGTTCTTGCTGTCACTTGCAACCTGGAAATTATACTCGTTATTGAGCCACAAATAACGCGTCTTTTAAAAATTGTTAATATTTTAGCCTGTACATTTTTAATTACTTTGCTCACCTCGGCGCGAGATTACTTCGCTCCGAGGCTACTTTGGAGCAACATTCAGACAGCGCTGCTGCTGCTAGGCGCTGGGAACTCTCTGCTCGATCCAGCTTGGCCGCCATCTTTGCTTGGGGAAGGCTGCTGGTCGAGTTGCTCCTCCCTCCCGCCCTCCCAGGTTACTTAAGAGGGTGTTTCCTTGCTTTCTCCAGCTGCTTACTTCTCCCCTGAGGCGGAAAGCCGGGGGTTCTTGCTGTCACTTGCAACCTGGAAATTATACTCGTTATTGAGCCACAAATAACGCGTCTTTTAAAAATTGTTAATATTTTAGCCTGTACATTTTTAATTACTTTGCTCACCTCGGCGCGAGATTACTTCGCTCCGAGGCTACTTTGGAGCAACATTCAGACAGCGCTGCTGCTGCTAGGCGCTGGGAACTCTCTGCTCGATCCAGCTTGGCCGCCATCTTTGCTTGGGGAAGGCTGCTGGTCGAGTTGCTCCTCCCTCCCACCCTCCTCACCTCCCCGGACAATGGTTAAAAGCACTGGGCCATCCCGTCCGCGCAGCGGGCGGGCGCAGCGGGCGCGCCGACGGCGCGCCGGCGCGCCAAAGGCAAGCCCGTCTGCGCCCGTCCGCGCCCTGAGGTGCCCAGGGGCCAGGACCCCTGCTCCATCCTTGAATGTCCTACCCACTCAAATAAGGTATGCCCCTGAACAGCTAAAAGCCCTCATGCCCAATCCTAAGGCATTATGCCTCCATTCTTTGGATCCGGACGTGTTTGGGGCACAATGCTCCCATTGTCATTTTGCACCTTGTCCCACTCTTAAGCGACCTGAAACCGGGAGCCTCTTTAAATTTTTTCTCTTAAACTGTCGTTCCTTGATTAAACATTCTACTGAGATGTCAATTCTTCTCGAGGAAACTAACCCTGACGCTATTTTCCTTACGGAAACTTGGCTTAAAGATGAGGTTAACCCCGACATTTCCGCCATATTACTCAAGGGATATGGACTACAAAGGGTTGACAGGAAAGAGGGCAGAGGAGGAGGACTAGGCATACTTTTCAAAAACTGCTATCAATGCAGAACTAGTCCTGCGACTATTCCATCCTGTGAAAGTATGTCCTTTGCACTCGACCTTTCCCCCACACTTACCTTCTCCGGCCTACTTATCTACCGCCCTCCAGGCCTAATGGGCAATTTTGTGAATCAGCTTCCTTCCATGATCGCTGATCTAGCTGTCTCTGTGCCTCATTTCACTGTTCTGGGTGATATGAATATCCACCTGGACAATCCCACGGACCCCCTAGCCAGCACCTTTCTGAGCGGTCTTGCTGCTCTCCAAATCATTCAGAAGGGCTTTGAACCTACCCACATCAAAGGCCATCTACTGGACGCGGTTCTTAGCAATGACCAGAGACTTATTACTGGCCACCCTATCCCCCTGCCTTGGACTGACCATTTTCTGGTCCCTCTCCTCTGGCTGATACCCAGCCTTGGCTTGGCGCCCGCCCGAGCGACACTTAAAGGTAGGGACTGGTCGAAGTTGCCCACTGACCTATGGATGAGTTTATTATCCTCTACCCCCCGTTTGACTGAGGGTGATGTAGATACTCTCTATACTCACTATATTAATTGGTTACAGGCCACTTTAGATACAGCTGCCCCCCAAAAAACCATTAAGGAGAAAATCAAATCCAAAAAGTCTCCATGGTATACTCTTGAGCTAAAAGAGTTAAAGCGCATTTGCAGGAAACTCGAAAGAACGTGGAGATATACTCTCAAGGAAGAAGACAAAACCAGCTACCGAGAGGCCATTAAGAAATATAAAACCAAGACCACACTGGTTCAAGCTCTGTTCTATGAGGAAAAAATTACTAATTCCGCTAACTCCTCAAAAGAACTATTCCAGATAGTAAAATCCCTAATCAGTACTCCCTCTTCCCTGCAAAATCCTCTTGAAGCCCAAACCCGTTGTGATGCCCAAGCTGAGTATTTCAATCAAAAAATCCAAAATATCTCTTCTTCCTTTGCTCAGGTCAGCCAACAGTCAGTGGTCACTGACACAGCTTCTTCCCCTATTGACAGCCCACTCGCTGAATTTCCATTACTTAATGAAGAATTGCTTGACTCCCTCATGCTGAAAGTCACAACAGGCTCTCCACTAGACCCTGCCCCCCCACAACAGCTCATGAAAATTGCTGACACCATTAGACCAGTAATTCTCAACATTGTAAACAAGTCAATCAGCTCAGGAACAGTCCCAGGTACTTGGAAATGCGCGCAAGTCAAAGCCTTGCTAAAAAAACCTAATCTTGACCCTAGCAATATGACTAACTACCGCCCTATTTCACTTCTTCCTTGGGTGGCTAAGCTGCTTGAGAGACATATTAATACCAGTCTTATGTCATACTTGGAAACAAACCATCTGCTTCACGACTCTCAAGCAGGGTTCCGTCCTAAACTGGGGACAGAGGCGGCACTTCTGACTGTGACTGAATTAGCACGCAGGCACATGGATCAAGGCGGCACTACAGCAATAATGCTGCTAGACTTAAGTGCCGCCTTTGATACCGTGAATAGTAACATCCTCCTCTCCCGCCTAAAACACCTCGGAGTAACGGGCAACGCCATTTTATGGATTCAATCCTTCCTGGAAAATCGCACATTCCAGGTGGTAGAGGGTGACATCCACTCAAAAACCTGGCCTCTCAACCAAGGCGTGCCTCAGGGCTCCTCCCTGAGCCCAACGCTTTTTAATGTTTATATGCAACCTTTGGCAGAGATTGTTCATCCATTTGGCTTTGACATTGTGACTTACGCTGATGACACTCAGCTGGTGCTAGCTTTGAATCAGCCAGGTCACACTCTTTCGAATCTGAGTAGCTGTCTGGTAGCGGTCACAAACTGGATGGCCTCCTCCCATTTAAAACTTAATGGGGATAAAACAGAACTTATGTTTTTGGGAAACTCAGCCCACCCCACCCCTATCCCACCTTGGCCTCCTTGCATGGGTTCCCCCCCTGAACCAAAAAAACAAATTAAAAGCTTGGGTATGTGGCTAGATAACACCCTCACTTTTACTCAGCAAGCCACCATACTATCCGCTACCTGCTTCGGACTGATGCGCATGCTGCGAAAAGTCCTACCTCTTCTCCCTTTCCAGGCTCGCAGGATACTGGTCCAGGCCATTATCCTGTCTCGCCTGGACTACGGGAATGCCCTCTATCTTGGAGCACCGAGTAGCACACTTAAAATACTACAGGTCACCCAGAACGCAGCAGCGCGTCTGCTGCTGGGCCTGTCCCGTAGTCACTCAGGCACCATGGCCTTGAGAAACTTACACTGGCTGCCCATTCAAGCCAGAGTTAAGTTTAAAGCAATGTGCATCATGCACAAGGCCATGAGGAAAAATGCCCCCGCCATGATCTGCTCCTTAGCCACCCCCTACCACCCCCAAAGATCTTTGCGGTCAAGCACTGCTTCTCTGGCAACAGTACGGAAAATTAAACGAGCCAGGTGGGGCGGACGCTCCTTCTCCCTCAATGCTGCCACTACCTGGAACTCCTTACCTCCTGCGCTCCGGAATGAGCCCAATCTTTTAATATTCCGTAAATCCCTTAAAACTTTTCTTTTTTCCACATAATCCAGTAATTTCCCCAGAAGTAAGCAACCTTAGCGCTACGAGGCCTTCGGGTAGATTTGCGCTTTATAAAACCCTTTTTCATTTCACCTATGATATTTTGTTGGCGGAGTTCAACTGCCCCCCACCTTTTGTCTTGTCTGCTCTGCAAGGGGAGAAGGTGATCCTCCCTGCTTTCGCCCACACAGTGCCGAAGGAGCAGGCTCTGCAGTTTGCAGAAGATTGGGCTAAGGCACTTGCACCGGCGTTGTACCGTACTCGTTGTGGATGGGACAAGCTTTCCCCTCGACATGAGATTCCCTTACGGTCGATGCCACAGCCTCAACCCCAGTACCCAATGCGGCAAGAAGCGAAAGCTTCTGTTGCAGAAATCCTTGAACAATTGGAATATCAAGGTGTGATTGAAACATCTGTGTCTCCGATGATATACCCACTTTTTACTGTGACCAAGCCGGATGGCTCGTACCGTTTGGTGTTGGATTACCGCCACTTAAACTCACATTGTCGTACATGTGCAGTGCAGAATACTCACAGTTCTGCTCTTGTGGATAGTCTCGTGCGTAAAAGGTTCAAGACCACACTTGACATATCCAATGGTTTTTTTGCCCACAATCTGTCCTCTCTTAGTAGTCAATGGACGGCTTTTACAAGTGGAGGCAAACAGCGCCAATTCTTCCGTTTGGCTATGGGCTACAAAAATAGTCCTGGCCTTTTTGCCACCCGCATAGTTTCTCTCCTGGAGAGACTCGACGCAAATGCATGTTCGTATGTGGATGACATTTATCTCACAGACGACAAGTTATGGTCGCATCTGTGCCGTGTTGACCGCATAATTTGCCGTTTTGCGGACTTTGGCTATAAATGTAACTTTGCAAAATCGCACATTGCAGAGTACACAGTGTTGTTCCTGGGCTACGAGCTCAACAATGAAGGTCGAGGTCCAGCTCCTCACTTCTTGGAGAAATGCACACTTTTGCGAGCTCCCACAACGCTGTAAAAACTACAATCTTTACTAGGTGTTTTGAATTTCGGCCATACCTACATTCCGGAATATGCCCAGCGTATCAAGCCGCTTTATGCGTTGATACAACCTTCTTTTTCCAAATCATGCTGGCTGCCTGAACATTCAGCCATTTTGCAATCTTTACAGGCTGATCTTCTAGAATCTAAATTCTTGTCTACTTGTGATAACCACACCAACCTGGTGATAAGAATCGTTATAGGGGCAGTGGGTTTCATGTACCTTACTTTTAATGAGGGTGACACGGTCCCTATCACTTACCAGTCACACTTGTACACTTCGGCTGAGTTGCGGTTTTCCACTGTGGAAAAAGTTTTGACAACAGTTCAGATGGCGGTTCTTAAGGAACGTGCACTGTCACAGGGAAAGCGCATTTTGGTTGTAACTCCGTATCCTGCCATACAGCCAGTGACAAAGGCCATAAAGGATTAATCTATCCCTACTCTACAACTAATGTGACATCCCTACTTAAGCGTCTCCAAAGGAGAAAAATAAAAAGGTGTCAGCATCTGGAGTCTTCCTAAGAAGTCTCTCTAAAATCAATGGGTCAGAAGCATAACGCTACCAAGACCGAGCTTGTTCCAGAGTGCTCTCTCTCTCTCTGAAGGCAGAGGGAGAATTGGGCACTTTCCGTACTCCCTACAACACAAAATTGCAGGTAGCTTTTCCAAGATCCTTTTCAGGAATCGCCATCCACTCTGGGTTCTGTCCTAAAGGTAGTTTTACATGGGACAACAGTAATCTTCTTCTCACAGCAGTTTGTCCTTGGTTCCCAAGCCTTCTCCTGTGTGAAGGACAACAACCTTCCTTTATCTGTTCTACCCATACGATGTAACTTTTTCCCTCCATGCCTAACTAATAAAACAAAGTTCCACAGCACACATGAAATTCAAATTTTAATTCTTAAGTGAGAGCTCCCAGGGAAAATGCATTTCAAGCCTACAAAATTCATCTAACATAAGAAAATGGCATGTGTGCTTTACGGATTTGCATGGAAAATAAGGCACATCAATCAATACTGTTACCTACACGTAAACGACATTATTAATAAACACATTTAATAAGTGAATGATTGTCAGTTGCACAACACAAGCTCTTCACGTTAATGTTTTGCGCTAGTTACATCCACTTTCTATGTTTCTTCTCCATGTGAATATTCAATGACCTAAATACATCACGTTGCATGTTATTACATTTCGAAATTCTAACACTTCATATTAATACATAAGAATATTATATGCAGGTGAGCTCTACACGTGATTATAATGCACCCCTACAATTAAAATGGAATTTCCGCTACATCAGTAGCAAACACACACAAAAATGAAAGAACATGCACACTGAACCCACATACATGTACAGATCAACAAACCTACAGATGCCATTCACATAAACCAACAACCATAAAGGCATTCATGTACGCACACCAACAGATATACAATCATTCATGCCCGCCGTACGAGCGAGCGAAAGGCACACACGTACACAGGCAAAGAGATATAAAGGCATGCAAACACGCAGATCCAAGCTCATATATAACTGTGCAGCAGTGGAAACAGGATGGTGTGCATCAGGGAGCACACATGATTATGGTAAGTAGGGGCCATACGGCGATGTGCAGCAAGAGGCATGTGGTGATATACAGTAGAGGCTTATACTTTCTGTACAACTACAAAGTAAATCTGCATTTCATGCTCTTGCGCACATGATTGGAATTCGAATCTTCAAATATGAACTTTATACCAGGTTACATTTTCTTGACAAACATATATTTGATATTTATGATGTTGCTAATTACACTTTTTTCATTTTCATTCCCATTTTTCTGGTTCCAGTTGGGATTTAACAGCACTGTAGCTCAAAAAAACAAGATTGGGACACACAAACCGTGTGTTGCATGTAGTTCGTAAACTTTGTCATTAACCTGTGTAATTATATATCATGAAGACATGCTCTCATTCAAAACGTTGTTCTAGTGGGTGAATTAGCAATACTAGAAAGATCTACTGAATGACTGAAATTGAAGACTTTTCAAAGCCTTGAAGTACAGTGCTACTTCTAGAAGCTGATCAGACAAATCGGAGGCACGAATAATGTTTATCTGAACAAAGGACTTATTTTTAAAACATCTATTTTAAATAGTAGCTGAACCCATGCTTATTTAATTGCAAAGCCAAGAATGCCACGCAGCATGCTGCTAGTCCTTTATATCTAATAAAGATGTGTCAAGAAAAAAATATCACAATCACACTAAATAAGCGAAAATTAAAGGAGAGTATCAAAGTTTTATTTAAATAGAGGCAGAAAGAAGAAACCTTGCTGTTGGAAGGTCTACACAAATGTTGAACTTCAACCAAAATAGTAATATGTGGATAAGAATGAAAGAGAGCTGTGAGCAACCATGTTTTTTATAGTGCATTTTTTCCAAAGATATATTATATTAGCAGTCCAGCTGCTGGCCCAATATCCCTTCCTAACACTCCATGAACACTCTGAAGCAACCGTTCACCTCCACAAGTGCTGCACAAAAAAAGAAATACAAACAAAAGCGAAAAGGACACTAAGCAGAGGAGAGTTAAAGAAACATACTCGTCGTAATACAAACAAAATTCTAAATTGCCACCAGATGTCTAAACTACACATTGACTAGGGCATACAAGGAAGAACTGCACAATCTTAACCCACTGTTTTGTGAAAAAGAGGAGCAGCAAGAGTGGTAACAACTATAGTCCCTGTGCTGAGTGTAGGGCTCTGATCGGAGAAGTCTCTGAGACACCAAAGCAAGTTTTAAGGAAGGGGAATGAAATATAAGAGTCGATGAATTGAAGAATGCAGATATACCTAGCTGTACAAAGGTACCTGTGCTACTCATCAGTTAAAACAAATATGTTCACAGTAGTCTTCTGTTTGACCGCTAGCGATCAAGACAATAATCACATTTATAGCAAACAGAATAGAGAACATATTTCGACAGAACATTGCTTTGCAGGCGTATGCATGGTTGTGTCAAAACCTCTCACACAACAGATAATTAATAGCACTATGAAGTAGATTTAGCATGTGGGAAACTAAATAAACATAAAATATACAAGTACCTGCAGATAGGGAGGAATTCTTGCTTCTCCGTTGCACAAAGAGACTTCTTTTTTATGGCTATCAATGTCACTATTTGCATTTGTCGGCCCCATCTGGTTGATGTTAGCAACACTGGAAGAGATGATAGCGATCCCTGGATTGATTATGGAAGGATCCTCATTCAAGAGGGTTTCAGAGAGTGCTTCACTTGCTTTTGAATGTGATACATCAATGCTAGTCTTTCGCACTGAATGCTCCGGTGAAACATGTAATGGAGGCTCACTCTGTAACTTCTTTTTTTCAGACTCTGCGCTAAACTCCACAAATGCATCCAAGACATCTGCTATGGGTACACTGTAGTGTGGGTAGTAGAAAAGGTCATGTGGAATTACAGACACTTTAGCTGGTCCCGGTGACGTTTTAGGTTCAGTACCATCACCTGTACGAATGTTTAGAGACTCTTGGATTGGTGTGTGTGATGGGACTGCACCCTCTGACCTAGTTGACCTAAACAGGTCTGGATGACCTCTATGTGTATCATCCACTAAAACAGTGCTTATGTTTGCTTCTTTGAAAGCACTCATCTGACCTGGATATTCATATCCCAATGGTAAGGGTGATTTCTTTTGTACATCATCCTGAAGATGTAAAATGTATCTATAAGCATCTTCCTCATCTGTGGGTGTTACTGGGGATGCACTTCGCAGTGGAACATTTGAAGCGTCTGATCCTGTCTGTTCAATAGAATAAAATGGTTTTGCAAAAAACAATTTATCGGCTGCTTTGTAGGGACTGTCTTTTGCGGTCCTCAATAATGGATTCAAGGTAGAAAACGGGGATGAAGTTGTATCAACGTGGTCCTCTGCACAAATTTGAGATTCTGTTAACTTTTTGGAAGGGGACATTTTTGAATACTTTGAACTATCAACAGTGTCAGCAACATTGTTCTCAAATGATAAATCTAGTTGTGAATCTTCGGTCCTGTTTTTCTGTGTATTATGGAGCTTTGATGGAGTCAGGTGTAATGAGGTTAAACTATCAGTGATTAAGTCCAGTGCTGGATCAACATCACCAAGCAAAAGTTGTGTCTTCTGCACAGCCTTATGGGACTCTGCAGTTTGTAATTCTTCTTGTTGTGGCTGTGTTTTATTATTTTGAGCTGAAGATAGCTTATTATTTAAGGCTTCATGGGAAATTTCTGGTGTGCTAGCCAATGTAGTGTCCGGCACAGAGCAAACAAAGACCTTCGGAGGAGGTGGCTGAAAGCTTTCATGGTTCACAGTGTATGCATATTCTTGATTCTGATTAAAAATGACAACCTTGCCTTCCTCTTCTACTGGCCCATCTTTATAATGAACGTATGTGCTTTCAACTGGTGAGTCGGCCTCTGAAAGATCGTCCTGCAAAATATAAAGTAGAAAATTTGAAAAATTGGAGTAGCAATTAATGGCATTTGAAAATTAATAAAAACAATTATATATATATATATATATATATATATATATATATATATATATATATAAATATTTATTTTTTCTCACAGAGTCCTGTTTGAAAGGGAGCACTTCACAGTCGGTGCGCGCGTCGAGACCAGGACAGTGTCTCACAGGATATCTTGCACAAAAGATTGAAAATCGCGGCACTCCTCTTTTAGATGTTTTTATTGCAGATCATAAATCTGCAATAACCACATCTAACAACCAAGAGGAGTGCCGCGATTTTCAATCTTTTGTGCAAGATATATATTTATATATATATATTTGAATATGCTTAAAGAATATTAGCATTAAGAATGTAATAGCTGATACTGAGCCCTTCTTCCACGTCCCTCTAATTAATACCCATCTCTGGGAGCAAGATTGTGCATTGTAAGGTCACAATGACAGGGCGATTGCATGCACTGCTGTAGAACATGTTTCTCTTACTACACTTTTATGTTGTGTTTCGACTTTTTATGCATGCATTTGCTGGTCCATTCTATGTGTGGCTTAATGTACAGTGCTCTGTCAGAGTCGGCTATTGAGTATTTTACATGAATCCCACCAAATCTCGTCACTCTTCTAAATCACTTCGTAGAGTCTGCAGACTCATTGCATATGTAGGTACATGACTTCTAAAATACACCTGACAAGAGAGAGAAATAAAAAAAGCACACAAGGGGTGGATTTATACTTGTTTTAAGAGCAAAACTCAAATTTGTGAGCTGCAGATAAAAAAAAATCAGACAATATCCTTTCATCAAAATCCTTAATGTTTAAGGAGATATATTCACATGATTTATCATGAGCGACGGGGCATCAATTCACAAAATGGCCTTCTTGCCTCATTCGCAAGTCAGTGTGGATAGGTTACCAATCTTTTTGTTTGTACTTTAAAGAGTAACTCATGCATGTCCTCTGTGTGTGCCCAGTGTTCACCTGGGAAAAAAGAGACTCCTTGGGCCACTTTTCCAAGAAATTAACATAAAAAACTGCACATCTGCTATATATGTTTCAAACTCAAAGATGGCAAGCTAACCTCCGGGACTGAGTCATCTTAAGGATTTGTTGTGCCCCTGACAATGCCCCTGTCCGAGCCACCTTTGTATTTTATTATCCAATTTTCTGGGAAATCAAGCCACATGATGCCAATCAATAATGAAATATATAGATTAGGTTGAGATAGAGAATCAGACACAGAGACAGAAAGTTCACTATCCATGGGGCTACTATGAAGACGGGGGCCATTTGAACATGCCTTAAATCGTCTTTGCCACCAGATGTGTTAAATGTATGGCCAAAGTCCTTCACACCACAGACAAACTGGACAATATTAACTCTGCTGCCAATACTGTCTGCTTATAAAGATATGTGAGTTTTTCAATAGTTTGTTCCAAAATGTCTTTTATGACTGTGACATATATGCATAAGAAAAGTTTTAAAACACATCTCTTTCCTAGGGTTGCTTCCTCTTAGTTTCAATCAGCAGGGTGCGATGTAGGATCCTTTTAGTCAAAGCGCCAGGATACCCGTGGGGTGACGGATACGCGCTATAAAAGATTACCAATACATAACCAGTTTTGAATGATATAACAAGTCTTTTCATTGCATGTACTGATAATCTGTCCTTTATTGCTGCGCTATATATCTAAACATATTTATTATAATGATGTTCACATTACCTATATATATATATATATATTTTGGAATGATTTTGAATACCTGCCAAATAAAATGTTATTTGCACACTAACAAAAAAAAAATTAGATCTTCAGAAGGGGGATAACAGAACCTAAAATGAGCATTGGTCTAGGATGTATAAGGAAATAGTAGACAAGATAGAATTTAATCAACTAATTTTCAGTTTAACTGGTAAAAGTCACAACTCTGTAATGTTTTATCTTTCAGAAACAATTAGAACATTTGAAAAACATATAAAAGTACACTTTAAAATAGAACTTACACCTTCCAGCTCAGGGAAATGTTCAAGGAATTGTGCTACATAAGTCATGATCGATTGCTCATCGGGAGAATCCACCATAATGTCTATAAATAAAAACACAATTCATGGTTAGGCCATTTTAAAGGAGGAACATTATACAGGTCTCAAGTAGGGGTTGGGAGATTTTGATTGATCCGTCACTTATCCTGCCACTCAATACTTAAAGAAAGCTAAAAATGTGTTGTTCCGCAGTATTGCCCATGGCCGAAAAGTCAAAGCGAAGCTCAAATAAGAGGTGTCCTACACGTTATCGTAATGTGTACCAAACATAATTGTTATGGGCATCCCAAAATTAGGAACTTTAAATCGTCACCAATATATGTGGCTTGTGTAAGTTAAATACAGCATCACAACTGATCTGTGTGCAGTAAAACACACCAGAAATGTACAGATTGGGCTCAGGATTGATTTTCGGCATGGTCACCCAACAAGGGGGCTCACGCACAAAATAGTGTGTGACATGCTGCAGCCTGACTTGTCTTAGCGACCCAGGCTGGTAGCAGCGCAGGGGTAGGATAAGGAAGGTCCTTTTCACCGCAAACTGACACTACAATTTAGTGTCTGCCTCTACCAGCACAGGATGCCGTAAACTCTTGACTCGACTAGGGTTGGGGTTAGATCTACCAGTGCCACTTTTTAGGGTGCTGTACAGGTGGTCATACTTATACTTCAATTAGCTCCTGACCACCACCAAAAAGTGTAGGTAGATCCCTTTATTTGGTCCTGAAGTATTGCCATCAATAGGTAACAGGCAAGAAACATGTTGACCTATTACACCAGCACACATTCTCACATACCTTAGAGTGGGAGGGTGCGTTTTTCAGTTTCAACCAGGCTAGTGACCACATCTCATTCAAATTGTTCTGATTGGACCACTATTCCCTGTTTTAATTCACCCATACACCATATCACCACCTACACTCATATTACATATCAGGGCCCTCACACGCACTGCACCCAACGGCTTGAGTAATAAAGATCTCCGCCAAGTAAGGCCCATAATGGGCGCCTGATCGGGTATTGCAGCGAGTAGGAGACCCAATGATGAAGCAAGACACCTGCTTGTTGGGTGTGTGAGGGTCTTTTCCCAATGAGGAGGAATCCCTTCTCCTGGCCTTGCGAATACCCACACACTAGGGTACACTTGCAAAATCACTGACCTCTACCTGCATTTCTCATTAGGAACTACATACCTTGTTGGCTACACTGGTCTTAGGAACCCACCAACCAACCGACCTAACTATCTCCACTAGTTTCAATTGGAAGCATGGTGTATTTTGAAGGGACCTAATTTCAAAGGTCATCTGTCTAATTTCTCATCTCAGTTAAGAAGCAAGTGGGTTCTCTGCATCATTGAGAAGCTCCAGCTTGAAATTCCGAATATAAGAAAACAAGCCATTTAACTTTCCCATTCACCTCATAAACAGCTCATACCCCTTCTATTTGAGGACCCCCCCCAAAACAATGTTAATTGATCCATTCTAAAATATATAGATAATGCAATAACTAACGTTCTCGAGATATGCAAATAATGTTGCCTTTGGAATACCACCTCACCATGAGAAGCATACTAGATCAGTTGTATAGCATTTTTACTTTCAATACAGTGAAGGGACCTTGGTGCCCATGACTATCTCATTTAATTAGGTGCAGGGAAGATAGAAGGTATACCAGCAGCAAGGGGCAGGGAAGATAGAAGGTATACCAGCAGCAAGGGTAAATTTTCTGAAGTCAGGGTATGTATGTATGTTGTATTTCTATATCGTGAACCTAGCCAAAAGGTAGCAGAGTGATGTACAGGGTCAAAGACCAGCATAATATCATAGAGTGATAGGGGGCATGGCCGTTTTGTGAAATGTTCATGTATTATGATGTAGTGTTCTTGTAAGAGGTGAGTCTTCAACTCTTTTCTAAGTTGAAGCAACACTGGGGTGGTCCTGATGGATATGGGGATATTGTTCCATATCCTGGGTGTGTAGATGGAAAATGCCTGCTACCTTGTTTTTTCTCTTTTGCACTTTTTTACATTTCTCGGTCTGTAGCCTGATGGTGACTTGGGTGGGGTGTGCCGAGAGCCATCCCAGAAGTTAAACATGTCTACAAAGTAAGCAGAGGTGCTGGTTGTTATGACTTTGTAAATGATGGAGCTGATTTTGAGGCTGATGTTGGCCTGCATCATGGCATAAAATTGTAGAGTAGTTATACAACTTTGTTTCAATCAAAAATTCAAACATCATGAGGCTGCAACTCAGTCCTACTCCAGAGTGGCGCCATCCATTTCCTTGAGGGATTGCTTTGTTTGAAATCCTTATTCCAATTCTGTAAAGTGCTAAAAATCCATGTATCAGTTTTAACTTTCTGGACAAGTAGTTCATCTTTATTTCATGCACTCTTCGCTTTTTTTCTCCCTTTTCCTCCATTCCTCCTCAGGTCCCTCCACAGTAGATTTGAACATTCCAATTCTTTCTGCTCATCCTCTCCCCTGCCCCACTTATCTTGTATTATCCCAGCTTTAACCTACGCCTCAGTCACATTGCACCACCTTTCGCTGTCTGGGACTAAACTATCCTTCTCTCTCTTATACCCACACCACTCACTGTCCCTTAGCTGCTGACCATTGACATTTTCCTGCTGAGCCTTATCATACTTTCTTGTTTTATATGGTTTATTGGCTGTTCCCTTTTTGATCCTTTGTAAAGAGGTCTCCATGTCTATAGCTGTTCTTCGTAGAGCGCCTAACACTGTACAATGTGGACCTTTAAAAGACTGCAAAATAAGCAAATAAATAATTCTTATCCAAGTTGCTAGTGAATTGGAGCAGATGTTTTTAGGCTGCCAAAATACATTATTGGCCAAGGACAAATAACCAAAATAATTTTGTTGATCTAGTGATTATGAATAATCATCCAAGAATGTTACTTTTTTTTTAACAATCAAGGCATTTGTATTGTTTGGTTAATAAAACCATTTCAATACTAAATACAAAAATATATAAAATCAGCATTGAAATTACAGTTATGACAGTGGTACATGCATTCTTAATACAAAAGAGAATGTGCATCATATAAAAACTCGAAGCAACTGCCGTTAAGTTATGTTAATAATGTGAAGCGCTCGTTCACCGGTTGGTTTCTTGGCGCTGAATGAGTCATGTGCACGACACATGACTCTACATGCGTTGGTTCCATGAAGCTGGGCCACTAATGAAAAACTAAAATTCAGGTTGGTTTCAGCCATACAGCAAGCCACAGAAAAATAACCAATTAAACTAAGGGTCTGGTTTAGAGTTTGGTGGAGAGGGTATTCGAATGCAATAGTGATAGAGTACTGTCTCCGCCAAAGTGAAGGTGCTCCTACTTAAGGTCCGCTCCTCCTTAACAGATGGGCCATACCCTAGACCTGATCTTTTCAAACCTGCCAGGCCTTTCTACTCTAACTCCGAGCCCTCTGGCATGGTCTGACCACTCACTCATCCCTTTTACCCTATCTATTCTCCCCCCAGTAATTACGAATAGTGTAAAACCTAACCTGGGCAGGAAATGGCACAAAGTCACCTATGACGCCCTTGAGCCTGTACTGGCTGACATGGAGTGGCCCCCGTCTAAGGACTTAGACGCAGATGTGGAAAAACTCAATACCACCCTCATTACAGTGATCAATAAGATCGCCCCCCTACTCCCCCTTTCCTCGGCTAGATCAAAGCCCTCCGCCCCATGGTTTTCCCCGGAGCTCCGTACGGAAAAAAGTAAATGTAAAAAACTGGAGCGCCAATGGCGACGCACTTATGACTCGACCGGAAAAAGCATTTATAGAGCTGCGCTAAAAAGGTTTCACAAATTAAAACAAGCCACTATGAAAGAATACTTCTCCAACAAGATCAACTCCTCTGACAATTCGGCCAAAACCCTCTTTCAAATTGTGAAAGACTTCACTAAGCTCCTACCCGTCTCGCCTCTCCTAGCCAGGAACTTTGTGACAACCTATCTCGTTTCTTTCATCATAAGATTGTGGATATTTTTTCCTCTTTTACTCCGTCCATAGGGCTTGATGAGGTGTCATCAGTCCTACCCTCTCTGCCGGCCTGTACCACCACATTAGAAGCATTCAAACCTATCGTAAGAGATTCGGTCCAACACAGAATGCAAAAATGTAAACCTGGCTCTCCCCTGGACCCCGTCCCAGCTCAAATATTCACGCAGCTGGGCCCACTCATCACCACCCCTTTAACTTCCAATTGGAACGCTTCCCTCTCCGCTGGCCAGTTCCCGTCGGAGTGGAAACAGGCAATGCTAATCCCCATATTGAAGAAAGTGGATGCTGACCCGAGGATACTTAGCAACATGACTCGCAATCCGGATTCCGTTCCGGATATAGCACAGAGACGGCCCTTCTGGAAGTATCAGAGACCATCAGAGAGAGCGTGGACAGAGATGAGGTGGGCATGTTGGTGCTCCTCGATCTGTCCGCGGCGTTTGACACCGTGACCCACTCCATTTTACTGAAAAGGTTGCATGACCTAGGAATACAAGGCACTCCTCTGGCTTGGATAAAGTCATTCCTGTCAGGTAGAACGCAACAGGTATGGTGTCGCCCCTACCTGTCGAAAGATAAGATGCACTTGAACTGTGGAGCCCCCCAGGGGTCGGCCCTCAGCCCCCTCTTTTTTAATGTTTACATGTCTCCATTGGCAAGAGTGGTTGAGGACTGTGGTGTCAGAGTGGTCTCTTATGCTGATGATACTCAGCTAATCTTTTCCTTCAGAGACCACTCTGACAAAGGACTCGACAACTTTAAATCTTGCCTCACCAACATTGTACAATGGATGACATCTAATACACTAAAACTGAACACTGAGAAAACTGAGGAGCTATTTTTTAATCTTAAAACCCCTCTGTTGTCTTCCGCATGGTGGCCGACTGAGCTGAACCCACCTCCCATTCCCACCAACTCAGCCCGGAACCTAGGGTTTCATTTTGACAATGAACTCTCATGCAAAACACAAATCCAGAAGGTTACTTCCACCTGTTTTGGCAAATTAAAAATGATTAAAAAAATCTCCCCCTATCTGTCTAGGGACTCGATGAGGACTGTCGTGCACGCCCTCATAACCTCACACCTGGACTACTCCAATAGTCTTTATGTAGGGGCTCCTGCATATTTACGTCACCGTCTACAAATTGTCCAGAACGCGGCGGCTAGACTGATCTGCCACGTTCCCTATCGTCACTCCATTTCCCCGTACCTGAAAAACTTGCATTGGCTTCAAATCTCTCACCGCATCCAGTTCAAAGCCCTGGTCCTGGCCTTCAGAGCACTTAATGGGTATGGACCAGGCTATCTAAGAGACAGATTGAAGCAGGTCCAATCAGTCCCTTAGATCCAACCATCTCCGTCTCCTACTACTGCCTCGCTTCCAGCGTTCGAGAAGAGGAGGCAGAGCTTTTGCGGTGGTCACTGCTAAGCTGTGGAACTCCCTACCGCTGGACCTTAGACTTATTGAACTGGAACCCCTTTTTAGATCTAAATTGAAAACATACCTGTTCTCCTACTACTAGTCGCCTTGATCACTACCGCTGCTGTCCACAGCGCCGGGACACCCCCGGCGGGGGTAGCCGTGCGCTTAATCAAATTCCATAATAATAATAATAATGGGTTGACCTTAAGAATATCAGCGAAAGAGACCACTCTGTCTCTCCGCTGACGTACTCTTCCAACAGCCTGACAGAGAAAGGGCTGTTGGAGGTTTGATAATTCAAATTCCTGTCTAATTTAAAGTGGGATGTTGAATGGCCAGTTTTTACTCTTATTTACCACGGTGAAAGGTGGTAAGGAACAGCAAAAATGTTCAAATGACCACCACACCATAGGAGAAATCTCCGATGGTGTGGGGATCAAAATTTTAGTTTTTTCAAAGCTTTGCCCATTTGGCCCCTGCCCTTCCACATTAGTAGTATACAATGGCATTACCGCCATTTCCAGGCTGATGGACAGTGTGTTTTCTCTACAATTGCTAGTCGAAAAACGATCTGAAATCCTTGATGTAGGTGAATGCATTGTTGATTTATTGGAGCGCAAATTCTTCTGTAGTGACTGTCCAAAACAAGTGGGTACTTTTTTCTTGTCACCTGGTTTGAGGTCAGAGTCCTCGGTTCTCCCGTTTAACTGTTGTTGAGTATGCATAAATGCCAACTCGCCTACAAGCTCCACCCTTTTGGCCACGCACCTTCTATGTTAGTGGTATACAACAGTGTTCCCGCCATTTTCCAGGCTGATGGACAGTGTGCTTTCTCTACAACTGCATGTTGGAAAACAATCTGAAATCCTTCATGGAGGAGAATGCATTGTTGATTTATTGGAGTACAATCTCTTCTGTAGTGACTGTCCAAGATGAGTGGGCTCTTTCTTTTCTACTTCTGCTTTGACAGCAGATTTCACAGTTCTCCCTTTTAATTGCTCTAGAATAACAAAAGCTGCCAAATCACCTACCATCTCTGCCCATTTGTCCCTGCCCCTTCCATGCTAGCAGTATGCAATGGTTTTGGCAAATTTTCCAGGCTGATAGACAGCTCAACTTAACAAAGGGACCGGGGCACGTTTCCTACCAAGTTTGATGCCGTATTCTTGATACGCAGGAATATGAGGATATCTCCACCAAGCAAAGAAGCATTTACTTCATATCATTAGGAGGAAGTAGTTCGGTAGAGATTCAACTCACTGTCTGTAGCCTCTGACTAGTCTCTACACGAGGATTCATTTTGTCACTGATTTCTGGATGAAGACGCTTGAGGACCAATCATATTGCCAAAATTACACATACACAAGGTTACTGGAGACATGACCTCATGGTCCTTTATGCAGCTGTAGTGTACAGTATGCAGTAGACAAAACCAAAGTTTAAAGTAAAGTTATAATTAGGTTTGATAAAAGGTCTGTTTTTGTTTTTTTTAAAAACCTTAGAAATGTACTGGGAAAAAATAAAGGTTATAGTGACGTTATATTTAGGTGAATATGTCAGTCACAACGTTAATGCTTTGAACTAAAAAAAACACAGAAATGCCCCATTTATCCAACTTGCGCCCCTCCGAAATACTGCTTAGGACCTCACATACTGCATCACCCATGACATATTCTATGACATCATTTATGACATTGCTGATGACATCTCAATGGCATCATTGATGACATCACTGATGACCTCATCCAATGAGTGTGCTACTTTGTTTTATAGTTTACATAGTGACTGGCACATAATTTTGTACACCCTGTTTTCAGCTAATGGATGTAAGTGTTTACAAAATGCTTGTGTTCCTAATGCATAACAGGTGCATAGAAGTACTGAACACTTCATAAATCTTCGTATTGAAGAGTAACTCTTTGCCCAAGTGACAGTAGACGGCTTGTGTTCAGCATGTTCTATACAAGTTTTTGGCTCTGCTAAAAAAGCTTCCAACACAGCAAATGTTATAGATAGCATAACTAAGTATTTAAGCAGCCATTAGTTATTATTAGTTATTAGACAGAATCATCTCAGCACGAAATTTCTACATAACATAGAAGACTTTATGCACCAGGTACTAACCTATGCACAAGTGCTTCTTTTGCTTGAGAAGATAGACAATCCCTAAGGTTTTCACCACAGTATTGAGGCTGCAAGTAGTACATTCTTTAGCACCATCAGACCTTGGTTATTTTAAGCAAATAGTGTCTTTTTTCACAAGTGTTGCATAGAGTGAACACTACTCTTAGTAGATACTTTTTAATACTCTATGGTATATTTGTCTAGAAATACATACATCTTTTTACTTGAATAACTCAAAAACTACTGAACAGATTTACACCAAATGACAAAAAACACTCTTTCTGGACAAAGGGTTAGCTTTCTGCCAAATTTGGTGTAAATTCGTTCAGCGGTTCGGACTGTAGTTGTGTCTAAAATCCCCATGGGAAATTGCTTGGGGAAAGTGCCTGTTGGGCCCACCCCTTTTTCTCACCCCCTACTTGACGGAACACCCCGAATCATTCCAGACAACATCTGAAGTGACTGGCAAACTAATAAATATTAGGGCAGTTTCCCATGCCATTGAGGTATACAGATCTGTGGTACATGGAAGAGCACTGTATGGGGCAGAAATCTGGGGCTACGGGGACCGTATGCAATTGAATATTATGGAAAATAAACAAGTGAGATCTCTCGAGAATGTCCTAGTTAGCACACCATTAATAACTTTAAGGTGGGATTTGAAATTAAAAAGAATTGACCATATTGCGTACCTTAAAAATTTGATTTATAGGGTCAGAATTTGGACAACATTTGAATTGGCCCCGTACAGAGCTGCGCTGGAGGAGTTAATTACTTTAGATAAGCGCTGTATTACTCTTTGGCAGAAAGCTGCGAAAGCCTTCTGTAGCCAGCTAAAGCTAGAGGGATTTTGGGTAGATCCTAGTAAGATGGGGAATATCACAGCTAATTGGATCAGAGGAATTTACTGGGATTATACTCTCCAGAAGGTATGGCATGAGGTGAGGACTGTCGGCCTGACTGACATGTTCCTAAACCATAAATGTAGTCCAAAATTTGAGCTTTTGCAGCCAAGTGGAAAAGGTCAGGCGAAGGTGCAGTGGAATGCTTCTTGTGCCACAATATTCCAGAAACTGAGTAACAATTTGTATTATTTTGTCACAAGTATAACATTTTCAAAGGAACATGGATTCTCCCGTTATGTCGCAACTTAGGTGCGAACCAGTGCAGGGTGGCTTTGCATCTAATAAAACCAGACACATCAGAACCAATCATATTTACACTCTCAAGATTTCTAAAGTGGACCTGGTCCGTAAGATCCGGCCTGTTGTAGGCAAGGGTCAGAGTCACTGTAGACTGTTGTACTATCCATAAAGTACAATTGTGTATGCTTATATACAGGTCATTGCAACCCGACATTACGTTGTACGTTAAGGGTTCCAAGAATGGACATTTCTTATAGAGAGCGATACACAATACACATATGTGCTTGCGCCGCAGTATGCATTGTGGGATCATCCCTATTTAGATTTTTTGCTAATTTCTTTGCGACGCGTTAATTAATTCACATGATGTTAGCACATACTTTTATATGAATTGTAGTCATATGTATATTTTTTATGCTGATTGTAGATCCATTCAGCAATATCGTAACAGCAATTGCCACTAAGAGCTGATCGTGAACTGCGCAATGTTGTGAATATTTCTTCTATTTCCATTAACCTTGAAGTCTATCTCTATGGGAAATTGAAGTATGGGAAGTAACTTGATGAAGGCAAATGCAGAAACAGGTTGTCCTTAAGTTTAGTGCACAATAAATTATTGTGCCGTTTCCTGGTGTGCCGTCTCCTAATTTCTCACCATTGCTGTGAAATAAGAAATTTACAAAGTATCGAGTGGTTGCTGCTACCACGGACTGGCACCAACGTCATAGGAGGGAAAACTGCTTTAGCAGCGACTCGGTGAATGATATATATATATACATATATATATTCAAAATAATTTAGTTCATTTAATATTATTAGTTCCCATGGGGTATTATTTTATTTCTTTGTGAGTGGCCTTGTGTGGTGATGGACTTATTTTAAGGCTGGACTGGAGTACATTTATATTTATTTTGACACCTTTAGGTAAGTTGTAATTTTAGAAATGTAGCTTGTAACTAGCAATTCTCTTACATTTTGTGTTGGATGTTTGTATTACCATGTCCCTCACTAAACCTTCCTTACATTTCCCTAAACACCTCCCATTTTGGAGGTAAATCTTCCCCATTTACCAGCTGGACCCCTTTATCTCACTCAGATTTACTACTTAAACATATTCTTACATGTGTGGAGATCTCCGTCTTCACCCAGAAAAGACAAGAGAGGCAGAGGTTCCTACCTGGATGTTTGTGAATAGCATTGTGGTGTATGTGAGTGGTACCAATGCACTACTACTTTATATACTACCAAATGCAGTTTGTGACTAGGCACAATAACATATGAATTTGCCTCCGGTTGCTTAGGTACACCTTACAAACAAATTAGCTTTGGAAATAATCTACTTAACCACTAGCTCTGGATAAGTAAAACTGTTGAAAATGTTAACTATTAGCTTTAGAAGTGATGCTCTAGTTGACTTTTCAATCATCTTCTAGAACGTATGCACTATTGTTCAAATTTGGGAGAAATAATGATGCCTATATGTCTGTCCACCTCTGATTTTGGAACATACACTAACACCCTTGGGGAACGAGAGGAAAGTGTTTGATGAATAATGAAAGACTGGTAATTAATCATCTTGCGACAAATCATCAGTAAACTTAGGTGATTTCATAGCTTCACTTGTAACTATTGCAGTCTCATTATAATTAGTGTACATACCAATTAAAGGTATAAGGTAGGACGCACATTTTGACTCTTTCCGATTGGTGGCATTCACAGGGAAGGGGGCCTGACAGGGTCAGCAGAGCAGCATGTCTGTGATTGCTTTAATAAACATTTTCTTTTAAAGCAGCTAGATTTCCTAAAGGGAGACAGGGCTGCTTTCCAAAACTAAATAAAAATGTTTCTGCAAGTGTTGAAACCAACCCTACTTATCCTGAAACCTTTTCTACAATTCACAAAGGGATTTGGGCTGAGAAGGGGCCCCTTCTCCTTTTGCGATAAAGTTACCACCCTAAATTGGGACACACTGATAAATGTGGTACCAGTTTGGTATTTGAAAGAGGGACCCGCAATCAGTGTGTAGTCGCCATCCTATTACCACTTCTTAAAATTGGATTAGCAAATGACCAAACAATGTTTGCACTCGCAACCTCCGAATCAGAGTATTTGCAATCAGAAAAAAGTTTTCAACATCTGGCCCCAGCTTCTGTAAAGCCACTGTACTACTTGTCAGAGTGTAAACTTGATAATATGTCAAACCCCGTAATTCACCCCCTTCATAATCAATCTTCTACATATACATTAAAAATATTCCCTTAATAAAAATGCCCATTCTAGTCTTAAACATACTTGAGGTTTGTGCTACATGTCAAAGGTATGCTGTTTTCATGAAGCCCAAAACCATTAATATTGAACCTCTTAACAACAGTTTTCTTCATTAATTTCACCCTTGAACCTCTATGATATTCCAGTTTCAACCTAGATCAGTATCACAGATGCCACAATCACCTTCTGGCTCCAGAAGTCTTGGAATGTTAAGACTTTGAAAGGCTATCCTGAAGGCATTTTCCAAATTTTCCCGCGGTGATCTATCCAAGGCGTCCTTCATATCTACCAAACTGGAATCGACTGCTTTGATGATGGCCAAGAAAGCAAGACCACTCCGCCAACTGGTGGCAAAGTCTTGCACTGCAACACCATACCTGGAAACAAAACAGGTGTTATACTGTGTATCAGAAAACAATTCAGAGTAGTCATATGTTCGTCTTCTAGCTCCACTATCAAATGTACATGAGTCAAATAAGAAAAGCCTTCATCTTATAGGCAATGTACAATTCATGCTATTATTATATGAATTTTAGCCATCATTACTAACAATGGGCTTGAGGATAGCTACTTGGAGTAAACAAAACAGTAATGTAACAAGTGTTATTTCCTCTGTATAAAAAAGGAAAATATTTTACATCTAACAATACAAAAATATAAATAATCTTATATGAATGAATTACTGCTCTTGAGAAATGTCACATCAAGGTGTTTTTCTCCGTAGGACGGCAAAATGAATGCTCAGAACATTTAGAAGCAGCTTAAGGATTGGCTGAAAATGTTCTCAATCACAATCATTAGCATGGACGTCCGATTGGGGTCGCTGTTGTAACCCCTAGCTTGCCCCTTTCTACCCCTGGCACTGCCTTTGTGACCCCTGGTCTCAAAGGTGGCAAAAATCAGTGCCAAGAACACAGGGGTGCCTCACATTATCAGAGTCCGACTCTAACCTTGTTTTCTGCCCATTTGTATTGCATTAATAACATAACATAACGTGCATTTGTAAAGCGCACATTCACCCGGAGGCACATCTTGGCACTGAATAACAGATGTTTATTGGTAGTCATGGTACTCATTTTATCAACCTCTAATGGGGAAATGCTGAGTGGAGCCGCCTGGATTTGAACCTCTGACCATGAGGTCGAACACAGGCCCCTGCACAAGACTAATAGTTTATTATTCGCTGTCAGTGTAATAAAAAGTGGAGCAGAATATATAACAGAAAAGGGTACACTGAACCTAAAAAAAGGATACGGGGAACAACCCTCCAGGGAGTTCAATAGTAATCAGAACATGAGCGGGAAGTTCCCATTACTTTGCAAGACCAATTAGTTCAAAAAATACAATTGCCCACAGAGACGCTATCTGGTATCAAATCATTTTATTTTCATACATTTTCTTAATAGCAAAGGCTTCATTTCTTCAACAAATTCATAGACATATAAAAAATGCATGCGATATTAGCCCAGAACAACAGAAAACAGTAAAACATTATATGCAAAAACCATTAATACTCTCAGGCATTCATGCATCCAGCCATCACCACATACAAAAAATGGAAAAACTGCAAACACATTTAAGACCAACAAACAGAGAAAAGCGCCGACGCGCGTTTCGGAAAAAGTGCCACCATAGGGGATTCCTTCATCAGGGCGCAAAGAAGGTTTTTACAGTTCCATTTCAACTTTTCTGGGCAACAAACTGCAAATCGTAGCGTTTCTGTAACAGACACACAGACACTTATTGGGTGGAAAAGCCGAAGTATCAATGTCCCAATCCACGAGGATAATACACATGTAAACAAGCATTAGAAATGCAATCGGGCTCGGATTTATTTGAGTTTGAGCTAATGGCATTGTAAATGCCAATGTCTTTTTGCCATGTGTTATGGAGTGTGTGCATGTGGTGTGTAGTGGAAGTATGTTGGTTGAATTGTAATTTTACCAATGGTGGCATGCTGTGCTTTATATGAATATGTTTAAAAGTAAAGTGTACCATACTGCGATTGCTTGGTGGAAAAGTGCACTGCCGGCTGGAGGTGTGTGTGCCTGGTGGAAGGGTGCACTGACGGCTGGTGGGTGTGTGCTTGGTAAAAGCGTGCACAGATGGATGATGGTTGTTGGTGTTTGTGCATGGTGAAAGCATTCATTGACGGCTGGGGGTGTGTTGTTGTGTGTGTTGTTTTCTGTGTGCTGGTGAGTGTGTGGTGGTGAGTCTGTGGGGGTGAGCCTGGGGAGTGAGTGTGGTGGTGAGTGTGTTGTGTTGAGTGGTGACAAGTGTGTGGTGTTGAGAGACTGAGGTGTGTGGTTTGTGTGTGCGTTATGTGTGTGTGGTGTATGTGTGTGGTGTTTTCTGCACACTCACACACTGCCCCTACACATTCACACACTGCTCACCCGCACACTCCCAATGTCACCCTGCATAGTCACACACTGTTTACCCTGCACACTCATTCTGCACACTCACACAATGTGCACCCTGACACACTGTCTCTGCAGTCACTCTGCACGCACTGCCACTCTGCACGCACTGCCACTCTGCACGCACTGCCACTCTGCACTCACTGCCACTCTGCACTCACTGCCACCCTGCACTCACTCTGCACTCACTCTGCACTCACTCTGCACTCACTCTGCACTCACTGTCACTCTGCACTCACTGTCACTCTGCACTCACTGTCACTCTGCACTCACTGTCACTCTGCACTCACTGTCACTCATTGTCACTCTGCAATCACTGTCACTCATTGTCACTCTGCAATCACTGTCACTCTGCACTCACTGTCACTCTGCACTCACTGTCACTCTGCACTCACTGTCACTCTGCTGTCACTCTGCAATCACTGTCACTCTGCACTCATTGTCACTCTGCACTCACTGTCACTCTGCAATCACTGTCACTCTGCACTCACTGTCACTCTGCACTCACTGTCACTCTGCACTCACTCTACAGTCACTCTGCCCTCACTGTCACTCTGCACTCACTGTCACTCTGCTGTCACTCTGCACTCATTGTCACTCTGCACTCACTGTCACTCTGCACTCATTGTCACTCTGCACTCATTGTCACTCTGCACTCACTGTCACTCTGCACTCACTGTCACTCTGCACTCACTCTGCACTCACTGTCACTCTGCACTCACTGTCACTCTGCACTCACTCTGCACTCACTGTCACTCTGCACTCACTGTCACTCTGCACTCACTGTCACTCTGCACTCACTGTCACTCTGCACTCACTGTCACTCTGCACTCACTCTGCACTCACTGTCACTCTGCACTCACTCTGCACTCACTCTACAGTCACTCTGCCCTCTACAGTCACTCTGCACTCTACAGTCACTCTGCACTCTACAGTCACTCTGCACTCTACAGTCACTCTGCACTCACTGTCACTCTGCACTCACTGTCACTCTGCACTCACTGTCACTCTGCACTCACTGTCACTCTGCTGTCACTCTGCACTCACTGTCACTCTGCACTCACTGTCACTCTGATGTCCCTCTGCACTCACTGTCACTCTGCACTCACTGTCACTCTGCACTCACTGTCACTCTGCACTCACTGTCACTCTGCACTCACTCTGCACTCACTGTCACTCTGCACTCACTGTCACTCTGCACTCACTGTCACTCTGCACTCACTGTCACTCTGCACTCACTGTCACTCACTGTCACTCTGCACTCACTCTGCACTCACTCTACAGTCACTCTGCACTCACTGTCACTCTGCACTCACTGTCACTCTGCACTCACTGTCACTCTGCACTCACTGTCACTCTGCTGTCACTCTGCACTCACTGTCACTCTGCACTCACTGTCACTCTGCACTCGCTGTCACTCTGCACTCGCTGTCACTCTGCACTCGCTGTCACTCTGCACTCACTGTCACTCTGCACTCACTGTCACTCTGCACTCACTCTGCACTCACTCTGCACTCACTCTGCACTCACTCTGCACTCACTCTGCACTCACTCTGCACTCACTGTCACTCTGCACTCACTGTCACTCTGCACTCAGTCTGCACTCACTGTCACTCTGCACTCAGTCTGCACTCACTGTCACTCTGCACTCAGTCTGCACTCACTGCCACTCTGCACTCTCAAACTGCACTCTCAAACTGCACTCTCAATCTGCACTCTCAAACTGCACTCTCCACTCTCAATCTGCACTCTGCACTCTCAAACTGCACTCTCAAACTGCAATCTGCACTCTGCACTCTCATTCTGCACTCTCAATCTGCACTATCAATCTGCACTCTCAATCTGCACTCTCAAGTCTCATACTGCACTCTCAAACTGCACTCTCAAAATGCACTCTCAACTCTCATAATGCACTCTCAAACTACACTCTCAAACTGCACTCTCAAACTGCACTCTCAAACTGCACTCTCAAACTGCACTCTCAAACTGCACTCTCCACTCTCAAACTGCACTCTGCACTCTCAAACAGCACTCTCAAACTGCACTCTCAAACTGCAATCTGCACTCTGCACTCTCATTCTGCACTCTCAATCTGCACTATCAATCTGCACTCTCAATCAGCACTCTCAAGTCTCATACTGCACTCTCAAACTGCACTCTCAAACTGCACTCTCAAAATGCACTCTCAAACTGCACTCTCAAACTGCACTCTCAAACTGCACTCTCAAACTGCACTCTCAAACTGCACTCTCAAACTGCACTCTCAATATGCACTCTCCACTCTCAAATTGCACTCTGCTCTCTCAAACTGCACTCTCAAACTGCACTCTCAAACTGCACTCTCAAACTGCACTCTCAATCTGCACTCTCAAACTGCACTCTCAAACTGCACTCTCAACTCTCATACTGCACTCTCAAACTACACTCTCAAACTGCACTCTCACACTGCACTCTCAATCTGCACTCTCAAACTGCACTCTCCACTCTCAATCTGCACTCTGCACTCTCAAACTGCACTCTGATTCTGCACTCTGCACTGCCCGTAGTCCCATCACACGCAGGCGGCTATGCCCGAAAACAAATGGAAGCGCACTAGCTGGTAAAACAGTCCTGAGGGTTAATGCTCCTGCTGCTGAGGTATGGGTGTAGCCTGCAGGTCTCAGGGAAGAATCCAATGGACAAACCTAGGTGAGAGATTAAATACAGTCTGAGATGTAAATGTAAACCTGGAGACCAGGCAGGCTGCGTGCAGCAGACCTGTGGCAGGCTGTGTGCAGCAGACCTGTGTGAGGCTGTGTGCAGCAGACCTGAAGTCAAGTAAAGCGGATAGTGCAAGAGTAAGACTGGAGTCAAACAGGGTTAAGGCAAAGCTGGAGACCCGAAAGGCCAAAGTACATTAAAAAATAATCAGGGGAATAGAGAAACATGCAAACCTGAGGTGTTTTCAGCCACCATCATAATGGAGGACAAAGCAGAAAAGACAAAACTAATACAGAAATAGGGGGATGCCCATGTGAAAATAGACTGCGAAAATAAACTTCTGATTCGGAGATTTAACCAAACATCTGATAGTTCCCAGGTAATAAGCTGACATGTCACTAGCAAATATTAGACCGAGTTATACATTTACAGAGTAGACTGCTACTTACTTTTCTTGGACTATTAACATTCAGGCCTACATTAAAGAGAATGTATGTGCCTGGGGGCTCTGACAATAAAAAAGAGTTTAATTTTTAAAGAATTGGGAAGCACGGAAATTCTCCCCATAGCTTCAAAATTATCCAATCCAAAGTCTCGTGTGACAGCTCCGCCCACTTCCGGCTTTTTAGCCAACACCGTGGCGCAGTGTGGTTCCTGGGAGCCCATGCATGGGTGTCACGTGGCCCCGTGTGTTGGCAGTGACTGTACCCACGTCCAGGTTTTGCAGACCACAGCACCAAGTAATGAGAAACTTTTAGGCCCATATTTATAATGAAAAAGTAGAACTGCAACACCTGCACGCTTAGTGCTGTCCAATAAGGAATGGCTGAACGCCACCTTCTCTATAGAGAGTCAGCTGAGGGGGCTCTGCAACATTTACCAGGATGGCTCAGTGAACTGAACGCTCGCTGCTGACAAATGCAGTGCTCTGCCTCTGAAGGACATGAATGTAAACCCCGGCAAGTCAAAATGAGGCTCCCATGCTTGCGAGATCAGTAAAGTGAGTATCCTCAATTGGGTCAGCGGAAGCTAGGTCCCAGAATCCACTGCTGCTGCCTCAAAATCGAGCGCCTCGAGCCAACCCTGGCATGGAAACATTTGGCAGCGCTGATCACTCTGCGGGAGAAAAATGCACGCATTTTACTAAGAACTGTGGCTTCTCCTCGCCAAATGTCAACACATCTTAAAGTGCCGTGTGTGTGTGTCGACAACCCTGGGCCCTATTACCTTTTCCTGATTAAACAGAAGTGGCACAGAACGAGGTAATTACACAGCAGCCGGACTTTAAAGCGAACTGGAAGTCTCGGTTAACCGGGGAGGTGCTTTTAAGTGCCCACAAAATGATGCTTATACATCTGGTGGTGATTAGTGCTTCCTTCAAAAGTCAGCATTTCAGCGGGCGCAGCGGCCCCCACCTCTTCCCCTCCACCCCTCCTTTTTAATGTGCAAGATGGCGGCCGGCCGGCGGGATGTGTCTAACAAGGCGCTCATTGTCTCAGACAGGTGTGAGATTGGAGCTGAGCCCAGTTAAAGCCCTGACCTTAACCATAATACATTTATGTTTATTAATGTGACTCCTTATATCAGCATTCATTCTATTTCTAAGCATTAGCGCTTTCAGCAGATACAGGAAATAGATCTGTTTGGGGTAATGTGCAGAGGATCATATAGTAGTGAGCTGGAGAAGTTCAGGGTACGTCCCGTAGGTGGATGCTATATAGGCAATAAAACGTACCCACAAGACTACAACACCCTTATTTGCCAACTTCATTGTGAGAACCTCCGGATGATGAAAGGCTGAGCCCGCTCAGCTAGTATGCTGTAACTTGAGGATTCGCACAGTTCTTTTCGTTGAGTGTGCGCCCGCTGAGATTTCTCACTAGTGTCCCATTACCAAAGGTATTCGGTGTGTTCAAGCTTCTCGGAGAAAACAAGAAAAGCCTGGGAGTGAACTGACACCAGTATGAATGGAAAGCGGATTTGAATCACGGCTTCCTCTCTTAGTCAGTGTGATCGTCTGCAAAGAGGGTTATCTCCATCACAGGACAAAATCGGAAGTGCTAAGAAAGAGACTGAAATCAGATAATAAGCCACGCTGTAGAGTCGTGTTTTTTCTTTATAGTCTGTGAGCGCCAAGAAGCAATGCAGTTTGCATTAAGGCGCTATATACATAAATCATCATCATGAATTGAACAAAAGTTAAAGACTTACATTTGGGAGTGAGGAGATGGACCCTCGTCTCAGCGGCTGTCAGCATGTTCTCTTCTCGGCTGGCGTTGCCTTTCAGCTCCAGCAGCTTCTCCTGGTAAATGGCGTACATCCTCTGTAGCGCCTCATGGTCCAGCCTCTGGGGGGTGGGCGGAGGTCTGTGCAGCCCCAGCCGCTCCAGGATGCCCCTCTTCACCGCCTCCAGCTGTATCCTCTTCTCCTGCTCCCCCAGGGGCCGCAGCTCCACCGCAGTCAGGAGGACGAGGAGGGCCAGGCAGGCCTCGGAGCACTGCCTGGCGCCCTGGGCTGAGCGCCGCATGGTGCGCTGCGATGCGGGACTGCCCGAGCGAGGCGCTATGCACGCCAGTCTCAGCGCCCCGGGAATGAATGGAAGCCTCCATTCTTGGCCTTATATTAAGCTGAACTTTGCTTCGCCACCCGCCCACGCACACACACGTGAAGACGTCACTCACGGTGTGAAGAGGAGGAAAAACAATAAGCAGCAGCGGTAACAGCGGTCCTCCCTCCCAGCCTGGCTGCTCCCGAGCTCGGGGCTGTGTGAGGCGCTTGTTTGACTTAAGATCTCCCCAGGCGGGAAAAGCCAACCGGGCTGCCCTGGCCAGTGATGCAGAAGCAGCAAAGACCAAGCCTAGCATTCATACCCAAGAAAGGAAGAGAGAGCAGAGAAGATACAATTGAAAGATCAGAAGGGGCTGAGCCCAAAAGTGCCCCTCGACCTGTGTGAGACTGTGAGGCGTCCACCCCATGCTCAGACAGTCTGTGCGCATCACACCCGGCCTGTTGGGGTTACTGGGAGCTTTTTATGTAAGATGAGAGGGGCTGGGCGGCGCAGCCTGCTCAGACAGATGGTGAACGCGCCCGGCCATCTGGATTCACTTACGGAGGCACCCTGACAGCTCCTAATTATGACATTACACCCATCCGTGGATGGGTGGTAACAGGGGAAACAAACGCTTCTCTCATCCTCGCTCACACATCCACGTCGCCTTCACTTCCTCGAACAGCAACTTCGAGCTTGTTCGCCACAGCGCCATCTAGTGACCGCATAGCCGAACAGTAAGGCTGAATGGTGAACGCGCCCGGCCATCTGGATTCACTTACGGAGGCACCCTGACAGCTCCTAATTATAATTAATGTACTTCTTTGCGCGAGCACGAACGAAATATGCCCAAGATGGCGGAACAAAACTACATTTACCCTATCACTTCAAGCCTATTAAAACGACAACACAACGAAGACGAATCACTGGCCAGATGACAGAACACGCTAAGGAATGTGTGGAATTTGTCTCGGCCAAAGCCCTAGGAGATACTTCTTTTTTTTCTTCTTTAACATTAGTTCTCGAAACTCCTCCCACTTTCAGTGGGGAGGAGTCCGAGCCCTAAAAAAGAGAGAGGTATCGTCATGAATAGTGTAGATCTCATAAACTGCTTAGAGCAACCCAGGTTCAGTGTAGGAAATCAAAGTCGGAGCTGGCTCAGCGCAATACGTGGGCGTGTACACGGGGATAATCTTTGAAAAATATAGCGGAGGCACTCCAACACGTGTGTGGCCCTCTTCGTCCGGATGGAAGGCTGGAGCAGCAACATCTGGACCTTCAATGGCATCTTACATAAGAAAAATAAAATGGTTTTAATGTATGTTGTGTGCATGCATGTGGGTTAGAGTGAGTTTGGGTGACAGTGTGTGTACATGCGTGAGCATGTATTTTTGTATATGTGATTGTGGATGTGTGTGTGTGTCGAAATGAGTGAGTAAGTATACGTGAGTAAGAGTGAGTGAGAAAGTGCGAATAACTGATTCAGGGTGAGAGTAGGTGAAAATGAATGAGTGCAATTCACTGCTAATGATAGAATGAGTGTGAATAAGTGAATGCAAGTGAGCATGTGTGGTTATACTTGCAGATCCGCTGTTGGACCTGGCATGCTTCTTGAATAGACTCACCCTTGACAAAATGTTGGTACTGGAATACTGGAGGTAGTGCATGCACATGGGATACCCTCTGCAAAATGCTACTGCTGGCACTCTGTAGGTACATTTTGGCATCGAGCACCCATGAAAAAATGCCTCCTGGAGGAAATTCTTGGGATAGTTGGCACCTGTGACAAATTGCTGGTGACAGCACATTGGAGGAAACTCTTGGCATATGGGAAGACAACTGTGACAAGGTCATGGGGACATCCATGACAAAATGCGGTCCTTGACATATTAGACATAAACTTTGACATAAGGGACCTCCATAGTGCAAGAGAAGCAGTATTCGGAAAAGTCTGGCACTTGTATATTGTATGTAATGTTTGGGCAAAAGGGGCCAACATGGCAAAATGCTGGTCCTCGCAATGGATGTCATTTTTGACATAAGGCGGCACCCATAGGACATTTTAAAACCATAATTGTGTGAATTCATGGAGACTGTCAGATTTCAGTAATTTGGCACGCCATGAAAGGACTTGAATATTTTGTGAGTGTTTTTTATAGAGCCTATGGCTTTTATAACCAATGTATGTGAAAATTGTGAAATTAAAGCCCCTTTTTTCCAAACATATCTCATGGATGAGAAACCCCCACCCATTGTTTTCTTCTAGAAGAATATATAGCATTTATTATGCAATTATGTAACTTCAGTAATGTTAATTATTGTGATGTCATCAGGATTAAGGTTATGTGACATCACTTCTTGGGACAATGCAGGGTCAAAAGTCATATGATGTCACTTCCTGTGACATCATTAAGATCAAAGGGTATACAATGTCACTTTCACTACCCCCGACATTTTGGTGAAGGGACGTCCATGATCATTAGCACCTGGAGTAGCACCTTGGAAGATGGTCATCCATTCAAAATGCTCCCTTTGCTGGCTAGGCCGAATGCTACACGCCTGAAAATTGAGTAGTATTTGGCTGCCAGCTCCCAACGTGGCACTCTCTGTTCAAAATAGGGAGTGCTACAGGAGCAGGAGCTGTCTGTCACCTGAGTGATTGGGTGATAAAAACATCTCTCTTCTCTCACGATGCTTATTTAGTCTTTTCTGAAGCAGCCGGTTCACACGTCTGCAAGGGCTCCTCCTATTTATTCTGCTTAGAGAGGATCCCAATCAGACCGGATCGACTACTGAGCGGGAGAAGCTGTGCCTGCCTGGACTGCTCCACCACCGCCGCACCGCTAAAGCAAACCACAATCTGCATCCTCCCCCATGACACCATATGCGCACATAAGTGTGACACCTACCTTCAGCAGTTGTAGCCACTTTGCCCACTACTGAGGGGGAAGAAGCTGTGCCTGCCTGTACTGCTCCACTGCTGCCCCGCTGATGGAAACCAAAAACCCCATCATCCCCCACAATGCCATACGCGCACATAAGCGTAATAGCCCCTTAATTATTAGCAGAGGGGAAATCAGCTTTCCTACAGAACCACCAATAAAGCAGAAAAGAGGGGGAGTATGAGCCGGTAAGCCTACCATTATGAAGGCAAGGGATAACACATTAACAAGGGCTGGATCAACATGGGGTACTATGCCAAGTGATGAGGACCTATGGTTAAGAATGGGGCAGGTCGGGGCGTGGCTAGCAGCCAGCATGGCGACTGCTTAGTTTGAGAGCTCCTGAAGGCACTGTGGCCTAATCATTTATCCGGCACTTTCATCCGAGACACCACCCGCCCGAAGCGGCGGCAATCGAGTCCGGGGACGGGGCGGCTGCACCAGGAGTAATTTTGGATGCCGCCGAGGTCCGGATCCCGCCGAGCCAAGCACTGACGCGTGAGGGCCTGTTGCTGATAGGGGTGCACCGGCCTCGCGTGCCCCTTGAGCCCCGGCGGAAGTGAGCCCAGGCCGGCCTGCGGTGCGCGACCTTGTCCGGAGCCCAGCTGAAAACTCGCACTCGGCCAAATCCGGTCACCGGAGCAGCGGAGGTGCCCCCGGACCAGCGGCGAACTACTGTGAACGCCGGTGTCGGCGTGGGACAGCGACGGAGACGGGAGGAGCGCGGGGCCGAGGACGAGACGGAGCGGCCTGTGAGACGGTGAGGACCCCCCCCCCCCCTCCGGCCACATCCTACAAGACTCACGTCTGCGAGATCCGACGGGGGAGCCTCGCCTGTTCTGACCCCCCCCTCCCCCGCCCGGGGTAGGTGCACAGAAGTGCGTGAGCGGTGAGCCGGCAGCAAGAAAGACTGGTGCCCCCGGGGGACAGCACACAACACCATTGTACCGCGGGTGACCGCGGAGAGTACCATTGGCACCCGGCTGACCGGGCGGGCTGGAGGCTGAGCTGGCGGTCCTGACCTGCTGCAAATACCACGACCACACAGTGAGGGGCGCCCTGCTGAGTCCCCGGCCTCCTCTCTGGCCACGACACCGGGGTCTCACGCTAAGGGGGCTGAATACATCGGATGTGCTGCTTCGTCTGGCTACAGGCAGCCTGAACCCTGGCCGCGAATACCTCCGTGCCTCCCTCCTGTCTGCGGCATATCCTCTGCCTGCCAGCGACGCAATTCTTTACCCACCGGACTTCCTGGACTGGGCTAACAGGGCTGCTACAGCCGTTTCGGTGACCTTCTAGGCGGCTGCAACACTAGGACGCACTGGGGCTAGCCGGTGGTATCCTGCACTGGAGTCGGTGTGCCTGCGCTGGGGGGGTGTAGAAGGACTCCGGCCCAGCTAAAATATATTGTTGAACTTCACCACTGCCTGCAATCCCCTGGCGTACGTACTGAGTGGAGGAGCAATAGCCTTCAGCGATCCGCGACGACCCGGAGGGGGGACCCGTTCTCCACGAGTATCAACAGCATGGCGGGCAAAGGCACCAGGAGTGGATCTACCCAGGTCAGGCTGGAAAAATTTGCCTACAACCAACACGGACAGTCACAGCACAATGGACGCAACTCCACGGGTGCCACCCCGGCGGCGGAAGGGTCCGCAAAAATAACGTTGGAGGACATCATGAACACCCTTACGGAAGTCAAGTCGACTGTGGGCTCAATTTCCTCTGAAGTCACGCTCCTGCGTGCGGACTTTCACAAAATGGCTGAAAGAGTGTCCCAAGTGGAGGTAGTCACGAAATCATTGATAGAAGACACGTCCGAATTACAGATTGCCATGGAACGCATGGATAAAGTCACCAAACTCCTGCAAGACAAGTTGGACGACCAAGAAGGGCGTTCACGACGGAACAACGTGCGTATCCTTGGTCTTCCGGAGTCGGAAGGGAAAGGGGCCATGGACCTCTACGTCGAGGACCTCATCAAGAACGAATTGAAACCCAAAGGACTATCCCATTTCTTTTCGGTGGAGAGGGCACACAGGGTTCCGGGCGGGCCCCCTAAACAGGGAGCGGCGCCGAGGCCTGTGCTGGCGAGACTCTTCAACTTTAGAGACAGGGATGCAATCCTGCAGGCGGCAAGGGTCTCCCCACCTGTCAAGATTCAAAATGCGACCTTATCCTTCTTCCCGGACTACACGGCAGAGGTGGCCAGACGCCGCAAATCATTCATGGAGGTAAAGAGGGCACTGCGAGAAAGGGAATTGCCGTACTCCATGCTGTTTCCCGCCAAGCTACGGGTGGTGGCTGATGGAAAAACATGGTTCTTCGATAAACCTGAGACTGCTCACGACTGGCTGGAGGGCTGGCGACAGGTGGGTCAACGTCATCGTCCACGCAAAGATCGGACTAATCACCGCAGCAACTCGCCATTGGACGGCCATTCTGACCCTCCGCCTCGCCGCGAAGACACGGCGGCAACGGAGTCCGACTCGACACAAGATCCGCTAACCCAGGGCGACCAACACTGATCTGAGAAATGATGGTCAATGAGATGGCCTGGGGATGCCGCGCCGGGCCTTGGACTTGATGCCGCTGAGTAGGGTGGGCACACTTAGTGCCTGAAGGGGCCTCACCAACCCCACGAGCAAGTAAGATAGTTGGGGAAGGACTAAAGCACTCTGCGACGTTGGGGAGACGGGCGGGTTTCAGTCCGTGGAGCAGGGGAGCAGGGAGGGGGGATGGGGTTCAAGTTGTATTGTTTGTGTTTTTGGTTCAGGTCATCACTCACTTCACACGTCCTACAGCCACCCTAGATCGTGGCGTACTCCTCGTCCTCATCGCGACAGTCACTGACACATTGCTACTGACGATCTCACAACGGTCTCATGGCTAACCCGCTTCAAACTCAACCCGCTGGGAATGCCACAGTAACGGTGGGGGTGCCCCCTCTGCGCATGCTAACTTGGAATGTCAGGGGATTGGGGGACAAAATAAAGAGGGGCCTGGTACTGCAGGCTATCAAACGACAGAGCCCAGATGTGGTTCTGCTTCAAGAAACACACCTTACGGGACCGACTTGCAAAGCGCTTGATCGGCGCGGATATAAGATGGCGACACATGCAGGTTTCACTTCGGGTTCCAGGGGGACGGGGATACTGCTGAAGAAGTCATCACCCTTTATACTCACAAAACATGTAGCAGACGACCAGGGACGCTTCGCGGCGATACATGGCCAGTGGGAGGGTAGACCGCTTAATGTGGTTTCGGTGTACATCCCCCCGGCACTACACTCCGTGACATTACCTGCACTGGGAAAATTCCTGCTGGATCTCCCTGAGGGTGACACATTCATTGGGGGGGACCAGAATGCCATCGTAAACTCAGCGTTAGACGCCTTTCCCACTAGGACCCGCTCAAGAGGACCTGCTCCCCTTCCTGAATTTTTAGAGGCATTAGGCATTGTGGATATATGGCGACATTTACACCCCGCAGCGACCCAATACACCTTCTACTCCGCAGTCCACAATAGCCTCTCTCGCATTGACTACTTTCTGTTCCTGGGGGAGGGTCTGGGCACAGTGGACACGATCGACATTCTACCCAGGGGCATATCTGACCACTCACCAATCGTTCTCACCCTTACTACTAGAGAACGGAAATGCGCCAGGATCTACCCCATTTACCCGAATTATCTAAAGGTCCCTAAAATAAGACGGAAATTGAAACTGGCGACGGCACACTACTTTGCGGAGAACAGTGGGTCAGAGACCTCCCCATCGACCCTATGGGAAGCCTACAAGACCGTCCTGAGAGGGGCTGCGATAGCAGCCATTACGGGACACAAGCGTGATTCCCAGAAGGAACTCACGGAGCTCGAATTGGCACTCCACGATGCCAACTCGGCGCACATGGCAGACCCTTCCCCGGCCACAACACACGCTTTACAGTTGCGACAGCAGCAGTATCAAACACACCTTAGAACGACTGAGAAGGGTTACATTGCAAACACTAAACATAGAGTTTATGAAGTTGGCGACAAGGCGGGGAAAATGCTGGCGTGGCTGGATAGGAGGGAGGGAGGCGCGAGAGGGATTCAGAGGCTCGTTAACAGCGACGGCCAAGTACTCACACACCCAGAAGACATAGTGCACGCTTTAGCACGTCATTTTCACACCATATATACACCTGATCGGGACATCACTGCACAAATGGCGGCGGTGTCGCTGGCAGACATTGTTCTCCCCGGCATACCACCGGAGGCTGCACGAGACTTAGAGGCAGATCCTTCGGAGGAGGAAATCCAGTTAGCGATTCATTCACTACAATCGGGCAAGGCACTGGGACCTAATGGGCTTCCGGTGGAATGGTACAAGTCGATGGCCTCAGAACTTAGTGGTCCCTTACTGGATATGTATCTGGACAGTAGGGAACGGGCTGAACTGCCGCTAGACCAACGCACGGCCACAATCGTAGCCATACCGAAACCGGGTAAACCCCCAGACGACTGTACCTCATATCGCCCAATATCATTATTGACTACGGAAGCCAAGGTACTGGCTAAACTTCTGGCCAACCGCCTGATGCCACACCTGAGTACCCTGATCCACCCCGACCAATCAGGCTTCATGCCCCACAGGAGCACGGCGCTGAACCTTAGGAGAGTACATGGGGTGCTGGCACGGTCACACCTACTCACTGAGAAGGCGGTGATCCTTTCCCTCGATGCCAGAATGGCTTTTGACCTAGTAGAGTGGGAATACCTCTTCGAGGTGCTCACGCGTATGGGCTTTGGGTCGAAATATATAGCCTGGATACGGTTACTTTATACTAAACCAGTGGCACAGGTGGTGTCTAATGGCCACATCTCGCCGGCGTTCCCGTTGGGCAGGGGTACCAGACAGGGGTGCCCCCTGTCACCCCTGCTCTTCGCACTGGTACTCGAGCCCTTAGCAATTCTGATCAGAAACACGCCCTTAATTAGAGGCATTCAGTGGCAGGAGGGATGGGAAGACAAGGTCTCCCTCTATGCCGACGATATGCTCATTTACATGGTAGACCCTGATAACGGCATCCCAGCTCTGCTGGACATTTGTGACATGCATGGGAAGACGTCGGGCTATACCCTGAACTGGTCAAAATCGATGATCTACACGTTGAGGGGTCCGGCACCGAACCTGCCGAATACTTGCCCTCTGGCGGCGCCGGTGACCTCATTCAAGTACCTGGGCATTATCATTGTACAATCTGAGACAGATTTCTTCACTAGCAACCTGAGACCACCTCTGGACCGCCTACGCGCTGACATTAAGCACTGGGCGACCTTGCCCCTCACCCTCCTGGGGCGCGCAGCCTTATTTAAGATGATGGCACTCCCCAGATTTCTTTACATCTTGGAAAACACCCCGCATCTTGTCCCTCCACGTTACTTCAAACAGATTGCGGCATTGGTCTCCAATCTTCTTTGGAGCAATGGTGTAGCGCGAATAGCCTACGACAAATTGGTAAAAAGTTGGTATGAGGGGGGGATCGCACTTCCCAACGTCCAAATATACTACTGGGCAGCTCAGCTTAAAATAATTAACCAATGGGTCCACGCACCGAGAAACGACCCTGCATACAGGGCCGATTGGGCACAATTAGGGACGGACTCCATGCTATCGGTGCTGTATAATAAACCACAGCTTAAACATCTACACGGCCCGACATGACACACAGCGGCCCTTTGGCACATGGCGCAGGCACGGCTGGGCTGGACGGGGAAAATTACCAAGATGACGCCACTGTGGGACACGAAATCACTGGGAAACCTTAGAACGTGCAAGGGGTTCGCACAATGGGACCTGATAGGTATCTCCACGGTAGGGGACCTCTGGGACAATGACACAGTGCTCCCATTCCCACACCTGCAACAACAGTATGACCTCAGACCCACTGAGACATTTCGCTATGTCCAAATTAGACATGCACTGCTCCAAGCGATCCCGCAGGGCACTGATCTGCCGGACTCCTCGCCACTTGAGGACAGGCTGCTAACGGAATACATGCACCAGAGCGCCACGTCCCTCACCTACAAAAAACTAATAAACAACTTACAGGACCCCACGACAAAACTTAAGGAACGATGGGAGGGGGAGATAGGGATGATGGATGAAACGGAATGGAATGAGGCCTTGGCTTCTCCAAGAGAAGTAGGCATTTCGGCCAAATTTAGACTAGTACAACTGAAAATTTTACATCGCATCTACTACACCAGGACTCTACTCCACAAAATACACAGAGCACCCACTCCCTTTTGCTTGAGAGGTTGCGGGGAAGAAGGGACACTATTTCATACACTCTGGGACTGCCCCAAAATTCAAGGGTACTGGACACGGATAATGCGCACCGTATCCCAGACACTTAAGGTCTCCACTCTGCCAGACCCGCGTAAATGCCTTTTAAACATATGGGACCCCAATGACCTGAATAGATATGGTATCATCTGGGCCACACTTGCTATGACAGTGGCGAAACGTGATATAGCACAGAAATGGGGAGCTCCAGACGTGCCCACTGCCGACAGATGGGCTGAGCACATGGACATCCTGATGGTCACGGAAAGAACTGTGTATGTCCTTCGAGCTGCACCCCGCAAATGGAACAAGGTGTGGACAGGGTGGAATGTTTACAGGGGGGAAATCTGTGAACCCTTACCGGAGGGGGATGACCTAGACTCCGAGGAAGAGGAGGAGTGACGGTTGAGGCTATAGGGTTCTGATTCTCTGTGCTAATTGTGGCGATGTGTTGGGATGACTGCACCGAGCTAAGACAATGGGGCGGTGAGGCCTGCTAGGAGGAGGAGACGTGTGCAACATCAATAAAAGTGAAGACATTGAATTGGGGTGGGGGGGGGGAATGTTTCTTGAAAGTTATAAGACAGTTTCACGGGTTGGGCATCGTGGCACGATTACTTAGCATGTTAAGCAATACTGGTAACATGTGTCTGACGAATAGAAATACGTATGCAAGGTTTAGACAGACAGAATGTGATTATGATATAACAGGTATGCCACCACAAATGATGCCGGTTTGGTATTGTATAAACGTAATTGTGCAGATTATCTGTATAGATATCACTGACTACGATGCCTTTATATTAATAAAAGAATTTAAAAAAAAAAAGAATGGGGCAGGTCCTTACCTCACAATTAAAACCTGTCCTTGACAAACTGATAAAAATTGAAGAAGATTTAGCCACACTTATGAAGCGAGGGTTTAGAAACCAATGTGGAGGGAACACAGCAATGGGGTGTATACAGGAATGGGCCAGGGATAATGAACTGCCCTCATCTCAGCCCTCGTGTGTGACCGAGCACCCCAAATTACATCATTAAAAAGTGGTCACCCACGGGGATCCTGAGGGGAGGGATGGCTCCTTTAAACCCAACTCCCAACTTACGATAAGGAATACCGCAAGAGTAATATCAATACCTGGGCAACGACCCCACCCTACCCAACTCACTCCTCCTCCATTTAGATGTGGTAGTGCACTAGAGGATACACCAGCGACACGAGGATTGAGGGCAACTAAATTATCTAGACCGGGAGACAAGACTGGAGCAGGAGAATAGAGGAAAGACAGGTGGGTGGCAATAGGCAGAAACCTATATGAGGCTAGATTTGCACCCAGCAGTTTGCTGTATATGCTGTCATCTTAACAAATACCCCAGAGTAAGGCAAAACCCAGACAGAGTCCACAGAGCAATTGATGTTTAAATCTTTACATTGGATGACCAAGCATGCTAAAGGAGGTCATGACCTTTCTAGATATATCATCATGGCAAGGAGAGTTGCATGGGTGGGTCATACCACTAAAGTAGGAAGAGGGGACTGCATAGTGGTTAACTTCAATGACCATCATCTGGTGAGGAACTTGCTGAGCACACTTCCTAACCAACCGTCACCCGAGACACAGATCTATGCACTCCCATTAGGCTTTTTTTACAGACCCTTAAGCCAAAATATAACAGAACAGGGACATGGACGTTCTACCAACCTCCCCTTTTCATCACAGTCTCACAAGAAATTAGATAGCTTTCCAATATGTATAAGCAATCAATGTGCCCTATTGGAAGGTCTTGACTCATGTGATTCACAGGATAGGTAATGATTCCTTAAAAATAATCAATTGGAACATAGTCGGCCTAAAGCCAACATTGGGAGATTTAGAATGGGTCAGGCTTATGACATGCTATGACCTAATATGCTTACAGGAAACTTGGGAAATAGGCACAATCCAAATAGATGGATTTCATTCTTTTTATACAGCAGCGATCTCTTCCAGGGCAGGCAGAGCAAGAGGGGGTATCCTAACCTTTATTAAAAATACATTAAGACTTAAGGTTTTTCGTTTTTATAATGAGTCCCCATAGTACCACCTGTTGGTGTGTGAAGGATTTGGGGGAAGCGATCTGCTTCTAATTAATTATGACAACAATAA
The DNA here is from genome assembly GCF_964261635.1 of Lissotriton helveticus. NCBI lineage: Eukaryota > Metazoa > Chordata > Amphibia > Caudata > Salamandridae > Lissotriton > Lissotriton helveticus. Next base: position 364,689,048 of record NC_136070.1, read on the forward strand.
CTTTGATGGTGAGATGTCATAGGTGGCAGATTCACTTCAGAAGGTGATTGCATCAATCCTCCCAGCTTATCATAATAACCTCAACATCCTATTGATGGGAAATTTTAATGCGCACAGCTGTGGTAAGATGGCTAAACCGATGTGTGGCCTAACAGACAAAGAAGTGGAAGTAACACCATATGCCTATAGTAATTTCCGTGACAGACTCCTTACAATAAGGACTTTAGAAATTATCAACCCAGTTGACACTTACACAGGTCTTTTAGAGAAAACATTTGGTACCAGTTCCCAGGGTTCTACCATTGATTTTATAGTTGTACCTTCTCCCCAAAAAGCCTTTTTTTAGCAATAGTGAAACAAACCTCTCAGTTTTTAGTGACCTTGCACCCATATCCTGCCTATTGAAATGGGAAGGAAGACATAAACCTTTGCTGAAGAAAGTACCAAAACCCCATATTGCGAGGAAGAATAGAATAGTCCTGAAAGGGGGCAAGATTAAAAAGGAGGCATTTGTCCCTTTGATTGTGGCCAACAGACAGAAGGAGGTAATGGCTTGCCGTGACCCGTGCATTGACCCCTTTGAGATTATATTGGGTGAAGTAAGATGCAACCTAATATGGACAGTGTCCACAGTACCTTAGAAGCTCACTGGTTAGATGCAGCCTGCACAAAGACACTAACTAACTTACACACAGCCCTTAGATCAAACCCTAGAGATAAGGACCAAGTTATGCTCTTGCAACACTTCTATAAAGAAGCATGGAAGGTTAGACTTAAAACTATAAAGGAGGAGGCCTGGGAAAATCTCCATCAGTCCGTGATCTCAAACAATTGAAGGAACTTTTGGGCTGTAATCAATAAACCATTTTTTAAAGATGGCACAGACCCTAATCTAGACGTCCATGTGGACAAAGATACTGGTGTGGCATATTTTTCCAAAATATTTGGGCTTTCACAAGAGGGTAGTGAACCTTTCCTGAATGATGTAATGACACCTTAAACCTGTTATGATTTTTAACATTGCAGAAGTCAGACATGAGCTGCTGCAGTGCAACGCTGCTAAGGCCCCTGGCCCCGATGGAGCCCCGATAGACTTCTTCTTTGAAAACTCTGACCTCTGGGTACCGTTATTAACAAATTTATTTAATCCGACTGCCAAGGTGGGTCCGCTATAATCCTGGAAAAGACCATTATAATCCACATTAATAAAAAAGGGGACAAATAACTGCCAAATAACTATAGACCCATATCTTTATTGGACAGTACTGCCAAAGTATTGGACGACTACTTCTGAATAGATTAGAGGAGTGGGCTAAAGAAAAAAATATCCTAATACCAGTACAGTATGGTTTAAAGAAGGGGAAAGGGACACTGGATCAATGCTTAAATCAGAGCGTGATTATAGCAAAATATACCGCAGTCAAAAAAGGAAAGGTCTATATGGCATTCATGGACTTATCAGCAGCCTTTGATTGCGTCTCCTATTCCCAGCTTTTGAGAGGTATGGAGGAGAAGGGCATAGATGCAAGAATATTATTATTCATGCCACAGCTGTGCTCCTAAACCTCAGTGTGTTTTTGGTATGGAAACCAGGGGGAATGCATGAGGCAGCTTCCCACTAACAAGGGAGTCAGGCAGGGATGCGTTCTCACACCCACCCTGTTCTCAATTTATACAAATGGTGTGTGGAAGCAGCCTTATTAAACTCTACCTCAGATGTTCCCATGGTAAACTTGCTCCGTGTCTCTATCCTCCTCTATGCAGATGACACAGTGCTCATAGCCCGGACTGGCATGGCATTGCAGAAACTCATAGAGGAGTATGTGAAATTTATGAAAAATCTGGATCTTCAAGTCAATGAAACAAAATCTATAATTTTAGTGACAGGGCAATGGCCAAAGAAACTTCCACTTTTTCACATAGCGGGGCGCAAAGTTGAAGTGACAGAAACCTTTTCTTATTTAGGGGTTCTGTTCGATAGAATGAACACTTGGTCAAATACGGTAACTAACAGAAGCCTCTTATTGGTAAAAAGTACAATGGCCATATTTTCCTTTATCAAAAAAATGGGGTCTAAGCAATTGGAGGTAATTAAAAAGATCTATATGGGGGGCGTGGCTTGGCGCCCAAGGGTAATGGCGGCGCCTGAGTGAGACGCTGTCGCGGCTCCGGGAGACTTACTGCTTAGAGTTCCTGGTTTCCAAGTTGGAGGCGATGTTTGGACGTCGGAACCCTTCTGGAATGCTTCGCGACCCTTGAGGTGTTCCCGCATTCACCAGAGGCGACATAATTTACCGAACTGTGTCGGAGGACTCTCTCCATGGTCGCGGCCACCATCTTAGGTGAGCTGACGTGCTGTGCTCCTTTTGTAGAAATGTGCGCGTCTTCCACGACATATCCTTTTTGACGGCGGTTGCCGAAATCAGAACATTCCTGCTGCTAGAGTGCCGTTGGAGCCCCTTTGCAACTCTCCAGACGAAGCACTTTTCAAGTGAATGTGAGCGCCTTTACTTTAAGCGTGGCCACCATTTTATGGAACCTGGCGCACCACGCTCTCCATGCCGAACTGTGACTGTGCCTCTTCAACTTCTCTAGCTTTGGCGTGGTTTCCATACTGCCTCATAATATGTTTAATCTTACTGGCATAGCATGTTCTTGGCATCATTCTGACACTGTGTAAGTGCGGCAGATTGCTTGTCGCCTATGCATCGGCACAGTGGTTATCTCAAGTACTTCAAGAGACTTCTTTCATGGCTTATATGTCTACTTAGGAAATTCTCAACTGGATGGAAATTACATTCACCCACAGTTACTGTTGGCCCTGTAGTCTATGGCCTGTTGGTGCTCCTGTATGCTCTGCCTACTCTCTACACACGCCTTTACTTGGTCGTTCTCTATGCGGTGCCCTCAGACCTCTTCATATTCGCATTCCCGGCCTGGAGGTTTCCATTTTCCAACAGTCGGGGCTCCTCAGACCCCTCTCACCATGTCTGTGTCTACGCTCCTGCCTTCTATTGACTCTTACTCGACCAGCCGCTGATTTTAATCTCCATTGGCTTAAATGCTTTACTTCTTGATTGCAGTCGTGCCTGATGCCCCCACTGTTTCCTGCTCACATTAATATAGCCTCTGATTAGTATCTTGGACTTGGCATCAAGTGACTTTTCTCATCGTCAACAGGGCCTTTTTCTGTCTTCTGGGGCGTTCTCACGTTCCTTGGTGGCATTTTCTATTTTACTGCGCTGACTGAGTACAATGCGCGGTTGTTCTTCTCCAGTTTCTTCTTTATGGGACGACTCAAATCTATGTCGCGTCTACCCTCCAAAACGCCAACGAAGGTGGCCTTTTTGAAAAATTCTAAATTATTTTCTGCTCTTTCTAAATTGGAGGACTCTCTCGCCTCATCTGGCTCGGAAGCGGCCATGGAATCTTCTCAGCCAGCACCGGGGAAAACCACCGTTAAACGACCGAAAAAGGACCCCCCTTCGCCACTTAAGCAATCCACACCTGTCTCTATGGAACTTTTGCTGGAAGAGATAAGATCTTTTCGCCCTTTTCTAGGGGAAATCGGGACACTGCACCCTTTTATGTAAGAAACCAATGCCAAGCTTCAGATTCTTACGGACAATTGGTCACAAATCGAAACGAGAGTCTCCTCAGTTGAACAGTCCGTCGCATCAGTTCAGGAAACTCACACCACAGTTTCTCACTTAACCTCGCAGGTGGGCACCTTACAGAGGCAGGTGGAGAAATTGGAAAACAGAAGCAGGCGGAATAACCTTTGCATTTACGGCTTGGTGGAAGGTCTTGAGGGCCCGGACCCGCTTCCTTTCTTCAAATCTTTCCTCCCCAAATTGCTTCATTTGCCAGAAGGCTCGGCTCTTAACATCCAGGGTGCTCATCGTCTTGGCCGTCTACCTACTTCTGCGTCCATGTCACAGTGACCAAGAGGCGTCATTCTCTACTTTCTGGAGTATACTGACCTTTTGAAAGTTCTAGCAGCTGCTAAGGCTATTCCCAAATTAGCAGGGTCCAGCTCTTCTCTGTTCTTCGCTCAGGACTATGCCAAGACAACTGCGAATCGTAGGAAGGCTTTCCTGGGCATGAGAGATGTTCTTCGCTCCATGGGTGCTTGTTATGGCCTGTATCATCCTTGCCTGTTTAAAGTCACCTACAACAACAGAACGACCACTTATGAAGATCCGGTGCGACTGCAGAGCTTCATTAACGCACATAAGACCACCGCCATGGACGCCTCTGGACCTTCCTCCTCGTGTCCTGGCTGAGCTGGAATCTCGCTTGTCTTTATAATGTTCTCGTTTTTGGTCACAGTTTTTCTCCTATAGCGTCTCACTTGTTTGACTGTTACCTCCCTTACGTTACATTGTTATTGTTTGCTTCATGGTCTTTGTTTCACCGACGTTTGTAACCTGTTCTCGCTTCCCCCTCTTGGTCTCCACCTGAACCCTTCCTTGTCTGGTGATGTCTTCCTGGATCCTCGCCCAGCTGCGCTTGCTTGCGTTGCCTTACCTACGTGGTCCATCCCCCCCTCGTTTCCTTCTCGTCTTCTCTTTTTGTAGGTATGTTTCCTCTTTGTTTTTTTCCCCTTTCTTGTTTTTTTTTTACCCTTCCCCCCCTTGTTCCCGTTTCCTTGCTTCCACTGTAATGATAACTTCTTTTTTTCAGGTTGTAGTCATTTTTATGCCTTCTCGCTTCTCCATCTGATCCCTCTACAATTACTTTTAATTTTCACTTTCTTCTCTCTACCTGCATATTCTCTTATTCTCATTGCTCTCCTCTTCCTTTTTCCTTTCCTCACCTCCATTTTATATCTATCTTCTCTTTTATATCTATCTTCTTCCTCTTCATCCTTATTCATGGGTCTTTATTCTGACTATGCTTATGATGTATTTTATGGATTATTGTTTATAGTATGTCATTGAACATTGTATCGTGGAATGTTAAGGGTATTAACTCTCCAATTAAGCGTCAACGCATTCTGTCACACCTTGCCAAATTGAATGTTGATGTTGCGTTCCTCCAGGAAACCCATCTCTCCGAATCTGCAAAGCTTAAGAGAGGTTGGGTTGGTGAGGTTTTTTATTCACAAGGTGATGGTAAACGTAATGGTGTAGCAATTTTATGTCACAGATCCCTCCCTCTCACAATTCTTTCCCAAGAATCGGATACTAATGGCAGATGGACGCATGTCAGACTATCGCTTAGAGGTGTTCCAATCTCCCTCCTTAATGTCTATGCTCGCACCAATGGTGATCCTCTTTTTTGGGCTGCGTTTTCTCAACGTATCACCCAATTTATGGATGACCATTTTATCCTAGCTGGAGATTGCAATCATCCCCTAGATCCTTTAATTGATAGGAATTCTGATACCACTTATGTTCCCATTAAATCAGACAAACTCTTCACCCACGCCATCCCCCAACATAGGCTCGTCGATTCCTGGCGGCTATGTAATCCAACCCTACGGGAATTTACTTTTTATTCACCGTCCCACCGATCCCAGTCGCGGATTGACTATATTTTTGTTTCTCATACCCTCTCATACTCTTGCTCAAACACTCACCGCTGCTGAAATTGGTCCGATTTTGCTTTCGGATCACGCCCCTGTTGTAATTAGCGTTGACGTGCTCCCTAAGACTGATGGGCCCATGAGGTGGCGCTTTAATAATACTCTCCTTCTGGACCCCAAATTCACTGCTTCCTTCAATGCCTTTTTTGATGAATTCTTCCTGTTCAACGATACCCCTTCCCTCCCGAAACACACAGTTTGGGATGCTTTCAAGGCAGCAGCACGCAACTTTATTATTAGCTATGTAGCAAAGAAGCGTAGGACTGCTCGTCTATACACTAAAAATCTCCTCTGTGACATTAAGAGATTGGAACATGTCTACTTCACCTCACATTCAAAAGATAGTCTGACGGCTCTTGTCGCTGCCAAGATGAAATTTAATGAGAAGTCTACAGAAGATGCTTCCCTATATTTACTGAAGTCCAGTGCTAAGTTTTATGGTGGAAGAAACAAGGCTGGGAAAATTCTTGCCAATTATTTAAAGGTCAAGCACAACAGACTGAACTTTGAATCTATTTACGACACAAACTCTATTTTACAGCACAAGGACGCCGACATCCTTAATGAGTTCTCCCGCTTCTACAACAACCTATACACTTCTGAAACCCAACCCTCACTTGACTCCCTCACGCATTTCTTCTCTACTATCCAGAAGCCTGCACACTTTCCTCTTGATCTTTCCTTCTTAGAGCATGACATTTCGCAGAAGGAATTGATTACCGCACTCCAACGTCTCAAACTTAATAAAGCTCCTGGCCCAGATGGTTTAACCGTTGAATCTATCCCCACTTTCCCACCTTGTTAATCCCGAAATTGCATTCTCTTCTCAACACCTTTGTTGCTTTAGGTAACTCCTCAGGAACCTTCTCTGATGCACATATTTGTTTAATACCCAAAGAGGGAAAGGATGTGAAGTATTGCAAAAATTACAGACCTATTTCCCTTGTCAATATTGACTACAAACTCTTCACTAAGGCATTGGCGATAAGGTTGGACCATGTACTTCCTGACCTCTTAGGCGAAGAGCAGTCTGATTCTGTTAAGGGTCGCTACATCACTGATAATACCAGACTTTTATTCAACATATTGTCGAAGTCCTCTCACCTCCAGCATTCCCTTGCAGTGATTGCCCTAGATGCCGAGAAGGCGTTTGATAGGGTCGAATGGCCATATCTTTTCCACACTCTCGGATGGTTTGGCTTTGGCCCTAAATTTATCTCCCTGATCTCACTGTTGTACTCTCACCCACGGGCTGCGGTTTTTGCTAATGGTCAGATCTCCTCTTACTTTCACCTTGGTAGAGGTGTTCGCCAAGGATGTCCCCTTTCCCCTTTCCTTTTCAATCTCGCTTTAGAGCCCTTTTTGTCCAAGCTTCGTCAGAATCCCCACATACATGGCTTTCAGACTGCGGAATCTTCCATCAAACTTGCTGCCTACGCAGATGATGTTTTACTCTTCATTTCTAATCCCACAGACTCCATTCCCGCTTTCCTAGAGGACCTTAAACCTGACTTCAGTGCTTCCAATTTTGCCTGGAGTCCCTCTCATATTAAATATTTAGGTATGCACATCACCCCCCCCATCTCAGACACAATTTCCTTGTGTTTGACCAAATGTTCTCAGAAAATATCTGACCTTACAACTAGATGGCACCCTCTATATTTGTCTTGGTGGGGTCGTCTTGACACCATTAAGATGATGTTGTCCCCTATAATCCTGTACACTATCTCCAATATTCCTGTTTCTATCCCAGCCAAATTCTTTAAGAAAGTTAATTCGCTCCTATCCTCCTTCTTGTGGCATAACAAGAAACCCAGAATGTCCCTCGCTAGACTAATTTGCCCTGCCCTTGAAGGTGGAGTCAATTTTCCGGACTTTCCGGCCTATCACAAGGCCTTCTTATTACGCCAAGCTTCCTTTTGGTTCCAAGATCCCGACTCCCCCTGTCCATTGTGGTCTAAAGTTGAGCGCCTTTTCCTTTCCCCATTTTCCTTTGCTGAGTACATCTCTTTCTCACGTAAGCCCTCCTCGAACACCACTCCTATTCATAAATTTACTGTCAAGCTCCTTCTCTCCTCTAAATCTCCTCCCCCTACGACTATTGCTGACTTTCTCTCGTCTACCATTTGGCATAACAAGTATCTTTTAATTCACAATAGACCCTTTTACTGGAAATCCTGGAGGACCAGAGGATTGCTCTGGATTTCACAGTTGGTCTCACAATCTGCCTTTTCACCTTTTCACACTCTTTGTTCCTCCTTTGATCTACCCTCTTCCTTTGCTCCTAAATACCTTCTACTTAAATCAGCGGTCATGGAGATCTACACTCGGCTCCTGCAGACATCACCTCCTTCCACTTCTCCTGATCCTGCCCTCCGCCTTCACTCTCTCCTGCACACTACTCCTAATGCTTCCATTATCTACAAGCATCTTCATGCTCATACCTCTACTAGACCCAAGTCTAGGGTGGAGGTGCAGTGGGAACAGGACATTGCTATATCTTGGCCTATATCCCTGTGGGACAGGATATGGACAAAGATTCGGAAAACATCTAGAGCGGCGTCCTTGACACAATCCTTATTTTTCATCTACAACAGGTTGCTCCATACTCCCTTTACCCTTAACAAGCGGTTCTCCACTGTCTAAGACACTTGCTGGTCATGTTCCATACCTCACGCTACCCTGTTTCACATACTATTTCTTTGCAAACATGTTCATGATTTTTGGTTGCAGGTTTGGGCTCAAATTAATGTCATTTTCCATACATGTATTCCCTTGTCCCATACTCATCTTTTTCTAGGGAGCCTTTCTCCCTATTGGGAGGAGACCGATCTACATGTTCGCATCGTTGATTTGCTTTTGGCTGTTTCTTTCCAACAGATTACTATTAATTGGAAGACTTCTTCTGACATTTCTTTTAAAGCATGGTGGTACAATGTTTGCCATAATCATAGGCTTGATACTGCTTTTGTTTTTCCTGCCCAATTGGCAACCAAACGTGCAGACTTGTGGCTTCCTGTTACAATGTATTTGGATAATTGTGTAACTCGTTCTTTTTGCCCACCACCTGCTCAGCAGGAAGTCCCCAAACCCCCCTGATACCCTTTCCATTTCCTTTATTTTTATGCATGATTATCTGCTTTGTCCTCATTCGCACTTGCTTCTGATGTATACATATTGTACCCTTTATTTTTATTCTTCTTACCCATGATAAGTTTTTGTGCTACTTAATCTCTTGTAAGTATATCATGATTATTCTTTTTGTGTTTTCCCATTCCCCCTTCTTTTCCCTCATTTCTCTTGTTTTATTATGTATTGATACCGTATTTTATGATTAATAAAATTCTTCTTGAACTTAAAAAAAAAAAAAGATCTATATGGCAAAAGCTATTTCTGTAGCCATATATGGGGCAGGCGAGCAGGGTATGGCAAACATAGATGCCCTCCAAGACATTGAGGATAGCTTTCTGAAGAAAATCTGAACCCTTCCCAAAAGCTGTTCAAACATTAACTGTCGTACCATATATATCAGACTTTGTTTGTATAGCCCTGATCCTACTATGGCGCTCACTGGAAGGAAGGGAAACTGTTAACTTGACACAAAGTATTATGAGGGTCTGCTATGCGCATAAGGTCACCTGGGTATAAGATGTTAAAAACACTTTGAGTTCTATGGGCTTGCAGTCATTGTTTGTGAATACGGGTAATTGACTGATAATTTCTAAAATGCAAATAAAAGAATTTTCTTAACTAAGATCACTCGAGGGAGATTGGAAAACAATTGCAACAAATTTATGGTGTCACTATATCAGAAGGTTCCTATTATTACCTTTGATGTGAATTCCTACCTAAAGTTTGTAACACATCTTCGACACTGATTTATTTTAGTAAGGTTTCGATTAAACCTTATCCCATGCATGCTGGGTCACTCTACGGTAAATTTCTCTCCCCAAGCCTTGCCGGCCTGTCCGTGCGATGGAATATCTCCTCAATCAAACCTGCATATTATTTTTTTCTGTAAATTTTATGTGGTACCTTGTAAAAGATTTATTCTACCCCTCATGAGGAAATACAAATCTAGGCAATGTTGTCCAGCACTATATTTTTTACAAATGATGACCATTTTGTATACTATTTTTAGTGTATTACCTATGTCTTTCATTAATGAGTAGGAGAACTTAACCATAGGAATGAAATAATGGAATTTATGATTGTTATGGTGATGAACATTTGATATATGCATTTTCCCTCCCTTATGTCTATTTAATATACTTTTATGGTTTTAGTTTTTTAATTATATAATACATTACCAAGTGACTATTTTTTTAAATGTTCTATTGATGGTGCTTAGGTACATCCTTTATGAAACCCACTGAATGAATGAAATAATCAAAGAAAGAATGTTAGCTTTACCGAAGTCATAACTAGGGTAATAGGAGCACTTAGCGGACCCTTTATTGAGTTTTTTTCAATTCTTTTTTTCAGATTTTACAGTATTATTGACATAATGGAGTGGGGAGTGGCAAGACATGATACCGTCCTGTTATTAACTTTGTACTATGCACTGACACTTTTGGAAACAGACGATTTATATTGAACTGTACTTTTATGATCTATGTCCTTTTAGATCACATAAAGTGATTGATTGATTGATTGACTACTTCAGAAGAAGCTGAGGGAGAATGAAGCTGTTTTTTCACCCCATCATTCAGGTGCGAGGCAGCTTCTGCAGTGCGTCCTCTTTTGGTTGAAGGTGGCAGGGTAGTACCCATAGCCCTGTAACCTTCACAGGCAAGGCAATAACTGTTATTAATTACCTGTCAATTCTCATGCGCCCTCAGATAGGGCTTGGGCCTTTAGATGTGTAAAGGGTAATAAATGACCGGTCTGCCACCCTTTCCTATAGGCCTGCTACAAACATAGGGGAAAACTTCACAGGAAAGGTCTTCTTGAATGAGCTTTCCCTGGATAAGTCCCAACTGCTGGTTAGCCAAAAGGCCCTGAGATTCTAGCCGGGGCCAAGCCAGTGATTCTACTCCTGGAGCCATCAGAATAGCAGCGTAAATTCATGAAGCTTCACTAAACAGAAATGTAATTCCATTAAGAAGCAGAAGCCATAAGTTTGAATACCTAAGCAAGTCACGAATCTGTTGTTCTGTTGCAGTAGAAGGATGCTGTCTGCAGGAGAGTGAGTTTCCACACTTCACACAATCGTACTGTGGTGAATATTCGATTAGGCCATCGCATAATGAACTCCCAACTCTAATGTACCTCTGGGTACTTTATAAGGGCTTTAGTTCAAAACTTAACTGAGGTACAGGTGAAGGACTGATTTGACCAGGTGTTTGTCAGCATGTCTATGATTGGAGATTTTTGTCTCTACAGATGCCCTTGGTGGTCTTCCTTACATAACTTAGTGCACTTAAATGCTCGAGGTAGTGGGAGAATATTTTATTTAACTTTATTATTTTATTTTACAATTTCCAGTTTTTGTTTTTGTTTTGCGAGGGCCCAGCATAGGTTTTCGCGGGACTGTTGCTTGTTCAAAAACCAATAATTTAGATATTTATAGAGGCTTTTGGTCAGTGGTCTTCATCCGTTGCTATGTTAAATAGACAGTCACACTTTGCTCTCACAAGCACCGCATATGGCACTGGGCAAATGTTTCAGCTCACTTCAGCCCTTATCTCTTGTCTCTAGAGATTAAATTAGCGGTTCTCCTCACATAAATTAGTGCACTTCAGTGCTAGAGGTAGTAGGAGAATATTTTAATTCACTTTATTTTATTTTTTTACAATTTCTAGTTCTTTTTGTTTTTGCAAGGGCCTAACAGTTAATGCACAACAGTGCCGTGAAGCTGGCTTGTCCTGAGGTACGCACATACTTCGGTATTATTTTACCTTTCTAAATTGGCTGACTGCCATTTTGGCATGATAAAATGATAACATAGTACATGAAAAAGCCATTTTAAACCATTCACAGATGTCCGCCCCTGCATGCATGTCCGAGATGTGAGGGCAGCCATGTTCGAAAAGTTTTTCCTGTAAGTATAACAATAAAAACCGAATATGCCCACTAATATGGGTGCATGTATTGTATTGCATTGTAATTACATTTATTTCGCCTTTACTACCCCTGACAAGGCGTTATTTAGATTGAGAAGGATAGTGGAGGGATAGAAAAAGGAAAAGGTTTGCATTTATATGTACACAGTCTGGCAGACATCTTGGAATGGAGTCTCAAAAGTTTAACAATAATCATCAATAATCATTTAAAAAATGGACGTCCGTGTGTGCATTTGTGTGCACGCACATTTAGCCCCCTTGAATATTTTTCCATTTCTTTATCATTCTTTATAATTCTAAGGTGGGTGACATCCTTTCAATGAGTAGGTCACCTTCAAATGGTAAATAACGATAAAAGTATTTCGAACAAATTCCAATTTGGCCACCCACTCGTATGTGTATGCATGGACAAGCATTTTCAGTACTATTGAAATAATTTATTGTTGACTATTGGTTGCTCTTGTAATGTTGGTGAGTTGCTGATCTTAGTCCATTAACCAAGGTTTTGTCTGTAAATAAAATCTTTAATGCTTACTTTCTTGTTCTTTGTTGAACCCAATGCAAAAGGGCTCTAATTGCTTTTCTCTGGTCTTTTATAGTAAGAGACATGTTTCTTTCTGTGCTCGGAGTGCTTGGGTGAGATGTGTCAGAGTCCGTTCCACTGGGAAAAGATGACAAACTGGAAGACGAGGACATATGATTGAGGTTTCCAGTAAGTTCTTTGATCTGTAAGAGAGGGAAATATAAGGACACATTTAACTACAACTATGATACATAAGTGTCATTCACAATTAGCCACAAAGAAAAGTAAAGTAGGATCAGGGAAGCAAATGGGTAAATTTTGAAACACCCTTTACTACTGCTTCCTAGTATACTTACTACCAGCTGATAGGACGTGATGCTTTTCACTGATGTGTCTGCAAATTCCCATCATCCAGACATGTTTCTGCATAGTGGGGAGGAAGGGATTATGGAGAGTGTTGGGTGGGCCATGAAGAACACTAGGGATGTTGGCAGTGACCATGCCCTCACCTAGGTGTTGCCCTGAGCAAAGATCTAGCCAGTTTCCTTAGGAGTAGTCCTGTAAAATAATGTTGCCTATTCCATTTCGTGTTGCTATTATACGTAGGTGGTTTCAAAAGAGTTTCTGAGTGAAGTATGTATTCGCCAAATAACACCTTCAGATTTAGATCAGGTAAGACTTAAATTCACCTAAAGGCTATAATTCAGTTTGGTAAGCGAGGTCTGGTTCCACATTCTTTTTTTCTAACCAACATTATTGGCATTACCAACAATAAAGTGGCGTTTTCAGTAGAAAATGCAACATTTTAGATCATTCAAGTTTCTGGAGTACACAATTGTGTGCAGAAATGTTTACCAATGCGTAGTCATAGTATTAATACTCTGTCTAACCAATTTTCATCTAGTCAATGAACACCTCTACATTAATTGATTCGTTTGTTAACTGTACCTGCAACTGTGCCACCCTCAATATCTGTCCCTTTATTTAAGTTACTGTGTTACCCTCATATATTTCTCTTCATTTAAGGAACTGTGTCACCCTCAATATCTGTCCCTTTATTTAAGGAGCTGTGTCACTCTCAGTATCTGTCCCTTTATTTAAGGATCTTACCGATAAATGTTCCCTAGGGAGAGGGTGCAGCAGTACTATCTGGCGTGCTCTCTACAATGAAGCAACTGGAAAGCTTATTTGTTGATACAAAAGATCGAACTGATTTCTCATTAGATTAGAAACACTCTAAGATTGTTGCTCTGGACCCCCTCCCCCACCGCATCGGCGATTTATTCTAATCTTGGAGATACCTGCAAGCTGCACCACTGTAGTCTAAAGCTTCTGAATATTGCTTTTTGAAATCAGAAAAATTCATTCCTCTCCCACAATGACACAGCCCTCAGCTTTACTCAAACCTTAGCAATGTAGTGATGCTTCAGTACCTACTTGTTCTATTTTCCCTTAAGAGAAGCTCAGGTGTTTTTTATGGTCTTGAGGATCATCTCTGTAGAGGCCTGGTTCCAAAGAATCCAGCATTCCCCACAGTAGCACAGTATCAGGTGGGAGGGGGAACCTTAGTGAATGTATTTAGCTTGATCTGGTGGGTCATCTGGTCCTCTTTGTCATTCACAACTAAAAGAGTGATGTTCCCTCAATGGCCACAATATTTCAATACTGGTATAATTCCCATTCTTAGTATAATATAGGTGACAGATACACAACAATCATTTTTATTTTCTTCAAAAATATATAAAGCTTTTTATTTTCAATTTATCAGTGCTTTGATATTTTTTATATTTTTTCGTTATACTTTAATTCATAAGAGACATTTTACCACATATACATTTCATAAACATTTTCATGGTTCATACAATAGAAAAAACATAATATAACAATAACTATATACATAGAACAACAATTTACCCAAAATAAATATACCCCTGGTGGCATACAATCAATCACAGCATACCAACACAATCATACCCTCACTTCATTCAAAACCACAGCATCTGAAAAAAGGAAACTGAATCTTAATTGGCAGAACCATCACGCCAATTAGGAGGTCTCAAGGCTCAGTATGAGACCCCGCACTTGGTCGACGCGCGTTTCGGCGGCACAAGGCCACCTTCCTCAGGACCTCTTCCAGACAATCAAACCCAGATATCCAGGGGACCTAAAATATACAGGGTTTCCAGGTTTTGGAGATTCCCATACGTGGATATCTTAGTGTTCAAAACTTCACATCTGATCGCTCACCTTCTCAAGGGATGCACTATATTAGGACATCATTTTTAAATTGCTTTGCGTGGCATTACGTCTATATCGGCATCTTCGTAACTGCAACTGTGTATATTGCAGTCCGTCTTTTATTTTTAGTTCTCCTCCGCCGCTTGAGATTGATCTCCGGCATTTCATCAAATATCGCGAGAGTTGCGCGGTTCTTTAAGGACTTTAAAACATGGCCACTAGCTTTGTTTGCTGTTTGGAACTATAGCACTTAGTCGGAGAGCGTACTGGCCTGCATTTCGTGCAACATTGGAGTAAGTAGAACTTATCATAAGCGACGTGCCACCAGATAGATACGCACGTAATTGCTTTACCGCATTAATGCACTTTGCTGAGTTATTAGTGGTGTCCCCTGACTGTTGACACGTGCATATATTTTCTGTTTAAATGAATACAACGCGACCCGGGATTTCTCACTCTGTAATTAATGCACATGGACTAGTATGAGCGTTACGATCCCAGACGGAGTTTAGTACACTTTCCCCTTGGGTGAACACATAGATTACGGCATCATCGTTAGCCAGTTTGATTTATATGGGCTAGGTATCAGATTTTCGGGTATTCGAGTGATCTTATTTTATTTTAAATACATAGATATTGAGATATTGATTTTTTCACATCGTAGGTAATCCACGGATATAGGAAGTTATTATTTCCTGTATTAATTAAATACGCAACAGAACAACAGTAAGAAGCAACGTATGGAAGAGCAGGATACATTGATTTAATTAAAAGGTGGGTTTTCTGCTGTATAATGTTATGATATAAACGAGAGAGACCATAATCTATAAGGATAGTTTCCATCACTCCAAACAATGTTATATCTCGTTTCAGTTGAATACTTTACCGCATACTGTACCGTTGAATACTCGGCACACTCTTCCAAAAACCGATTTGGCGCCAAAGAATTTCTTCTTTGTTTTTCTATATTGTGGTAAGAAAGGCTCATGAATTAGGAGCGTATTTTTATTGCAACAAATTATGTGACTATTTGACTACCTATAGCTGGGCCCTCTTTGTCCCTTAGGCATCCGCAGTGTAATTGTCATGCCTCGGGACTCCCCTACGCTGTCCCTTTAAGACGCATGATATTTAAGGAACCAGGAGACAGGGAACGACGCTTCACGTTCTAGCGTCAAGCTTCCCTTGTTTCCGGTTCCGTCTATTCCTGTTGCCTGACCTAGTAGTTCCTGTTTGGACTTTCCTGTTTTGTTGCTGGTTTAGCGTATGCGTCCCCTGCACCATCCTATCGTGGGACTCGCTTACGCATTTGTTCGGCAGCGTTTCGCTGCCTCAGGCGTACCTTGTAAACGCCTATCCTCCTCTCCCCCTTTCCTTGTGCCTCGCCCGGCGGCCGGGCTTAGCTCCGCCATCCGGCCGGGCACAGCTTTATTCTGTGCAGTTTGGAGAGCTTGTTCACGGCGCCAGAGTGAACTTCCTTAGTTTCCGCTGGTTGTATGTTCCACCCGGTGGCCGGGCTTTGCTCCGCCATCCGGTGGGACTAGTCTCAGAGTGTACTTCCCCAAGTGTCCGCAGGTTGCAGGTTCCACCCGGCGGCCGGGCTTAGCTCCGCCACCCGGTGGGATTAGTCTTACCTGTTGCTGCTCGAGTACTTGTTTACTACACCTGACGGCCGGGTTTGTGCTCCGCTGTCCGGTGTCGGTGCATTCCCCATTTATTATTTTCTTAGTTAGTCAGTTAGGTTGCTCCCTTACTATTTCCTGTCCCTATCCTGTTTCCACGTTGTCCTTCATGTTCCCTGTTTCCAGAACATCCGCCATTAAAGCTGAACTTATACTGGAAACCCCCTTTCCTTGGTATTTGGTGGCACTCTTGCGTGGATCAGGGTGGGTGCATATTCCACACTACAGGGAATCACGGTAAGAGCGCACATGCGCTACCAATCTTTCTTCAGTACTATTGATACATGTGGATGGATTATATATGTTCCGCTTTGGTTCTCATAGATGGTGATACACTTCGTAAAACATCTGCAGAAGAGTTGGGCGGAAGGTTCATTATATGCCAGACAGTAGTGAAAGTGTCTTCGAAGGCTGGTCCATTATAGTTGAAGTAAGAAGGGGTTATATAGGCCATTATTGTACCATACACCATCTCACCTGCAAGTGCTCAACAGCCTATTGTGTCATCCCTATCATAGCTCCAGACGCTGTGCCTTTGTTTCCACCTTCACCTGTTATATCAGCGACATATTAAGAACCTGGGGTACGTGATATGTTTGTGTATTTGTACATTGGTATATTCTAGTTATTGGATTAGAGCTAGAGTGTTTTACTTCCTCTTGTCATTGCAGCCTACCTGTTTGCCGGTTCCTTTCATTGAAGCACCATCGCATTCACTACTGGAGAGTACCATCAATCATCATTGTCTTCCCCCATCTTTCCTTGTTTTGTTTCCCTGTTTTCCCTGGCGTGTCTCTCGTACTCTAGTGCTTGATAGAGTCGGAAGACCGTAGGGGAAGGCTGCGGATTACTCTTCAGATTCCTGACGCTCCTGTGGAACCAGCCTGCAATCCTTACAGTAATTTCCTTAATCTACCATTATACATGGTTCATTCTTGCGACATCGTTCTCCATGGACTAAGAGTAACAAACTGTTTTTAATCGTAAGTAGATGTGCGCCTATCATGAATCTGAAACTTGTTTCCTGTAAGAATCTCGTGGAAATCTAGATTTCTTTTAGATATGTGGAATGTACTGTTACCCTTATAAAGGTTCATAGATAATTATTGACGTTTAGCAGATTAATGTAGCACTGGTTATCTTTTCAGTATTCTATTAACTTTTCTCAGTCTTTCTTACAATTGTGGTTCATGTACACTTTCTGAGGACTCAGCTTGTGTTTGGTCATATGATGAGCTACAGTGTTACTCTGAGCAATGTTTCTTAATGTTGTATATTGTGGTGCTCTCTCTCACTTTTTTTGAGAGTTTATATGGTGACAGTATTTCTTATGTATATTTTAGGTCCCCTGGATATCTGGGTTTGATTGTCTGGAAGAGGTCCTGAGGAAGGTGGCCTTGTGCCGCCGAAACGCGCGTCGACCAAGTGCGGGGTCTCATACTGAGCCTTGAGACCTACTAATTGACGTGATGGTTCTGCCAATTAAGATTCAGTTTCCTTTTTTCAGATGCTGTGGTTTTGAATGAAGTGAGGGTATGATTGTGTTGGTATGCTGTGATTGATTGTATGCCACCAGGGGTATATTTATTTTGGGTAAATTGTTCTTCTATGTATATAGTTATTGTTATATTATGTTTTTTCTATTGTATGAACCATGAAAATATTTATGAAATGTATATGTGGTAAAATGTCTCTTATGAATTAAAGTATAATGAAAAAATATAAAAATATCAAAGCACTGATAAATTGAAAATAAAAAGCTTTATATATTTTTGAAGAAAATAAAAATGATTGTTGTGTATCTGTCACCTATATTATACTAAGAATGGGATTTATACCAGTATTGAAATATTGTGGCCATTGAGGGAACATCGCTCTTTTAGTTGTGTCTTTCTTCTTCCCCTCTGTTCCCTGGCCGTATTTAACTTTTGAGGGGGTCCCATCATTCCTCTTTGTCATTCACCCTTCCCTTTCTCCTGGTCTAATCTTCAGACTTGTCTTTGCAGGGAGACCCTACAGGCAAATACCAAATACACTCCAGCAGTTTGTCCAGGTGCCATACATATATCTAGATACTTTTGCATTCACCAGTTCCAGTACTGAATCAAGTTGTGAAAAGATATGCATCATGGGCTGCCAAGTGCCTCACTTTTTGCATATCTTCCCTTCTCAGATAGGTGTCCCAGAGCAATGCCCTTGCCAACTGTTCTTCTCAGCAGCCACTTTATGTGCTTCACACTATATAGAGCTCCGGTTAAGGACCCCTCTACCTGCAGACCAGAAACCTGCTTCGAACACACCCCAAAGCGTGTAGGTCTCAGCCACCCCAGGCCTCCAGGGGCAAAACAATTCTCAGTTTATCTGGATTTTCACGGCATCCAGCTGAAAAGTCCAGATGAGCCAACAGGAAGCACCTCCATGATCTCATTCGTTGTTCAGCACTGACAATCCCTTTGGCCAAACATCTAGGGTTTGCTGCAGAGGTGCAATTTAAAAAGCTGTTTGATAGTGTAGTTCAGATAGTGACTTCCTGTCTGTGCTAGGGATCATGGAGGAGGCTGCACCTCCGAGTGATTTTTACCCATGCTTCTTCCAGTTACAGAGTTCACAGGCCCCTGAGATAGTAGTGTTCTCATTCAGCGCATCCAATGAAGTAATGGATCCCAGTGTAGTTACAGAGGACATTGCTTCCTATTGAAAGATAAACTGATGCCAAAGAGGAAAGACAAGGGAATTTGCCCAAAAATTATGAAGCAGGGGTCTGAGTTTACAGTGTACTAGCAACAACTACTAACTGCATTAACGCTGCAAAGGCTAGAGAAGAGGAAGAGAATTGAGAGCGAGAGGCTTTGACTCCAATCTTAACTTCTTTCCAGACTATCAATTCTCTCATAGAAACAGTGTCCCACATATTGTAAAATATAAAGCCAAGAACATCAGACAATAGAAAAGAAGGAGCAACAAGAAAATGTCATTATTTCACTCCTTCTTTTAGTCTTTGGACATACAAGATTGACACATCCCAAAGGCCCACAACCTGAGTCTTTCTACCAGAGCTAGTCCTGAATGGTAAAGTCACTCCTTCAATTTCAACAATTGAAGACTATTTGTTGAAAAGAGTAATTTCCTAGATTTCCATGTTATAGTTTATTACCTTTGTTGGGCTTCCTCACTGAAACATAATTAACTTAGCCTTATCTTTGTTTATCATGAATCAAAGCAGCTAGCTTCTGGTGTAATAGGGTTATGAGAGAGAAGGACATAGATTTTTATTTGCTGAAGTTCATATTGGTCACTTTAATACTCCGCATCATAGTTTTTTCTTTACTTTGTTGATCACCGTCATACCCATAATAAGAAAGTGTCTTGCATTCAACCATACATTGCTAAAGAAGATAGCACATAGAAAATAAAGTGGACAGCCTATGCAGCTTCACTTTCTTAATGTATCTAGCAATCTTCAAGTTCACCTAATTCAATATTTAGAAACATTGTGCTCTGTATATGTTCTTTTAAAAACAGAAAACAGGAGCAATTGTAATTATCTAAGGGTGAAAATCCTGCTGGAGGGAGCAGAGGGTGATAATGCATTTGAATACTTTACATTTCAAGAGAACTCTTTAAACTTTTGAAACTTCCACAGGACACTACTCTGGACATGCAAAGACCACACAGACTGGAACTGAAAGTAACATTCTTTCCACTAAGTAGTTTTCCCAAAACATTAATATCTACACATTTGTTTTCATACAAGTTATGGACGTTTTCTCTGCCAGTACCTACATCAGAAATGTGAATGTAGCAGGTAATAAGATAAATAATTCACTACATATAGTTTTAGAGGAACCAGAAGACCGCTCAAAGTAGCTTTAATCTCACAATCACAACGGCAGACACTATTCAATCAATAGAAGTTCCTAATCAAAGGTTAGCACTTATTAAATGTAATAATGGAATCCAATGTTATCCAGTGGGAGAGATAGGCTTTACAGTAGTGAAATATGAAGTTGGGAGGTTTTCACTACCAGAACATGTAAAACTTAAAGACACATGTCCTACATTGTAAATACAATGCATCCTATCCTATAGGTTGCTTAGGGCCTGCTTATGGATGACTTACATGTATTAAAAATGGAGGATTATGCTTTGCAAAAGCTATATTTTACTCGGTCAAATTGGCAGTTTACAACTGCACACAGGCTGCATTGACAGACCTGAGACATTTTTACAAAGGCTACCTTAGTGGGTGGCACAATAAGTTCTGTATGCCCAGCAGCAGCATTTAATTTACAGGTCCCGGGGAAATTTAGTATCACTTTCCTAGGAACTTATAATTTAATTAAATGTACCAATCAGGTGTAGGCCAATTTTACCTTGTTGTAGGGATACAGCACAAGCAATTTAGCACTGGTTAGCAGTAGTAAAGTGCACAGAGTACTAATACCCAAAGTTTAATTTTGGAAAACAGGAGGGGAGATGGCAAAAAGATGGGGTAAGACCACACCAAAGATATCAGGTTTTTTATAGCCTATTTGGAATTCAACGGTTTTCTAGAAGCTCTTGAGTTGTCAGTTATTCTGGCTGGGTTTATAGCTATGAAGTGATAAGATTTTATAATGTTTACTGGCCTGTTGCCATACAGTTGTATATGCCTAAATGACTTTGTATTTAAAATGTTTTGTATGATGTAATACATTGCATAATTGAAAAAAATAACAGAAAGGGGGAGCAGAGAAGTAAACAATGTGTGGCAGATATAAATGCCTCAGCGGATTGGTAGTGAGCAGAAATTTGTGTAAATAAATAATTTTGATTGGATGTTGTTCCCATTCATTTAGTAATTGTATACTTTCTTTAACCAAAGGTGTGTAGTTTGCAGCTTTAATTATCTATTGGTGTGGATGTGAGCCAGACTACAAGATACTTCATCCTCTCAACTCTATATGAATGGTGTAAGGAGTGTGAACTAAGCAGAGTTATCTGAACTTTTAATTATTTCAATGTATTGCCATATACTTTTCCAAATTTCACTGCTACAGACTTAATGCTTGAGAGTGCTAGTAGAAGGTCAGATGGGATAACTGAAACATCGTTGGTGTATAACCTTAATATTCTCTGAAGGTAAGTTGACTGGTTTGGTTAGCTGAGATTTCATCAACTGACAAAGAAGTGGCTCCATGTCGATGATGCATAAAGAGCAGAAGACATGGGACACCCTTGCCCTGTGCCACAGCTGATGTTGATTGAGCCAGATATTTTCCCAATAATGGATAACATTGCCTGAAGTTTACTATATGCCTTTTGAATCAAGGCAATGAAATGGGGCTGAAACTGGTAAAAATACTTTAGCAGATCCCATAGAAATGGCCATTTGACACAGTTTAACACCTTTTCTGCAGCAGCAAAATCTATTAATACAACTGCAGTATCAATATGTCCTAGAGTATCAGTTTCAGGGATAAAGGCATGTTGCGATAGTATCACTAAAACAATAGCATAGCTTAGCAGAAACAAAGAAAAAAATTACCAAATTCAAAAGTACTTGATTTATCCTAATGGCAGCTAGGCAAGTATATATTTTATAATCAGCGCATAATAATGGGACGGGATGGTAAGAATTCAATAATACTAAAGATTCATCCTATTTAAGAAAAAAACTATAGATAATTAATGGAGAAAAAGGGGAGACACTTCCTCTATAAATATTTCATATATCTCACCTGGAAGCGCATCGGGCCCTACTGCCGTACCAGTGGAATAGATTTAATAACCTCTCTTAGCTCTATTATTGTAACTGAGGGGCATAGCATCCTGACTGGGAAGGCGATTGAAAGAGCAATGCTGTTGTATCAAGATATTGTTTGATTTCTTCAGATTGTATTGTATCAACTAACTGTGAACTGTAGAGATGCTGATAGGATAAGTGAAAAGCATTCAGAATACTGGCTATGTATGGTTAAGAACAGATTTCAATCCAAGTCCTGCACTTCCCTTTTACTTTGAGAGGTGACATATTCTCACTCTAGGACTGCTAGGAAAGCCGCTGCTTTTTCACCCATTTTGTACTTAGAAAAAAATCTATTGCGCCTGGCTTGCTGACTGGCCCTCCCACTATATAGCGATTTTAACTGGCATGTAATATGCATTACGTTTGCCCATATATTCACGTCCTGAATATGATGACTATTTGAAATGGATGCTGGTTTTCTAGCAGTTGCAGCTCATTCCTAGGAGATCAAAGATACCCGCTGTGAGGCTGCTAAAGGGCAGCTTGCCGCCTAGCTCCTGGTGTTGTGTGTTGCTGGTCATTAACCACTTATGTCTCCTCCTCCTAGATTTTCTACTTAGAATAATATAAGGATCTGGAGCTTCTCCTTCATGCAGTTACCAGCAAAGGCAAAAGGAGAGGGAGACAATACATTAAGTAAGAGAAGGAAAGAAGGGTGCAGTGGGGGAAGGAAAAAGAGAATGAAATACAGGAGAGGAAGAGAGTAGGAGGCTGGGAAGGAGGGACGCCAAAGGACAAAATGGGCATGACGGGACACTGACCAAGAGAGGGTGTGAAGCAAGATGAAGGGGGCGAAGAAGTGAGATACGGGTAAAAAGGTAGAATGGGGGCTGGAAGAGGAAATAGAAGGGATAGAAAGCAAAGAAGGAAAGTGAGGAAAGAAAGACATGGGAAGGTAAGAAGAGGGTGAGATGAGCAGGTGAGGAAGTGTGGAGGAAGTGGAAGAAAAAGGGGGAATAAAGGGAAGAAGGAGGAAGAAAAATATATGAAAAAACAGGCGAGTAGAGTAGCTTATGGAGAGAGTAGTTAGAACAAGAAACAATGAAAAAAGAGGGAGGAGAGCAGACTGCTTAAGAAGAAAGAGGAAATGAAAGGAAGGGGAGATACTACTAATAAGAGGCAGTAATCTAGAGCAAATGAGAGGGGGTAATTTAAGATGTGTAAGCACAAGACAGGCAGGACAGGTAGGAACAACTAGAAAATATAATTTCAAGGTTCACCCCAAAGTTGAAATGATACGCACCAAGGGAGGTGGCAGAGGGCAGGGGCAAGCGGGGCAAAGAAGAAGCAAATGAAAATCTCACTCAGGCTAGTTGAGCCACTTTCTGAAACCCTTGAGCACAAGGAAATGCCCCAGAGAACCTCAGACATTTCTGCCTCATCTATGTATGCTGGATTATGATAAACCTATGGCCAGGGACCAACCAGCATGTTTGCCTCTTGGATATACTAAATGTAGAGTCCTACAAGCCACGTTATTTGCTAATAACCGAGCCACAGAGAGAGTGGGCTCTGCTGCGGATTAGTCAGAACTCAACATTCTAAGCCTGTCTCCAACTAATCTGCCCAACGCTTACGTCACAGGAATACAGCGTACGATGCGAACCAAAGGAGTTTCATTGTTTCTTTATCTACAAGACACTACATCTCCTGCTTTGTTAAATAAAAAGTTATAACTTTCCAAAATAGGCAAACAACTAAATAGATTAATTAATATACAAACAAATACATGAAAAATACACAGATGATTATAGATATACAGGCAATTAAAATTATTCAATTAGTCATCGTAGCACATGAATCACAGGTTCTGATTTGAACACTGGAAACCAGGAACTTACAGTCAAAGTGTCAGTGATCTGCACAGGTGAGGTGGAATCATCAGCTGCCACATAGTTATTAACTGTCTGTCTAGACCAAGTCTCTACATTGACATTGATGTTTGGGGAGTGATGGGCCACATGTTGAAATTGAAAGGAGTCTCTTGTAAGGGAATTCCCAGGACACTGGGCTGTCACCATGTGTCCTTTGGTATTAGTGATGATAAATGGTTCAGCCTCAAAAGGAGCATCAGACTTTCTTTTTCTGTGTTGTTTGACAAGCACTCGATCTCCTCTTGCAAAGATGACGTCTTTCACGTGACATCGCCTGTCAACATATATTTTCATCTTCTGTTTGTGACCAAAGTCCAGAGTATGAATGTCTCCCTCATTCTTGGTGAGAGTTGCATGGCTTCCCCTTGTCCTTGAGTGAGCGGTCAAATGGTAAGCTCAAGAGTAGACTTCAAAACACCTTTGCGGTCAAGCTTTTCCTATGCAGCTTTCTTAACAGTACTCATGAAACATTCCACCAGACCATTGGCCTGGACCACAGAGGAGTACTTTTTTGATGCTTTATATTGAGGTGATTTCGAAAGTCTTTGAATTCTCGACAATTAAAAGGTGGGCTGTTGTCAAACTTTAAGATTGCTGGTGCAACCCATGTTGCAAAGATGCCATCTAACTTTTGAGTAACCTTTTCATGTGTAGAAGATGAAAAACCTCCTACCATTGTAAAAAGGGAGTATTTGTCAACAATGACAAGAAGACAATGTCCATTCTTAAGAGGACCAAAGAAATCATTAGCATTTCTCTCCCACGAATGATGTGGTACGGACATATTCAAAGATTGCAGAATGACTTGAGATGAAAGACAGTTGTATATATGACAAGTCCTTAGTTCTTTTTCAACCATTTCAATGAGATATAGAAATCAAACTGGGTTGCAGAGAGAGCTCTTTTGGTGTCAACTACTATTCGATGGCCCTCATGGGCAATGTCGATCTCTTCTTGTTGTAGACTCTTGGGAATCACAATTTGTGTACCTCACAGAAAGAAGCCTTCTTGAGTCACTGAAAGTTCATCTCTTACATTTTGAACTTCAAGTACTCACTGGCATTAGTGAGAGGCCTAGAGTACAAGTCCCAAGAGTGATGAGCAATAATGTCTTTTGATTTTAACATGCCACTATTTTCCAGTATCTCGTGCGGACCGCAGATCTCGGTGATCTGACTTAAAAGCTCCAGCATTAATTGCCTTGGAATTAAAAGCCAGTACTTTACCCTTCACTAATGGATGAAGACAAATTTTGCCTATATTAGACGGGAGGATTCCCCACACTCAGTGAGATCTAGCTGGTGGGTGACACAGACACCACATCTGCACTCAGGTTGCCCCACACCGTCCTGAGGAAGACTGGCAAGTCGAGATCACCAATTACCCCTTGAGCCCCAAGACGGGTCGAAACGTCGATGCCCATACATATCTAACCTGGATCACGAGTCCCCAACTGTAACGTGCCACACAAGAATTGATTTGTGTATTTCAAAATCGAATGTAATTGGATTTGGAATGATAAGAATGTGGCCAAGTTATAAAAAGACTGAGATTTCATTATCAGTCTAACCAATGAATAATTGTAACCACTTCCTTTTATCACATTATCTGAATTTCTATTCACCCTCCTAACACTAGAACACTCTCTCATTCTGCAGGTTCCCTTACAGCAACCTCTCCTTTCACACTCTGTCATTTTGTCCCTTGTAGTAAGGAATCTACTGTTGCGTTAATTATGATTAGGGCTCCCGGTTTTATGGTATTTTTTTGTTGTTGCCATTTCCGTCTTTATTTATCCATATTTATTTTTCGGGCATTTTTTCTGTATTTATCCACATTTATTTTTGCCACAAGCAAAAGATGACGCCACAGCTAGTATTTTTCCACATTTATTTAAATTGACAATGCAACGCGAGGAGCTTGTAAATAAGCCCCAATCTGTAATCTCTGTCTAAGGCCTGGAGGCAGGCAGGACACAGGGCATGTTGGGTCATTAGATTCCTGCTTGGGGAGAAAGGAAAATTGCTGTTGGGTAGAACTTAACCCCCACTCTTTGTTCCTGTTTAAAAGATTTAAGCCTATTGGCTTGAATTCCCATGATACAAACCTGCAGAGCTGTGTTCAGTGTGATAATTAGGTTTTTGTTTAATACACTCCTGGCACTGCAGGTTGAGGCACACAGTGCACGTCAAGCATGACACGCTTTAGAATAATTTGTAATTATTTAATGCACATGCACTCTGTGTTGTTTAATGAAACATTTAATTTCGCTTCATGCAGCCTGCCTCTTGGAATGCAACAAACATTTTAAGATATTATGAAAGTGTTTAAAAAATAAAATGGCATGGTGTGCTGTCACATTAGTGACTCGTCACTTCACTGCCCAATACCTACCCAGGGAGGGGGGATGTGTGACCTCATGTCCTGGAACAGGAAGGAAGTGAGGTCGGTCAGAAGTGGCGGGAGCTTTGACTGGAGTTGTTCTGTCCACCGTGTCCCTCTTAGCATCTGCGGCTAAACTCTAAGTGCGCTCCTGCCTGCGCATATTACCCGGCGTTGGATCCTGGACGGCAGCTCTCTGCCAATCATGGCCGTCAGTGCAGCACTGAGCAGATGCAGACCCAGCGCGCGTTCATTAGCCCTGGGTCTGTGTGTCACTGGACGGCCGTGCTGCGCCTGGGACTACTCACTGGACTGGCGCAAGCCTAGAGGGATCCTATCACTGATACGCCTTGACAAACCCCCGAATTATGGTAGCCTGCGGTTGCCCGCGGCTGAATTCATGAGCCTGCAGACACTGCCTTGCAGAGAGATGCTGCTTTAGTAATTAATGGAGCCGTCCTCGCCACGCTCCAAGTTGGGACTCTGCTTCCGGCCCCGGCCCAAGTAAGTACCAGCTTCTGTAAGCTTAAGTTAACCTATTGAATGACCAGGAAGCTGCAAACAAATCTTACATTGTGATCCCGTGATGATTGGGGCCTGTACTCCCAGGACCGCAGCGCCGTGATGGAGCCCAGAGCAGGCTAGTACACCACTCAGTGCACACCTTTATAGTTAGTTCAGCACGGACAGCTTTCTCACGTCCTGTGCCTGCCTGCTATCTAGTTGCACTCAACTGGTATAAAATGGCTTCATTCTGAGCTGCCGTTCTTGCTCCTATACTCGCCCCTATACTCAAGCAATTGTGCAGTCAAGCCGTCTGTCTCTGCTTGAGGAATGACTCACAAGCGGATATTACTGTAGTTTAACTGAGAGGGAGGTGTAATGAGGAGCCTTGCTCGTTGGGGAACGCTGCTTGCATTTATAGTGCCCTGTGCTGGTCAATACAGCGGTATTTCTAGAGGAACCGGACCGTCCCGCCGACCTTAACAGTACTGTAAGGTTACAAGGGAAGTGCCCTTCAATTTCTGGTGCTCTGCTGCAGTTTTAAAATCTTCTTTTTCTAGTTGCTTAAATGGATGTAAATTCTGATACTTATATCCTGTCTCCCTATTATGCGTGGCTTTTTTTTGCTTGTGAAAGTATCACTCATGGTAGTTGAAATGTCACTCTTATTTACATAGCAATCTGAAACCTTGGCAGCTATGAGTCCGTCCTAATCCGACTCTGGCAGGGGCTCTAAAAGGGGTGAAATAACAAAGCAGCCTCATTAACAAATAAATGGTCTTTGGAAGACCTGTGAAGTACTTGGGTGTGGCTGGCAGCTCTGTGTGCACACGGGAAGCTGGGGAAGCTGTCACCTCTTAACCCTCTAAGGAAGGTGAGACACCAGACGGCAGCACAGCAAAATATACTAGTATTTTCCTGTTTTTATATATAAATACAGATAAAGGAAAACTTGTTTTCCGTCTGTATTTATATGTAAAAATCCGTAAAAACGGAAATCCGGGAGCCCTAATTATGATGGAATAAAACCCTTGTTTTGCAAAAATTTGGTTGTTGCACTTCAGTAGATTGATTGTATCAATTACTGTGAGCCAACAGTGTATAGGCTCAGGAAATGATTTGTTAAGTAATTATTGTAGGTTGTGATTTGTATCATCTACAAAATAAGGTCTAGGACTATTGTATTTCGTACCACTATCTTGACTTGTGGCAGTGACAATTTGTTCTAAAGACATGGCATCTGGTTTAGTTGATTTCCCAATAAAATTGATGCAAGCCTATGTTGTCTTAGATGAGGTACCAGGACACTGCAATGGAACTCTGAAGAAATAATCAACAAAGTTCAGATTTTTCACCGGACGATGGATAATTTTCTAGTTGTATTCTTGCAACCTCAAATGCCAATATTAAATTCCAGGAGGCATTTTGGCTTTAGGATTGCCAAATATCATCAACAGTGCTTGATGTATAGTCACTACTGTGAAAGGCTTTCCATATAGAAACACATGGAAATATTCACACACCCAGACCAATGCCAAACTTCCTTTCTCAGGTTGCGAGTAAGTACATTCTGTTTGTGACAGGCCACAATATGTCTCTGAGCATTCAGCTTTCCACAGTGCTATGGCAGGACTGCACCAAACTCAACGGGGCTAGTGTCAACTACAACCTATGTATGAAGTTTGGGATCAAAGTACGCCATTTCAGTGGCATTCTCACAAGCTTGATTGATTTTTTGGAAGCTCTTCTCACATTCAAGTGATCAATGAAAGACACATTAATTTTTCATCAATTCTCCTAACGGAGCATTGACCGTAGCAAAGTCTTGTATATATCTAGAACAGTAACTGGTCATTCCAGGAAATGATCGTACCATAGAAATGTCCTGTGGGGGACTGGCAGTAAAGAGCACATGCACTTTAGCTGGATCAGGTTTCATACCCCGTCAGAAAACACATGGCCAAAAAATGTTAAGCTTTTCTTGGGGAATTGACATTTGCTAGAATTTAGAGTTAAACCTCTATCGTTCAGCAAACTACATACTGTATAAGAGCTCTGTTATGCTTTTTCTGTGTAGCTTCGGAAACTAAGATGTCATTGCTGTAGTTAAATGCATTTACTACAGGCTGTATGATACTTTGAATGAAGTCTTGGAAAAGTTCTGCAGCAGAGGATACGCCAAAACTCAATCGCTTGTAGAGACACAGACCAATATGCATAGAAAAGGTTGCAATGTACCTGGATTTATTTTCAAGCTCCAATTGATGATATCCTTGATTTAAGTTGCATCAAGTGAAGAACTTTGCACCATTCAGTCGAGTTATCATATCAGTAATGTGCGGACCTGGATGTCTCCATTGCTCAAGTCACTTGTTGGCCTGATGCATGTCAACACACATGCGTAAAGATACTTCACTATTTTAGGCAGTACTACAATGGAAGAAACCGATGGCATTGGACCAGTGGAGTGTTCAATTGTCATATTTAAGCAATGAATTAAGTTTGTTTTCACAGCCTCTTGCACGTGTAATGCAATTTGTCTGTGTGCAACAGGATGAACATCCTAATATATATGCAACTTTACTTTACCTGTGAAATAATGAAGGAACTTGACGCACAATTTCATGATCGGCGTTCATTTTATAGTTCACTGATATCAGTCCCATATCAGCCGCAGTGTTAAAACTCTGCAAGCAGGCACTAAAGGCTGTTCCTTGAAGTTTATGAATAGGTGCTTGTACCACAGTTCTCTTATGTTTCATCGTAGCTTCAAACAAGCCTGGACTCTTAAGGGCCTTGAGGCAGCCCATGTGTATACCTTAGTCTTTGATTTCGTAAGTTGAGGTAACAGAGATAACTCTTGAGACTTCTCCTCAGGCATGATATTTATCAATGCACCACTGTCAATTATAAATGCTATCAAACACACATTTATCTTTAAAACGATCTTCGGACAATATTTGAATGTTTGTGGTGCCTTTTCGTGCCGATTGACATTGTCCCTCTCACTAGAACCTGATAATGAGGAACTCTTTGTTGATGATTTAGATGATGATCAACTTCATTTGGTGGCAATTTGCCTCAGTTGGTGTGACCATTTGGCCATGTGGGAGTTCATCGAACGTCACTGAAGTAGCATTCCGTCGTGCATTTTGTTTTCACGCTGTGACGCACTTACTGTTCTCTTCGCCTTGCAATTCATCATGAAATGGTTTGCTTTACCACTGTCGATGCATATTTGTCCGATTGCAGGATATTTGCCTTCGTGTGGAGATGAAGTTCCACATCTGTAACATGTTTTATTCTTCTGTGGAGACATCACCTTATTCGTTGGCTTACTCTTCATGTTAATGACTGATGCCCTTTGGGTACCTACGGCTCCATGTCAGTCGCTTGATGATCAGGATGGTCTTCAGCATGAGCAGCCTTGAGGACTTAATCTAGAATTACAGAAGAACACCCTGCCAGAATAAATACCATATGGTCCTTTAAGGGATCCAATGTGATAAAGGAGCTAAATTACCAAGTATCAGAGCCAAAGATTCAGATCATTCTGTTTATGAAAAATATATCTTTTTATTGATTTTTATGTACATATTTATAAAAAAACAATAGGGGATTCGCTGTTCAGACATTTAAAAGATATGCAATCAAATTTACATTTCAAGTCAGAATAATGAGGAAAACATCAAACATTACAGTGTTCCATTCACTCCGGGGCAAATTTAAGGGGACTCAACATGCACTCATATCTTCAGGGGATCAATCATACTCAAACACATTCAAACCGTTTACACAGGTGACCTGCAACACATGAATGGACTTATAGTTGCATGGGCAGGTGTGCAGAAATGAAGGGGCAATTTAGATGGTATAAAGTTGCCGTCCTTGATGGTAGCGCTGACGCGCGTTTCGGTGTGAGGCACCTTCGTCAGGGCAAACAGATGGAGCCAGGGAGGGGAACACACAAGCTGCAGAATACGGAACTTCAAAATATTACAAGGCTAAAACAGGTCCATGTTTTCAACATGGGATAGGTGGGACCTTTTTTTAGTTCCTTTCAATGACAGTAGAAGATACACGAGGGTAAGGCTTTCTCTTTGGGGTTTCTGGTTTGGAGTAGCAACAGTTTAAATACTGTGTTCAAAAACGGGTGGGATTCGGTATGTGTAGACCACGTCTCGTCGTCAGGGGAGAGCAGGAAACAGCGTTTAGCGTCTAACTCTGCCTCACAGGCGATGGCATAAATGTCAGTTCCGGGTGGCTGCGGGGATGGGATATCGCATCCTGTTAGTCGACCGGTAACTGCAAGCCAAGCTGTAATCAGTACCTCTTCTTATTAGAAATGCCGGTTTGCGAGAAGGGTGAATCCCTGGTCGATGAAAGATCACGACACTTCCAGACGGCCGGAGCTTTGGTCCATTCCACTCTCGTCCCTTGGCGACGTGGAACCAAGGGCGACTAACAGATGCGAATCCCACCCGTTTTTGAACACAGTATTTAAACCGTTGCTACTCCAAACCAGAAACCCCAAAGAGAAAGCCTTACCCTCGTGTATATTCTACTGTCATTGAAAGGAACTAAAAAAAGGACCCACCTATCCCATGTTGAAAACCTGGACCTGTTTTAGCCTTGTAATATTTTGAAGTTCCGTATTCTGCAGCTTGTGTGTTCCCCTCCCTGGCTCCATCTGTTTGCCCTGACGAAGGTGCCTCACACTGAAACGCGCGTCGGCGCTACCATCAAGGACGGCAACTTTATACCATCTAAATTGCCCCTTCATTTCTGCACCCCTGCCCATGCAACTATAAGTCCATTCCTGTGTTGCAGGTCACCTGTGTAAACGGTTTGAATGTGTTTGAGTATGATTGATCCCCTGAAGATATGAGTGCATGTTGAGTCCCCTTAAATTTGCCCCTAAGTGAATGGAACACTGTAATGTTTGATGTTTTCCTCATTATTCTGACTTGAAATGTAAATTTGATTGCATATCTTTTAAATGTCTGAACAGCGAATCCCCTATTGTTTTTTTATAAATATGTACATAAAAATCAATAAAAAGATATATTTTTCATAAACAGAATGATCTGAATCTTTGGCTCTGATACTTGGTAATTTAGCTCCTTTATCAAATTGGATCCCTTAAAGGACCATATGGTATTTATTCTGGCAGGGTGTTCTTCTGTAATTCTGTTTTGATCCCCTCCCTTCCTGCCTACATCCTGTACTGTCCTGGGGAACCCCCTTCTATTGTGTATTGAGGACTTAATCTAACCTCAGAGTTTCCTTCAGCATTCATTGTCAAAAGGAATTTGACAGACATCCATCGAATACTCTGAGGCGGGTCACTTTCTCATCATTAAACTGATTGAACTTGCAGTGCCTAACCAGAGCATCCAGTCTCTCAACAATCTCATCGATGGTTTCCCCCTGGTCTCTGGCATTTTTTTTTTTTTTACTCTTTTTATTGGGTACATGACTTGTCTCTGGCATTCTTGACTGAATATGTATCTTTCATAATCCATATTTGGCACTTAATTAAATTTGACATTCAAGATTGTTTTAATGTGATCATATGTCACTTCAACTTCAAGTGGTATCTTTTTCCTGGCTTCTTTCGCTCCTTCACCTGCTATGTTCTTCAGATACTTTATGATCTTTTTCATCTATTGCATCTATGAAATCTTCAAAAATGTCTATCATTGCAGTCCATCTATTACTAATATTGTGTTTCATGGCAGTATCAAATGCAGATGGCAGTTTCAAGATTACAGCAGCAGTATACATATTGGTGGACTGTAGTGGGTTCTCACGTGCTTCTTGTGGATCTCAATAAGGCAGAGCTTCTTTAGCACCTTGTGATGTGCTGGCTTCAGGGTCAACTTTATTGACTTTTGGGGCTTGGATCTCACCCTGGCTCTCCATCGGAGCTCCTTGCTTGAGGGCAACCTAGGGAGCTGTTCTGGGCCCCCAAGGGCCAACTTTGGTGGTGGGTTGCACAGCTGTCAAACACAACCTCTGTGACCCTCCTTCTGGGGTTGCTCCACAGCACATCATAGAACAATGATTTGTTAATGGTTTCGGTAAGTAGATAAACCTTGTATACCAATAGTCCATGAAAGCAAATAACATTGTGATATTTGGTTGACTTCATGCTTAAATGTTTCTTCACAAACATCTTGCTAATCTCTGCTCTCTGCTTCATAGCACATGCATTTCAGTTTAATCTTTACTGAACTATTGTTGTGCGCTGCTTTCGTAACTTGGTTAATTCGCCATTAGCATTTTTATTTCAATTATCGTATGGCATTAATTTGCGTAATGGCGCAGCAATGTGTATTGTTGCCATTTCATTCAGATCCTTGCCACCGACATGCAGCCTTTCAATGTTGCTTTCTTTATCTTCAAGCATTTACATAGGTTGGCTTTGCACTGAGACTCCACCAATGCCAGCATCGATTCTGCACTGTGACTGCGGCACATGTGGCAAACACGAACAGTTTGCTGGACCATGACAAACTCTTTGCGCTTTCGGTCTATGAGCTTCATATCCCCTATCTTGTCGCTAGTTGTAGGGCCCTAACAACCCCGGTACTCATCAAGAACCAAACCACTGATAGAGAGTAGTTGTATGTATCTTTTTTCTGCTGTAAGTCAGAACTCAACATTCTAAGCCTGTCTTCAACTCATCCCTTCACCGCTTACATCACAGGACAACAGTGTACAGTGGGATACCAAAAGAGTTTCAGCATTTCTTTATTTAGAAGACAATACATTAAAGATCGGACTCCTGCTAAAAAAACGGATGTGTGGGCATCAGAGGGTATTTCAGCCACACGTTTTCATGTTCATGCCCTTGTCCATACCAAAACATACAGTTCAACTGAGTCAACAGGTCCTCGGCAAGAACCAGGTCTGAGCTTGTCCACTCTGCCAACCTTCCCACAAAGTTGCATCATGCACTTGGAAATTATAATTCCTTTTTGCCAGATTAACATCAATGACAATGGAGATGATCAACACACTTCCTGAATCACCATCTGCTCTCATACGCACCCCACAATAATAAAGACTATTTAACTGTGTGGCTAGCCTGATTAATGAAGTAGTAGTAGTAGTAGTAGTAGATCAAACACCCTCACTACGTCAGATTGATCATGTAGATAAATCAGTGACCAGATCCACAGATGTGCCATGTTACTTATCCAATAATTTGTGTAAGCCCATTCAACAAAAAACAATTCATTATGCAACGCTTGTGCGACAAGCAAGCTCAAGGTACAGCCCACTGTTTCAATTGAGTGACTTGGAGGAAGAATCGGCTCTGAGCAAGCAGTCTAGTAAAACCTGTAACTATCTGAAAGCTAATAAGCAGCAGAGCAAATCAATCCAGCCAAACCCAAAACTCTGGGGTACCCAAATTAGGTGAACGTGATCCAGATATCACAAAAGCAAACGGCATGTCCAAACATCAAACTCATGCTCAAGTAGGTAACTGAGATTAAAACAACTCAGAGGGAGCATATTGAGAATTTTGGGCAACTAAATGAAAAGGTGGTTTGTTGAAACGAAAAAAATGAGCTTTAATAGAGACCTTGTTATCCAGATAGAGTCCCAGGTTGGTGCAAGAAGCTCAATTTCTAAAGGTGAACACTAGACATATTTGGTTCCGTAATCTAGAACACAAATGCTAAGAGATCAAAAATCTCTCTAGATGAAACAATATTTGGATAGTTGACATCTACGAATGAACTGAGCCCTCATCTGATTATTTCCTGCGATATGTAGATTGCACACCTCTAAACAGATGAGATCTTGGAAGAATATTAAGACAATCAATCATTAAGAGCAGCTAACCAGAGCACATAGAATTCCTAATATGCCTCACAAGCGGGGAGTCCTGCCAAGAATGATTGTCGTATTTTTTCGAGACTTTCTGATCAAAGACAGGGTATTAACACAAGGGAAGAATCAGGCAGAGAATCTCAACAGCAACAGGATACTAATTTTTTATTTATCTCAACTACTCTATCACCTTGTGCAAAAGACTTAGAGCAATGAGATATTGCCAAACTGATCTAAAAGTATTGGGAATCATTTCTTCTATGGTGGCCCTGACTAGTTTAAAAGTGGTATGGCAAGAAGACCTCAAAATCTTTGAGAAGCCAGAGAAAGTGATACATTTCACCAAGTCACTAACTAAGAGCAACCAAACCTAGTTGATTGTAAGCCTGAAGAACTCCCCACGCTTCCTTTTAAAATTGATACTTACTATTTGTAAAGTACACATCAAAACCTAAAATCATAAGAATAAAAAGCTGTCATTCTGCTACAATTTGAGTTAGCTCCCTGACGATTACAGATCAGTCTTGAGGGTGAATGTTCAACCTACTGAGCTACCTTGCAGTCGTATCTTATTCTTTCTGCTGATTATGCTTATCCACTTGAAAATATGACTTAATCAACTGCCGCCCTAACACTTTCTAGCCAGTGACCTGAATGAGCACTCTATGCTCCAGGAGTTAATAGTCTTTTCACACATCTTACCTATATGCCTCTGCTTACCTCATCAATGGAAGAATGCTTCTGTTTCAGCCTTGCCTGACCTGTATTGCTCAAATCCAAAGACCTTACTTCTGTCCTAAGCTGGGATGAAGTGCTCCCTAACTCACTGTTTGGACTCTGGAAAAAAGAGAATTATTAACTTTGGTAAGTTACGAAAATGGTTGCTGATGTCAAAGTGGACCCTTAGAGCAAATATTTTTGGCAAACATTAATGTACAAACCCAAAAACATTTTGCGGGTAAGCTAGGTATTAGAGTCAATGCAAGTCAAACTAGGACCACGTTCAGATCAGAGTGACTTAATTTATGACTAATAATATCTAAATATATGATGCACCTATAACATAGACTGATTTAAGTGGGTGATCTTACTGAGAAACATGGCGATGCTCCATAATTTATCTTGGCACTTTTGCTCTGGGTCCAAGGGTTGTGTGCCTAGTTCATGGAGTACAGCATGCTACGCCATTAAGTTGCAGCACATAACTTCTTTCTCCGCATTCCCCTGTTATGTAATAGGAATCTACTCCTCTAGAAGAACTACAAATCTTACAAAAAGGTTCTCCTGTTCATCTAATCAAACTACTAATAATCCCAAATATTCATTGGTGCAACAATCCGTGAAATGCATCCTTCTATCTCTCTATTGTTGTCTCATTTTCTCATTTACATTTACAACTGTACTTTTGGGATTTCATGGGAAGATGCTGTTGTCTTCTGGCAGGCTGATCAAAACCTTCAGGAATTAAATCCAGGTCAGACACAGCAAGATTCACCAAAACATTTAATTTCGAGTCTGATTCCAAGAACTCAGCCTGGGCGTTGAGGTACTGGGTGTCAATACCCTTCCTGCCTGCTGTATTATATGATATGCAAGATAAAAGACGGGGTGCGAGTTATTAAAAAAAAAACACAAATAAAACGAGTTGACAAATGTGTTATAATAAGATAAAGAGAACGAATTGAAGTCTTTACCTCATTCAAAAATATGATTTGACTCACAAATGGCTAGTACAGGAGTCTGATGGACATCTTCCTTGACTGGAAAAGCCAAACTTGGAATTGAATTGTCAGTAATTGATTGAAACTCAAGTAAGAAGATTCATTTAATGTTTTGTGTCCCTGGTTAACTCTTCTTTACCGATGTTTCTTATTCTTACAGGAAAGGTCTTGTCGGAAACAGGTTCTTGTACCGGTTATGGTAAGAGGTGTGTTTTAAAACTTTCCTCAATGCTTCTGTGGGATAGACCTTTTGTGAACCTCTGTAGAAATAGCCACGTTTGGCCAACTGCTTCTGAGCCCGGAAGCGCAGATACCAGATACTCATTATTTGATCATGAGACCATGGAGAGTTTGGTGTCTGAGCTGCTGCCATACGTGTTCTGCCTTGTTCCACATATGACCCGCTTTTCTGTGACCTACGTAAATTAAAATATGTCACACTCTCACACACCTACTAAGACAGGATTGAACATATTAATCATACCAGGCGACACTTACTAGTCAAGATTATACAAGTCAATTCACAAATACATCGGGCAGGATCACGGATAAATAACAATGACCAAATTTGGTATGATAAGTCACAATGATGAAATCATGCAAAACACACAATAACTGGAAAAATAAGTAATAAAGACAAGAACTGGAAAGCGTAGCAATAATAACCACAAGACAGGGCTAGAAATAAGGACAAGCAAGCTAAACCGAAATAAAGCTATAATGGCAAGAACCACAAAGAAAACCATTAGGCAAGTATAGCAATAGTGACCATCAGCAATAATGCCAGCATCAACCACTTGCAGGGACATACAAACAGAGGCAGGCACAAACATGCACACACGCAGGCAGACAGAACGACATCCCTGCATTTACTTCATGTGAAAACTATACTGAACACTACATATTAGTTCCTGCAGATCCTATTTGTTCATTACTTGGTTCCTGCCGCAAAGATTTTTCATGAGTTACATTTGGAAATCGGTAATTTTCTGAAAGCATGTTTTTCAACTCTATACTTGTTGAACATGTCTGTTCAAGTTTATCAATTTGACACATTCCCAAACGAGATACATATTGGCTACCAATCCACATCCAAAACATTTAGATCGCAACAGGTTTCCTACCACCAAAATACTCTGTTAACAGGATAAAGAGTTGAGTTAATTCTGGATTTACATTGATGAATAACAAATAACCTATTATGTTGTATCTGTAAACGAAATTGTTTTGGTCTCTTCAGGGGTGTATAAGATCAATGAATGAATCACTCCATGAGTAGTGGACGTCCAACCGCGTTCCGTACAAGGTGAGGGTGCCACACACTGAATGACATCTTTAGGTTTGTGGTAAATTTAAACTAAGTAGAGTTTTTTATTCCTTGACACTGCATTATGAGGCGTTTTATTGGATTGCACAATATACCTTAAACTGGATGTTAAACCAGTTGGACTTTAGTTAGCAGATTTTCCGTATTTAAATACTTGTAACCTTGTTTGTGTATTACAGCATAATGGCACTTTTTCTGATAATAGCTTTGTGTAATTCCTTCTTCTCTAATGCTTGAAAAATAGCATTTCCAAAACCAATGCAAATCAATAATTGGCAATTGCAAAATATTTTATAGGTGCAGGGAGGGGTTGGCGTTTTGAACTAGAGGTATATCCAGTTACACAGTGGCATGAGCCTGGTGAATGGGATGGCTATTTTGCTAAGTAGCACATAAAGGTGAATTATTATAGATGTGGACATAGGAGTTTTTTGTCGAAATAACCAGCTGACAATTTATTTCTAGAACAACAAAAATGGTAACGTTGTATGTCAGGAACAGCAATTCTGTCCCAATTTAGGGTTCAGATGGTTCGGGTTAATTGGTCTTATTCTTTGTAGGGTACAGGGGATTGTTGACTGTTTGTCCTATGTGGGTATTATGTTGTTTTTGTACTGTCGCTGAAGCAACTCCCACATCGTTTGCAAGCGATTCACATATTAGAT
This sequence comes from Lissotriton helveticus, assembly GCF_964261635.1. Lineage (NCBI taxonomy): Eukaryota > Metazoa > Chordata > Amphibia > Caudata > Salamandridae > Lissotriton > Lissotriton helveticus. The sequence continues at coordinate 364,727,252 of NC_136070.1, forward strand.
GTACGGGTTATCTGCATACTTGTAACCAATTCAATTGCTAAGTTACAGCGCTTTCAAGAGCCATCTTTGTCAAAGTATTTTCATTTAAGCAGTCGTGCCCAAGAACACTTGGTAGTCAACAAGGAATTTCCCAAAGACTACCCTTCAAATGTGGTGACAATTAAGCTTTTTAACTCTACTGTATAGCTGCAAACCACAACTCAAGCTGCAGATCACACATCCCTACATATTTGAGCTCATCTTCAGATCATAAGGTGCACCAAGGCAATACCCGTACGACATGCTGCACTTGCCGTAGGTAAAAGGAGTGTTGTTGTCTAATCGGTACATAATGCAATTGCAGTCTGCTTCTCATGTACAACCTGTTACTGATTATAAGTTCTTCCACCTGTTAAAGTATCTTAAGGATGGTTAAGGTTGGGATTGTCATTTAATTATTTTGAAATCTAATGGGCCATTCATTTTGTTCATGGAATAATGCAAATCACTTCCCCCTGTGGCAGTGTTTGCAGACCTAGGCCTTAAACACTTTCTCAGATGAAGCGGTTTAAAAGATTGACTGTATACGCAGGAAAGCATTTGCAAAGTGTGGACAGTTCAATATAGATTTAAGAGTATTTCTGTAGTGTTCTATACTTGTGTTCTGTTTAACACTGGTGTAATTATTTTAGTGTGTCATGTATTTCTTCTATGTTCTTATTTCCCTATTATGTAGTAAGTTCCATTCTGGAACTCATCTCTAGTTGCTAGGAGAAAGGTCAGATCTTCTGGGCTTTCTCTTGAGCAACCAGCGATAGCTGTGGGTCCTATTCTTTGAGGCGTTTCTCAGCCACCCCAATACTTCAATTACACATGATTTTCAAGGGTTAACTCCGTAGCAACCATGCCATAACCACTTGCCATGCTCTCTCTTAGAGTTGCTTATTCCACCCCTAGTGGCTGATCAGGGAAAGCAGAGTTAGTGGTTGTATGGTACTTCCACATAAGTATTCTGTATTTTTCAGTCTTGGCAAAAGAGATGGACTTTGTAAACACATTTGATGTTGTGCCATAAAGAGGTTAGCTTTTTTGGAAACAGTGAGAAGTGATGACGAATCTAAAGGTTTAACCCCTTCGACGCTCATGACGAGCCCAGCTCGTCATGGAGTTTCCATTGACTTCAATGGAAATTACATTCAAAGCCATAAAACACCTTAGCATCCAAGTGGTTAAAAACAAAATGAAACATGAGCCTCAGATGACAATATTTAATGGTATAGTCTCTGAATGGGGTGGAGTCTAGTGTGAGTGTGCATGGATTCCTTATCACTGGGTGAATGGTGACTGAGTAGCCAGGCCGCATTTGAATGTTTGCTTTAGGAGGTTGAAAGCAACCAGAATGCATGTTTTTTGTTGGCTCCTTAGAGAGGATGGGATAATGGGTGGTGGTATCCGATGGAGCATAGGTGATTATCGGTTATTGAAACTATCAATCACAGACGACAAAACAAATTTGCTTTTTAAGTCCAATGGCTCAGCTGGCCGAACTTATTCAAGAAATATTTGCAGCACTGATCCAAAACAAAGACAAACCAATGCATGAGGCTTAGCTGACTTTTTCGAATCTGATACATAGCATCCATCAGAGTCACGTATAATCAATTGGAGGGGGGAGAGAGAGATTGGATCCTTTCAGTCTCCATTTAGTTACTTATAATCAATTGGGGGAAAGGATCACTTGTCCTGCATAAACCAAGGTCTGCAGGTAGGTAAGTGGGTGTCTCCCAATAAAAGACCCTCATACACGCGTTTTTTGGTTTCTCGTAGCGGTATATGATGTGTCCCCGCTCATTTAAACACGTGAGTGCGTAATCCTTGGGTCAGTTTTTTGTGTGCACCCTCCGCCAGGAGGCTTTACCTTTGGTTAAGGAAGCAGTGATCGTGGAAAAGTGAGTGGAAAGTGGTGATATTTTTAAAAAAGGCCCGAAACAGCCAGAGAATTGATTTTAATGAGTCTGGAGTCGTACAAATATAAAATTTAATTTGTGCAGCTATGGAATCGACTATGAATTCTAGCGCACTCTGTTAGTGTGAAAAAAGGTCGACATGTTTCAGCCTTGGTTGCCAAAAGGTCAGTAGGCTTTCTTCAGGACCAATAAAAAAGGTGCAGTGATAAAGTGAAAGAATAGGTAAATTTATAACCTGATTCTTCGGGTAGTAGAAGGTCGCATTGTACCTCTACGCTTTGTAGAATTTGCTTCTCAGGGAGGAGGGCGTACAGAGGGAGGTTGTACTCGAACCTTCGCCTCCGTTCTCGCAGCATGTGCTGTCTCTGCCACTCTTCACCCGGAAGAAAGCCTACTGACCTTTTGGCAACCAAGGATGAAACATGTCGACCTTTTTTCACACTAACAGAGTGCGCTAGAATTCATAGTCGATTCCATAGCTGCACAAATTAAATTTTATATTTGTCCGACTCCAGACTCATTAAAATCAATTCTCTGGCTGTTTCGGGCCTTTTTTTAAAATATCACCACTTTCCACTCACTTTTCCACGATCACTACTGCCTTAACCAAAGGTAAAGCCTCCTGGCGGAGGGTGCACACAAAAAACTGATCCAAGGATAACGCACTCACGTGTTTAAATGAGCGGGGACACATCATATACCTCAACGAGAGACCAAAAAACGCGTGTATGAGGGTCTTTTATTGGGAGACACCCACTTACCTACCTGCAGACCTTGGTTTATGCAGGACAAGTGATCCATCAGAGTCAACCATGCCTTTTTCAGAAACAGCTCAGGACAGAAATAAACTAGGCAACAGTGAGACACACAGGATTGCTGTGCCACCCTTCATAACCAGTGACAGAGCTATGCATTTTTTGTCAAAAATCTAGAATAAATCCTCAAAAAGTCCCAGAACTATTATCCAGATGTCAACGATATAGCCAAACAAGCACTGGCGTTGCCAATGGGTCTCGCAGTAGGAAAGTTGGAGCTATTGGTTTTGTAAATGACATTTTATATTTATGTTTTGTGATTTACAATGCCAATACTTTTAACTTTAGCAAATGTGACACTTATAGCATTTGTAATGCCACATGTTTTGTATTTACGTGACTTAGATGTATATATCTTACTAATATAAAAGTCTTTTTTTTGTTAATTAATTAATATTGAAATAGTTATTTATAATGTATAATGGCAATATTGTAAACTTTCCTAAATACCTTTTGTGAATATTATGTTCAGTGTTTTTTTGGGTGAAGAATATCTAAGATTAGAAGTGAAATCTTAATTTTTTTTTGTGGCATTTGTAATAAAGTTTGAAACATTGAGCGAAGATTTTATAAATAGTTGTTGTTGAATTTTTGCATGGATTGATGCTGTGGTGGTGCGGATAGAGCATGGACATCTAGGAGAGTGCCAGCTGTCCTGTGTCTCTCTATGGTGCTGGGCTTCTGGGTAATAGGGACACGGGGGCTTTCGATGCGTGGCACTGATAGGCTGGATGAACGCCGGTAGCCATCTTGCTCGTAACGTAAGCTACATGTGAGTCCCAAAAGATCGAATTTGGTGCGCAGCGGCTGGACTCTGTATAGTTTTCATTACTACCACGTGTGCTGGTCTTATGCTCCCTGTGGGCTGTTTGTGTTTGGTGTGCGTGTTGCCGTGCGTGAATGGGAGAGAGTCTGTAGGCTGTTTGTGTTTGGTGTGCGTGTTTCCGCGAGTGAAAAGCAGGGGGGGTATGCTTGGAAAGAGTGCACGTCTGAATGTTGTCGACGTGTGCGTGTTGCCGTGCGTGAATGGGAGAGAGTCTGTGGGCTGTTTGTGTTTAGTGTGCGTGTTTCCGCGAGTTAAAGGCAGGGGGGGGGTATGCTTGGAAAGAGTGCACGTCTGAATGTTGTCGACGTGTGCGTGTTGCCGTGCGTGAATAATTTTTGCAGTTGTGCCGGTCACAGTCTATTACCTGTCTTGGTGCTAGTTATCCTCAGACCTCTGTCCTTGAATAACTGCATGGATTGGTGTTCCTTGTTATTTCTGTCCCAAAATGATGATTTATTTGCAGACACAAAAGGGTGTTTTAACTCCTCTGACCAAAAATACATTTATCGTTAGTGTCCCGATTTGTAGAGCATGGACATCTAGGAGAGTGCCAGCTGTCCTGTGTCTCTCTATGGTGCTGGGCTTCTTGGTAATAGGGACACGGGGGCTTTCGATGCGTGGCACTGATAGGCTGGATGAAAGCCGGTAGCCATCTTGCTCGTAACGTAAGCTACATGTGAGTCCCAAAAGATCGAATTTGGTGTGCAGCGGCTGAACTCTGTATAGTTTTCATTACTACCACGTGTGCTGGTCTTATGCTCCCTGTAGGCTGTTTGGGTTTGGTGTGCGTGTTGCCGTGCGTGAATGGGAGAGAGTCTGTAGGCTGTTTGTGTTTGGTGTGCGTGTTTCCGCGAGTGAAAAGCAGGGGACCTCTGTCCTTGAATAACTGCATGGATTGGTGTTCCTTGTTATTTCTGTCCCAAAATGATGATTTATTTGCAGACACAAAAGGGTGTTTTAACTCCTCTGACCAAAAATACATTTATCGTTAGTGTCCCGATTTGTAGAGCATGGACATCTAGGAGAGTGCCAGCTGTCCTGTGTCTCTCTATGGTGCTGGGCTTCTGGGTAATAGGGACACGGGGGCTTTCGATGCGTGGCACTGATAAGCTGGATGAACGCCGGTAGCCATCTTGCTCGTAACGTAAGCTACATGTGAGTCCCAAAAGATCGAATTTGGTGCGCAGCGGCTGGACTCTGATAGTTTTCATTACTACCACGTGTGCTGGTCTTATGCTCCCTGTGGGCTGTTTGTGTTTCATGTGCGTGTTGCCGTGCGTGAATGGGAGAGAGTCTGTAGGCTGTTTGTGTTTGGTGTGCGTGTTTCCGCAAGTGAAAAGCAGGGGGGGTATGCTTGGAAAGAGTGCACGTCTGAATGTTGTCGATGTGTACGTGTTGCCGTGCGTGAATGGGAGAGAGTCTGTGGGCTGTTTGTGTTTGGTGTGCGTGTTTCCGCGAGTTAAAGGCGGGGGGGTATGCTTGGAAAGAGTGCACGTCTGAATGTTGTCGACGTGTGCGTGTTCCCGTGCGTGAATGGGAGAGAGTCTGTGGGCTGTTTGTGTTTGGTGTGCGTGTTTCCGCGAGTTAAAGGCGGGGGGGTATGCTTGGAAAGAGTGCACATCTGAATGTTGTCGACGTGTGCGTGTTGCCGTGCGTGAATAATTTTTGCAGTTGTGCCGGTCACAGTCTATTACCTGTCTTGGTGCTAGTTATCCTCAGACCTCTGTCCTTGAATAACTGCATGGATTGGTGTTCCTTGTTATTTCTGTCCCAAAATGATGATTTATTTGCAGACACAAAAGGGTGTTTTAACTCCTCTGACCAAAAATACATTTATCGTTAGTGTCCCGATTTGTAGAGCATGGACATTTAGGAGAGTTCCAGCTGTCCTGTGTCTCTCTATGGTGCTGGGCTTCTGGGTAATAGGGACACGGGGGCTTTCGATGCGTGGCACTGATAGGCTGGATGAACTCCGGTAGCCATCTTGCTCGTAACGTAAGCTACATGTGAGTCCCAAAAGATCGAATTTGGTGCGCAGCGGCTGGACTCTGTATAGTTTTCATTACTACCACGTGTGCTGGTCTTATGCTCCCTGTGGGCTGTTTGTGTTTGGTGTGCGTGTTGCCGTGCGTGAATGGGAGAGAGTCTGTAGGCTGTTTGTGTTTGGTGTACGTGTTTCCGCGAGTGAAAAGCAGGGGGGTATGCTTGGAAAGAGTGCACGTCTGAATGTTGTCGACGTGTGCGTGTTGCCGTGCGTGAATGGGAGAGAGTCTGTGGGCTGTTTGTGTTTAGTGTGCGTGTTTCCGCAAGTTAAAGGCAGGGGGGTATGCTTGGAAAGAGTGCACGTCTGAATGTTGTCGATGTGTGCGTGTTGCCGTGCGTGAATGGGAGAGAGTCTGTGGGCTGTTTGTGTTTAGTGTGCGTGTTTCCGCAAGTTAAAGGCAGGGGGGGTATGCTTGGAAAGAATGCACGTCTGAATGTTGTCGACGTGTGCGTGTTGCCGTGCGTGAATGGGAGAGAGTCTGTGGGCTGTTTGTGTTTACTGTGTGTGTTTCCGCGAGTTAAAGGCAGGGGGGGTAGGCTTGGAAAGAGTGCACGTCTGAATGTTGTCGACGTGTGCGTGTTGCCGTGCGTGAATAATTTTTGCAGTTGTGCCGGTCACAGTCTATTACCTGTCTTGGTGCTAGTTATCCTCAGACCTCTGTCCTTGAATAACTGCATGGATTGGTGTTCCGTGTTATTTCTGTCCCAAAATGATGATTTATTTGCAGACACAAAAGGGTGTTTTGACTCCTCTGACCAAAAATACATTTATCGTTAGTGTCCCGATTTGTAGAGCATGGACATCTAGGAGAGTGCCAGCTGTCCTGTGTCTCTCTATGGTGCTGGGCTTCTGGGTAATAGGGACACGGGGGCTTTCGATGCGTGGCACTGATAGGCTGGATGAACGCCGGTAGCCATCTTGCTCGTAACGTAAGCTACATGTGAGTCCCAAAAGATCGAATTTGGTGCGCAGCGGCTGGACTCTGATAGTTTTCATTACTACCACGTGTGCTGGTCTTATGCTCCCTGTGGGCTGTTTGTGTTTCATGTGCGTGTTGCCGTGCGTGAATGGGAGAGAGTCTGTAGGCTGTTTGTGTTTGGTGTGCGTGTTTCCGCAAGTGAAAAGCAGGGGGGGTATGCTTGGAAAGAGTGCACGTCTGAATGTTGTCGACGTGTACGTGTTGCCGTGCGTGAATGGGAGAGAGTCTGTGGGCTGTTTGTGTTTGGTGTGCGTGTTTCCGCGAGTTAAAGGCGGGGGGGTATGCTTGGAAAGAGTGCACGTCTGAATGTTGTCGACGTGTGCGTGTTCCCGTGCGTGAATGGGAGAGAGTCTGTGGGCTGTTTGTGTTTGGTGTGCGTGTTTCCGCGAGTTAAAGGCGGGGGGGTATGCTTGGAAAGAGTGCACATCTGAATGTTGTCGACGTGTGCGTGTTGCCGTGCGTGAATAATTTTTGCAGTTGTGCCGGTCACAGTCTATTACCTGTCTTGGTGCTAGTTATCCTCAGACCTCTGTCCTTGAATAACTGCATGGATTGGTGTTCCTTGTTATTTCTGTCCCAAAATGATGATTTATTTGCAGACACAAAAGGGTGTTTTAACTCCTCTGACCAAAAATACATTTATCGTTAGTGTCCCGATTTGTAGAGCATGGACATTTAGGAGAGTTCCAGCTGTCCTGTGTCTCTCTATGGTGCTGGGCTTCTGGGTAATAGGGACACGGGGGCTTTCGATGCGTGGCACTGATAGGCTGGATGAACTCCGGTAGCCATCTTGCTCGTAACGTAAGCTACATGTGAGTCCCAAAAGATCGAATTTGGTGCGCAGCGGCTGGACTCTGTATAGTTTTCATTACTACCACGTGTGCTGGTCTTATGCTCCCTGTGGGCTGTTTGTGTTTGGTGTGCGTGTTGCCGTGCGTGAATGGGAGAGAGTCTGTAGGCTGTTTGTGTTTGGTGTACGTGTTTCCGCGAGTGAAAAGCAGGGGGGTATGCTTGGAAAGAGTGCACGTCTGAATGTTGTCGACGTGTGCGTGTTGCCGTGCGTGAATGGGAGAGAGTCTGTGGGCTGTTTGTGTTTAGTGTGCGTGTTTCCGCGAGTTAAAGGCAGGGGGGTATGCTTGGAAAGAGTGCACGTCTGAATGTTGTCGATGTGTGCGTGTTGCCGTGCGTGAATGGGAGAGAGTCTTTGGGCTGTTTGTGTTTAGTGTGCGTGTTTCCGCGAGTTAAAGGCGGGGGGGTATGCTTGGAAAGAGTGCACGTCTGAATGTTGTCGACGTGTGCGTGTTGCCGTGCGTGAATGGGAGAGAGTCTGTGGGCTGTTTGTGTTTAGTGTGCGTGTTTCCGCGAGTTAAAGGCAGGGGGGGTATGCTTGGAAAGAATGCACGTCTGAATGTTGTCGACGTGTGCGTGTTGCCGTGCGTGAATGGGAGAGAGTCTGTGGGCTGTTTGTGTTTACTGTGTGTGTTTCCGCGAGTTAAAGGCAGGGGGGGTAGGCTTGGAAAGAGTGCACGTCTGAATGTTGTCGACGTGTGCGTGTTGCCGTGCGTGAATAATTTTTGCAGTTGTGCCGGTCACAGTCTATTACCTGTCTTGGTGCTAGTTATCCTCAGACCTCTGTCCTTGAATAACTGCATGGATTGGTGTTCCGTGTTATTTCTGTCCCAAAATGATGATTTATTTGCAGACACAAAAGGGTGTTTTGACTCCTCTGACCAAAAATACATTTATCGTTAGTGTCCCGATTTGTAGAGCATGGACATCTAGGAGAGTGCCAGCTGTCCTGTGTCTCTCTATGGTGCTGGGCTTCTGGGTAATAGGGACACGGGGGCTTTCGATGCGTGGCACTGATAGGCTGGATGAACGCCGGTAGCCATCTTGCTCGTAACGTAAGCTACATGTGAGTCCCAAAAGATCGAATTTGGTGCGCAGCGGCTGGACTCTGTATAGTTTTCATTACTACCACGTGTGCTGGTCTTATGCTCCCTATGGGCTGTTTGTGTTTGGTGTGCGTGTTGCCGTGCGTGAATGGGAGAGAGTCTGTAGGCTGTTTGTGTTTGGTGTGCGTGTTTCCGCGAGTGAAAAGCAGGGGGGTATGCTTGGAAAGAGCGCACGTCTGAATGTTGTGGACGTGTGCGTGTTGCCGTGCGTGAATGGGAGAGAGTCTGTGGGCTGTTTGTCTTTAGTGTGCGTGTTTCCGTGAGTTAAAGGCAGGGGGGGATATGATTGGAAAGAGTGCACGTCTGAATGTTGTCGACGTGTGTGTGTTGCCGTGCATGAATGGGAGAGAGTCTGTGGGCTGTTTGTGTTTAGTGTGCGTGTTTCCGCGAGTTAAAGGCAGGGGGGGTATGCTTGGAAAGAGTGCACGTCTGAATGTTGTCGACGTGTGCGTGTTGCCGTGCGTGAATGGGAGAGAGTCTGTGGGCTGTTTGTGTTTAGTGTGCGTGTTTCCGCGAGTTAAAGGCTGGGGGGGTATGCTTGGAAAGAGTGCACGTCTGAATGTTGTCAACATGTGCGTGTTGCCGTGTGTGAATGGGAGAGAGTCTGTGGGCTGTTTGTGTTTAGTGTGCGTGTTTCTGCGAGTTAAAGGCAGGGGGGGTATGCTTGGAAAGAGTGCACGTCTGAATGTTGTCAACGTGTGCGTGTTGCCGTGCGTGAATGGGAGAGAGTCTATGGGCTGTTTGTGTTTAGTGTGCGTGTTTCCGCGAGTTAAATGCAGGGGGGGTATGCTTGGAAAGAGTGCACGTCTGAATGTTGTCGTGCTACGGTGAGATGAAGCAAGAGGCACGCGCAGGACAGAGAGAAGGAGGGCGGAGGGAGCAGCTTCAATGAGGCGGGAGAAAGTGAAGAGCCAATGAAAAACAACAAAAGCTCGTGAAAAAAAGTTTATGGCCCAAAAGCCCGTGCCTGTGGCCACGTGAACTCGAAGAAAACCGCACCGAAAAAGCCATAGTTCGACGAGTATTTTGACCACTAAAATTCTCTCCAATCCATTCCTGCGGAATGGAAAAGGCGAGACCTAAAAACAAATCATATTTAGCCAAAAATGGCAACTGTCATTCTCAGCTTCTTTAATAGTATAACCAATGACCTTGCAGTACTTGTTGAAAGCACAGGAGCGTTTACCAAATTCTGCTGGCACAGTAGTATTCTTGGAGGAATGTATGACGTTTTAACGCAAACTATTACAACGCATACATTTACAACGTGGTTTTTTACTACGCAAATTCCATTACAACGTAAGCCATTACAACGCATGCACCATTACGACTAAAATTACTACTCTAACATCGCTGGATGTTTACCTCAGGCAAGGTGCTGGTGAGTGAGGGATATGCGTTGTAAAGGCATTGCATTGTAATGGATGTTTCCCTTCTTGGAGGAACAACACATACAGTACTATTAATAATGGGAACCAGAGGCAATAGCTTAGGACTTCTCAAAGGCTAATGAACGCCCAGCACATAAGAGAAGCAGACAGACCAGGTGGAAAAAGAATGAGGTATACGTTTCAATAGAAAGTAAAGATCTGTGTTTGATTAAAATACATTCATGAAGCTTGTTATAATAACAAGACATTGGGCTCCAGAAAGGATGGAATATCTGGGGAGTTATTCATTTGAATAATCACCAACTTTCTCAGCTTTGTAGAGTTTTGGAGGCAACACTGGCCTGGGTGTGCTCTCCAATAAGAGGCATTCCGCAAGAAGGCTGGTTGGGAGGAGGATGACGAAACGTAGACAAAAGGTTATTGGAAAAAAGCCTTAAATTGAGACTTAATAACCCCCAAGATCCAGTGAAGCGAGAGAGAGAGAGAGGGGAGGGGCAAGGAGAGAGAATGGGGGGGGGGAGGTAGAGAGCGAGAGATCGATTTAGGAATTCCTGTGCAGTCACAGAAAACATCTTTGGTAGGCCTTTTCAAGTGTGACACATTGATGTGTTTGAAATGTTAGAATTGTTAGAATTCATTCATTCACCATTCCTGTTGAAAACACAGACTATAACAGACCATGTGAAATCTAGCACAGTGCTTAGTACTAAACCATGGCAGATTTAAGTGTGGCACTCCCCTCATCATTTTCCAAATATTTGCATGCTAAGTAATAATAATTGATGGGCGCAATGGTTGTTTGACTGATAGTGACTGAGAATATTGAAAATAATAGTGACCAGAAGTACTTGGAGTACCAGCAGTAGTGTTTATTAGGAGCTGCGGTAATAATGGCATTAAGGAGAAATTGACTACCTGGTACCTTTGACAAACATTTCACCGTAACTGGAGGCACTAGCTTTGGAAGTTCTAGTACGAATGGCGACTGAAGACAATTGTTGTTGTACTGAATCTGTCTGGAAGCCCTATGACGATGCAGTCTCAAGGTGCGGGCATTAGCATGGATAAGGACTTTGGAGCATCTGTGTGCGGCATTCACAGGGGGATTTCACACTAACAGTCAAATCACCCTTTCTTGCACTAACAGTGACTTAGGGTGACATCAATGTAAACAATAGAACTGAAAGCTACTGGGAGTACTGGAGCTGACTAGGAGCATTGAGAGCGAGTGATTACTAGTAAGTGGGCATAGAGAAATCAAGGGGGTGCTGATGATGACTACGGATAATGACGGTGGATGGAGGCACCAACTTTGATGGTAACTGGATGTTGATTGGAGGTACTGGCAGCTTCACCAGTAATGATGGTGACACTGTAAATGTGGCACTGGAATCTAAAGTTACTGGGATTTGCTATGATCTCTGGGGATGCTGGCGCAGAGCCCAAGTCCTGCCTGTAACCGGTAGCCCCAACAATCTGGGACAATCTACACTTCAAAAGATCGCACACTAAAAATCTATATGGTGAGTGTGTCACTCCTTTTTTGCTTTTCATCAAGTTGAGAAGGTCTGAGATAAATACTTCACAGGAAGCAAACACCACGACATTATTGTGAGCACTTTTGAAAATTAACTTCAAGTACACAACGGGGCAGCCAGACAGTTAACGAGATCGGACATCTGCTCACCTGTAAAAACAAGATTATGTTCCATATCAAGCCAAGGACCATGGATGGGTTTCCATCAGCTATCTCTGCAGCGTCAATGCTAACCAGTTTCACCTAAAAAAGAGGACATTGTTAGAGCAGTGCAGCATTTTCTTCCCTGATGAGACTCTCAGAGCATCACAGATGGCTGGTGATGTCATAATACATCTGCAAATGTTAATAAGACATATGTGGCGTGTAATCAACTCAAGTCTCAAATGGGATGCTACCAAACCTACTCAGTGTGTTTTGCTTACCTGTCTCATTACATGCTTAGGCAAAACCATTGCACAATAACCGAATGGTACCATGTGTGACGATTCTCCATTCAAAATCTCAAAGTCAGAGGGATTCGCCGATTATGGTGACCTGGCAAAACGTGCCTGCTATATAGAATTAAAAAAGCAATTTTCAAGTGCAAGTTGAGCTTAAAATCGCAAATCGAGTTTTTTTTTAAAGAGGGTAAATACTGAGCGGGGCTACACAATTCACACTCATAAAATAGTTTACTCACAAATACATTTTGGTGCAAGTAAATAGTCTCCCAGGAAGTGGGAACAGGTGTTCATGGGAGGGAATGCTAATAAAGGTTAGGGAGCGCCTAAAACCATGCATGGTTTGGGCATTTACAAACTATTAAATGGCCCATACATACTCTGGAAACAGTCAGAAATGTACTCCTCACAGGGAAGGAGTATATACTTTCCAGGGTGAAATTGGGAAAGGAAACAAACATCAAAAGTGGTGGGGATGCAGGGTAAGGGGTATCCACAGGGGTAAAAATACAGGTTTCCATGTGAAAAGAAAAATACTTAAAGTGTATTTGCACCTCAGCACTTCATTTATGCATAAGTAAATGTGCAAAATCAACATTTATGCATGTGAAAGGGCGAGATTTTGATCGATACCTCATCACTATTGATCCAAACCTCGATCTGGTCGACTGAACCTTTGTTGCCTGTCTTGGAGGATGAAAGTGCCCCTGTACCAAACCAGTTCACCCAATAAAGGACTCTGCTCCCAAAGATCACAAACAACTTCTAGCTTTCAAAAGTTTATTGTAAAGATATGATAAGCTGCAAATACAGGCATCTCAGAATGAGATTCACGAGATACACAGGTCCAATTACATACATGTGCTCTCGGAAAGCCCTCAGACGAGCAACGGAAATCACTAACACAAGTTCTAAGAATAATAAAGCTATCAGCATTGACGCATATCTCTCCTTCATTTAAGTTGGAGGAAAACGCACAGGTTAGGCTGTCCCTACCCTGCTCTAGATGGTATCCCTACTTAACCAAGTCCCAACCTAACAAAGGTGTCAGCAGTGAATGACCCCCAAGGGAAGTCACTCACTCTAAGTCTCTTGGTGAAAACCTATAGTTCTCCAGTCATGACCCCTCTCTGCCTACCCATCCGCTCTCTAAAGGGTCCTCAGGCATCTGCTCTAACTCCACCCAGGGGTGCTGTTCCTAATACAAAACAGTCAACAACATTTGAGACGCCCCTCGCAAGACGCCTCTCACGTGGTGTAGCTTCTGGCTTTTTCCATGCTGCTTTGTGTTGGGCCTCATACGTTAGAGTTGACCTTGCTTCTCAGACTCTTCTCCGGCCCGCTGATACCCCTTAAACATTCCGGAACCCTCCTCCATGTCTGGGCCGTCTACTGAACAGACCTCTATTCATTCATTTATAATTGGATCCCCCCTTTCCTTGCAGACAGACATCTGCAGCCAAGAACCCAACTCTCATAGACTTCCAAAAAGGCTTGCAACATTTCTTGGCCCAGACATGTACGTGTAAATCAATGTTAAAACATTTCAGGCCTACAATATTTCTCATCATGATTATAGCATTCAACTTCTTATTCTATTATTCAATAAACATCTCTATAAATCATGGCCCATTTAATGCAATGACCAAAAACATTAATACAATCTATGTCGTGAAAAGAAACACCTTCCCTTTTAGCTCTGGCCCTGAGGCCTACCACATTCTGCGTTTAACCACATACCATCTTACATTTTAACAGCTACACGACATGGATTCAAAAATAATCACATCTACTAAAATCATATAGTGTCACACATTTCTGTATTAGTTCCACTTCTACTTAAATCTCTACATTAGCTATACATTCAGAATATAATTACAGATACTATTAGCACTCATGGCATTTCTCCTCATGATTTGTGCTTACTACAGGTAAGTGTGATGTACTCATACATTTAGGTCAGTTTGCGCTCTCTCAGTTCCCCCCTTTGATGACCTCTCGGGGTCATCACTAACATTTAAACTGCAGTTATTGGTAGCATAACTTGTCTCTGCGCTTCCAGAGCCCTCAGACTCCTGTACTGATTATCTTGTATGACAGCCAATCTCTGCAGCTGTTCTCTTTGGGCCCTTTCTGACCTTCTTGCTCTGTACCATTTGAATACCCTCACCAATCCCCACAATATGATCCCACAGATCAATATTATGATGACAGGTTTTAGTATATACCACACAAAGCTTTTGCCTAAGGTGGAAATCCACCCTCCAACTGCACTCATTCCGTGGCCCACCTTTTCCCAGACATTTTCTCTACTCAAATCTTCGATCTCTTTGTGAATATCCGTTATGTTCCTAATAACTTTTTCAAGGGGTTTTGAATTGTCTGGAATGTAAGTGCAGCATTCCTGGACCTTCAAAGCCTTACAGACTCCGCCCTCTTTTGCTAGTAGGACATCTAACGCAAGACGGTTCTGAAGAACCATAGCCCTTATCGATTGCATCTCTCCTTCTACCAGCATTAAGGACTGAGCAGTGCTGGCAGACAACCTGTCGACGACTGTTGCCAGCCGTCTAATTTTAACATCATTAAGGATTACTCCCAAAAGAGGGAACATAGCTCCAAAGACATCTCCAACCATTTCTGCATCTCCTACATCTCTCTCTCTACAGTCCCACTCCGGGCTGCTCTCCCCAGCCCCGCAGTGAGTCCGAGCTCGGCTGTCCTGACTTTCCCTTTCAGCTTCCGCAGCTATGATGCTCTTTTGAGCCTTCACTGCCTCATCCCACTGCTTCATGTACTCATTTAGCTCTTGAAAGGATTTTCGTCCAGATCCCCTCAGATCCACTGGCCATCTAGGGCCCCCAGGATCTCCTCCTGGGTCCCCTGCTGTGTGCATCGGGGTGCTCCACTCTCTCGGTATCGGCATCTGACTTGGGGAATTGATCGTATCGTTCCTTCTTGCCTTCTCTGCTCTTTCTCTGTCCTTCCGTACCCGTTCTTCCCCTCTTGCTCTCTCTTGGTCATATATCGATATTATAGGACCTATGGTAACAGGTACCTGTAGTGCATCTGGTAATGCGTAGGATGTGGCGCTTTCCGTTTCCGGCGCTCTTTGTACCACAAACCTCCCGACTACCTGTTGCACCTGACTAGGCTGGGACAGCTCTTTCTTTGCCTCAGGATCCCACTCTGAACTGGGAAGCGGTCTATGCTCTCCTGCATTGCCCCCCTTTTCTCCTTCTGTATGCTCGACCTCTCCCCCTGCTCTATTATACGGGGGTGGCCTGTCTGTCAATAATCTGTTTATCAGGCTGTCCTCTGTTTCGCTCTCATCATCTTCTTCTAGGGGGCTTTTATTTACGGGCACCTCTAACACTGGGTACAGTTTATTTACTTCCATGTTATGCACTCTCCATCTTTTAGCATCCGCATCCCACCTGGCATCCTGCACTGCCCTTACCGATCGTTTCACCCTTTCTTGTCGTCTGTTCATATTCTTTTCATGCGCTGCCCTAATCCATGCTTCAAGAGCTTCAAACTGGGTCGGTCTAGGCAAGGGTCTCATTGAGGTCATGACTGATTTTAATCGATGTAACACCTCTAATCTGAACGTCCCGTACTTCGGGAACGTCAGTTCCTCATTTCCTTCAGTAATCTTACTCCACTCTGATATCCAAAGGATCGTATGCAGCCCAACATTCACTGCCATGTAACGAGCTGGCGTACCCTCCGGCGGGGCTTCTTCCCCTTCATACGATCCCCGCTTCTCTTTTTTAAACACCGCTCTCAGCCATTTAAAACACTTCATAATTATGCGCACAATATCCAGCCTCGCTACTCTGTTTACTTCCTGATGACAATCCACCAATCCTGTCGCGGCTTTGCTAACTTGGCCTATCGCAGCGCGGTCTTTCTCCGGTCGGCCAATCACGTCGCGACCCTGTCTGACGTCTTTGCTAGCTGGCCTATCACAGCGCGGTCTTTCTCCGGTCGGCCAATCACGTCGCGACACTTTCTGACGTCACTTTTCTCCGCTTCGCAGCAGCACCCCTCCTTTCTCAACTCGTCTCCCGGTTATGCATGCGTCCCATTCATACACCGAAAAATGACTACTTCCGACCAAGCGGTCACTTCTCTCGACTGTACGTCCACAGTCTATATGTAATTGTCAACACAACTGACGAAATGTCTATCGTCTCTCTGATAGGTTGCTTACACACACAGTAACTTCCGACCAGCGTCCGTTACTCACGCACTCACTCTTACGGTCCCCCTATCTCGGTCTTTCGGGTGATCAATGGTACCTCATGACCCCCTTCACACTAGTTGACAATTACTCTGGGTGTCCGATACACCCGAACCACTTAAGCTCTCCTTGAACTTAAGATTTCCACCGGTTGCGCGCGCTCACAACCTGTTCCACAGTCACTCTACAGACATTCAACTCCGCCAGACATTACAACATAGATACAATACAAAACACCGCAATCTAACACGCATAACCCTTTATACTCACTCTCGACCGATACTGCTGCTTTTTCTGTCTCACGTCATCCGGATCTTCTTCGGCGGGCGGTTCTTCCGATCATCGATCTCTAGGGGCCTTGGGGTAAGCTAACCTGGCCTAGGTCACCGTCCTCAAGAAGGCAACCATCCTCTATAGCTACCAACTGAAAGGGCGAGATTTTGATCGATACCTCATCACTATTGATCCAAACCTCGATCTGGTCGACTGAACCTTTGTTGCCTGTCTTGGAGGATGAAAGTGCCCCTGTACCAAACCAGTTCACCCAATAAAGGACTCTGCTCCCAAAGATCACAAACAACTTCTAGCTTTCAAAAGTTTATTGTAAAGATATGATAAGCTGCAAATACAGGCATCTCAGAATGAGATTCACGAGATACACAGGTCCAATTACATACATGTGCTCTCGGAAAGCCCTCAGACGAGCAACGGAAATCACTAACACAAGTTCTAAGAATAATAAAGCTATCAGCATTGACGCATATCTCTCCTTCATTTAAGTTGGAGGAAAACGCACAGGTTAGGCTGTCCCTACCCTGCTCTAGATGGTATCCCTACTTAACCAAGTCCCAACCTAACAAAGGTGTCAGCAGTGAATGACCCCCAAGGGAAGTCACTCACTCTAAGTCTCTTGGTGAAAACCTATAGTTCTCCAGTCATGACCCCTCTCTGCCTACCCATCCGCTCTCTAAAGGGTCCTCAGGCATCTGCTCTAACTCCACCCAGGGGTGCTGTTCCTAATACAAAACAGTCAACAACATTTGAGACGCCCCTCGCAAGACGCCTCTCACGTGGTGTAGCTTCTGGCTTTTTCCATGCTGCTTTGTGTTGGGCCTCATACGTTAGAGTTGACCTTGCTTCTCAGACTCTTCTCCGGCCCGCTGATACCCCTTAAACATTCCGGAACCCTCCTCCATGTCTGGGCCGTCTACTGAACAGACCTCTATTCATTCATTTATAATTGGATCCCCCCTTTCCTTGCAGACAGACATCTGCAGCCAAGAACCCAACTCTCATAGACTTCCAAAAAGGCTTGCAACATTTCTTGGCCCAGACATGTACGTGTAAATCAATGTTAAAACATTTCAGGCCTACAATATTTCTCATCATGATTATAGCATTCAACTTCTTATTCTATTATTCAATAAACATCTCTATAAATCATGGCCCATTTAATGCAATGACCAAAAACATTAATACAATCTATGTCGTGAAAAGAAACACCTTCCCTTTTAGCTCTGGCCCTGAGGCCTACCACATTCTGCGTTTAACCACATACCATCTTACATTTTAACAGCTACACGACATGGATTCAAAAATAATCACATCTACTAAAATCATATAGTGTCACACATTTCTGTATTAGTTCCACTTCTACTTAAATCTCTACATTAGCTATACATTCAGAATATAATTACAGATACTATTAGCACTCATGGCATTTCTCCTCATGATTTGTGCTTACTACAGGTAAGTGTGATGTACTCATACATTTAGGTCAGTTTGCGCTCTCTCACATGTCAAGCTGCTTTTGCGTGGGAATTCTCGGAGCACCTCCACGAACATGTGACTGTTGCAGCTTCAACATCCTACTCATGGACTCCTCTTCTTCCCATGCTCTATCTGATGGGGCATTTACTGCAACTTCCAGGAAAGCTGCCTACCGACCTCAGTGGTGAGTGGAAAGGAGTTTGACCGATGTGCAGAGACGTTTTAAGGAAGGGCAAAGTGGTCTCTGGCCCAGGGCACCAGCCATTCAGGGGGCCTCGGATAGAGTCAACTTTATTCTTCAGATCCTAGCCTTGTTGATCTTGACTAATTCTTAAATAGGTTGTTTCAAATACCTTTTCCTTTTATTTTTAATGTCGGCGATGTGTGAGAATCTATTATAGGTATTTTGCAGAGACATCTTTTGTTTGTTTCATACAGCATGCATTAGAAAAGTTTAATTCTGATCAAAACGGGACCTGACGTATGACAAATTGGAGGAGGTAATATTCAAAGAAGGGAGGGTGATCAATTGATCAAGAAGGCACTCTTTACCACTTAGAATAGTGGAAGGTCCGATATCAGCTAGTGCCCTCGACAAGTATAGGTCAACAAAACTGGGTTGCTGAAACGTTCCTTAGTGAAGGAATTGTGTGTATCTGGCACGCACGGCGGCGCACCTACCTTGCGCCGCCGAGCTCGGCGGCGCAGGGTAGGTGCACCAGCAAGGACACGGGAAGCATGAGCCATACCTGAAGGTTCTACCCCGTTGTGCCTAACCCGCCGAACGCCCATGTGGCATATCTTCCCTGACCTTTAGGCATAGGAAAATACCACAAAGGTAACCAACTCCCACACAATTGGTTGTATACACATGACAGTAGCATGTTATTTAATAAATGTATTTCTTTATTTTCTACACCTGATAGGTCCTGATGAATCGCGGGTAATAGCTCTACGCGAGAAACATGTTGACCAATTCCTCTCCTAATCTCATCTAGGGCCAATAGACCTAATTGGTTGGCACCTAGCGAGTTAGATTCACGCTTTTAATTGTAGCGGGAGACCCCCAGAATAAAGTTGTTTCCGGTACCCCCCTCTACATTTTAATCACCCCCTAGGCTACTTGCTTCATTACCCACACACCCGCACTTCACCATAAGGCAGTTGGATTTAAAAGATCTCCGCTAAAGAGCCCCTCATAGAGGTGAGCCCGTCGGGGGTTGCACCGCCTCCCCGACAAGGAGCAAACGCCGATGATGAAGCATGACACCCATATGGGTGTGTGAGGCAAATACATCCAACAAAATGGATGCCAAATTGGAGGAGGTCACAGAGGTTATTTTCAGTAATATTAGTGAATTGCTGCTGTGTTACAATGTTGAAAACACAGATCACTATTTCTGATTAGATGTAAACACATTTAGAATTTAGACGAGTGTGCAGATGCGCTGTCAGTGACCTGGACAAAGAGGGCATGAAAGAGCTGAGATTGGATCATGAATTCAAAGCTGTTCCGAAAAATGACCCCAATATATGTCCGGCCCGGGTCCTCAAAATCTTTAAGATGTCTCCGCCGATGTGTACCACCAAGAGAGTTTGTACCGGGATACCCACCCAGGTGTTTCATGTGTGTGTACCTGACCTTGTGGCACATATCTTCTGTGGAGCCATAAGGTAGAATTTGGGCCTCGCAGAGACCTGAGAGAGAAAGATCTGGGAATAATGTTTGTTCTGTAGAGAAATAACAATCAACATACTATGAGCAAACATGTTATTGCCAATACCCGGTGGTAAAGAGCACATGGTGTTCATGAGGGTAAACAACAACATTGTGCACAGTGACTGTGGTACCTAATAAAGCCAGTTCTATTCCAGAGCATTTCTTAACCCCCATTGGAGCTGACTTAGGGTAGAAGGTCATAACCAGGAAAGTGTTGGTCTTGACCACAAAACATGGTCATTGTTTACATGGTTGGAAGAGGGATGTTAAATTAAACATTTTGAGGCTCAAGAAAGATAGGATCTTTCTTGGATGAATCAAAATAAGGGTATACTTGAAACAATCCATTAGAACTCTCTCACAGGCCAGTTTCAAAAAAGTTGCTATGTGTACGTGTGACACGCTCTTTGACATTAGGCTTACTCCACAAATCCAGAAATAAGTCATCAGTACTGCGTGTTGATGAGGTTGGGAGACACAGGGATGAAGTAAGGAGCTTTAATCCAAGTGACGACCCAGATGTCATGCACGCCAGTCAGCTATCCAAGTATATCGCAGAACATCACCAAGGATACAGATGACAAAGAACAGAACCTCAGAGTTCTGAAGGTCCATAAAAGAATCAGACTCACTGTCTTGGCACAAAGGTTCAATTTCACACAGACCTTCACCACTCTTTTTGCTCTTAAGCAGTTTATTTCTATTTTATTGATTTATTGTTGTCATTCATTATCCAAGGTTCTACGTGCACAAAATGATTTTTTTTTTTAATCAACAGCATAGCCTACTCTGCTACAGTTAACAGGAGTTCCTTTAAGAGTTTCTTGAAATCAGAAAGGGCAGGAGCCCAGGGAATAGAGATGAGGAGGTTATTACAACTATAAGGTGGAAGATAGAAGGCAATTATCACAAGGAGAAAATCTGGTCTTTCTTATGTATGATAGACTGATTCGTTTTTTTTCTTTTAACCGATAGCTGAGTGCCATTTTCATCAAACCATTTTAGAAAGTGCTTTTCTAGCTACTCCCAGCATTAAATCAAGTACAAGTACAAATGTCGCTTTTCACTGCCTGAAAAATATTAAAGGGTACATCACAGAAATGATTCACCATGTTCTTTCTTCGTATCAACAATTCTTAGCCAAAAAACGACAAAAATAAGAGAGCTGGGGGGTCCTTTAATTAACAGATCGATCCACAAACGCAGTGGCGCATGAAGAGAAGGACATTTGGCACAAACCTCAATTGGCGTTGACGGATATTTACTGTTATCAAGAAAACTTACACTCCTCTAAACATTTGTGTAACATTGACCCCATATTATTTCATGTTTCCCCATTTTGTCGGTCGCTGTTCATTTTTCTACCGAGTTTATATTTCACAATATCAGCCACAAAACAATTAAGAAACTTCGAAGTATGGGCTATGACTACTCCTTCTGCTAGGAACATATGGAAAAGTAAGGGGGCCTTTTTTACCTGGATATTTTGGCAAGGAATTTATAATTGAATAAGAATCCAAAGACATTTTGATGGATGGAGACTCTGGAGATAATATCATTGCACCTTGATCTGAAACAGACTCTTCCCATTTCTTTGAGAAGATTTGAAAGACATGCTACTTCTGGCAAAAAAACAGATCAGAGCCAAGTCTAGTCTGTAATGGCTGTTGAAAGGCCCGAGATGACAATCGATGGGGCCTGCTCAGGACTGACCCAACAACCTCACCTCTCCTGCACCTTATGTTTAAGGAGCAGGTTGCTACAATGAGAGTGAACATTGGATGGTATGGCCAAGCTGACCTTAGATGGCGTCTGAATGAAAATGTGTTCTGCTTTTAAAGACTGCATTATGAGATCACCCAGTGATGTCACTGAGCATGTCATGAGTGATGTAATATGTGACATCATCAGCAGTGCAATGCGGGGGTGCGAGTTATAGTTAGTTGAACTAAGTATAACGGGGGAATTTCTATGGTTTTGTACGTGTGAAATGTCCAGCTAACTATAACGCCCCTGAAACCTATGATTTTTTCAGTGAATTTCTACGGCTTTTTAAATGCTAATTTCTTACTATAACATGCCTGAAACCTATGGTTTTTTCAGTGAATTTCAAAGGTTTTTTAAATGCTAATTCCTAACTATACCGTGCATGAAACCTATGGTTTTTTAAGTGAGTTTCAAAGGTTTTTTGACCCACTTGTGGGACACCCCCGCGCCGCACGGCCACCAGCTGCTGCGTGTGCCCCTCTGCCCCGTTGTGCCTGACTGCCGCACCGCCGGCCGCCTTGCGTCTCCCTTCGCGCTCTGCTCCAGCTGTTTTGCCGTAATTTGTGCTTGTTCTTTTTCCCCCGTACGTTTTGC
The DNA here is from genome assembly GCF_964261635.1 of Lissotriton helveticus. Taxonomy (NCBI): domain Eukaryota; kingdom Metazoa; phylum Chordata; class Amphibia; order Caudata; family Salamandridae; genus Lissotriton; species Lissotriton helveticus. The sequence goes on from NC_136070.1 coordinate 364,749,285, forward strand.
CTGTTTTGCCGTAATTTGTGCTTGTTTTTCTTTTCCCCCGTAAGTTTTGCCTGTTTTGCCGTTATTTGTGCTTGTTTTTGGCCGTAAGTTGTGCTTGTTTTCTGTGACATTGTATTTTCTGTGCTAACGTCTACCCTTTTCCCGCCGCCCTCGCCGATCTCCCTCCCCGCTTCCCGCCACCGCCAGTTACCCCGCCCCTTTCTCTTTTGTTCCCTCCCCGCTCCCGCCTCCCAGCTGCTCCGCCCACCCGCGCACTTGGCCTTATATGGCGACCGTGCGACGCAGGTGAGTGTGACCCACTTGTGGGACACCCCCGCGCCGCACGGCCACCAGCTGCTGCGTGTGCCCCTCTGCCCCGTTGTGCCTGACTGCCGCACCGCCGGCCGCCTTGCGTCTCCCTTCGCGCTCTGCTCCAGCTGTTTTGCCGTAATTTGTGCTTGTTCTTTTTCCCCCGTAAGTTTTGCCTGTTTTGCCGTAATTTGTGCTTGTTTTTCTTTTCCCCCGTAAGTTTTGCCTGTTTTGCCGTTATTTGTGCTTGTTTTTGGCCGTAAGTTGTGCTTGTTTTCTGTGACATTGTATTTTCTGTGCTAACGTCTACCCTTTTCCCGCCGCCCTCGCCGATCTCCCTCCCCGCTTCCCGCCACCGCCAGTTACCCCGCCCCTTTCTCTTTTGTTCCCTCCCCGCTCCCGCCTCCCAGCTGCTCCGCCCACCCGCGCACTTCGCCTTATATGGCGACCGTGCGAACGCGCAGCGTTGACGCGCAGCGGGCGCGCCGATTGTGCGCCGAAGGCGCGCCAAAGGTAAGCCCGTCTGCGCCCGTCCGCGACCGGATCGCGACCAGCGCCAGGACCCCTGGTCCCCACCGACGGAAGCCGACCCGACGAACCTACAACGCCGCGGACCTCCTCGCACTCAACGCCGGCCGCACCCCAGGATGTCACCAAGCCGCCCCGAAGCACACTCACGGACCCTTCAGCTGCCACGCCTGCGAGTTCTCCTGCATCCGGACTCACCCTGCACCAGCACTCGCCAAGCCGAACATCAGCAGCAACCACCTCAAGTGCTTCCTGCTCAACACCCGCTCCGTCCACAGACACGCCGTAGAACTCTGGAACCTCCTCGACACCACCGCCCCTGACGTTGCCTTCCTCACCGAGACCTGGATGAACGCCTCCTCAGCCCCAGACATCGCCATCGCCATCCCGGAGGGCTACAAGATCATCCGGAGGGACCGCACCGCCAACCTGACGGGAGGAGGCATTGCCATCATCCACAGAGACACCATCCGCATCACGACCAACACCGACGACACCCTAACCACCGCTGAACACCTGCATTTCCAGATCCACACCGACCCGAAGACCACCCTCAGAGGCACCCTGATCTACCGACCCCCGGGACCACGCACACGATTCAGCGAGGACATCACCGACTTCGTCAGCCCGCATGCCCTCCCCTCCGCCGACTACATCCTCCTGGGGGACCTCAACTTCCACCTGGAGAACAACAGCGACCGCAACACCATCAGCCTGCTCGACAACCTCGCCAACCTCGGACTCAAGCAACTGGTGACCTCCCCCACCCACCTCGCCGGACACACACTCGACGCCGTCTTCTCATCCAGCAAAGACGTCACCTTCAGCCACGCAACAGGACTCCACTGGACGGACCACAGCTGCGTCCACTTCACCTTCAAAAGAACGACGATCCACCATCACCAGCAACAGGCTGCCCGAAGAAGCTGGAACAAGATCACAGCCGACCAGCTCACCGCTTCCCTGAGCCAGCACCCTCCCACCAGCTCAGCGAACCCCAGCCAGGCCGCCGACAACCTCACGATGTGGATCAACAACTGCGCAGACGAACTCGCCCCTCTGAGAACCCCACCCAGCGGACCCTGCAGCAGAAGAACACCATGGTTCACCGACGAACTCAAGAGCTCCAAGAAGAACTGTCGAGCCCTCGAGAAAGTCTGGAGAAGGGAACCAACCACGGACAACATGACCACCCTCAAGCACGCCACCCGGAAACACCACCAACTGATCCGCGCCACCAAGAAAAATACATACAAGGACCGGCTGGACAACAACGCACACAACTGCAAGGAACTCTTCAACATCGTGAAAGAGCTCTCCAACCCCAACGCCGCAAACAACGACATCACCCCGTCGCAAGACCTCTGCAACTCCCTCGCGTCCTACTTCCACAACAAGATCGCGGACATACACAACAGCTTCAGCAACCAACCAACGGAAGCCACAACCGCAACAACGCCACCCACCACCACCCTCCGCACCTGGACTCCGATCAGCACCGAAGACACCATCCGCACAATGAACTCCATCCACTCCGGATCTCCGACCGACCCCTGCCCTCACCACGTCTTCAACAAGGCCGACGCTGTCATCGCACCCCACCTGCGAGACATCATCAACACCTCCTTCAACACCGCCACCTTCCCTGAGAGCTGGAAGCACGCCGAACTCAGCGCCCTTCTCAAGAAACCCACAGCAGACCCCACCGACCTCAAGAACTACCGTCCCATCTCGCTCCTCCCGTTCCCGGCCAAAGTCATCGAGAAGACCGTCAACAAACAACTGGCCGCCTTCCTCGAGACGAATGGATCCCTCGACCCCTCACAGTCTGGCTTCCGAGCGAACCACAGCACCGAGACCGCCCTCATCGCTGCCACCGATGACATACGATCTCTGATGGACAACGGAGAAACAGCGGCCCTCATCCTCCTGGACCTCTCTGCGGCTTTCGACACTGTCTGCCACCGCACCCTAGTACAGCGCCTCGGCAACATCGGAATCCAGGACAAGGCACTGGAATGGATCACCTCCTTCCTCGACGGAAGAACACAGAGAGTCCGTCTACCACCGTACAAGTCAGAGGCCACCAAAGTCATCTGCGGCGTACCCCAAGGATCCTCGCTGAGCCCAACCCTCTTCAACGTCTACATGAGCCCCCTCGCGACCATCGCACGCCAACACAACCTGAACATCATCTCCTACGCCGATGACACCCAGCTGATCCTCTCCCTGACCAACGACCCCGACGCCGCCAGAGCCAACCTGCACGAAGGGATGAGAGAGGTAGCCGAATGGATGACGACCAGCCGCCTAAAACTGAACTCAGACAAGACGGAGGTCCTCATCCTGGGCTCCTCGCCCTCCGCCTGGGACGACTCCTGGTGGCCCCCCGCCCTGGGCACCGCACCCAAACCGACGGACCACGCACGCAACCTGGGCTTCATCCTGGACTCCTCCCTCTCCATGACCAGACAAGTCAACGCCGTCTCCTCGTCATGCTTCAACATCCTGCGCATGCTACGGAAGATCTTCCGGTGGATCCCCACCGAGACGAGGAAGACGGTCACCCAGGCCCTCGTCACCAGCCGACTGGACTACGGCAACGCCCTCTACGCCGGAACCACCGCCAAGCTCCAGAAAAGACTCCAGCGGATCCAGAACGCCGCGGCCAGACTCATCCTCGACATCCCCCGACGCAGCCACATCACCGGACACCTGAGAGACCTGCACTGGCTCCCGGTCAACAAGAGAATCACCTTCCGCCTCCTCACCCACGCGCACAAAGCCCTACACGACCAAGGCCCGAGCTACCTCAACAACAGGATCAACTTCTACACTCCCACGCGCCTCCTCAGATCAACCAGCCACGCCCTCGCCGCCGTCCCCCGCATCCGAAGAGCGACAACAGGAGGAAGGTCCTTCTCCCACCTGGCTGCCAAGACCTGGAACTCACTCCCGTCCGACCTGCGCCTGACCCAAGACCACCTCTCCTTCAGGAAGAAGCTCAAGACCTGGCTGTTCGAGCAGTAACGGCACCCCCCCCCCCTCCCAGCGCCTTGAGACCCTACGGGTGAGTAGTGCGCTATATAAATGACTTGATTGATTGATTGATAAATGCTAATTTCTAACTATGCCTACAGAGGTAGGACATGTGATGAAAGAAGAAAAAAAAACAGAAAGAAGGAAAAGAAATGCAGAAAGAAGCAACAGAAGTCCACAAGGACGAAGAAAAGTGCAGGAAGAAGCAAGACATGTGCAGAAAGAACCAACAGAGGAGCAGAAAGAGGCATAGTTGCAAAATCATCCTGTGCCCACAACTTTTTCCAGACGGGTACTGGTGGTAGCTGACTCTGACTAACCAGGCCTAGAACCAGTGCTATGCTAAAAGACACTTAAAATACAGTGAAAACACCTACATACACTAGGGAACACTATGCGTTGGGGTACCCCTGTGATTAGCATGACCTCCTCTGTAAGACCCTAGTACCTAATAGGGCAGGGGGATTAAAACTACCTCTTAAAACGTGCCACAGGGCAAGTTTGCACACTGGTGAAGGGAGGGGGGGCCTGAGGTAACATGGCCATTTTAAGTTAGGGGATATAGTCCCCTTGAATCCTGAGGGTCCCTGGGGGCTAACTAACCCACCAGGTATGTCCTGTAAGTGCCACAGAGTTGCATTGCGGAGATGTGTAAAACGGGGCATGGCCTCGGACCACCTCTCTGCAATGCAGCTCTGTGGTGCTTACAGGAGGTACATGGTGGACTAGTTGGACCCAGGGACTCTCAGGATTCAAGGGGACTTCCCCAACTTAAATGCACCACAGGGTATGTTTGCACACGTCACCTCTGGCCCCGTCCCCTCCCTTTACCACTTACTGATTGTGTCACGTTTTAAGTTGGGGGATTAAGTCCCCTTGAATCCTGAGAGTCCCTGGGTCCACCTAGCCCACCATGTACCTCCAGTAAGCACCACAGAGCTATGTTGTAGAGAGATGGTCCGAGGCCATGCCTCAATTTACACCTCTCTGCATTGAAACTCTGTGATACTTACTGGATATACCTGAGGGTTAGGTGGCCCCCAGTGCTTCGTTTTTTTTTCTTCGAGGCAGGGTCCGAGGGCCCACCGCGTATTTCGCCATTTTTAAAAAGATATATATTTTTTTGTCCCTGGGGGTCCTTGTGGGCCCCCCTGAGCAGGCCTAGGGGTGTTTCTACCCTGCCCCCTTTTCGTGTTTTGCACGTTTTTCTCTTTTCTTGTGCCTCGGTTCTACCGAGGCACAAGATGGCTGCCAACACTTCCTGGTTTGAAATGTTGACAGCCAATCAGCATGCAGCTCGTGATCGGCAGGGTGCGTGGATCCGGGACGCCTCTATATATCGATATTTTTAGGGCTCGGGCCTACGCCACCACGAAGTGGGGGGCGGAGCTTCTGAGCTCTTAGGCGTTCAAAAAAAAAAAAAGAATTCAGAAAGCGGTCCGGCTGGCACATTCCTTAGTTTTTTATGGCATCTGCCTAGTGATTCGTCTTCGCTGTGCTGTCTATTTAGTAGCGTTGACGTGATAGGCTATATGTAATTTACGCGTGCCCGATTTGGCATATTTTAGGCGGTTTCGCGCACAGCATACTTATTAATCTTAATTAGGAGCTGTCAGAGTGCCCGTGTAATGCAATCCAGATGGTGCGAGCGCGTTCACCATTGCATTGCATGTATCATGCGCGCGTTTAACATTTACATTTCGCGCACGGCAGTCCATTCATTTTAATTAGGAGCTGTCAGAGTGCCACGTTCACGGCGGAGATAATGGAAAGAAGTTTCCTGTAGCTTCAAGGGCAGTCACAGTATAGAGTGCAGAGTGCAGAGTGGTAGTGCGTAGTGCAGAGTGGTAGTGCGTAGTGCAGAGTGGTAGTGCGTAGTGCAGAGTGCAGAGTGGTAGTGCGTAGTGCAGAGTGGTAGTGCGTAGTGCAGAGTGGTAGTGCGTATTGCAGAGTGCAGAGTGGTAGTGCGTAGTGCAGAGTGGTAGTGCGTAGTGCAGAGTGCAGAGTGGTAGTGCGTAGTGCAGAGTGGTAGTGCGTAGTGCAGAGTGCAGAGTGGTAGTACGTAGTGCAGAGTGGTAGTGCGTAGTGCAGAGTGGTAGTGCATAGTGCAGAGTGCAGAGTGGTAGTGCGTAGTGCAGAGTGCAGAGTGGTAGTGCATAGTGCAGAGTGGTAGTGCGTAGTGCAGAGTGCAGAGTGGTAGTGCAGAGTGCAGAGTGCAGAGTGGTAGTGCGTAGTGCAGAGTGGTAGTGCGTAGTGCAGAGTGGTAGTGTGTAGTGCAGAGTGCAGAGTGGTAGTGCGTAGTGCAGAGTGGTAGTGCGTAGTGCAGAGTGGTAGTGCGTAGTGCAGAGTGGTAGTGCGTAGTGCAGAGTGCAGAGTGGTAGAGCGTAGTGCAGAGTGGTAGTGCGTAGTGCAGAGTGGTAGTGCGTAGTGCAGAGTGCAGAGTGGTAGTGCGTAGAGCAGAGTGCAGAGTGGTAGTGCGTAGTGCAGAGTGGTAGTGCAGAGTGGTAGTGCGTAGTGCAGAGTGGTAGTGCGTAGTGCAGAGTGGTAGTGCGTAGTGCAGAGTGGTAGTGCGTAGTGCAGAGTGGTAGTGCAGAGTGCAGAGTGGTAGTGCAGAGTGGTAGTGCAGAGTGCAGAGTGGTAGTGCAGAGTACAGAGTGCAGAGTGGTAGTGCGTAGTGCAGAGTGGTAGTGCGTAGTGCAGAGTGGTAGTGCGTAGTGCAGAGTGGTAGTGCAGAGTGCAGAGTGGTAGTGCAGAGTGCAGAGTGGTAGTGCAGAGTGCAGAGTGGTAGTGCAGAGTGCAGAGTGGTAGTGCAGAGTGGTAGTGCAGAGTGCAGAGTGGTAGTGCGTAGTGCAGAGTGCAGAGTGGTAGTGCGTAGTGCAGAGTGGTAGTGCGTAGTGCAGAGTGGTAGTGCGTAGTGCAGAGTGCAGAGTGGTAGTGCGTAGTGCAGAGTGGTAGTGCGTAGTGCAGAGTGGTAGTGCGTAGTGCAGAGTGGTAGTGCGTAGTGCGTAGTGCAGAGTGGTAGTGCGTAGTGCAGAGTGGTAGTGCGTAGTGCAGAGTGGTAGTGCGTAGTGCAGAGTGGTAGTGCGTAGTGCAGAGTGGTAGTGCGTAGTGCAGAGTGCAGAGTGGTAGTGCGTAGTGCAGAGTGCAGAGTGGTAGTGCGTAGTGCAGAGTGGTAATGTGTAGTGCAGTGCAGAGTGGTAGTGCGTAGTGCGTAGTGCAGAGTGGTAGTGCGTAGTGCAGAGTGGTAGTGCGTAGTGCGGAGTGCAGAGTGGTAGTGCGTAGTGCAGAGTGGTAGTGCGTAGTGCAGAGTGCAGAGTGGTAGTGCGTAGTGCAGAGTGGTAGTGCGTAGTGCAGAGTGCAGAGTGGTAGTGTGTAGTGCAGAGTGGTAGTGCGTAGTGCAGAGTGGTAGTGCGTAGTGCAGAGTGCAGAGTGGTAGTGCGTAGTGCAGAGTGCAGAGTGGTAGTGCGTAGTGCAGAGTGGTAGTGCGTAGTGCAGAGTGGTAGTGCGTAGTGCAGAGTGGTAGTGCGTACTGCAGAGTGGTAGTGCGTAGTGCAGAGTGGTAGTGCGTACTGCAGAGTGGTAGTGCGTACTGCAGAGTGGTAGTGCGTAGTGCAGAGTGGTAGTGCGTAGTGCAGAGTGGTAGTGCGTAGTGCAGAGTGGTAGTGCAGAGTGCAGAGTGGCAGTGCGTAGTGCAGAGTGGTAGTGCAGAGTGGTAGTGCAGAGTGCAGAGTGGTAGTGCGTAGTGCAGAGTGGTAGTGCGAAGTGCAGAGTGGTAGTGCGTAGTGCAGAGTGGTAGTGCGTAGTGCAGAGTGGTAGTGCAGAGTGCAGAGAGGTAGTGCGTAGTGCAGAGTGGTAGTGCAGAGTGCAGAGTGGTAGTGCAGAGTGCAGAGTGGTAGTGCAGAGTGCAGAGTGGTAGTGCAGAGTGGTAGTGCAGAGTGCAGAGTGGTAGTGCGTAGTGCAGAGTGCAGAGTGGTAGTGCGTAGTGCAGAGTGGTAGTGCGTAGTGCAGAGTGCAGAGTGGTAGTGCGTAGTGCAGAGTGCAGAGTGGTAGTGCGTAGTGCAGAGTGGTAGTGCGTAGTGCAGAGTGGTAGTGCGTAGTGCGTAGTGCAGAGTGGTAGTGCGTAGTGCAGAGTAGTAGTGCGTAGTGCAGAGTGGTAGTGCGTAGTGCAGAGTGGTAGTGCGTAGTGCAGAGTGGTAGTGCAGAGTGGTAGTGCGTAGTGCAGAGTGCAGAGTGGTAGTGCGTAGTGCAGAGTGGTAGTGCGTAGTGCAGAGTGGTAGTGCAGAGTGGTAGTGCGTAGTGCAGAGTGGTAGTGCGTAGTGCAGAGTGGTGGTGCGTAGTGCAGAGTGGTAGTGCGTAGTGCAGAGTGGTAGTGCGTAGTGCAGAGTGGTAGTGCGTAGTGCGGAGTGGTAGTGCGTAGTGCAGAGTGCAGAGTGGTAGTGCGTAGTGCAGAGTGGTAGTGCGTAGTGCAGAGTGCAAAGTGGTAGTGCGTAGTGCAGAGTGGTAGTGCGTAGTGCAGAGTGGTAGTGCGTAGTGCAGAGTGCAGAGTGGTAGTGCGTAGTGCAGAGTGCAGAGTGGTAGTGCGTAGTGCAGAGTGGTAGTGCAGAGTGGTAGTGCAGAGTGCAGACTGGTAGTGCAGAGTGCAGAGTGGTAGTGCGTAGTGCAGAGTGGTAGTGCGTAGTGCAGAGTGGTAGTGCGTAGTGCAGAGTGCAGAGTGGTAGTGCGTAGTGCAGAGTGCAGAGTGGTAGTGCGTAGTGCAGAGTGGTAGTGCAGAGTGGTAGTGCAGAGTGCAGAGTGGTAGTGCAGAGTGCAGAGTGGTAGTGCAGAGTGGTAGTGCAGAGTGCAGAGTGGTAGTGCGTAGTGCAGAGTGCAGAGTGGTAGTGCGTAGTGCAGAGTGGTAGTGCGTAGTGCAGAGTGCAGAGTGGTAGTGCGTAGTGCAGAGTGCAGAGTGGTAGTGCGTAGTGCAGAGTGGTAGTACGTAGTGCAGAGTGGTAGTGCGTAGTGCAGAGTGGTAGTGCGTAGTGCAGAGTGGTAGTGCGTAGTGCAGAGTGCAGAGTGGTAGTGCGTAGTGCAGAGTGGTAGTGCGTAGTGCAGAGTGGTAGTGCATAGTGCAGAGTGCAGAGTGGTAGTGCGTAGTGCAGAGTGCAGAGTGGTAGTGCGTAGTGCAGAGTGGTAGTGCAGAGTGGTAGTGCAGAGTGCAGAGTGGTAGTGCAGAGTGCAGAGTGGTAGTGCAGAGTGGTAGTGCAGAGTGCAGAGTGGTAGTGCGTAGTGCAGAGTGCAGAGTGGTAGTGCGTAGTGCAGAGTGGTAGTGCGTAGTGCAGAGTGCAGAGTGGTAGTGCGTAGTGCAGAGTGCAGAGTGGTAGTGCGTAGTGCAGAGTGGTAGTGCGTAGTGCAGAGTGGTAGTGCGTAGTGCAGAGTGGTAGTGCGTAGTGCAGAATGGTAGTGCGTAGTGCAGAGTGGTAGTGCGTAGTGCAGAGTGCAGAGTGGCAGTGCGTAGTGCTGAGTGCAGAGTGGTAGTGCGTAGTGCAGAGTGCAGAGTGGTAGTGCGTAGTGCAGAGTGCAGAGTGGTAGTGCAGAGTGCAGAGTGCAGAGTGGTAGTGCATAGTGCAGAGTGGTAGTGCGTAGTGCAGAGTGGTAGTGCGTAGTGCAGAGTGGTAGTGCGTAGTGCAGAGTGGTAGTGCGTAGTGCAGAGTGCAGAGTGGTAGTGCGTAGTGCAGAGTGGTAGTGCAGAGTGCAGAGTGGTAGTGCGTAGTGCAGAGTGGTAGTGCGTAGTGCAGAGTGGTAGTGCGTAGTGCAGAGTGCAGAGTCGTAGTGCGTAGTGCAGAGTGCAGAGTGGTAGTGCGTAGTGCAGAGTGGTAGTGCAGAGTGGTAGTGCAGAGTGGTAGTGCGTAGTGCAGAGTGGTAGTGCTTAGTGCAGAGTGGTAGTGCGTAGTGCAGAGTGGTAGTGCGTAGTGCAGAGTGGTAGTGCGTAGTGCAGAGTGGTAGTGCAGAGTGCAGAGTGGTAGTGCGTAGTGCAGAGTGGTAGTGCAGAGTGGTAGTGCAGAGTGCAGAGTGCAGAGTGGTAGTGCGTAGTGCAGAGTGGTAGTGCAGAGTGCAGAGTGGTAGTGCGTAGTGCAGAGTGGTAGTGCGTAGTGCAGAGTGGTAGTGCATAGTGCAGAGTGGTAGTGCGTAGTGCAGAGTGGTAGTGCAGAGTGCAGAGTGGTAGTGCAGAGTGCAGAGTGGTAGTGCAGAGTGGTAGTGCATTGTGCAGAGTGGTAGTGCGTAGTGCAGAGTGCAGAGTGGTAGTGCGTAGTGCAGAGTGGTAGTGCAGAGTGGTAGTGCGTAGTGCAGAGTGGTAGTGCGTAGTGCAGAGTGGTAGTGCGTAGTGCGTAGTCCAGAGTGGTAGTGCGTAGTGCAGAGTGGTAGTGCGTAGTGCAGAGTGGTAGTGCGTAGTGCAGAGTGGTAGTGCGTAGTGCAGAGTGGCAGTGCGTAGTGCAGAGTGGCAGTGCGTAGTGCAGAGTGGTAGTGCGTAGTGCAGAGTGGTAGTGCGTAGTGCAGTGCAGAGTGGTAGTGCGTAGTGCAGAGTTTTAGTGCAGAGTGCAGAGTGGTAGTGCGTAGTGCAGAGTGGTAGTGCAGAGTGGTAGTGCAGAGTGCAGAGTGGTAGTGCGTAGTGCAGAGTGGTAGTGCAGAGTGGTAGTGCGTAGTGCAGAGTGGTAATGCGTAGTGCAGAGTGGTAGTGCGTAGTGCAGAATGGTAGTGCGTAGTGCAGAGTGGTAGTGCAGAGTGCAGAGTGGGAGTGCAGAGTGGTAGTGCGTAGTGCAGAGTGGTAGTGCATAGTGCAGAGTGGTAGTGCGTAGTGCAGAGTGGTAGTGCGTAGTGCAGAGTGGTAGTGCGTAGTGCAGAGTGCAGAGTGGTAGTGCAGAGTGCAGAGTGGTAGTGCGTAGTGCAGAGTGCAGAGTGGTAGTGCGTAGTGCAGAGTGGTAGTGCGTAGTGCAGAGTGGTAGTGCGTACTGCAGAGTGGTAGTGCAGAGTGGTAGTGCGTACTGCAGAGTGGTAGTGCGTAGTGCAGAGTGGTAGTGCGTAGTGCAGAGTGGTAGTGCGTAGTGCAGAGTGGTAGTGCAGAGTGCAGAGTGGCAGTGCGTAGTGCAGAGTGGTAGTGCAGAGTCGTAGTGCAGAGTGCAGAGTGGTAGTGCGTAGTGCAGAGTGGTAGTGCAGAGTGCAGAGTGGTAGTGCGTAGTGCAGAGTGGTAGTGCGTAGTGCAGAGTGGTAGTGCAGAGTGGTAGTGCGTAGTGCAGAGTGGTAGTGCGTAGTGCAGAGTGGTAATGCGTAGTGCAGAGTGTAGTGCGTAGTGCAGAGTGGTAGTGCGTAGTGCAGAGTGGTAGTGCGTAGTGCAGAGTGGTAGTGCGTAGTGGTAGTGCGTAGTGCAGAGTGGTAGTGCAGAGTGCAGAGTGGTAGTGCAGAGTGGTAGTGCGTAGTGCAGAGTGGTAGTGCGTAGTGCAGAGTGGTAGTGCGTAGTGCAGAGTGGTAGTGCAGAGTGCAGAGTGGTAGTGCGTAGTGCAGAGTGGTAGTGCGTAGTGCAGAGTGGTAGTGTGTAGTGCAGAATGGTAGTGCGTAGTGCAGAGTGGTAGTGCGTAGTGCAGAGTGGTAGTGCAGAGTGGTAGTGCGTAGTGCAGAGTGGTAGTGCAGAGTGGTAGTGCATAGTGCAGAGTGGTAGTGCAGAGTGGTAGTGCGTAGTGCAGAGTGGTAGTGCAGAGTGGTAGTGCAGAGTGCAGAGTGGTAGTGCGTAATGCAGAGTGGTAGTGCGTAGTGCAGAGTGGTAGTGCGTAGTGCAGAGTGGTAGTGCGTAGTGCAGAGTGGTAGTGCGTAGTGCAGAGTGGTAGTGCGTAGTGCAGAGTGGTAGTGCGTAGTGCAGAGTGCTAGTGCAGAGTGCAGAGTGGTAGTGCGTAGTGCAGAGTGGTAGTGCGTAGTGCAGAGTGGTAGTGCGTAGTGCAGAGTGGTAGTGCGTAGTGCAGAGTGGTAGTGCAGAGTGGTAGTGCGTAGTGCAGAGTGGTAGTGCAGAGTGCAGAGTGGTAGTGCGTAGTGCAGAGTGGTAGTGCGTAGTGCAGAGTGGTAGTGCATAGTGCAGAGTGGTAGTGCGTAGTGCATAGTGGTAGTGTGTAGTGCAGAGTGGTAGTGCAGAGTGGTAGTGCGTAGTGCAGAGTGGTAGTGCGTAGTGCAGAGTGGTAGTGCGTAGTGCAGAGTGGTAGTGCAGAGTGGTAGTGCGTAGTGCAGAGTGGTAGTGCGTAGTGCAGAGTGGTAGTGCAGAGTGGTAGTGCAGAGTGCAGAGTGGTAGTGCAGAGTGGTAGTGCGTAGTGCAGAGTGGTAGTGCGTAGTGCAGAGTGGTAGTGCAGAGTGGTAGTGCAGAGTGCAGAGTGCGTAGTGCAGAGTGCGTAGTGCAGAGTGCAGAGTGCAGAGTGCAGAGTGGTAGTGCGTAGTGCAGAGTGCATAGTGCAGAGTGGTAGTGCAGAGTGGTAGTGCGTAGTGCAGAGTGGTAGTGCGTAGTGCAGAGTGGTAGTGCGTAGTGCAGAGTGGTAGTGCAGAGTGGTAGTGCGTAGTGCAGAGTGGTAGTGCGTAGTGCAGAGTGGTAGTGCGTAGTGCAGAGTGGTAGTGCAGAGTGGTAGTGCAGAGTGCAGAGTGGTAGTGCAGAGTGCAGATTGGTAGTGCAGAGTGCAGAGTGGTAGTGCAGAGTGGTAGTGCAGAGTGCAGAGTGGTAGTGCAGAGTGGTAGTGCAGAGTGCAGAGTGGTAGTGCAGAGTGCAGAGTGGTAGTGCAGAGTGCAGATTGGTAGTGCAGAGTGCAGATTGGTAGTGCAGAGTGCAGATTGGTAGTGCAGAGTGCAGATTGGTAGTGCAGAGTGCAGAGTGCAGATTGAGAGTGCAGAGTGCAGATTGGTAGTGCAGAGTGCAGAGTGGTAGTGCAGAGTGCCTAAAACACATTGCCATTTACAATACCATTATCTCTAACTTAAAACAAACCCGAGCCCTAATGCATTCCTAATGCTTGTTTTTATTTTGATTTTCTCAGCAACTACTGAACGGGTTTACACCATTTAACAAAAAGAGTTCTTTCTGAACCAAGGGCTACCTTTTTGCCAAATTTGGTGTAATTCCATTCAGCAGTTCGGGCTATAGCCGTGTCTAAAATTTCCTATGGAAATTAACATGGAGAAAACACGTTTTGGGGATTTTTAATTTTTTTAACATTACTACAGCCTGAACCGCTGGTGTAAAATCCATTCAGTAGTTTCAAAGATATTTAAGTTTAAAAAATAAAGATATCTGGGATCCAAAAATCCTACTGAAACTTGATTGGCTGCCAACACTTCAACCAGGATGCGTTGGCATCTATAATGGGACTAGGCTTGAAGCCCAGTCCCACAAAAAAAGTAAAAAATAAAGAAAAGAGGGCAGAGTAGGAATACCGTGATACCCCAGATATGGTGGGGTGGGGGGTCCCACCGTGACCCTGCCGGGGGTTAAAAGCATTTTTAAAAACAATTTTGGTGGGAGCCGTGCAGGATCTGCAAATCTCGCCGAACACAAAAAAAACGAAGCACGAGCCCCAGCGCATCATTATTATTTGGCTCCCGGAAGGGCCAGGGGCATTGTGTAAATAAAGGAGTGAATGCATGAGCCCCGCTCCTGGGGTTTATTATGCCACAGGGACCACCACCTCCCTGGGGGTTCATTATTGATTAATGTGGGGGAGGCCCATACGTACTACCCCGCTGCCCCGGAACCACCACCTCCCAGGCCCGTCTTAAAGTTTAGTGAGGACCCCCCTCGCCAGGGATTTTCTTGAAAGAATGAGAGGGCCCACGTGGACCCCCTCTCATCAGGCTTTAATTTTGAAAAGTAGCAGGGGGGCCACGAGGACCCCCCTGCAGCCCTGGGGACGGCCACCTTCCTGAGGCTCTTGCAAATTTGAATGTGGGTGGCTACGTGGACATCGCAGCCCTAGGGAAAACCTCCTCCCGGGGCAAATGACAAAAAAAGGAGGGGGCCACGCAGCTAATAAAGACCCTGGGGACCGCCACCCCCAGGGCCTGTTCCTGCAATGTCCCGGGGTGCCCACCACCAGGACATTGCAGTTGGAGCTTCACCGTTCCCACCAAGCCACAGCAAATGCTGCTAGGCTTTCTGCAAACAAGAGTATTAAAAATACTCTCACTTGCTGAAAACAAAGCCGAATTGGTTTTGGACAGTGGAAGCTGCATGTTCAGCAGCTCACTGGGCAGGGACCGGGGGTCCTTGAGGTTCCCAGCAGTCACAGTGGTGAATGGGCGCCCTAGAGGCACCCATTTTAAATTGCCTAGCCCTGGGGGATGAGGTCCACAGGGCTCATTTCAGGCTGGGGAGGTGGGCAGCACAGCCCCCCTCCCCATCTGTAAATGACCGAGCCTCAGGGAAATGGGTCTCCAGGGCCTATAAGAGTCCGGAGAGGGGGGCCACATGGCTCCCCTCCCCTAGTATTAATGTAAAACATTTTTTAAAAGGCCGGGTCCGGAATGATGAGGTCCCTGGGGCCAAAATGGGCACGGGGATGCAGGTCACCTGGCCCCCTCCCCCATTCACTACAGCCTGGTCCCTGGAGATTGAGTCCCCAGGGCCAAAATTGGCTCCCGTTATACACAAATAAATAAATAAAGAAAGACAGGCAGGTTGACGGAGGCTCTGCCCATTTTCTGCACCACTCTGCAAGCACACTCCAAAAGTTCCTTGGGGGTCAAAAAGCCCTCCTGTTACCTCCAGAAAGTCCCACACAGCAGGATTGCTGAGAGGTCTTTGGAGGCCACGCCCCTTTTCTCTACCACTCTGCAAACGTGCCTACTGGTGTGCTGTTGGTTGGGGATAAAGTCCCCTTGGACACAGAGGGACCTTGGGGCCAACATGCCCTCCTGGTACCTCCAGGATGTCCCACACAGCGGGTTTGATAAGAGGTCTTCAAAGACTATGCCCCCTTTCTTCATCACTATGCAAACGTGCCTCCTGGTGCACTGCTGGTTGGGCGATGAAGTCCCCTTGGCTGCTGAGGGTCCTTGGTGGCCAACTACCACTCCTGTTATCTCCAGTAACTCTCACACAGCAGGATTGCTGAGAGGTTGTCGGAGGCCATGCCCCCTTTTTCCACCACTATGCAAACATGCCTCCTGGTGCACTGCTGTTTGGGGGATGAAGTCGACTTGAATGCTGAGGGTCCTTGGGGGCCAGGAACCTCTTCTGTTACCTTCAGAAAGTACAAGACAGCAGGATTGCTGAGAACTGGTTGGAGGTCCTGCCCCCTCCTCCACCGCTCTGCAAATGTGACTATTAGTAAAAAAAACAACATAAAAATTCACTTAAAAAAAAAAAGGTTACAGAGATGTTATAGTTAGGAATTAGCATTAAAAACCTTAGAAATTCACTGAAAAAAACCAAAGGTCACAGGGATATTATAGTTAGGATCAGGTTTCACACATACAAAACCAGTTAAATTTAGCAGTTATAGTTAGCTACGCTAACAATAACTGGTGCCCCCTGCAATGCACTGCTTATGATCTTGCATATTACATCAGTCATGGCATGGTCGCTGATGACATCACTCATGACATCATCCACAGAATTACTGATGCACAAACTCACAACCCCATAGTACCTTTCATACACCTACTCCCACGTAACCATTCACACACCCATTCACAGACCCATGCCAGCAATTACATACCCACTTACTGATTCATATATCTACACGCTCATCTACTTACTCACCCATAAAGCCACTGATATACCCACTCACTTACTATTACAGCCACTGACCTATCCACTCATACACTCATACATCTACTCACACACTGAGACGATCACCCTTAGAGCTACTCACACACCTATTCACTCACCCATACAGTCAATCACACAGCCACTTACTCACCCATATAGATAAACACACACACACCCACTTACTCATACAGATACTAACACATACTCACTCACCTATACAGTCACTGACACAAGCGCACACTCACCCATACAGCCACTCTCACATTCACTCACTACCCTATACAGTCACTGACTCACCCACTCACTCATCCATACAGGCAGTCACATATCCCCCTCACTCACCCACTCAGACAACCAAACAGGTACTAAGACAACCAATCACTCACCCATACAATCACTCAAGTACCCACTTACATACCCATACAGCCACTTAGATACCAACTGACAGACTAATACAGTTATTCACATAACCAGTCACTCACCTATACATTCACTGAGACACCTAATCACTCACTTATGCAGTCAGTCATGCACCCACTGAATCATCCTTGCAGGCATCGTTCACCCACTGATTCACCAATACACCTTGGTACATATATATAACACATAAACTTTTTTAAAACACTCAGTCATTGGATGATGTCATGAGTGTTATCATTTGAGATGTTATAATTAGCTCAGCCTTAATTGCTGAATTTCACTGGTTTTGTACGAGGGAAACCTGACCTTAACTATAACGCCCCTGTAACCTTTGGTTGTTTCCAATGAATTTCTAAGGTTTCATTAATCCTATTTCCGTACTAGAACGTCCCTGTAACCTTTGGTTTTTTCAGTTAATTCCATTTGCAAACTATAAAGTCCTTGTAAGCTTTGGTATTTTTCAGTGTGTGTGTATATATATATATATATATATATATATATATATATATATATATATATATATGTATATATATATATATATATATATTACCTACTGGCGGTCGCCAGTAGGTATATATAGTTAGGATTTTTTTCCTATGGGATTTTTGAAAATTCTATGTCAAATAACTTTGGCGTTTGTGGACGGAATTGGCTGAAATTTTCAGGAAAATGGCACATTTTGTTTCTGAGCAGCCCCTGAAAATTGGGGGGGGGGTTCGTCCAGGGGGGGTTGAGAAAAAAGGGGGGTCCCAAAACGTGTTTTTAACATTGAGTTTTCCAAAGGGCGGTTGGCCTCACTTTTAGCCCGAACGGCTGAATGGATTTGCACGAA
The DNA here is from genome assembly GCF_964261635.1 of Lissotriton helveticus. Taxonomy (NCBI): domain Eukaryota; kingdom Metazoa; phylum Chordata; class Amphibia; order Caudata; family Salamandridae; genus Lissotriton; species Lissotriton helveticus. Next base: position 364,766,162 of record NC_136070.1, read on the forward strand.
ACTTGGCAAAATTCTAGGGACTGGTAGCCCGATGTGCCTTTTGTAGGTCTCAATATATGTGCTACAGTGGATTTTGAGAAATTAACGTTTAAAAAAAGATATATATCTGTAACAGCGGACCGGGCAGCGCTCCAGTACGCGTACTTTTCGCGCAACGGAGCTTTGTGAAGCGAAGCTGATTGGTTCTCCGGCGTCTGTAAACATTCCAAACAGTCCGTAGCGGCCGCCATCTTGTCTCTCGGTAGGATCGAGAGACAAGAGGAGGCCAAAGCGAAGGGGCAAATGACCATAAGGGGGCATAGTAGATCCTCGCTGACCCCCTAGGTTTGATGTGGAGGTTTTAAAAGGGCCCCGCGGGGCAAAAAAAAATAATAATAATAATAATCGAACGGCTGAATGGATTTGCACGAAACTTGGTAAAATATTAGGGACTGGTAGCCCGATGTGCCTTTGCTAGGTCTCAATATATGTGCTCCAGTGGATTTTGAGAAATTAACGTTCAAAAAAAGATATATATCTGTAACAGCGCTCCGCTTCGCGTAACGGAGGTTTGCGAAGCTGATTGGTCATTCTGTCACTGGGCTATAGTTGGGCTACATCTGGCTGATATTTGGGCTACATTTGTTTTTTTTGTCTCTGGCGGCCATCTTTGGGCTACATTGGGCTACATTGGGCTTCATTGGGCTTCATTGGGCTTCATTGGGCTACATTGGGCTACATTTGGGCTCCAACATATATATAGGCCAATGTAGCCCAATATATATTTTTCAAAGTTAATTTTCGTAAAAACCACTGGAGCATATATCTTGAGACATAGCAAAGGCACATCGGGCTACCAGTCCCTACAATTTTGCCAAGTTTCGTGGAAATCCATTCAGCCGTTCGAGCTAAAAGTGAGTCCAACCGCCCTATGGAAATGAAGGAAATGAATGGGTAATTTGTAATTAGCAAATAGCTCATCGCAAACTAGGAATGGTAAAGAATCGCTATTTATTCCTTAAAGTTCGCTATTTAGGAAATGCAAAAAACTTTGATGATACATATGGCGGTTCATCTCTAACAAGATAAGAAGCATAGGGATAGATTTATGATGACTGGCGCATCACCAGGGATGTGTTAGTCATTCTGTGCCGCTGTTCCGTCACCTATGGTGTGCTGCATTTACAATGCGGCGCATCATGGGGCAAAAACAGCACAGATGCGTGATGTATCTGTGCCGTAAAGGTGGCGCATTGCTGGAGTTGTATCGCAAGTGTGATGAAGCTCCAGCAAGGGTCGGGGGTGCCCCTGTCGCAGGGTTTCTGTTCTCACACAGAACTGTGGACAGAGGATTGGAACCTCGGCGAATTAGGGTGCCCCAAAACTCACCTTAGTAATCAAAAACCCCTTAGCAAGCTAGGTACAGTGTCACATTGGATATAACAAACTCTCAATGTTTAGACAATCCAGAATATGAACTTATAGTACCTCAGGATACGTGGAACTCATGAACAGTCGGTCGTTATATATTTCTTAGAAACCAGAACATGGAGTTAAGAAGAACACATGTGTATTTGAAATGTTTATTTACTAATGCCGTCTTCTCAGGCGTAGTATCTTAGATAATACAAGTACACATATTATCAGTAGCAAAATTACCAGCATAGTTACTAGTACATAAAAAGCGAATGGTGACAGTATGTTAACATGCTGTAAATGAATAAGAGTTAGCAACACTTATAAGCAGCCACGGGCCGTGGAGGGAGTTACGGTGGGGCAGGGAGGCGGGGAGGGGGAGGGGCAGGGTGGAGAGGGCTCCACCCTGCCCCTCCCCCTCCCCGCCTCCCTGCCCCACCGTAACTCCCTCCACGGCCCGCGGCTGCTTATATCTCACCCTCCCTAATACACATATTATATTATTTGCTAAGAAGGTCTGTTTGTGTTGGTTTAGGGCGTGCCCATACTTTAGTGTCTTAGATTTGAAGGAATCACATCAGCATACACCAGCTCTCTCTTCATGTGAACCGCATCAACTGTTGTGTATGTGTGTTCGGCAAAGCAATATAAAACCCGCCTCATGCCCAGAATTGGCAGAAGCTGCACTTATGTTATGAGTATGAAGTCGTGGAGATCAGACCTCATAACAATTCTGTATCGTGTTGTTCTTGAAACTTCAGCACTCGCTGTACAGATATAGTTTAACAAGCAAAGCAGATAGTAGAGCAATAACATATTATTCTCATGTAAACCACGATGAACTACTAGGTTGAAAGCTAAAGCAACAACTAAGTGTCGTGTGCAGAAGTTGCAAAAAAGGAAAAATGGCGTTTAAACCGGTAATGAGCCCATGCTAACTTAACACGGTGTAAAGATATCCAGGACCTAGATGACACCTCCCCATGATCCGGAAACAAACTGAATAAGATAATAGAAGTGCCATCTCATGAGAGCAGATTGCAACTTTATATGTGGACGGTCCGCAAGGTAAAACATTAAAAACTAGGAAAATTTAATGCTAAAGAAAAATAAAACAGCCAAGTACTTTATCGAGTCTTAAGCCAATAGGCAAGCTAAATAATAAAAACTTGACAAATAAGTCAATGAATTGTCAATGAAATGCTAGTACTCAGCATATCAAACATGAAAAAGGTCTATGACATAACTGTGTATGCAAAATAAGCTGCAACAGCCTCCAATAGGAAGTCACCGTCTTCATCCGAAAAGAGTTCAGCCATCCAATTTAAAAGCGGAAAAGAACATACGTGCTCTCCCAGCACCGGATCCTCTATCACCATCAGAGGACAGCTCGGTGGGTTTTCAAGAAAGCTCTGTTCCAAGAAAGACTGTGTTGCCGCCAGTAAATTCCAGGGACCAATTAGTCCATGCATCAATGCCACAGCCATAATCCTTTCGCCAGGACAAACCAACTCGTGAGTAATGATAGGAGTCATCAGCTGATTAAAGTCGACGTCAGGAGAAACCGGTCCACAGAGACACAAATCAATGGCCCAATCGAAATCACAGGTCAGGCAGTGAAATACAGGCTGGACACAGGTGAAGTAGGAGAATCGAAAAGATAATCCATATGCCGTGCTTAATATCGCCAACGGCATTGTGCCATAATATTCTAGCATGCGATTGCGGAACAGTGTCAGCAGCTGCAGGGCGGGAGCTTGCACAGGAGGGACATCCATATTTAAAAATGTAGAAAAGCACAAGAGCGTCCGCTGGTAATGCAAGTAAAAATGGGAATCCACGAAGCACAGTGGAAAAAATAGAATGAAAGAAAGCAGGGATGACTCCAAAGATTTTCTCAAATGAAGTCACGAGACCACTGGTAACAACTTTAAAAAAGTGCGCCAGGGCCTTTGTGGAGGACGCGTTAAAGATAGTCCGAACCATCTTGCTGAAATGGAAAGGCGAATCAGTATTGAAAAGGGTCTGCACCTCTGTACGGGTGTTCGCTATGTGAAGCACGAAAGTTTCACGGGCAGAACTCAAGGCCACCTCTCTCTGAGACAAAAGAGCTCTTATTCTTGCCATGCCGTTGAAATCTGCTCCCAAGGTTGGTATTTGTGGCCAGATTGAAAACTCCCTATGTTCATGTGTGGGAGGAAATAGAAAATTTCTGCAGCAAATAACCCGTTCACTTACTGTTACGATAAAAGGAATACTTTTAATTAACCCAGAACAATCTTCATTATTGAGCATCAAATAACTACCATTTTCCAACAACTTGAACGTGGGGATGATAGCAGGAACTGGCGTGCCTTGCAACACGCAAGCCATATTTGGTCGGTGTTTGTTGCATGAACCGTGTAACTGTATGTGCCTACACATTAGTGAATGATCTGGCGTCTCAGTGCATTCCTCTCCATTCAGATAAACTTCTTGATCATCTTTGAAACATCTGTATGTGTATGGAAGCGACCAGACCTCATGAAGAAAAGCACTACCTAAAGGTTCATAACGACCTATTGGTATATATTTCATACAATTTGAAAACTTATATAAAGCAAAAGGCAGCGTTATTAAACCGTGCATAAGGCACGTTGCCAAAAAACCCGCAATCCTCTGCTGATGATGTCACTGAGCATGTCATGAATGATGTAATATGTGACATCATCAGCAGTGGATTACGGGTAATAGTATCTCTAGTTTACTCCCCTATAGCTGTCTTTCTTTTAACATAAGTGTCTGTTTCCTTCCCTTATACTTACTGTTCTTTTTTTTTAAAAAAAATTTTGGTTCACTTCCGGTTCGCGTACCGGCGAGCGAACTGGGAAGCGAACTACGAGAAATAGAGGTTGGCACAGTTCCAAATATTGTACCAATTTTTTAATAACGGGGAGGTAGTTCTGAAAAGAACTTTTTTTTAAATTGTTTTTGTTGTTTTATATTTTTTTTATTATTTTTCTGAACATTTTTTTACTTTTTTTGAATTTTTCTGAACAGTTTTATATTTTTTGGGGTTTTTCTTGGAGGGGGCAATGAAAACGATTCATTGTAAAGGGCTCAACAGGAGCAACAAAACAAAAAAAAAGTATTTATTATTTGGGGCGTTTCGTACAAACTTGCATATGATAGTCAGAGCTCTGTTGATCAGAGTGATGCTTCTTTCTCCGTAGCAAATGAATCCACTGCAATATACGCAGACTTGTTTTACTTCATGAAATCTCGTTTGTATATTTGGCACCATCTCCCTGCCCTCTGGTCCCGTTACTTCCGGTACAACAGATCTTCTGGCCATAATAGGGAGATTATCTAGGTCGTTACGAAACTGTGCAGCACTGTAGTTGTTAGGATGCCACCTAGTCATATGGCGATGCATTGTGTAGTTTCCGAAACTGTATTTTTTGTCGGTCCCTCTGGACAGTCTATCTTGACATATAAGGCAAGTTACGTATCTTGCATTTACTTTTTTCTGACCTTTGGGAATTTTACAAAATTGCCAAATGAAGTTTTCTTTCCGGTGAGACGTCCTGGGCTCCTCAGGCAAAAAGTGCCTCTCTTCGTGCTCGTCGTCCTGTTCCTCTTCTTCCTCTTCTTGCTGAATTATAACTTGAGCAGGTGGTCCACTCTTCCTTGGATGTGGTGGAGGTGGTGGGGAAGCACCAGCTGAAGCTACTAAAGAAGCCATTGCTCACTGGTAACAAAGGGTCTTTCTCTAACAATGATGAAAGTCAGAGTGAGGAAAGAAGGAGGGATTTTCATCATTTGGGAAAAACAATAGTTCTCAACCAATGAAAAGTGTTCATTTTAGATTATATGACCTAGTCTTACATCATTAGGAAACCAAAAGTGAAATGAACCAATGAAAAGTGTTATTACCAAGTCACATGACCTGCTGTGTTTACGTTAAGCGCTTTGCAGGGCCTCCCGGTTTGCTTCCAGAAACCTGTGCTTTGCGACTCGGTAAGCGTACCAGTTCGCTAACGTAGCACGTCATATGACGTATCACGCGACAACGCGAAACGTCATGCGGACGGGAGGCGTCACGATGTTGTTTTCTAACGCGGCAGTTGCGGTAAAGAAACGTTTACCGGCTCGCGGTCTATTTCGCGGCATCAAGGTCAGCTAACGGGAAGCTTCCCGATTCGCGAAGCGGGAACGAAGAAAAAAAAATATTTTAAAAAAAAATTATTAATAAACATAAAATATATTTTTGGATTTAAAGAAGAATACATTTTACAGCTACAGATATTAGCTGTTAAAAAACCAATGAAATTCACTGAAAAAAACATAGGTTATAGACCATATATAGTTAGGAATTAGCATTTACAAAACCTTGAAAATTCACTGAAAAAACCATAGGTTATAGACCATATATAGTTAGGAATTAGCATTTAGAAAACCTTATTTTACTCACACAAAACCATTGAAATTCCATATATAGTTAGTTGCACTAACTATATATCGCGCACCCGCAATCCACTGCTGATGATGTCACATATTACATCATTCATGACATGGTCAGTGACATCACTGATGACATCACTGATGACATCTCAAATGACATCACTGATGACATCACTGATGACATCTCAAATGACATCACTGATGACATCATGACACACCAATACCAGTTACTACATACGCACTCACTGATTCCTACGTCTACACACACATTCACTCATTCACCCATACAATCACTCATACATACAGTCACTCATTATTACAACACTATCATATGCACTCATACACCTATGCAGACAGTCACACACTGCCACTCATCCATGGAGTTACTCACACACCAAGTCAGTCCTGTAAAGAATCAATCACACTTCCATTTCTTCATCTATACAGTTAAACACAGAACACCATACTTCAGTGACATCACTGATGACATCACTAATGACATCTGAAATGACATCACTGATGACATCTCAAATGACATCACTGATGACATCATGACACACCAATACCAGTTACTACATACGCACTCACTGATTCGTACGTCTACACACACATTCACTTATTCACCCATACAATTACTCATACATACAGTCAGTTATTATTAGAACACTATCATATGCACTCATACACCTAGTCAGTCCTGTGAAGAATCAATCACACTTCGATTTCCTCATCTATAGTTAAACACAGAACACCATACTTTTCACACATATACTAACACATACTTACTCTCTTATACAATCACTGATACAAGTACACATTGATATGCACAGCGTCACACACCTCCCAGCCAGCCACACACACACTCAGTCTTCCATCCATCCAGTCATTCTTCAATATGTAAAACGTATTTAAACTTTACAAAAACACACAGACACTAGATGATGTCATCAGTGATGTCATCAGTGATGTCACTGACCATGTCATGAATGATGTAATATGTGACATCATCAGCAGTGGATTGCGGGTGCGCGATATATAGTTAGTGCAACTAACTATATATGGAATTTCAATGGTTTTGTGTGAGTAAAATAAGGTTTTCTAAATGCTAATTCCTAACTATATATGGTCTATAACCTATGGTTTTTTCAGTGAATATATATATATATATATAGATATATGTATGTATATTACCTACTGGCGATAGCCAGTAGGTATATATAGTTAGGACCTAGCTACCATAGGAAATCCGCAACATTCTATTGGGAATAACTTTGGCGCCGGTTGAAGAATTTGCGTGTAATTTTCCAAAATTTAGGCCAGCTCCGCTCCGCTTCTTCCCTGGAAGTTTCGGGGGGATTCGTCATGCGGGGGCCGAGAAAAAAGAGGGGTCCCAAAACGTGTTTTCCCCATGTTAATTTTCATAGGACGAATAGACAAGGCTACAGCCCGAACCGCTGAATGGAATTACACCAAACTGTGCAAAATTGTAGGGACTGGTACGCAGAAGTGCCTTCTCTATATTTGGTGAAAATTGCTCCAGTGGTTTTTATGAAAATTAACTTAAAAAACACATATATATCTGGGCAGAGCCTAACACACATCTCATCGCGAGATCTGATTGGCTGTCAGCACTTCATCCAAGAAGTGTTGGCAGCCATCTTGGGACCAATATACATGATAGCACCTCTTTAAAAAGCATTGCAGTTAATAGAAGGTTTTAAGACTTTAGTTACATTATAAATCATTTGTTGATGGTACCATACTAATTTTAGGAATTGTGGTGTGTTCTAAGGTGATTTTACCATGTGAAAAAGCCTTCTGCTGGGATATCATGAATCATGTTTGAAACAAAACTATTATCTCATGCTTTTCCCACAGTGGTTTGGAAGGGGATCTATAAGCTAAACTGAAAGCATATTTTCTGTAAATTCACATTATCTTTCTCAGTCATGTGAGAATGAAGTCTGACATTCTCAGTAAAACATGTACATCCAACAAGGACAGAGACTGTCAGTTGATTCCTTTCTGTTCTACTGCAGTTTCCCAGAGTGTTCTAAAGAACAACTAGAGCGCTAACAGTCCTACTTATTACAAAGGTATGGCACACCTGAAGCCATCTTGATTGCAATAACGTAGTAACTCTTAAAACATTTAATTTAAAAAGGAACAAAATGAGGGGGTTAATTTTGCCATAGAAAGTAGGATTAGTGCTTCAGAAAAAAAATTAGGGCACATTTTGAGTGACTTCTCAAATCCTCTTCTATTTCATTAAAAAATTCTGACATGCAGTCTCCCATGATGGCCACCAGAGACAAAAGAGCCCAAATGTAGCCCAAATAGCACCCAGATGTAGCCCAAGTATAGCCCAATGACAGAATGTCCCAGAGTGTTCTAAAGAACAACTAGTGCGCTAACAGTCTTACTTATGACAAAAGTATGGCACACCAGAAGCCATCTTGATTGGAATGAAGTGGTAAGTCTGAAAACATTTAATTTAAAAGGAACAAAATGAGGGGGTTCATTTTGCCATAGAAAGTATGATTAGTGCTTCAGAAAGAAAAATTAGGGCACATTTTGAGTGACTGCTCAAATCCTCTTCTATTTCATTAAAAAAATTCTGACATGCAGACTGAAACATGCACTTTGAATACCAGCAGCAGACTTCCCTGGTGAGCAGTAGCTTTACTACAGTGATATAATGAGCAACTAGAGTGCTAACATTCAGAATTAATGGCAAATGTGTGACACATCTGAATGCCTTCTTGATGGAACCAAAGTAAACAAGCATTGAAAATGCAATAGATCTCGCCCTCGTTTAAGTTAAAGCCATTCTGTTTGTAATGAGGTGGCTTTTTAGCTTTGCTTTTAATAGTGTTTTTCAAACTTTCATGTAAATAACATGCATATGTTTGCATATATGTATATATATGCATGCATTTATATTTGTATTTATATAGATATGCAGATTATATATGTTTATATATGTATGTGTATATATGTATATATATACACATACATATATATAAATGCATATATATGCATATATATATATGTGTATATGTGTGCGTGTAGATAGACCGAGGCACAAGAAAGCAGAAAAACAAACGTGAAGAACACAAAAAGGGGTCAGGGTAGATACACCCTGACCCCCTAGGCCTGCCCAGGTGGTCCCACAAGGACAAAAAAAGCCCACATTCAAAAAAAAACCAAAACCTGGTCTGTTTTTTTAACAATTACCCCCCGGGGGGACCAAATCGCGGCGGCATAGTGATGACGAAGTGTGGGGGGTCCACAATCCCCCCCCACACTGCCCCGGGGACCGCCACCCCTGGGGCAAAGCAACGCAGCCCCTTGGCGCATACTGGAGGCTCCTGGTGGGCTACTTGGCCCCCAGGGACCCCCAGTATGCAAGGGGAATTAGTTCCTATTCTGCAAACACGCCTGGGGTTGCGCTGCAGAGAGGTGTAAAAAAGGGTGTGGCCTCATTACACCTCTCTGCAATGCAGCCTCCTGGCGCATACTGCAGGTTCCAGGTGGGCTAGTTGGCCCCCAGGGACCCGCAGTATGCAAGGGGAATTAGTTCCCCCTCTGCAAACACGCCCGGGGGCTGCGTTGCAGAGAGGTGTAAAAAAGGGTGTGGCCTCATTACACCTCTCTGTAATGCAGCTCCCTGGCTTATATTGGAGGCTCCTGGTGGGCTAGTTGCCCCCCAGGGACCGCCAGTATGCAAAGGGAATTAGTTCCTACTCTGCAAACGCGCCAGGGGTTGCGCTGCAGAATATTGTAAAAAAGGGGGCGTGCCCTCTGAACACCTGCCTGCAAAAATGTAGTAAATCAGTATAAAAAAAATAACAATTAATACATTTAAAAATTGTCCTTTAAAAAAACCTTCGCAATTCAATGAAAAAAACCATAGGTTTCAGGCCTTATATAGTTAGGAATTAGCATTTAAAAAACCTTGCAAATTCACTTAAAAAACCATAGGTTTCAGGCCTTACATAGTTAGGAATTAGCATTTAAAAAACCTTGCAAATTCACTGAAAAAACCATAGGTTTCAGGCCTTATATAGTTAGGAATTAGCATTTAAAAAACCTTTGCAATTCACTGAAAAAACCATAGGTTTCAGGCCTTATATAGTTAGGAATTAGCTTTTAAAAAATCTTTGAAATTCACTCAAAAAACTATAAGTTTTAGGGGTGTTATAGTTAGCTGGACATTTCACTCATACAAAACCATTGAAATTGCTCCGATATAGTTAGTTGTACTAACTATATTTCGCGCACCCGCAATCCACTGCTGATGATGTCACATATTAGATCATTCATGACATGGTCAGTGACATCACTGATGACATCTCAAATGACATCACTGATGACATCACTGATGACATCATCCACGTGACAATCACATACACCTTTTCATATACTATTAACATTTTTCATCACTCTTTGTAAAATACAGAGTATCATATTTGAATCCATTGTCACAGCAATACAAGTATCTAAAAATCCACTCAGTGATTCATAGATGTATACACACATTTAATCACTTACCTGTAGATTCACTCATACATGCTGTAAATGAACAATAGAACACTATCAAAAATACTTATACACCTATATCGACATTAAACAACAGCACACATCCTATTCACATATGAAGTCATCCTACTCACTTATGCAAACAATGGATCATACTTACATATTTACTTAGCAAAACACTTATACAAACACCACTTCATCTATTCATTTAGATAGTAATTCATACTTAGTGAATTATAAAATCATTATTACAAGTATACATGTATCCATACAGTCACTCACACAATCATTGAGTCTTATGTATACTTATTTATATACAACAACTGACACATACACTGCCTTTTATTTTTCTAGTTTGTTGGACATGTACCATTGAGAAATATATTTGCTCATCACCACACCCATAAAGAGATTCACTCACCCAAACTGTTAGAACATGTAGTTTTAACTACATATATCTACTGAATCAACTATTCACACATCTTTGGACAGTCACACCCCCCCCACCGAACCACACACACTTTCACACTCCCATACAAATACTCAGTTAACTAATCAATAACTAATATAGACTTTCACATAGCTAGTAACCAACTGTAGAATCAGTTTACACAACAACTGACAAAGTGATACAGATATTCACACAGTTTAGTCACTATCGACTATATTTAGTGAGACATTATAAATTGGTCAAGTAAACAGTCAATTACACTGCTACTAAATCCTCCATCCAAATATTTATTTATATATATCCACTCATTCTTCAATGCAAATTGCTATATATATATATATATAATGCATATTTAAATAACGAAGCAAACCACATTCAATGGATGATGTCATCAGTGATGTCATCAGTGATGTCATTTGAGATGTCATCAGTGATATCACTGACCATGTCATGAATGATCTAATATGTGACATCATCAGCAGTGGATTGCGGGTGCGCGAAATATAGTTAGTACAACTAACTATATAGGAGCAATTTCAATGGTTTTGTATGAGTGAAATGTCCAGCTAACTATAACACCCCTAAAACTTATAGTTTTTGAGTGAATTTCAAAGATTTTTTAAAAGCTAATTACTAACTATATAAGGCCTGAAACATATGGTTTTTTCAGTGAATATATATATATATATATATATATATACACCTTTTTAGGGAATGGAAACGTGTGTGTGTGTATATATAGATACACACACACACACACACACACACACACACACACATATATATATACATAAAAAATCAAAGGTTACAGAGACATTATAGTTAGGAAATAGAAATAAAAAAACACTAGAAATTCACTAAAAACAATAGAAATTCAGCTGTTATAGTTGTGTCAGTTAACTATAAATCTTATGCCCCCACAATGCACTGCTTATGACCTCCCATAGTACATCACTCATAACATGGTCAGTGACATCAATGATGACATCTCAAATAACATGTGGGTAATGGGCTAGGTGCACAGCTGATTTGATCAATGGTTTTCTCGCAATTCTGTTTGATGCTAATAAGGTCGGGTGCTCCTGCAGGTAACGTGTCCGTCCGTCACGTTGATGAATTGCTGCTGAATGTGTGCAAACATAATTATGAGTGCATCCCTGCCATTTGGGCACTCCCTGGGTTCTCAATCGAAGAAGCCAGGGAGTGCCCAAATGGCAGGGATGCACTCATCTCAAATAACATCACAGATTACATCATCCAGTGAGTGTTTTGTAAAATGTTTTCACACTGAATAATATAGACTGAGGTACTGTATAATTAAATTCATATTTTTTGTGTGCTATTAATGAGTTGTAGTATTTTTCACATCTAGTATATTAAGTATAATTCTCGCTTTAAGGGTGTGTAGGATTTATAAGTTGACTAGACTGCACACCGACATGTGTCCCCTGGTGATCTATGCCTATGCATCTACATTGTGGCAGTCTAATCTGTTTAGGCAAGGCTTAGTGTAGTTTTTTTTATGACATATTGCACAGTTTCCTTAGGCCTGTTTCCTTTGTGATGAATGACTGTACTAGTAGTTTATTCAGAATTCATTTAGGGCCAGATGTAGGTAATTCCCATTTACCGATTCTAAAATACCGAATTTTACTGTTTCGGTATTTCAGAATCGGTAAATGGGATGTAGATAAAGATTCGGTACATTTTACCGAATCGGTAATATTCGGTATTACCGATTCGGTAAATACCAAATCAGTATTTACCGATTCGGTGGCCTGGAGGCCCATAGGAATGAATGGGAATTACCGATTCTGTAAATACCGATTTGGTATTTACCGAATCGGTAATAAGGGGACCATTTACAAGGGTGGCAGGGTGTCACATTGACACCCTGTTGCACCCCTGAATAGATCATGGGTGGACATGTGGCACACATACATGCCCTAAGTGCATGTATGTCTGCCACATGGCACTTTAAAAAAAGCAAATAATTGCTTTTTTAAAGGATTTCGGTATTTACCACCAACTTGTAGTTGGTGGTAAATAACAAATCCTTAAATGACAAATGCACTCACTTAAGTGCTCACCACATTAAGGATTCGGTAATTTACCGAATTGGTATTTTAAGAATTCGGTAATTTACCGATTCCTTAAATTACCGATTTTGTAAATTACCGAATCCTTAAATATGGCCCCTACATCTCAGATGCCTAATACCGGTCGGTAACGGGTGAAATTTGGTAATTTTGTCAGTTACCGACCGGAATTGGGCTACCTACATCTGGCCCCTAATTACTAAGACCTTTCTGTAGAGTGACATCTTAATGTAGTAGACTTTTTAAATAGACTTACCTCTTTGCTCACACCTTTCTCTAGGATCAAGAATGATTTTACTAGTGCTTTGTGACTATGGGCCTGATTACGACTTTGGCGGTGCAGTGCCAGGTCTGCCCCGCCACTGCACAGCAAAAGCCAATGTCAGACCGCCCTCCAGATTAGGAGTTTCCTCCTGTCTGGCGGGCTTTTTTTATGACGTTGGCACAGCGGTGCCCTGAAAATGGGCACCACAATAGGAACACTAGAAATAGTTCCTGCACTGCATGGACTGTAAAGTCAATACACTGCAGGAACTGGTGTGCATGCACACAGGGGGGCCCCCTTTTTTCCTCTCTGCCACGTTTGAGTTCAGTAGTTGTTAAGCTGAGGGCAGTAGTTGTTAAGCATACAGGCTTGTGCTGTATGTCTGTCATCCTTCTTTTATTATAATTTTTTTAATGTAATGGTATTTAATAAAATATATTAAAGCATATGTTGGAGGATGATGTCATCAGTGTTGTCACTGACCATGTCATGAGTGATGAAAAATGTGAAGTTATAAGCAGTGCATTGCATAAATTATAGTTGGTATGGGTCTGTGACTTGGTAGGACATACAGATGACAGTAACACCTCTTCAGAACCGATGTCTCAGCGTGGGGACACACTGACGGTGTAACCATGCGCTCTACAAATGAATAAAATAATAAATAAATAAATAGTTAGCTGAGGTGACTGTAACTGCCGAATTTCCATGGTTTTGGGTGTAAAATCTGAACCTAACTATAACGTCCCTGAAACCTTTTTGCTTTTAGTGAATTTCTAAGGTTTTTTAAATTCTATGTCCTAACTATAACATCCCTGTAAACTTTGTTTTTTTCAGTGAATTTCTATTTTTTTTGTATATAATGTACTACAATTTCATCAACAAGTTTAATTTAGTAATACTATTTTTACCACTATAGATATTAATGTAATTCTACAATTCTTTTAATACATTTTAAAAGTAAAAACTCACAATTACAGGTAATGTAATTTATTTACTGTTTTTGTATATGCAATAAAACAAGTTTTCTTTATTTTTTATAAATTATTTTATTGATCTGCCGTGGATCCTCAACCACATAAGGGGCTGCCTGCTATACAGCATGTGGATCCGTGATGGATCCGTTCTCAACCAAGAACACAATTTCAATAAAAGACAAAAACCCATTTAAGACAATGAGTGCGACCGTATGGGTCTGTGGGTGGGTGTGTAAGTGACTGTATGGGCATGTGAGTGGGTGTGTGAGTGGAATTATGGGTATGTGAGTGGGTGTGTGAGTGGCTGTATAGTTGTGTGAGTGGGTGTGTGAGTCGTGGTATGGGTGTGTGAGTGGTGGTATGGCTCTGTGACTGGGTGTGTGTATTTTTTTTTCATTAGGACTGTATGCGCGGATCTGTTGCAAATTCACACGGAGGGCCATGGAGAGCGCACAAAGGGTCGCAGATCCGTGCACGTGAAGAAAAACATTTTAGGGACATTTCTTGCACTTCAGGGGTCCTTCTGTGACCAGCACCGTCTCCCGATACATAAAATGGAGTTTCCAACTTTCTAGTCAGGTTGCGTCCAGCCAATAATGGCATTGCTGTTGACGTGTGGATTCGCCGCAGTGGATCCATGAAGGATCCACGTACCTAGTTATACAAATTTTATTTTTCTTTAACAACTGCAAAACTACTGAATGCAGTTAAACTACTTTACAAAAATGGCTCTTTCTCGACCAAGAGCTAGCTTTCTGCCAAATTTGGCATAAAGACTGTAGTTGTGTCTAAAATCCCTATGGGAAATTGCATGGGGAAAACGTGTTTTGGAGCATCCCTTTTTCTCAGCTCAACTTTAAAATATGCTTATGAACCTGGTGTATAGTACTTCCCACATAAAACAGGGAGCATGGGCATGTTCACATTTTCAACAGCAGAATCTGTTCAGCAATTTTAGACAACTAATATCTTCATCAGCTTGCTTCAAAATGGAGAGGAAAACTCAGTCTTATTCAAACCATACTGACAAGCTGTGCATTTATTACATATGGGAAATCCTCTGCGTTTGTCTAACCAGTGAGTATTACTACTCATCTCAGGACTAGATTTCACTAACTCATCTTTCAGATATGTTACTCTTTTGTGTGTTATGGCTGTTTTTTAAGTACTAGTTCCCAATTATTGGATCATTTCTGATAAGACGCCAATGTTTACTAAGTATTCTTATTTCTTTCCATTCTGTGCAGTATTTGGTAATAAACCTACTCCCTGAAATGTTGACTCTCTTCTAATTTTGTCTAATGAATAGCATATCTTCCCTTTTTTTTTATTGGCCCTTTGTCTAGAAGCCTCAAATACTTTTTGTGGGTGTCCTCTTTGTAAAAATCTGTTTGCGAGTTCTGTTTTTGCTAGAGTTTTTTCCTCAAGTTCACTACAGTTTCTTCTCAACTGTAAGTTTTCTCCGTAAAGTATGTTCCTTTTCAAATTTTCTAGATGAAAGCTACTTTCATGTAGAACTGTATTTCCTACTGTTGGCTGCCTCAAGTCCTCAGAATGTAATTTATTACACACACTTGTAATGCTCTGGCTAACCTGCATGGATGCCATTTTGTCATTTTGTCATCTGAAAACAGTCTGTGAAGAGTGCCCAGAGCTTTGCGAAGAGTCTAAATGACAATGATTGGAATATAGATTTACAAGCACAATACGGGATACAGAAGTCAACGTTTGGGATTTGACAAGGGGAATAAGTTATCATATGTTTTAAAGTATCTGAGTTGGAGCTGTATGCTCTACAGCTGGAGTTCAGGGACTCCTTGTGGTTGGTTCTATGGCCTGAAAAATGTTGTTCTTTTTAAATAAAACTCAGACATTTTTAATGTTCTATTTTAAATAGTGCCTTAGTTATGTTTTTGTTACTATCACTATTATTAAACATTGTAATGAGTGATTTAGGAAATATAAATGTGTTTAAAGTTATTAGTGGCTTTTTGACAGAGTCAATAGGTCTGTTTTTTATATATGTTGATGTGCTGACCCCTGATAAAGCAAACAGGCGGGACGCTTTTTTTTTGTATTTTGATCCTGTGACAAATTCAGTTGGTCTGCCTTACTTAAAATGATGTATTGTATACAGTTAAATGACTTAGACAGCAGTGCGCTGCCTGGTGGTGGTTGCCTGTGGTGGGTTGGGTGTAGGGCCTGACCTCAAGCTAGACCCTGCGCCCAACCCCATGCTGCACACGACAATGGACATCTTACTTTACTTCACCAGTTAAAATTATCTCTGCCCACAATCAGTAAGTTGCATTCCTTTCTACATGGTTTGCACTCATAGCACTTTAAATTGTTTTACTAGTGCCCTCATGTACTCTCCCGCTTAGCCAATGTATGGTATTGCACCAACAGCATTTTAAATCATCACAATTTAGGATTTTAAGGGGGTACCCGTTTTTAGCTTGGAATCTGTTTTATTTCATCTTCTATTGCAGCGTTTCTTGCCTTTTTTTCGTCCGTCAGCCGTTCCCTTCTATACAGAGTGTTATTTGTGAGGGCAGAAGTCCGCCATTTGAGTACTGGGGGACAGTGATACCCATACAATTTGATCTTTTAACATAGTTTATATTTAGAAGAAGACTTAAGTTTAACCTCAGGTGCATCTGTATGCTCAATGTTATGTATTTGTAATGTGTAATTGTAATGATCATTAATAATTGTACAATTAACAAATACATTCTAAATCTTGAAGTAACTATAACTTTTGCCCTAAAGTAACTATAATCCGGGCCCTTGTCATGCAAATTACCTCATATAGTACATCACTCATGGCATGTTCTATGACATCCTGTATAACATCCCTGCAACATCTTAAGTGATATTATTTCACTTTTAATGAGAATCAGAAATGTGGTGCCATTTTCCTCAAATGGATGTAGAGTGGCTCTCTGCAGGTTAAATTTGTGCTCCTCAAGCCTATACAAGACTCATTATTGCTTGGATCACTGATATTCATTACTCACTTAGGTTGTTAACGTGTATTACTGTGTGGGCACATTGATGTTAATTACTGAGGTTAAATAGTGTCATTAATGCCTAGGGCTATTGATGCCTAAGTTGTCTGGGGCCATTGGTGTTCATTTCTACCTGGACCATGGATAATTGGTATTCGATGGACATCCTTGGATGATCATTACTATATGAGGCAATTGATTCTAATTAGTGTCTGGGCTAGTAAGGTTCATTACTGCTTGCGCCATTGATGAGCATAATTGCCCTGCACCACTGATGCACAATAATGCTTGCAGCCAATGAGGCTCATTACTACATGGCCTTTATGTGCATATTTGATGTAAGCTGGTTCATGTGCTTCGAGGATGTTGGTCTGTTTACATGGAACATTGGTTATATTGCTCTGCCCCCTTTGCACATGATGCTTGATTTAGGTCATGGTAAGTATGGATATTAAGGGCATTCTTAGGAGTGTGGTGGATGGGATATGCTGTCAAAATGTGACACATACCTCGTCCGCCGTCTACAATGACCTTGTAATATGGTGGATGATACATGATACACTGGCCAAATTTGTGAGGGAGTATTCCATCTGCCAAACTCTAAATAGGGCCCTAAGGGTCTGTATACATGTACAATACAAAAGTCAGAACCATGGCTTTACCAACATGTTGTATCTCGTAATTTGACAAAATTAAAAACGTATTGTTCCATTTCAGCCTAAGGAAACCCCCTTTCTTCCTGCAGCCAAGCTGGTCAAGGCTAGATGGTGATAACATATGCCACAGCAGGACTCGTACCACTTGTTCTGCCAGCAATTTGAGATGAAAAACAAAAAGTCAATAGCTGTCCACTGGCTGAAAGAACCAAAGAGCATCCTAACAGTGATGTAGGAAGACAGAAAAAAACAGGATGGATTTGCTAGACTGATCATGAGGCCCCGTATTTGGAAAACAACACCACTGTGGGGTATTAATAACCTAGGATAGGAACCTATTGCAGTTGAATATGATTTCACAAGCTCAGCTAAACAATGAATGAACCAGGGCTAAGGGGCAATGGCAATTTTCCACTTTTTAAAGAAAAGAATAGACGTTTCAGAAAAATAGCCAGCTTACAACATGTAATTCATTTCTGCGAAAATACTGGAAATGGCACAGGGGAGACCGTGATCTCTTTAAACTAACCTCCAGCTATTTTTATTGGAAACGCTAATTCCCAGAAGAAATTGATATTTTAAGCCTAAATGGGACATAAAAGCATAGCTTCATTCTTCTACTCAGACTTTCTCTATTCCCAAACGTTTTAAACGGATTCTAATCTTGATCCTCTCTAATTAAATGGAAACTTGCCTCTTTAAAACTGTGCGCAGATATTTAAAGAGACATCAAGAGATGAAATGTAGGAACCGGATTTAAAGAAACATTGTTTTCAGAGTTAAATGTCGCCGTGATAATGCACTGTCACGAGAGGAATACACTATGTTGACTTCTGCCACTCAATATCCGGCTTATGGCCATGTTTAACCACTGACGTTGCGTTGTTTTACACAGAAACCAATGACGCACTGCACCCGATAACTGTCTGACACAAATGAATTACAGTGCAAGGGCTGTTTCCTATCACATAACAATCACAATCGTGGTATGCATTAAATGTGTAGGCCCTTCCAGGCAAACTAAATCCAATTGAGGCCCCGAAGGTAGGCCCATGGCTTGTGCCTGGTGATCAAGATAACCCTCGATGTCAAATCAAGAGGAGCACAGACCAGTCTTTCTCATGCCCCGAAATACGGTTTTAACATTTTCATGTTCCCTCAAATGAAACTTTTTAAATCAAGAACTCTGGGCTTCATTACAATGTCGGGGGGACACCCACCAACAGTCCATCGGTGTGGTCCACCCGGCAACCAGGCCATGGGTCCAACTGCTGGACTACACTACTGGCAGTCAGAGTACAGAGGTTGGGGGGGGGGGAGGGGGGGGAGATCCCGTCGGAGAAGCGGTCGGAATCCTATCCCTACAATGAATGCGGTGTCTGTGCAGGCCCTGCTTTAAGGATTAGGCTGTCCCTTACCAACAGCCTTTTCATGGCTGTCCGCTCTCTCTTCCTGCCCAGGAAGAGCTATCATAATGGAGAAGAATGCAGATATGTTTTCCATCACACCCACCCTTACTTTGTTTGTGGCTGTCTAGAAGGAACGCACAAAGTGTAACTGTGTCCCATCCCAGACGTGTATTAAAGACAGACTGCAAGACACACAGAGCAGTAAGTGCAGAGAAATGTCCACTTTCTAAAAGTTTAATCAAAGGGAGGGTAGGCACTGTGACAGTAGCCAGGTCGGGCCTGTTTATGCAATATTACCTATAAAAGAATCCCTGACTACTCTTTTATGCACCTGTATTTCTATTTAAGCAGGTACAATAAACACAATCCAGCTATATGTCTTGCATGGATCTAGTTATTCAATTAACTTGTTATTAATATAAGTTTTAACTTGTTTTCAGATCTTTCAAAGAGATTGCAAGATCAGGAGATTTAATCATAGCTCTAAACATTTGTGATTTAAATGTCAAACCTTCGCAGGTAGAGAGACCTGCTCTATAGTTTAATCAAAGGGAGGGTAGGCCCTGTGACAGTAGCCAGGTCTGGCCTGTTTATGCAATATTACCTATAAAAGAATACCTGACTACTCTTTTATGCACCTGTATTTTATTTAAGCAGGTACAATAAACAGAATCCAGCTATATGTCTTGCATAGATCTAGTTATTCAATTAACTTGTTATTTATATTTTATCAAGTTTTAACTTGTTTTCAGATCTTTCAAAGAGATTGCAAGATCAGGAGATTAAATCATAGCTCTAAACATTTGTGATTTAAATGTCAAACCTTTGCAGGTAGAGACCTGCTCTATAGTTTAATAAAAGTGGCATTTCTAAAACAGTAGTTAAATCCAACTTTACAAGTAAAAAGGATTTATCATTACCATTCCAAAGATATGAAACTTGATGAAGCTACTCTTTTTTTAATCAGGAATTACAGCTTAAAAGTGTTTTAAGGAATTTTCAATGCTAGCCAAAGAGAGGAGCAGGCCTCAGAGTAGTGAAAAACACATTGAGCTTTGTGTCACTACCAGGACATGTAAAAATTAAAAGTACATGTCCTACCTTTTAGTTGCATTGCACCCTGCCCATACGACTGCCTAGGGTCAACCTTAGGTGTGACGTATGTGTACTAAAAGGGGAGTTTAAGGCTTGGCAAGTCGTTTTAAATACCAAGTCACAGTGGAAGTAAACTACACACAACCTCCTTGCAATGGAAGACCTGAGACAGGTTTCAAAGGTTACTTGTATGGGTGGCACAACCAGTGCTGCGGGCCCACTAGTAAAATTTAGGTTACAAGCCCGGGGTATAAGGTATAGCCCTTTACAAGTGACTTATACGTATACTAAATATGCCTATCATGTATTCACCAATGTCACCATGTGTATGGGAGAAGCTTATGCATTTTACCACTGGATAGCAGTGGTAAAATGCTCAGAGCCCAAGGTCAACAAAAAGATACAGCAAAACCCCCCCTAAGGATGACATGACTAACAGTGTTATAGATCATATTGTGTTATCATTTGAACTTAGGTTGCATGTTCATCTTAGAAGGTGTTATCTAATTGTATTAGCAACTATAATCTATTAACTGCTGTTTTTGAGTTGGGAGAAAGACATACACCTGCCAATAAACTGGAGAAGACCTTGAATTCTTTAAGTGGAAAGGTGTGATAAGGAAATTGGCAAACTTTGGTCAGGCTAGTGTCTTAGTGGTGTTTAATAACCTTTTAGGTGGTCCGGGAATTGAATGCTTGTAGAAGTGGCCAAACCCAAGAAACTGTAAAGCTCATTTGAAACTGTTGGTGGTCTGGTCAGGGCTGCCCCATTATCTCCCAGCAGGGTCAGGAAATTGACATAAGTAGTTTGACCACTCTTGCTTACATGCACAACATAGCCTCCTAGTGGCCTTAAAAAGAGATGCAATTCTCAGTTAGCAGGAAATTGTATAAATTTACTTAGGTAGGTACTTAGGTAGCAAGATGTCAGAATATTAGAATTGAAGCTTGAGAGGCTCTTGTAAGGGTGAGTGAGACTAGGGGCCAGGGTAGAGAGTTGGAAGGTCCTAACACTGTATTTTGCAGAAGAAACTTAACCAAGGGTGGAAAATTAAATACCATCGGAAAATTAGATTGACCAAGGGAAATATTCTGCTGTGGGTGCCCCTATTGACAAATATTTTTATGTGACAATTATACATAGATTGCTTAGCTCATAGTCTAAGGCGATTATGGTACCCATTTACAAAATGGGATCCAAACCACAACCAGCTTGATACAGACCAATTTCCCTGCAGGATTCCATGGTTAAAATCTTGGAAAAAGTTGTGCTGCATTGACTAGAGACTAGGGCAGAAATCGTGGAGTTCTACTCTGCAGAATTCCGCTGAGTTATTTAAAAACTCTGTGAAATTCCGCAAGTTCCACGTGCAACGGAATGACTTACGGTCCTATGATATATGTTTGTTAATATATTGTAATTTTCCTCAAAGAAGATAAATCCTGATATGAGTGATGAGGCTGGTTAGGGAAGGTTTTCGTTAAAGAGCCCCTACCTCTCTGTGTCTCATGTACCACCTGTCCCAGGTGTGGAGGGGCTCTGGCTGGGCCCAGGGACCTGTTACATATGCAGACTAACAGACAAAAAGAGATCTCCCGCCCGTTGCAATGGCGCTCAGCTTTGCTTATTTATCACCGTGCTTGAATAGGGGCAGAGACTTGCTTAGTGATGAGGGTGAGATATTAACTGCAGCCGCCGCTCCGCGCAGTGACTGCTGTTAAACACTATCTATTCTGAAATCACTTTCCGGGAGAGGCGAACTCCGGCACTTCCACTACATTCATTTCACTTTGTACTTTATGTTCGGACTGCCATGCAGATGTCAAGTGAAATATTGGATTTGACGGTTCTCACAGGCACCAAAAATGTGCTTATTGGAGGCAGAATGTTATGGGTCGGTGCAATTACACTGTGTGCTCTTGGGCATGTCTGAATGCACCACCGTATATGCGAGATGCATAACCTGAGTGGACAATATGGCGGGTCAAAGTCTGAAAGGGAAAGGACTAAGTGGCCAGCCGCTCACCTCAGCGGAAGAGAGAGTAATTAGGGGCAACACAGGTATGAGATGGTACTGCGGCAATGCTCTTTGCTACCGCTGGTACTGCTATTGTCAGCCCCAGTCAGGAGTGTCTTAATTCCAAATAGAAGACTGTTAACAAGGGGTCAACTTAGTGACATCACTGGGGTTATGGTATGTGTAATGTCCCTTCCTGTATCCCTTACATGGTGAATTAATGTTCATGCTCATTAGGTGGTTATAGTACGACAACACGTGTTTTCATGTTCCACCGGTAACTTGGTCTGACTAGTCTAGAACTGTGCAGGACTTGCCAACACGGATAAAACAATTCATGCACTTTTTCACTTGAACATGTGAGTAGCAGATACAAGTAAGATTAATAAACCTTTCCGCCAGTGATGCTCAGAAACGATACTTTGTCTCCAAAAAAAAGATTTCTCATTTAAAGAATACAGGTCTCACTCTGCAACACACTAGTACACATGATGCTCAACAGAGAGACACATTGAGACCAATATTTGTTGAAGCTGCCTTGTTCAAGGGTGAATGAAGGTAGCACCTTGGGCAAGCAGTGAAATGCACAGCAGGCCATACCGCGAATGTAACCTCAGAACATCCCGCAGAGATGGTCTCTTCCGGTATAAGGGACAGAAAGGCAATACTTTAAACGCCTATTGTTATGGGTGTGAGTATTTCTACCTGGGTGAAAACATAGGCTGGTCTAACTAGAACCATTTTGAAGGATTTCTTGTCAAAAGATAGAGGTGGGTAGATTCCATGGCTATGTTTTTTTTTAAAACTCTTTTCATAATATAGT
Organism: Lissotriton helveticus; assembly: GCF_964261635.1. Classification (NCBI taxonomy): domain Eukaryota; kingdom Metazoa; phylum Chordata; class Amphibia; order Caudata; family Salamandridae; genus Lissotriton; species Lissotriton helveticus. The sequence continues at coordinate 364,789,346 of NC_136070.1, forward strand.
GGCTAAGGAATTATTTGAAAGACCAGACTTGTGAACAAGTCCTGAACAGACAACATAAAGAGTCTGTTTGAGGAGTAAATGCAACCCTTCAACGGTGGAGTGAGTCCGATAAGCCAACAGTGATATCACATGCCATTATCTCAAACCTTATCAACAGTATGTGAGGAGCACCCTAGAAAGGCTCCATCTGACTCATTTTAGGCTCAGTCTGGCTCATCATTTGGTATCTTGTTCATTGGGTGGTCATAGGTACATGGACTGTATGAAATGCCCCTGAGATAATAGCAGAAATCAAAGCACTCTCCTCTTTCTATTGTTTTGTACACTCTATTCAAATCCAAGGAAAAAAGATCTACTGCCTATACTCTGTGTAGCAAGTCTCCGACAGTGCTGCCCTGCCTTAAGTTTTTTACAGTCGCTTCCTTCACCACTCATTGCTCTGTCGATTGTATCTTTTATTCAGGCTGCAATTAAAATATGAAATAGTTCTTAAAGCTAGCATACCATAATCTCATGAATGAATTATAGATGCCTTGCAAGTACATTTATTATGTGTTTTAAACATTTTTATATAAATGCTATAATATAAGAAGATACATTGCATAAAGTTTTCACATGTATTCTTCTATGGTAGTAATATACCGAATAAAGAATGTTTGACTGGCTGACTAGCTTTGGTGGTTCCGAGTCTTTCACAAGGCAGTGCCCTACCCGACCCATACACACGCACAGTGTACAACGCCATACGCAGCCATGACAGTACAGTCAACGGCGAAAACGCTTGTAGAATCAGCTGTTTTATGGATATTTGATGATGTGGCAGAGTCCTAAACCTCTATTAAGGTATCAAACCTGCATCTTTGGTTAAAGCGGAAATTAATTTGGCTTCTTAACTCCCCCTTGGGTAATCCATACCTCTGCATTTTGCTTATAGGTCCAAAAGTGAGTTTTCGAGGGCCGCTGGGAGGTTCACAACTATTTTCTTTTGCACCAGATTGTCTTTCAATAGACCAATAAACAATTTAGGTAATGCCCTAATAATGCCTAATCAGCAGAATTGTCCAGTCTTCATTGAATTAAACTGTACAGGAATTTCTCAAACTAAAGAGACTTTGGATCCATGACTAATAATTAAATTGGGTGAGTTTCAAAACTGTGTAAATTTCAGAGTCAGATCACTTGACTCTAACATCTCGAGACAACACACTAGACCGAACATACCACATACATCACAGTCAAGCTTAGCCAGAAGTTGGCCATCACATGACCCACAAAAGAACATCTTTCATAAGCAAGTACATCCGGGGAAAGTTATTTTCCAGGCTATCAACAACAGTGCGATATGCCAAACACTAACATCAATGGAATATGTTGCACACGACTTTTACCAAATATCCAACATGAACATAATATGCCATACATTAGGACACACACACAGAGATCCAAACACAGACACACACACACACACATACACCTTTCTTCCATCAATCAGGAAATAGCCATATATTTTAAACTAAAACTGGAAATTGACAACGTTGCCAAACAATAACACTTTAGGCCAAAACCATTGAACCACTGCTCAATGTATATGACAGCCACCTAAAGAAAAATATGGCCATATCACAATACTCATGACACATAGCAGAATGTGTTCTAAAGATATGGCCATAAAATAGGATAGTATTTGCTGGCAAACGATAAGTGTTTCTTCACATAAAAAAACAAAGTAAATTGATTTAAAAAATGCAGTGGCTCGGAATGTGTAGAAACATGCAGAAATGTCATTATGGTAATGGCCTACAGCATGGAAAGAAATTAACATGTTGCAGTAAATATCTCCTTTCTACTGATCAGATGTTCTTCCTTTTTTACTACTTTACATTGCTGATACTCCATGACCTGCCTTTAATACTGGCAGCTGGCTCTGGCAGCGTGACGTCAGATCTATGTGTAATAACTTATTACAGTTGAGAAGCTATGTTATTTCTTTATTACAGGTGATTAGAGATGATTCAAGTCAACTGTAACTCGACTTTTAGAGATGGGCTATTATACAAGAATTACAGGCTCCCGTGTATTGTACAGTGGTATGGCATCAGATATTTTTTGAGGTTGGTGAAAATGACACAGGGGTTCTAAGCAAGTTCAGTATACTTAACAAGGCCTAATGCTCTGGCAGCCACAATTCTAAATTGGTGTCTCTATCCTTTCATACACATACAGGTGGTACTTTGCAAAGCACATTTCAGGTCTGCTGTTGTATGCTGGAAAGCGTGTTTATTAGAACATCTAGACATAGGATGTACAGTCTTCCGGATTAAAGAGGATGTTGCTATGCAGTTCAGGGTAAAGCAGCCTTCAAATGTCTGCAGACTGCCCCTTTTCCCACTTTTCTTTCAACAGTAAATGCCATTTATCTGGATATGTTTATCTTAGTCAAAGAACAACAAATGGTGTAATTCCAAGCGGTTCTTTGGCAGTGCACTGTTATATTAGAACTTTTGGAACGTTTTGTGTGTTATGGCTGTGAAGAAAATGAGCAATGCTAAGCAAAGATATCAAACATTGATATTGAAATAATATGGGATTCAGCAGTGGTGTCAGAAAACAACATGGACCCAGAATGCCAACTACCTTGATGTAAAAAAGTGAGCCATGTTACCATTTAACAATGTATAACACCTTCCCCAGAGAATTTTATGGAAAATGTCTGTTTGAGGATGATCTTGAATTGTAATTTCTTGTACTCTACATGCAAAATAGGGTAGAACGATAACCAAAAAGGTTATTTGCAACTAGGTGTCCAGTCGCAAGTAATGTTTGAATAAAATAATGTGCGTTCAGGGTTAAAAAATAATTAAGATGTGCTTAGAAACCCTTCTAACATTTATTGTGCTTACATTTATGTAATTAAGGGTAATTTAAACCAACGCTCACTCCAGGATGAGGCCTTGGTGGTAGACAGCATGATCAGTCTCTGCTCCCCTGGTATTGGGGCTGCCACCACGCCATAATTAGGTGTCTTGCCAGGAACAATCATTTCACTTTTCTTACCCTTTGTATTCCTGTCTAAGATTTTTGCAATCAATTCACTGTCGTTTAGTCACAAGTAGAATATATATATGTTTTAATATATTTTTACACAAGGCCTTCAAATGTCAACCTTCATTAAATCCTAGTAGTCAAGCTTTGACATTTAGAGGCAGTGGCAAAGCATGCTCTCTGCTTGTCTTTTTAAAAATCATACAGCTTCCACTAGTCGTCTTACTGGATACATTCCCTTTGTGTAACTTCTAGAGTTGCAAAAGGCTCCATGATGGCTGCTGATCGATGACTATGTCTTACAGGTGAGACTGACTGAGGCATCCCAGTTGGAATGCTTGGAAAGAAGCAACCGCAGTGCACATCGGTCTGCCAACAGTTAGCATTATAACGATGATTATGCACTTGTGAGGCCTCTATAATAGTGTTACTGTTTGAATGCCTCATTTGAGAAATAATTTGTTCCACAATCAGTCGCAAATAGTTCTCAAATTTTGAAAGATTTCTAGGTCTTAAGACCTTTCAAGTTTATTATAAAAAACTCTTTCTCTCTCGCTCTCTCTCTCTCTCTCGATATATATATATATATATATATATATATATATATATATATATATATATATATATATAAATTCACTGAAAGAAACAAAGGTTACAGCGGCGTTATAATTAGGTTCAAATTTACCCACACAAAACCATAGAAATTCGTCAGTTATAGTTATAATTTGTACCTACACTTATGTTAAGCAACTAGAACACGTGGCCTAAAGTTACTTAACGGCCAGAGTTGTAATTTCTTCAGATAAGTAGCACTATAAGTAGAACTATAACAGGCACATTTCTATGGTTTTGTGTGGGTAAAACATGAATTTCTCTCTTTTTTTTAACATAAAGTGATATATAATTACCACATGTTAATACAAGGACATGAGTGGCAGGGGTTGTCCGCAGCCACCCAACCCCATGCTGAGCACGGCTTTGGTCCATGAGTGGCAAGGGTATGGTGTGTAAGTGGGTGTCTTTTTAACCCCGAAACTTTCCATGCAGAACTATGCAAAGTAGGGCACTTTTTTGGGAATGTTTTGTGAAGATGTATGTAAGTGGGTTTTTCGGATACAACAGTCTGGCTCAATAAAAACTTATTTTGCTTCTTTATTTAATTCCACGTATATTTCTTTTTCTTCTAGGTAAATCATCACAATTCTTCTTGTTTCTTCTTCTTTAGGTTCTTCCGGCATCCTTCAGTAAGTGAGGACCAATTCCTGTGCGGAGCGTGGCAAGAGGATTCGTGGGGTCATTGGCCTCCTGGCATCCTGGTGGTCAGTCCCGGTCCCTAGGCGTCATTGTGAGTGCTGATATCTCTTCCCTCTTCTTCAGCCGGTTCGGGTTGGGGGTTCCTCTCCTGTCAGTGTTTTCTCGCCGGCTTACGTGTCTCCTTTCACTTCGGCGTGTCCCGTTTCATCAATTTCTGCGTTCTCCTCCATCATGCCGTCCACATCTCCTATTAGCTGAAGCTCCTTGCTGATGTCTTCATTGGAGGTTGTGCAATCCCGGGGGTTTCTCCAGTTAAAGGAGCCATGTCATCTAAATGTCAGATGTCAATGGGCTCAAGCATTGTTCTCCACTCTCTACTGAATATGCTGCAAATAAAGAAGAGGGTTGACTCAGTGAGGCACACACAGTATCTGTTAACTCACGGTCCAAGGTGTGTTCTTCCTGACACAGTGTCAAACAGCACCAAAGTTATTGGCAAAACAAAAAACGCTTTGTCTATGGGAAAAGTTGCTCCTAACTATAACTACCTGCTTGCTATTGCCCATAGGATATATATATATATATATATTTACAACATGAGGCCATGGACCCACTCAATTCGGCCATTGCCTAACTTCACTGTGAGTGTCAGTATTCTGAAATATCACACAGATCACATCCACACAAAGTAGATTTCCTCACTACTAGAGACAGTTATGATAAAGTATGTTTTGTAAGACTATAAAAGTATTTTTGCCTTTAGCCAATGCTTTTTTTTTTTTTTACATTGGCTAAAAGTTCCTTAGTTTTACACAAACATGACTAAACAAGCATTAAAAGTTGAAAAACTGGTGGTCAAAGCCAGACCTACTAACTTTGCCACAGCTACTTTAATAATTGCTATTGCAAAAAGAATGAGTCAACTAAGTCAATAGGTCTTTGCCTACACAGGCATATTGCTTCATTTCTTTTGCAAAATGCAAAAGATATTAAAAATGCACACTTAGTAAAAAGTAAAAACGCTGCCATCCAAAAGTGACATTGACATGTTTGCAAAAAAAGGAGTAAGTAAAGAAAGGTCTCATTTCCAAAAATAAATAAAAAACCCTGAAAGCAGAAATTAAAGCAAAGGTTGGTCTACCAGCCCTGGCACATACGAGAGACAATGGCTTAAGTGTGTTGACTCATTGCTGCACGCTGTAGGCTATAGTGGGTGGAAGCAGAATGTGAATGACTCTTGAACAGACAAATAGATTAAGAGAGCTCAACAAAAGTCCCTCTATGGAAAAACATGAGGCTGGCAAGACAACTAAACCTGTCACAAAGCCAAACGCAAGAAGAAATGAGCAATGTCCAGAGAGAATGAAAAACACTAGTTCCACAAACACTTGGTTGTAGTTCCTCTTCAAGGTACAAATGCCCACAGACACGAGCAGCATTGATAAGAAGGTGAAAAGCAATGTATCACACCAAATATCACATCAAAGAAGAAAGATAAATGACTCTTGAGAGTCGCGTCCTATTCTGAAGAAAACTGTAGCCAGGTGGTAAGATTTCCTCCAATAAAAGAGTAACTGATTGGTACTTGCGTAGTTCTTGCATGGGTATTTAATTTTATTCTGACCCAATATATCTTAAACTGAACTCAAATTGAGGATGAATACATCAAGACACAATATCATGTCATTTTTTAAATCAATAAGCCAAATGTGCATGTATACACCCATTCTGTGCCAAACGTGTCACACAATAAATACCATGTTCAGCTTGAAGACATAGTAGGAGATCCTTTTCGACCACTTGCAAAAATAGGATGTGGTTTTGGGTATGGCTATGGCATTAGATGTGATGTTTCAACACCAACTGCAGCCTGCAGATGAAAACCGAATCCTTTGTAACATCTTCAAATCTCATCACTTGTGGTAACTTCCATATAACTGCTTCTTTAACCTATTCATTGAGCTTGTGGCTTAAATAATATAATAACTTATTTTCCAATTTTACGTGTGCACCAGCAACATCACAGTTATCCCTTCAATAGGAAATTAGGGCTCAGGAGAGAATCATAACAAAAGCACAGAGTGTTTGTCTCATGTCTACTTCCGAGTGATTCCCATCCATAGCACGACAATCTGCTGAGACAAACTGAGTCAGAACCAACACAGAGGGATTGTCGATAGCATCTAGTTCCCGGGAATCACCTGAGAGCCATGCCAAACCTTTGCATCTTTGAGAAGAACCACAAGACTGTTCTTTTAAAGCTGGTCTACAGACCATTGATTACCTTACTGAACTTTAAATTAAAGAACTGTGGTTATGCAAAGGTGATTGAGGATATGCAGTTTTGTATTCCTGAGATCTGCAGGAGTGGTAGATTTGTGAATCATCACCTTGTCTGCAGATGGTGAGATTTAGTAGGTGGGTACCATAAACAGAAGAGAGGAAAACCCTGGGACTTACCTGACTCTGTCAGATAGGAACATATGGTGCTGTAATTGACTGAGGTAAAACTTCGGCCTACAACACTCAGAATATACACATAGATGTCGAGGGAGATCCATGGAAGTGGCGTGCATGCCAGGTTGTTAGCAAGGGAAGGGTTGGAAAGCTGATTGGATTACATGGTAACTTCCCTACTAAACCTGTTTAACAATGGCCTAGTACTTGCAAGCAGATGAAGAAAATTGGATTGGGGAGGGTTAATGGGTGCTACTGTGGCGACTACCCCCCTTATTGGCTACGGGGCAACAACTTCCTTGTTTTCTGGCCAATTTTATTATATGAAGAGTTAATTATAATCCATTATTGACTGCTGGTATAACTACACAAATGTTGACCTACTTGGAGTCCAGCAATAGTTTGAGGCAGCTAGTGACACTGTTTGATGGCTGATGCAGCCAGATGAAAGCACCTGCACCAGCCATCAGAGAGACTGTCCACGGCTGGTAAAATAGAAGCCATGCCATGCGTCACTACCTCCCCCATCTGTGACGTGCTAAAGAGACTCTGCTGAAAGTAACCATGGGTTTTACTGCAGGCTTAAGCCAATAACACTGAGTGGGTAAAATGAGTAAATCCAGCCCTTTGTCAAATAATTTTGTTCACCCGTATATCCATCCACCTACCTATCCATTCCTTCTCCTACACTTCCTTCCATCTATCCATTAATCCACATTTCCACCAGTAAGTACAGGTGAAATGACTGGTAGGATAGATAAAACAGATCTTCAAGGGGCCATGACGACCAATGGGGTGCATCAATTAATGTTTCTGTTTGATATGGAATCAAACACTAAGGCACGTCTCTAAATGTTGTTTTGATAACAAATGTAAATATTGTGCCGTCAAACAGTATACAAACTGCATATAGATTTGTTGGCTGGTATGTCCTTCATGCGGTCCTTTTCAAATAAACAATGTGCCCTGGTTAGGTAAGGTGAATGTTGTTTCTATTTTAGTGAAGGGAGTAGCAGGGCAGTGCTTTATTCTTTCAATTGACACATGTAAGACTGAAGACTATATCTGATACATCTCTCAGACACACCCATCCTTTTAAAATTGTCAATTAGAAACAGACCACGCCTGGTGGGTAATGAGTGCCCATCCTTGTAGACATAAAAGTTAAGGCACTCGGCCAACTTTCAACACTCCTCAGTACTAAAAGAGAATGATAGATGTTAGCAACAGGATATAAATAAATTGTGTACCTGTACAATACAAATATTTTTCTAAAAGTAAAATCTCTCATTTGCGATTGCTTTTGGCTTTAGGAACCTATGGTTCTGCATTACAAGAACGAACGTTCTCAGTCACACTGGGGCCCTGATGTTATCTTCTTTCTTTTCAAATACACAGTCATTTTACAAGATGCCATAACAGCCAACCACAGATACACCACAAGGTTCAACTGTGTCAACGACTGGATTTAAAGGGGCCATCCAGTGAGTATATCCATTCTGAGGGTGTTGGGGCTCACAAACCATCACACTAATCCAAGACACAAGTAAATAGGCCTAATCACCTCATAGAACACTGAAATTCGCATCACTGTAATTAAATCGGACTTCATAATCTACAATACTTTCATTTTGACTTACAAATGAAGTACTAGAAATAACTTGTATATGATAGAATTCACTGAGTCAAACCAATCACAGTGTCTATGTTTTCACTTTATTATCATATTTTTGCAATATATGTATCTAATGGCCCAAATATATTTCAGACAACGACAACATGAAATGTAAAACACTGCTCAAATCTGAGAATAATGAAGGAAATAAGTGTAGCGATTTAAGGAAAGGTTCAGAAATCAGGAAAATAATATATTCTAAGATGCATGCAAGACAATTAAACAAAACTAAGGATATGGTAGCATCATCTTCATAAAAAATGCAATTATATGCAGGGTACAGTCAGCCACCAGTTAAACATGACTTTCCAAAGAATCTCTTTTGGCTAAGATCAATTTTCTGGAAAGTTTGGTGAAACACAGTAAATTGAGAAGTACCTTGTGTTTAAACCGTAATAAAGAATTGTTGTTACCGGCTAGGGCACAGTGAGATATGTCGGAATGACCGTTCACAATAAGCAACTATGTTCTGTCATTCTCCTAGAGTAGGTGACCTTCTTTATGCCCCTTGTAAGAAAAAGAAGGAAGAATGGCCCTAAAAGAAATCAAGAGTTCGTGCTGATTTTGCATCGCAGAACAGGCTCCCAGCGCTAAAAATCAGCGTGACGTGCTGTTTCCGCTTGCTCACGAAACTCAGTGGAATCTCCCTGAGTTTTTATGGAATTCCGCAGAATGAAACTCTGAGTTCTAACCCCCCGCCCCTCTCCAGTCACCGGGAGTCGCAACTGTGACCCAGGGCCCGCTTCTTGCAACCCCAGCCACTCCATTTGCAACCCCTTGCCTCAGAGGTGTCAAATCAGTGTCTGGAATACAGCAGCATCTCGTCTATTTAGATGTCAGTTTGGGCTTCACTCCCTACTTTTCAGTCATTTTTCATTACACTAAAAGTGAATAATCTTAGATTACTCACTATTAGCGTAAAACATGAAGTACCATTAGCTGGAATATGACCTTACCCGGCAGCTGAGGTAAGTGACAAAAAATATTTTAAATGTATGTTCTGTGCATTCTTGCGAGTGAGAGCGGGTTTATGTGAATAAGAGTGTGTGTATATGTCTGAATGTGGCTGTATGTGTAAGCATATGAATCAAAGTGCAGGTCAAAGGGCATGTGATATCACTTCCCCCATCCCTGGAATTTTGGTGGATTGAGTCCATGCCTTAGAGAAGCAGAAAGGAGAAAATTAGGAATAGTGGAGCTTCCTCTACAATAGGTCTTACAAAAAACAATTTAATCTTGGGTTCTAAACATTCTTGATAATACTCAAGTTGTATAGTTTAATTGGAGCACTAGATAACGCATGGTGTCTTTTAAATTCACATTATGCAGTGCACTTGCATGTTGTGGCCTTGAAAACAGGAAATATAGCATTTATACTCTTTGCACACCTGGGTGTACTCATGTGTATATATCCGTGAATAAATCCTCAGTATGGATGGATCTTAGTACTAAACAAACTTCACACGTGTAATATATTTAGTTACTCGCACAGACTGGTAGCTAGCTGGAAGTCTCAAATGTTTCTTTATAGTATTGTCAAGACAAGGTAACTTTCATTTCGTAGTTTTCGTCACTGTTGCATGTATTTGTAAGTTAAAAACCTTCCCTTCAAAACTTTGGACCTCATTGTGAGTTTGGTGGGCAGGTACTCCGTCACAAGTCTGATGAATTGTCAGTGTACCTTATTACAAGTGCCATAGGATATAACACACTTGTCATATGTTGGGCTGGGATATCCATCACGTATGTGACGGAATAAACCAAACACAAAACTCCAAACCAGGCCTTAAAACTCTTTCGTGGCTATAATCTCCCTTTCCCATCTGCAATGAGTGGTTCACATGTTAAAAAGCTTTGGCAATTATTTAAAATTAGTACAATAACGCCATTCAGAACCCAGGATTATAAAAATACAATATTATAAAGAAAAATAAATATAAGACAAACTTATAATGAGACAGAGGCTATGGAGACAGAAGTGAGGGTCCCATTAATGCTATTTTGGAGCTAAGCATTTTATTTTTCAAAGAATCATAACATCATCTCGACGAGATATTTCAAAGATAACATGCACTAGACAAAACCAGCTGAAATCGAGCAGGATTCTTATCTGATGAGTGCTTCTAATGCTGTTAAAGATTATTTTGGCGAATCCTATGGGTGACTTGCAATAAATGTGAACACATGTGTAGTACGATGTAGAGTAAATGAATAAATTGGTACACAGATATCTAGATATATGAAAGTAACATAAATATAAAGTGAAACCAGAGTTCAAATGGAATCATCATATGTCTCCTTCCAACAACCAGCGTGCTCATGCACTAGACATTTGTGAAGAGCAAGGATTAATTTGGAATTATTGTTCTAATGTGACAAAACCATGAACGTATTAGGTCATATTCGACTTGATACTGATATACAGAATGATGTAGGTATTAATTGAGAGGTATGTGTACAAATTCACCGGTTGTGCTACTTCAGGCCCGGTATTGTGAACTTGTAATCACAAACCATACTAAAGTCACAACAGTGCTCTGCAAATCCCATATCTCTTTAGGGAGTACTCACACACCATACTAAAATCACAACAGTGCTCTGCAAATCCCATATCTCTACAGGGATTACTCTTAAGAACACTTACATTGCTCTTTAGGGAGTACTCACACGCCGTACTAAAATCACAACAGTGCATTGCAAATCTCATATCTCTTTAGGGAGTACTCTTAGGAACACTTACATTGCTCTCCTCCAGAAACTTCAGTGATTTCGCAATGTTGTTCAACCGAAATATGCGATGCGATGAAGATTTATATTCATGGAGCTGCAAAATAAAAGATATTTGTTTGAAATGTGAGAACATGGTTCCATAAAAGTGGCACTCAAGCCTGTGTGAGGGTACACTGATAGTGAAGGGATAGATGAAGTGGGAGTGCGTGTGAGAGTACACTGGTGGAACAGCGATACGTACCACATGAGTCCTTGTTTGGGTAAATTAGCAGTGCAGTGATAAGCGCCGTTTGAAAACTTGAGTGGGTACACAGCAATAACTGCCGCATGAATCCCTGTGTGGGTACTATAGCGGTGTAGGGATAAGTAGCGCACAAGTCCATTCCAAAGTCCTCATGCGCAAACTCATAAAGGCTCAACAGGAGTGAATTACGAGATATGCAGAAAAGCCTACACGTTTCACTTTTGGGATTATTCTAGGCACGTTTCAATTGGTAAACACAGGTGTAATATATACACAAGTATAAATGTACAAATCCACATTTAAGTGGCAATTATTACTACCTTCGATGAACTGCTATAATGGTGCAGTAGTATAGCAACCTGTAATTGTTACTCAGTGAAACTGGTCATTCTGGTTCTCCTATCATTGGATTGGATTCCCACTAACCTCATAATGAGGGCCTTATTAGGAAGACTAAACCCACAGAACTGTGGAAAAGCACCAATATACCTTTTCATGAGGCTGGCCCGCTCAAAGAATACTGAGAATAGAACAGAGCAGTATAAAAGAAGGTGTGCAGAATTTAGTGGGCATGTTCTAAGACAGAATACACATTTGAAAATGAAAACAGTATGGCCCGGTTACAAATTTAACACTTGTGCTATCCCTTGTACATCTATATATTGTAATTCTAAATAAGAGATGCAGCACAATGCTGATTTATCACTCTTGTGTTGCAAGAAATGTTCTTGGTTGACCCAGAGTTGTACAGTCATCATGTGTGTTCAGCAAGAATATTGGACTTACTTCCAGATTTCGTCTTGCTTGAGGCAGAACATACCTCTTTATCTCATCACATGCATCTCCTCTTCTTCCCCAATGGTGGATTCAAAATGCCGTGAGATACAATAATGATTCTGGAAGTCACTTCTTTAAATTAATATCAGTTATTTAAAAAGGGCTCCAAGTTCTTAGCTAAAAGACGTTTGTGTCTTGCCATAACCCTCAACATCTTGTTAGCGGGCAAGCTAGTGACTCAGCAGGAGACTGGGTTAATTTATAAGGTCTGCAGAGAACAGTGCCTCTTCGAACTATGACTGACGTCTTCACTCCTACTATATATCCGCCAGCTTTTTATAGGGCTTATTGCATTTTAACCGCATGCGTGCGGGCGGAATTCCGCTCGTACGCTGAGATTTTTCAAAGCGCACTTTACGTGACGAGCTGGGCTCGTCATCAGTGTAGCAGGAGGCTACCTCATGACGAGCCCAGCTCGTCATCAGCGTCGAAGGGGTTAACTAACCTCCAGAACCTTCCCATCTTTTTATGATCCAGCCTTTCACCTCCCTGGCAACCCTTATGCCAAACTTCATCCTTGTTCCTCGGCTGCTTACTTTGCTTTACTCTTACCTTCATCCGTGATTCTTTCTGTTTCTTCATCTTTTTTTCTGAGGTGATCTGGTACACACACAGTAATACTGAACATAGGCTATATATTTTAATCTCCAAGCTATCCCCACATGGAGAAATTCACTTGCATTCTAAACTGCCCATTAGGTTGAACCAAGGAGTAGGAGGGGTTGGAAGAGAGGGCGCATACCACTGGTAACAGGGAAAATACCACAAGGAAATTAAGGATAAATAAATCGTTTAATAATGTTACAGAAACAAACGAAATAATGTTTGATTACAACACCTTCATTCTTTCTTTTTGCCTTCTTTCACTATTATTGTGTATTTGTTCTTTAACTGTGTTTCTTTCTTTTCCCTTTTGCATGTCCCCTATTTTTGCAGCACATGCGCTGCTCGGCAAGGAATGCTGTCTTCTGGTATGTACTTGAAGCTCCACCAACTCTCTGCCTATATTTTCCATTGGCTTATGTCATTGTGCTTCATAAATATTGCCTTCTGATTTGTTGATAGGCTTATTAGTCCTTCCTTAGTACCTCCCTGTCTTCTGTTGTTACCTCCCATGAGGACTGGCCCCTTTACATGTGTCCTAACTCAGGAGCGTCCATTAGCAATTCCGAAAACTATTCACTTAAATAATGTACATAGCACTCACGAGACGTCAGCTTCAGTAATGGCGTCTGCTTCCTGGCAGACTTTTCATTTGCATTTCTTGTTTTATCTGCAGCTCACTGCACTTCTTTTATTTGTTTCTATTTATTTACTTTTCATTTATTTACAGTGGCGGCCGTGTGGGTATGTGCAGCTTGACAAACTCTTTGCCGCTACTTTGTGCTTTAGTAACTCAGTGCGGCGCCCGCCTAATGGGCGTTGCACAATTACTTTTAAATGTCTCCATTCCCACCTACCTCCCCCGCTGCACAGACGCCTAGGAAGGGGCACTGTTTTAATGAAAGGAATCTGCTTGTTTTGTTTACAAGCAGCCCATACCTCACTTTCATGTTAACGGCGGCCACGCCCCTTTCTTGAGACGCGGCTCATCTAAAGAAAGGGGCGTGGCCACTATTAAAGTCAAACTGCGGTATGGGGCGCTCTTACGAAAAAAAGCATTTATTTGTTACAAACAGATGCTTTTTTTAGTAAAAGCGCCTTGTAAAGCGCTTTCACTTTAATGGTGGTTGACCCCTCTTCTTTAGACGAGCCGGATCTAACGAAATGACGTGCCCGCCATTAAAGTAAAAGTGCGGCATGGGGTACTTTTTTAATAATAGCATTTGCAATGCCAATAGCTCAAACTCTCATAAATGCAAGACCTATTGCATTGCAAATGCTTGTTTTTTATTTTGTCCATTGTTTCCTCTTTTCATCTCCACGGTTCTTTAAATCCTCCCATTTCACCTACCTGTTATCATTTTCCTTGTTCATTTTTCTGACCTTTTTATAACAACCCAACTTCTTCTTTCTACTTTCTTTTCTTTTTTCCTACTTTATTTGTTCTTGATACCACTTTTGTTGTATGTTTTTAATTTCATTCTTAGCTCTTCTTTTCACCTCAATCTTTCTTTCTATGTTGCACTTTCTAACTTGTTTTTTCTTTCTTGTTTTCACCTTTGCATTTCTTACCCTTTTTCCCCGTTTCTTTCCTACAATTCTTTTCTCTTTTCTTTTTTTTCATGTCCTTCTTTTCGATATCAGTTTCTTTAATTATCTTTAATTCTTTCCCTCTTTCCCTTTGCTTTTTCGTATACTATCTTTGATTTTTTTTTCTACCGTTCTCTTTCTTTTTTCATCTTTCTCTGCAGTCCTTTCATTTTGACCTTTTCTTCTGTCCAGGTTTCTTTCCTTCTTTTAGAATGTCTTACTTTAGGCATTTCCATCCTTCCTTCCATCTGTTTCCACCATGCTTTCCTTCTTGCAACTTTGTTAAATATTTCCTCTGCTTATTTCATCCTTTCTTAAGATGTTGCATGTTGACCCTTTTCATTCTTTCGTCCTTTAACTTTTTCTTTTATCTTTAACCCTTCATCTTTTTGCTCACCCCGCTTCCGTCTTCCTTATGTTTCAGTTTCAATCCTTTAATTCTTTCTTCTATCTATTGTTTCTTCCTTCCTATCATCCTTTCATATTGTCTTTCTTTCATCCTGTTTCACTTTTCTGTTCATCTTTCGTTCTTTTTTACTTTCAGAATTTCTTTAATCTTTCTTGCCTTTCATTCTACCATCCTTTCTTTCATCCCTTCTGGTATTCACTCATCCTATCTTTCTCTTACACTTACTTCATTTGTCTGTCTCGTTTCTGTGTCTTTTTCATGTTCATCATTGTTTGTTTATCTGGCTTTGCATTTAGCTTCTGTGGTATCGCAGGCCCCCTTTCCTCGTCTCTCATCTCCCTTCTACTATTCTCTTACAGTGTTATTTGTAGTCTACTACTTTATATGATCATCATCACTTTCATTCTGAAGGAATGGGGTTCAATGAGAGAAATCCAAGGAAATCTTCAATGCATCGTCTACACCAGAGAACATTAGCTACAAAAAGAAGTAACAGTTTGCCACTATTTTTTTAGGAGGCAGGGGCATTTGTCAATTTGTTAGGACATACATGATTCATGTTTAAGGGCGTACAAGTCTAACTGATGATGATAGAGCAAGATTTCGCATCGCGACTTGCTCGAGTCAAGAACCTCGAAAATCTATTATAATCTCGTAACTTCAATTGTTTGTTTTACTAAATTTATGTATTTTGAATGTGCATGGGTATCTTAGAGATGCTTGCTTATGTGTTTTACTAATACGATTAATTCTTGTCCCTAAAATGGCCGCTGCTTGACTATCCTCTTCTGCGCATGCGTCAGTCACACTCACGTGACTTTGCGTAGACATAGTTTTGGAGGGAAAGGGTGCGCATGCGTAATAAGCAATAAGATGGCTGTGCTTTGATAACGTGGTGAAGCTTTGTGCTGCTGCTCTTGTGACATTGTTCGTTGCACTTACAATTAACACATAGTATATTTTTATAATGATGAAGCTAAAGTACGACATCATGACATGAAGTACATTCATTTATTTCCATGTATTAATTTGTTTTCGCTTACTTTTCATGTATCCTCGGCACTGAGGGGTGATGGGGCTGGGGAGTCCATCTTGGAGGGCCCGTCTGCGCAGAATCAATCGATGGTGCGGTGGCATTGAAACCAAGCCAAAGAAGGTTGATGCCAGAGCCTGCATGGGAAAATGCACCTTCACCCAGCGAGAAAGCCTAACTTGTACCCTATTTTGAATACATTGTATATCTTCCCATTGTATTCCCTGCGACTTCTCGTGGGAACCCAAAATCTTGCTAGGCGGCACCTTAACATGCAAAAATAGGCCTTAGAATAGTCTGTTCTGATTGGTGTGTTAACCAAATCCTACCTTAGGACCAATCCAAATTGGGGATTCTGACACTTTGCAACATTTGGGGGGTGGTACCCTGTCCCAAAACAGTATATCTAGCCTAGGTTCACCTAGGGAAATTGTCCGACTTGTCTGAATAGCTGACCTGTCACTGACCCAACGCACTCAATAGGTGACTTGATACAGAGCGCTGCGGAGCACTCTGTCCGAATTTGACCATAGACTAAGGTTTTACTAAACCTTAAGTGCTGGCGGAGCACTTTGCTGAGGAGTTCGCTGACCCAATCGGGGTTCCGATCGATAGCTGCAGAGAGGGTGGAGCGCAGGCGTTGCTTCCGAACTGCGGGTGCTGGTCGTATCCTGGTGGTCCTGTCCTGATCCTAATCTGGGTTTCCTGTCCTGTCCTGGGGTGTCCATTCTGCACCTGCTGTCCCACTGAGGGTTATCCTTCCTTGAGGGTTTTCCTGTCCTTAACTGACCCGTGGCCAGGGTTGGTTTTCACACCAGTCTAGGTAAATATCGCTCTGAGTTCTTAAACTGCACCTTTCTATTTTTCTGTCTTTGCTTCAATAAAGACATACCCTTTGCATATGTTAATTTTCCATGTTTTTCTCTGCAAATCATTGCATCTCATTAAAGTTATTTACAGTTTGCATTTTCATAGCATGTTCCTATGTTCCCCTGCCTTTTTTTAGTATAAATCTTTCCATACTGTTTATGAATTAAATAATGTTTTACAAAATTTCTCTTAAATACTGAATTGAAGTATTAACGTTAAGAATTATAGCGTGTTGCATCTTTACCTTTCATAGATGTATAGGTTTCCCTTAGTGTCTTTTCTCTCGAAATATGACCTAATGATAAAATCCTAAAACGTGCATAAAATTCCTAGCATTTAGTACCTTCCCTCGAACTTTATTTTTCGTTAATTCTGAATTCCCTCATTATAGGGTTAAATGGTTACCTGTATACTCTTCCTATATTGTTATGTGCTCTTCGTTATTCTGATTATAGATTGCCTCATTACTATAAACTGTATGATTGCTGAATCTGAAATCTAAGATAAATCTTTTAAAACTTCTAGTTGTCCGTGGTCATTTCATGAAATAAAATACAATAAAGTTGGGTTTGTATTTTGCTGCCTTTCCTTTTACAGCTAGCTCCCTGACCCATCGTGGTCATAGGTACCCATAACGGTGGATGGTAAGTTGGGTACACTGGAAATAAATCGAAAGGGAACTCACAATTATTGATAGTAGATTGTGTGGTCATCTGATCAATGTATATGATAAAGTAAAGTATATGGGCCCGAAGCCAGAAGTGGCGAAATTATTGGTCGGGTGACCCGCGATCTCTAGCAGTAATTTTCTGGTAGCGAAGAGGATGGTTAGGGAATAGTTAACGGTTAGGTAGGACTAGTTAGTCTAGCTAAGGTCGGATGCTGCTAGGTAGAAGGCCTTATCTGCTGCTATAAGAGAATAGGTACTTCAGGTGATCTGATCACTCATTTGGAATGCTTGTTTTGAAAAATTATGAAATGTTTTAAAATTATTGTTCTTGTTATTATACTGTTATATGTATTAATCCATTCGTACGTGAAACGTTTTTTATGTTGTTAGGAATCCCCGGGGAATTGAATAAGCGAGTGGTGAATAGAATCCACTTGCTTTGAGGTCACTGGCCCAAGGAAAGTTGGTGCAGGTTAGGCAGAACTGGAAGCACTGACTAGGGTTTTTCTGAATGTATGATTGAATAAATGTTAGTAACGAGGTTCATTGGCAAAATTCCTACTGTGGCATAACCTAGTGAGGGTCGCACCGGAAAAGTAGCAGGTTCATCGGAGCTCGAGTGAAAGCAAAGGGGTCGCTAGGGAAACTTTAGGCTCGGATATATCCCGGAAAGGTGGATGAGTCTAGGGGAGTAACAGGTTCTCCAATGCTAGTGTGAAGGGTAGGCAGAAGAGATCTACTCGTAGTGATTGAAAAGTAAATGGAAGTAGTTTACTTGCAGTAAAACAAATCTTTCCTGTCTAGACACTTGAGCACAGTGGCGAATGTGTATTCGTTGTTAAATAACCAAGCACTGAACGCTTTAGAAAGAAAGAAAGTTTCCGTTACCTTGTGAAGGAGGGAGTCAGTCGCAAAGCGGCTCTGACGTCACTCCGTGCCGCGCTGGGATTGGTAGGCGTAGCGAGCTGGTAGCAGAGCTGAAATTGTGAAGGAGGGGTGAGTGCCAAAGCGTGAGAACTGTCTCGCGAAAGGCCGCGCACCCATTGGTCGAGATTTTTTTGAACTCGTGCATTTCATTGGTCGCACGAAAATAATAGACGCACTCGGATTGGAAGTGATTTTGTAAACAAAGTCACTCGTAAAAATCGTATGTGGCATTCGTATAGACCGCATACCAGACCTGATCCACGGCATATGGGATTTGAGAATGATCAGTGGAAAGGCGTTAAAAACGACATTATGTACGGAACGAAGAGAAAAGTGTCTCTTGTAAACAAGGTGAAGAATTATTTCAAAAAGGACAAGCAGATTAAAACTAGAGAAGGTGTTGTCATACCGCAACCCAACACTCCCGCATCTTTCATGATGTTCGATAAAGGGTACAACACATGTGTATGGTTTGAGAATTGGGTGGAATACACGAAAGATGACGGAGTATTGGCTTTTCCGTTAGATGGAACATTTAACAGCAGAATTCTATTCAATTTGAGAACACGGATGAATGATTTACATCCCAGACCTAGATTAACGCAGTACGAAGCACTAGAGGAATGGGAAATTGAGGCTTTTGAAAGAGATAAGCCCCGAATGGATAAAGGGTTAACTAAATTTTATCCAAAATTGAAGCAGGAAGCCAGAGCCAAAAAGATGAAACAGTGGAGGCAGAATATGATAGTGGAGGGCTTGTTTCCCATGATGCCAGCAGATGATCCTTCTGGGGGAAAGAAACGGTTGGAAAAATCTAAACATTGGGTACCCATCGGAGAGTCGGATGATGAATTATTAGATGACCTATGTACGAGAAGTCCGCCTCCTTATAATGAAGGACATCGACCTTCCAGTGCAGGAGATATTTCCCGAAGACTTCCTCCCCAGGAAGAAGTTAGGTCCGCAAGTGTAGGAGGGGGTTACCAAATACCTCCCTATACCGAGAGTCTAGGACCAGTGGATACCAGGAACATTTACCCCAGAATGTCAGCTAGTGGGGAGACAGGATATTCCAGTGAAGGAGATTTTTGTTCTCGACCTCCCTACGGAGGCGAGATGAGACCCTCAAGTTCAGGAATGCCGTTATTACAGCCACAGTATGAGGAAGAACGAAGATCCCTAGGTACAGGAAGTTTGTTCCCAAGACCAAATTATGGTGAAGGACCTAGTGAGACTCATCCCACTGCCCCAAGTTATGCTCCCACACTGACCCCGCAGGTGTTACATGACAAATCCATAGAGAGATTACTGGAAGAAAAGGAGCGGGAGGTTCTAGCAAAACAGAGAGCTGAGATCATTCAGAAAATGTCCCAGTTAAATACCAGTCCTGAAGCATTGACAATGCCAGTAACAATCGGACCCGTGGTTTCATTGTACGGGGATCGGCATGAAAGTCCAAAACCTCCAGTCATTACTCCCGTCATAGCACAGCCCAGAGCAGAACCCTTAATTGTAGATGAACAGACGAGTGAGTGTGAATCTGAGCTCTCACTGATGGATCTGCCCATTAGAAATACAGGCAAAAGGATGCAGAAAAGACATAATCCTTTCAATGCGAGGGAGATTCAGATGGAATCGACTTCGGGTACTAGAAGTGTCACTTTGGTCACACCTGAGGAAATCGAAAGATGGAGTCAAGAATTAGAGAAACAAACTTCGCAAACGAAACCTTTAGACCTCTACAAACTAAGAGTAGAAATCGAAGAATTAATGGCAGGAAACGTAGGATTAGACAGATTAAATACCTACTCTGAAGAAGAGCTGTTGTTTATGTGCAAAAGTCTTACCCGCAATGTCCGAGTACTTCATGAAAAATTGACAGATACTGCTGCTAGTATGGGAATAGACATTTCAAAATCGAAACCCTTGCAGAAACCATACCGAGCAGAATTTTCAGACAAAGATTTGGAAAACCTGAATATATCAGGAAAAAAGGCACAGGTCAAAGAACTATTGACAGTGTTGCAGAAATGGGGAGACGTAGAAAAATGGAAAGCCAGATGGGCTAGGAAAAAAGATGAGGCCAGGTCTAGGCAGGTAACTCTTGAATTTGTCCTAAAGGAGGTAGACAAACCAGAACAGTTATGCCCTATGCGCGAAGTGCCAGGAGGAAAATATGTACATGTTCCATGGTCCCGACAGGATATTGTGTCCTTTACCAATGACTTCCCGAAATTGCGAGAAAAGCCAGTCGATTGGTACCGGCAGGTAGAAAGATTTGTAAAAGTGCAGAAATGCTTGTGGAAGGACCTGGATGGGTTCTTCGACATAGTGGTTCCTGTAGATCTGTGGACTGAGTGTAAGTTAGCCATAGCCTGGCCTAGTGAGGAATACCCGAGAGACGACAAAACAGGGGAACCATCGAAGGAAGTGATGAGGAAGTATGAACAGGTAATTCAACATTTGAAAATAAAAGTGCCTGCAAAGGAAACTGATTGGACCAAGATAGATAGAACTACGCAGGAAAGGGACGAGACAGTGCATTCTTTTTATGAAAGGCTGTTGCAGGTATTTAAAACATACAGTGGTATAGATAACATCGAGATGAAGGACATGACCCATTTCATTTACAGGTTTGTAAACGGTTTAAGACCCGAAATTTGTCAGTGGATAAAGGATAATAAAATCTGTTGGCATACCAAAAAGATAGATGAGGTCCTACGGTACGCAAAGTATTGTGAGGACGAAATGGCAGAAAAGAAAAAGGCCCTGAAGGAGAAGGTGATGTGGGCTCAAGTAAAGCTCGCAGAACAGCAGGAAAAGCAATTGAGTAAGTTAAACAAAACTACTCAGAACCAAGGCCCTGGGGCTGGGGGTGGAGGAAAACCTAGGCCTAAAATGAGTAGAGAAGAAGCGAAAAAGAAATTTCCCTGCCACCAGTGCGGAGAAATTGGACATTGGCGAGACGAGTGTCCGTATTTACAAAGTGATAATGCCCAAACACCTGATTTAATTCCACAGACGCAGAATGAAAAGCAAAGAAAGACCCAGCAGCAGGTAAAAACGATTCAAGTGCCTCGAGCGCCAAAGCCTATTTTTAAAGGGAAGTCACCACAGGGTGATGATGTAGAAATCTGGGGAGGCAATGAAGATAGAAATACAGCAACTTCGCAGTATTTGTTGAATGACACTTTTTTCTGTGATGACCAGTACTGACGGGGCCTGAGAGGGGAGGACGAGGAGTGCGTACTTGGTGCCTCTTTGCCGGTAGACCAGTCAGGGCCATACATTGAAGGAAAGGTTGATGGAAATGATGTCACCTTTCTATTGGACACTGGTGCTACCCGTTCTACTGTGAGAACAGTGGACGTTCCAAACCTACCCCTCTCGGGAGAAGCAATCCAAGTAGTAGGAGTATCTAATCAATTGATTAGTACACCTGTTACCGAACCCATGGAGATCTCAATTGGAAATTTTAAACAAATGCACAGATTTGTTGTCTGCGATACCAGTCCGGTAAATTTACTGGGACGTGATTTGCTGTGCAAAATGAATTGTACCATCTTTTGCACACCAAAGGGCGTCGAAATTCAGACCCCAGATGAAGACGGTATCTACAAGCTAATGTTAATTAGACCTGACTCAGAAATAAAACGACTGACTATACAGGACTTACCTGAAGAACTCCAGCAAACAGTGAAGCCCGAAGTATGGGACTTTACAGGAAAGGATGTGGGATTAATGAAAAACATAGACCCCATACAAATAGCCATGAAGGAAAATGCAGTATACCCCAATACCAAGCCTTACCGAATGAGTGCAGAAGTAAGAGCAGGTGTTGCCATTGAAATACAGAAATTGTTAGAAGCAAACATCATACAGGAAGTAATGAGCAGCCCGTGCAACTCACCCATTATGGGCATCAAAAAGCCTAATGGCAAGTACCGAGTAGTGCAGGACCTGAGAAAGGTAAACAAAATTGTGGTTCCTTGCTGTCCCATTGTCCCAAACCCAGCAGTCATCCTGTATCAGATTCCCTGGGATGCTGAATGGTTCACTGTGATCGACCTATGTCATGCTTTCTTTTCGATCCCATTGCATCCAGACAGCAAATTTCTTTTCTCATTTGCTTTCAACAGTAACGTGTATGTCTGGAACAGGGTCCCCCAGGGGTACACAGAAAGCCCCTCTATCTTTAATCAGATCTTGAAAAAATGCCTTGAAACTTTAGTCTTACCTGGAAAATCTGTTTTGGTACAGTACATTGACGACCTATTGGTGGCGTCTAAAAGCCATAGGGATTGCGTGGTTGACACCATTGCCCTACTGAATCACCTGAGTGAAAAGGGACATAAAGTGGCCCCTGAGAAATTACAGTTTTGTTCGAAATCAGTGAAATATCTGGGACACCAGATAGAAAAAGGTATCAGAAAAGTCACCTCAGAGAGAGTTAGAATAATTCAAAATATGCAGTTACCCCGTACTCAGAAAGAAATCAGAATGTTCCTCGGAGTTGTAGGTTACTGCAGGCAATGGATTGTGGGATTCGCAGTCCTCGCAAAGCCCTTGATACAAATGACAAAGAAAGGAGCAAAAGACCCAGTTGAATGGAATGATGAGAGCTTAACAGCTTTCACACAGTTGCGAAATTGCCTGTGTACAGCCCCTGCTCTGGTAATGCCTGACTACTCTAAGGAGTTTGGCCTTTTCTGTGACACTCGTGACAATTGTGCATTGTCGGTCCTGACTCAGGAGCATGGTTTAATCAGAAGGCCTGTGGCATATTTTTCTGCCACTTTGGATCCAGTGGCTGCTGGACTACCTGAATGTCTAAAAGCAGTAGCTGCAACTTGCACCAGTTTAGAACAAAGTGAGTCAATTATTATGGGACATCCTGTAACTGTGTATGTTCCACATGCAGTTGTGATCCTATTGACTCGTACGAAAACTCAGTATCTCACCCCTAGTCGGCTGACTAAATATGAGAGGATTCTCATGGGTGCTGCAAATATAGTCATTACCCGATGTAACATTTTAAACCCTGCCACTATACTCCCTGACTCAATGGTAATGGAAGATAAGGGAGATCATGAGCATGACTGTATTGACCTGACAGAGTTTAGTACTAAACCTCGCCCAGACATAAAAGAAACTCCTTTGCCTGTACATGATGAGGAATGGTTCGTGGATGGTTCATGCCTGAGGCACGAACTAGGAGGCCTAAGTGCTGCTTATGCTGTAGTCACGTTAAACAAAATTGAAGAAGCATCCTATTTATTTGGAGTAAAGTCTGCACAAGTAGCCGAATTGATCGCCCTGATAAGAGCTTGCAAATTGGGAAAAGACAAAAAAGTGACAGTGTATACTGATAGTCAGTACTGTTACGGGGTTGTGCATGACTTTGACCAATTATGGCTACAAAGAGAATTCCTGACTTCTTCAGGTACCCCCATTCGAAATGGAAAAGTTGTTCAAGACCTTTTAGAGGCAATCCAATTACCAAAGGAATTGGCAGTGGTCAAATGTGTTGCTCATAAGAATGGCCTTGACCCTGTATCTATGGGAAATGACTTTGCTGATCGGGTGGCGAAACAATGTTCTATGGAACAAATGAGAATAAATCCCAATCGGGGTGGGGTTGGAAACAGCTGCCAACTTAGAATGTTTGAAGAAGTGCCTACATGGGATGAAGTGAGAGAATGGCAGCATGTGACGCCCTGGGAAGAGAAAGAGAAATGGAAAGAACAAGGTTGTAAACCGAGACGTGAGGATGGTGTCATTGTGGGCCCAAATGGTATGCCTGTGTTACCCAGACACCTGCTTGCCCCCATGGCTCGATTGATACATGAAGGATCACACATTGGGAGGGACGCCATGGTTCTGGTATTTCAACAGACTTGGTACAACAAGAAATTCAGGAAGGTAGCAGAATCTCTCTGCCAGAGGTGCTTGACCTGTCAGCAGTTCAACGCTGGCAAAAGAACAGTGGTTGAATTGATGAAAATTGGGAGATCAGGGGGTCCCTTTGTGAGAATACAAATTGATTTCATTACCATGCCTCGTGAGGGAAAAAGGTATGTCCTAGTCATTGTCTGCCTATTTTCAAAGTGGGTGGAAGCTTACCCTGCCACTCAGAATGACGCCATAACAGTAGCTAAACTCCTACTAAAAGAGTTGATACCTAGGTTCGGGGTTCCAGTCTTTAGTGACTCAGATAGAGGCACCCATTTTCAGAATGAAATTTTAGCCCAGCTTTGCAAAGCATTCGGGATCACACAAAAGCTACACTGTGCATATCATCCAGAGGCTTCTGGAGTGGTAGAACAAATAAATGGCACTATAAAAAATAGATTGGCAAAAATGTGTGACTCTACTGGCTTGAACTGGATAAATGCCTTGCCTCTTGTTCTGATGGGACTCAGAAGCATTCCAGATCGAAGAACAGGCATGAGTCCCCATGAGATATTGATGGGAAGAGTGATGAGACAAGCTTGGGTACCAGGATACAAACTGTTAAACATTTCTGATGATTTGGTACTTGAATACTGCAAGCAACTGGGTGACCAAGTGCGTTCTATCTCTCGCCAGATTGGGGCAGACGCCGTCGCCAACCCGACAACACCAGTTCACAAATTGGTTCCTGGTGACTGGGTTAAGATAAAGAAGCATACTCGTTCGAGTTGCCTTGAACCAAGGTGGGGACAAAAGCGCCAAGTAATCCTGGTCACCACGACAGCGGTGAAGTGTGCAGGAGTTCCCAAGTGGATCCATGCCAGCCATACCCAGAAGGTGATACCCGACGAGGAACCTGGGGCCGAAGGCTGTCCAGCTGAGGGGTCTACAGACGTTGGTCCGGAATGAGCTGAGATCAGACAGCCGAGCACCAGTCCCGTTGAGGGTCCTGTAAGCGTTGGTCCAGAGGTAGCCGATGACGTATGGCCAAGCACTAGTACTGCTGAGAATCCCACAGCTGTTGGTACGAAAGTAGCTGATGACGAGCTGCAGAGGATTTGGCCAGAAGATTGGATACCCATAATCGACCTTCCTGGAGACCCACTCAGAACAAGAGAGCGAATAAGAGAAGACAGGGAGTGGAATAGAGAGGTCGAGCAAGGCACAGGCGAAGACCCTCGGATCATTGAGATTCACATCAAATCTGAGGACGAAGAAGAAGGTCAGACAGGGACAGAACAAGTGATCGATACTCCTCCACTGACTCCTGATGTCGAAAAGGGACAGACTAGACATAGTGTAATAGTTCGAGCAGAAGAAAATCAAGGGATCGAAGTGCTCGAGCAGGATCAGGCAGAACTAGAAGAACGTGTTCAGGACACAAAAACAGAGACATTTGAAAGCCAAAATCAAAACTCACCTGAACAAGGCCAGCTTAGTAACCAGGCAGAAGAAATAGATACAAGACCTGGGACTAGTCAGACAGAAAGGGAGAAGGCAGAAATTCAAGTGCCCCAAACAAGTGAAAATAAAAGGACATTAGAAGAAAGCCAAATAGCAGTGCCAACCAAAAGACTCAAGAAAAAGAAGCACATTGAGCCAAGGTATATTAAAAGACTAAGATTAAGAATAAAAACTGTCCAAGAGAAACTTGCAGACATAAGAAAAAGTCCCCGAATTGCAGAAATACCTGAAGATAGCTCCAAGAGAAGGAGTGAGCGAATAAAAAGACAAAACGAAAAATACAAGGATCCGGAGTGGACCTACTTAATCTTGGAAAACTTTGAAGATCTTGATATTACTGACGAAAGCGACAGAGAACAGATTTCTGATTACTCTGCAGAGGAAGAGGAAGAACCGCCGTGAAATTGCTCAGCATAAAAATACCTGGGCAAAGCCACAAAGAGGGGTTAAAATTTTCTTCTGAGCCAAAATGTCTGATTCAAATGTGAGT
The DNA here is from genome assembly GCF_964261635.1 of Lissotriton helveticus. Lineage (NCBI taxonomy): Eukaryota > Metazoa > Chordata > Amphibia > Caudata > Salamandridae > Lissotriton > Lissotriton helveticus. The sequence goes on from NC_136070.1 coordinate 364,815,593, forward strand.
AGTAGACCTAGCCGCAGTTGTTGCAAAACATGCTGCAAGGTGTGCATATGTAGTATAGTTATAGTAATCTGGATAGGATTAACAGTTTTCATTCCTTTTATGGTTAGCAAAAATACTAATATTGACCCTACCCAGACTCCTGACATTGAAAAACTGACAACACGAAGTGTAGAAAGACGTGAAAAAGCACTCAGACAGACAAAACGAGACTTAGAAGCATCAGATGAGGAAGGACTACATTACCACGGAGTTAGAAACAAGACTCATTTAAATGTTTTCGCAAACCTGTTAGTGCATTATGTAGAAACTATGGAAATAGAAGATTGCTATGTCTGCATGAAGCTACCTACTTCTGTGGCTGAAGGCGTGACATATCATCACCTACCTCTGACCTATGGAATCTCCTGTAGTATTTTAGCAAGCTTATTTTACAAAAGAGGACCGTTACAGTACTATTACTCTAACAATGACGTGATCTTTTCTGTACTTCCTATACGTGGAAATCTGAATCCTGTACATACTAGAAGTGATGTTACACGTTATATGGGAGAATATTTTCTGACTATAGGTACTATAGACTTAAATGAAGCACACAGAGACAACTTGACCTGTTTATTACATGAACAAGAAAAGGTATTCTTAAACATGGCAGAGAAAAGAAGGGAGAGTTTCCAAAGAAAGGCAAATGACAAAAGGCAGAGAACACCTAAATGGGCTGAAAACATGGAAAGCACCTCAAATGGCGGGGCAGGGCCTGCTTTGTTGCTGGATTTCGAGAAGAAAGGGAAACTCTGTCTTCATCGCGAGAAGACTAGTTATTATAATAACATTTTCATTGGTTCCAGTCAATGTGAGCACAATTACAAGGTAATTGGAGGTTGGGGATTCAAAAATGGGTCAGAACCTGTGTTTCCTGGAATTTATTATATATGCGGAGACAAGGCTTATTTCAAATTGCCGGATCACTGGTATGGAAGCTGCTATTTTGGCATTGTTTTCCCGAGAATATACCATGTGAATGAAATTGCTGGAAGCAGTGAAAATACTAATGGCTTAGTGCGTAGTAAAAGAGAAAGCGTAGGTGAAATAATGGGTAGTATTTTTAGTGCACTGATACCTGGAGTGGGAGTGGTTCTGAATACTCACAGAATTTGCAAATTGTCCACGATAGTGGATGTGTTGTCTACGGACACGGCTCATGGATTTCTGCTGGTCAATACTGAAATGGTTGCGATCAGATCAATGGTTTTGCAGAACAGACTTGCGCTTGACACCTTATTAGCAAAAGAGGGCGGAGTCTGCCGGATGCTGAAGGCGCAACATCCGGACAAAAGTGTACAGCTTAAAAGATATGTGAAAAACATTACTAATTTGGAAAAGGAACTCAAACCACTCGAGGTTGACAGTGCCTGGAAGAGACTGGTTGATGGTCTCTCCAATGTAGGACATTGGTTTGCTAGTTTAGGTAAAAGCTTATTACTTAAGGTACTGATGCCAATTGGAGTGATAGGTCTTATCCTATTTCTCATATTCGTCTGTTGCAAATGTCGAAAGCATACTAAGAAATATCAGGTGAATGCAAGAGGAGTGAAACGGAGTGCGGATGAACTTGAATTAGAAGAAATGAATAATAAGATTTATAAAAAGGTGAAAAATTCTCACCCTACCAAAACTGAGAAAGAGAAGCTGAATCGGTTGTTGGAAGAGATAGAGATGTACAAGGTGTGAAAGAAAGTTGGCATCTGGTTCCATTTTTTGTGATGATAGTAAATATCATCAAAGAGGGGATTGATACAAGTCTAATTGATGATATTCAGCTTAAAATGGTCAGCCCTACAGAGGAGTTCTTGGAGATCTCTGATTGGCTATATTGGGTCGTAAATGCAGTAGGAATATGGCTAGGTGAACTACTGGTCCTAAAAAGTTCAGAAATGACCTTCTCACATCAAGAAACTATAAGCACACCACCAACCCTGCTCTCATTTTCTTTATATTTTAAATTGAATAATAATAATACACAATGCCAATTTATCTCACTCCCTTCTCTTAAATGCATTAGAAATAATAATATTAATGAGCAGGGAAAACAATAAAACAATGCCATATAAATTGACAAATTTAAAGGAGTTCTTTGACAAAAAGTAAGGGAAAAACACCACCAAGTTGATCACTATTCTTGTAAAAAAATAATTAAAATTAACCTTTATGTATGGAATAGCCAATGTGTTGACAGAAGGCTGATATTCAACAATATTCTTTCAAGGAGGATGACTTAAATTAATGTTGCTGGCATCTGCTCTGACCTACAGGTCACAAGCTTGAGTCCGAGCAAGGTCAACTTAATCTTCCATAAGCCTAAGGATAGCAACTTGAGTAGCATTAAATTTGACAATAGTACGGCCTAAAGGTGCATAGGGATGGAAAATGTGCTGTACGAATCACACTATGAAAAAACAAGTTATTTACACAAACAAAATAACATAATTCACGCATCTGCCAACTTACCAGCCTTTGACCTGACATGACCTCTAATAAAGCCATCAGAACCTTTCCATCTTGTATGTCCAGAAACAGATCGTGCACTTCCAGAGGAGGCTCGCACTAAGAAGAGAGAAAACACAAGAAGGATCATTCATTTTACTAGAAATAAGTAGTTGTGTAATTGGAACATATTTATTCATTCCAGTTACCAAAGCAGTATTACTCTATTAAAAAATATAATACTCCCAGGTCAAGAAGAATTCAAGAATTAGGATTAAGTGTGATCATGTCTATGCTTTTGGGGTCTCATAGGAAGTAACCTCAATAGCAATTTAGAGCTAAAGCAGGACTTAATATTATTGCTGGATCCACATGGCCTGCACTTCTTCACTCCTGAGCTTTTAGCAGAAATGCAGCGCGTGTTTCAATGGTGTCACCCTTCAGCATTATACTTACCTTGTTCTGCCAGGAGGGCTGTGCTGGGTTGCATGGAGACAGATGGGACCTCCAGAGACAGACGTCACTTAAGGCCATCTCCTACCAGAGGAGAGTCGACATTGCAGCATGGTTTGCTCCATGTCTTTCCCACTGTAGGTGGGAGGAAGGATTAGGATCTAAGGGACTCTTCTCTGGATATCCTATCAGAGTGGGCATGTTGGAGGTAAAGGTGATAGGTGTCCACTGCCACAGCCTGAGAATAAGACTCGAGATTTGGCTAGCGCCATCTTGGAGATAGGGCATACTTGTTCTGTCCAATCTAATCTGATACGTGTGTACCTCTGCCCTGAGTGCCCAACTGTACTGTTGTCTGGATCCCTGATGCCGATTTTTGCTGTCAAAGGCAAACACAGATCATGCGTGTGCAGCATGACATAGGCCTGTCTCAGGAATTGTAGTTTTGATGGACCAGGAGGTGAGCCCAAAGCCCTTCCCTCATAGTGGTGGAAGTCTACCACCTTCATGAAGAGTTAAACAGCACGAGTGCAATAGTAGCAGCATACAGTGTAGCGATCAGTACAGGTCCTTTTTACCCTATATCAATGGAGTGAGGCCTACATACTCACTCACCTTTTTTAAAAGTTCAGCTGCTCTTGGGTTAACTGACAGTTTACCTACACTAGGTCGATGTAGAGTGCTGTGCAGCGCAGGAGTACTGACTCTGAGCTGGATGTATGTGTGCCTTGGAAGGGTACAGTATAGGGATAGAATACCGTGCAGTACTTGTATGGTGAGTGCTTGTACTGGGTGTATGTATCCCTGTGAGGAATACATTACAGGACAGATGCAGTATTGTGCAGTGCGTGCGCAATGAAAGCACATGCTGGGTGGTGTGTGCTTGCATGAAGTACAATATACGAAGACTGAAATATTGTGCAGTGCACGCATGGTGACTGTGTGCTAGCAGTGTGTTTTTGAAAATAGCACTCCACGGCACAATATCGAAAGAGTAGAGCACCGTGTAGTGCGCATCCAGTGAATGTGTGCACTGGATGTGTGTGCACCTTAATTGGCACAGTACATGAAAGTGACAGTGTGTGTGCTGTGTATGTACACTGAGTGCAAGTGTGCCTGCAATGATACATGACATGGAGGACCATGTGTTCCATTTTGGGAAGTCCAAGCCTGCCACATGAAGACATGAGGAATAAAGGAATCTCCCCAGACAGATTGTGTACTGGAGATTTCCTGTGAGTTGGGTGGGACACACTGGAGGAAGGGAGAGACCCCACAATTTGTCATCTGCCAAGCAGCCAGACGGCTGTGTAAGGGGAGACTCTGCAAGTGAGGGGAAGCTCTGCAAGACGTCGGCCTGTGACCAGGACTGGGGGCCAAGGCCTGTAAGGGTCCCTGCTGTGTCTGGGGACATCACCCAGAGGAACCAACACTGCCTGCCCTGGAGCACTAGCGCTGCCTGCTTGCCAAGATCAGCGTGCCCATTAAGGAAGAGGAAAGCATTGGAGGGAGCAAGGTCCAGTGAGGTCCTACTAAGAGAACTCCCTATGCGAGTTGTCAGGATGCAGCTGTGCACTGATCAGGGCACTGCCCTGTACAGAAATGATTTGGTGGCCCCTGTATTCCGTTAGAGGGCTGCCATGAACTGAGCCGTGCATCGAGGGCTGTGCATCAAGCACCAAGCCTGGCAGCCTCTTTGCGGTCACCCTGTATACTAGAGAGGGCCACCGTTGGCATGATTCTACTGACAAGGATGCCAAGACTAGTGTCTGCCTTAGTGGTGGCCCCATGTGCCAAGAGGGGCTGCCATTGTGAGGGTGATTGCAGCGGAGGAGTCTGCACTCTGCCCTCAAGTTTGCCAGGAGAAGCTGCCGATACTGTGCTTGCCAAAAGTTTAGGCCATTATCCGGGAAGAATAGAAGCTGCGCACAGTGGGTCAAGCCTGCTCATCGAGATCTGACCCTAACTGAACACAAAGACTTTTGGAGGACCCTGAGGCAGTCGTGGCCGGCATGATTCATGGGTGGGGGGAATAGGGGTGGTCACGCAGGGGGGAAGGTTTAATTTAAAATAAATATCTTACCTTCACCAGCCCGGTCCAGCGTTGTCGGTCCCATGTCTTCCTCTGCAACAGGAAGCAGGCAGCTTCCCTCCCCTAAGCCAATCACAACACTGCAATGGCAGCATTGTGATTGGCTGGGACGCTGACCACACAGGCGTCTATGGGGAAGCTTCTCCATGTAGGCTGCATGCAGCCTATATGGAGTAAAATGGAGAGTACACAACTGGTTTGGTCGGTCCCAGAGGGCTGACCAAACAGTCAAGGCCCACAGCATTGGGCTAGCCACTCCTCGCCTGCCCTCGAGCACACCCGTCCACCCGCCCGCCCCTACCAAACCCTTCTGCTTTCTTGCAGTGCGAGGAAGCAGAAAAATAAAATGGTATTAATAATACCATTTTATGTTTCTGCTTCTTGCACTGCGAGGAAGCAGTGGGGCGATGCTCCTCCGCCCTCATGGAGTAGCCGCCCCTTCCCTGAGGAGAACCTCCTACCATCACTGGGCTTCGGTCTGGAGCTGAAGAATAACCCACCCACACCATGTGGGGAAGACAGACTTAGCGTGTCCATGGAGGCTGTGAGCATCTCTGATTACTGGAAAAAGTCAGCAACAGACAAGCCGGAGAGCCTGCTCCTACTGGGTGCTGCCATGTATACCGTGAGCAGCACAACATCTCTGAATAAAGCCAGAACTTGCAGGTGTCGGGGATTGTGCCACTCACTGTGACGCTAAATGCTTCCGTGCTGCAGGAGCATGTAAGACTTGAATCGGGCCTGTTGGACCCTGGAGGACTCACTAAATCCTAAGAGTCAAAGGGAAACTCTTGAGAAAGACCTACTGGTGAGCAATCCTGCAGCCACCAGTAAATGGGGAATAACCCCAAACCACATTGCAGGGACGAAGGAGGGACAGGGATTTGCCAGTGAAACACTAGAGCCCTGACATCAAGGGGATTGTGTGTTGCTTACAAATGCCATTACTTCTTTGAATGTGTAGAGTTAGAATTTATTTTTTATTTTTCATATGATAATAGGTATTTGACTGGACACAGAGAGTCAAGTGCAGAATGGATACTTGGCCCAGTTGCTCAGGATCCATATTATGTGGGGCCCCAGGACGTCAGGAGTAAAAGGCCTCTACCACAACAGTTGGGCACAGTAGCCCCGGCGCGCCTTGTGGCCTTTTGAAGGGGTTCTGACTGTGGACTTCATATGAATGTGAGCTAAGTTTCCTACAAAAACCTATTTTTCATTAAAATTGTCCAGCAAGAAAATAATTTTGCTGAAATATTATACATGTAATATTAGAGTTTTGCCTGGATTTTTAGGCCACTTCTTTTAGGTTTCTTCATCCACATTTAGAATCAAAATTTGAAAAGAGCATGACATTTATCAAGTTCTGAAACAATAATCTCACAAAGGAGGATAAGAATATATCTGACAACTTCGTCAAATGCTGGTTTCAGTAATGCAACTTTCCATTCCTACATTAAGAGGAAACTGGGAAAATCTCTGTGAAGAAAATATATGTATTTACTAGACATGGGCAGATAGTATAATTTAAAAATAAAATCTGTAGGACCCTATCCTATATTATAGGCAGAAAGTTCATTAGTTTATGGTTTACAACACAATACCTTTTTGGCTTATTGATTCCCTGAATGTGTGACAGTGACAAACTGGCTCCTATTGTCCCATGGAAGCAGCATGTCTTGAAAGTCCAATTGCACAGCTAGACAAGATAAAAGAATGGTTCTCCCTAATATCTGGTGTCCTCTCAGCTTCCACGTTGTTCACTAACAGTGAAGAGTGAAGGCTGCTTGTGAGCCAAGTGTTTATTTGCTGTGGGTGGCACAGGAAAGATCCTGCAATGTTATAATGACAAAAGAGTCTTAAAGCTTATGAGAGGGCTCTAATGTAAAAAGAAGTCTGTGGTGAAGGACCCTTACAGACCTAGCCTCGGCCCTGTAAGCAGGTCTGAAGGACTGCAGGAGCATTTTTCCATGCAGTTTATCGCTGAGGAAAAATATTGATCACGCATGGGGGGGGGGGTTCAATCAATCATGAACATTTGTAGAGCGCGCTACTCACCCGCTAGGGTCTCAAGGCGCTGGGGGTGGGGGGCTGCTACTGCTCGAACAGCCAGGTCTTGAGTTGCTTCCTGAAGGAAAGGTGGTCTTTGGTGAGCCGTAGGTGAGTGGGGAGGGTGTTCCAGGTCTTGGCGGCCAAGTAGGTGAAGGATCTTCCTCCGGTGGTGGTTCTGCGGATCCGTGGGACGGTGGCGAGGGCAAGGCTAGCGGAGCGGAGCTGGCGGGTTGGCGTGTAGAACGTGAGGCGGTTGTTGAGGTATTCGGGGCCCAAGTCGTGGAGAGCCTTGTGTGCATGGGTGAGGAGTCTGAACGTGATCCTCTTGCTGACGGGGAGCCAGTGCAGGTCCCTCAGGTGGGCGGAGATGTGGCTGTGTCGGGGGATGTCCAGGATGAGTCGTGCTGAGGCGTTCTGGATGCGCTGGAGTCTTTTCTGTAGTTTGGCTGTGGTCCCAGCGTAGAGGGCGTTCCCGTAGTCCAGGCGGCTGGTGACGAGGGCCTGGGTGACCGTTTTCCTGGTATCCATGGGGATCCAGCGGAAGATCTTACGGAGCATGCGGAGGGTGTTGAAGCAGGAGGAAGTAAAGGCGTTAACTTGCCTGGCCATCGTGAGGAAGGAGTCGAGGATGAAGCCCAGGTTGCATGCGTAGTCCGTGGGCTTGGGTGGGGGGCCCAGAGCAGGGGGCCACCAGGAGTCGTCCCAGGTGGAGGTGGATGGGCCGAGGATGAGGCCTTCCGTCTTGTCTGAGTTCAGTTTCAGGCGGATGAGCTTCATCCAGTCTGCGATGTCTTTCATTCCGTCCTGGAAACTGGCTCTGGCGGAGGTGGGGTCGTTGGTGAGGGAGAGGATCAGTTGGGTATCGTCGGCGTAGGAGATGATGTTGAGATTGCGTTTGCGTGCGATGGCTGCGAGGGGGCTCATGTAGACATTGAAGAGGGTGGGGCTGAGCGAGGAGCCTTGGGGTACGCCGCAGATGATCTTGGTGGCTTCTGCGAGGAAGGGCAGGAGACGGACTCTTGGGTTCTGTCGGAGAGGAAGGAGGTGATCCATTCCAGGGCCTTTCCTTGAATCCCGGCGTGGTGGAGGCGGGTTGTCAGGGTGCGGTGGCAGACCGTGTCGAATGCGGCCGAAAGGTCGAGCGGGATGAGGGCGGCGGTTTCTCCGTTGTCAAGCAGGGTCCGGATGTCGTCGGTGGCTGCGATGAGGGCGGTCTCGGTGCTGTGGTTTGCTCGGAATCCGGACTGCGATGGGTCGAGGGAGCCGTTCGTCTCGAGGAAGGCTGTCAGCTGGTTGTTGACGGTTTTCCCGATGACTTTTGAGGGAAAGGGGAGGCGCAAGATGGGGCGGAAGTTCTTGAGGTCTGAGGGGTCTGCAGTGGGTTTCTTCAGGAGGGCACTGATCTCTGCGTGCTACCAACTCTCCGGGAAGGTGGCGGATGCGAAGGAGTTGTTGATGATGTCCCGAAGTTTGGGTGCGAAGATGGAGTCGGCTTTGTTAAATATGTGGTGTGGGCAGGGATCGGTTGGGGAGCCCGAGTGGATGGTGTTCATCGTGTGGGTGGTGTCTTCTGTGCTGACTGGGATCCAGCCGCACAGGGTGGTGGTGGGGGGCGACGGTTCGGTGGCAGGGTCCGAGTTCTGAGCGCCGAAGCTGTCGTGTATGTCGGCGATCTTGCGGTGAAAGAAAGTGGCGAGAGAGTTGCAGAGATCTTGAGAGGGCGTGATGTCATTGTTGCTAGCATTGGGGTCGGAGAGCTCTTTCACGATGTTGAAGAGTTCCTTGCTGTTATGGGTGTTGTTGTCCAGTCGTTCTCTGAAGGATGACCTTTTGGTGGTGCGGATCAGCTGGTGGTGTTTACGAATGGCGTTCTGGAGGGCTGTCCTGTTCTCCGTTGACTGGTTGTGGCGCCAGGCTTTCTCGAGGTCACGGCAGGATTTCTTGGAGTCTTTGAGATCGTTGGTGAACCATGCGGCTTTCTTGCTGTTGGGGTCGCTGGGAGGGTTTTTCAGTGGAGCAAGGGCATCGGCGCAGTCGGTGATCTATTGTGTGAAGTTGCGGGCTCCTTCGCTGGGGTCCGTGGTGTTGGTGGGAGGGTTTTGGCTCAGGGAGGTGGTGAGTCGGTCGGTGGTGATCTTGCTCCAGCATCTTCGGGGGTTAGGCGCGGGCGGTGGTGGGTCGTTGTTTTCCTGAAGTTGAAGTGTACGCAGCTGTGGTCTGTCCAGTGGAGCTCGGTGGTGTGGCTGAAGGAGATGTGGTTGCTGGAGGAGAAGACGGGGTCGAGCGTGTGGCCGGCGTAGTGGGTGAGGGTGTTGACCAGTTGCTTGAAACCGAGGTTGGCGAGGTTGTCTAGTAGGGTGGTGGTGTTGTTGTCCTTGTTGTTCTCCAGGTGTAAGTTGAGGTCTCTAAGGAGGATGTAGTCGGGGGAGGCGAGGGCGAGCGGGCTGATGAAGTCTGCGATGGCTTCGCTGAATTGTGTGCGTGGTTCCGGGGGTCTGTAGATGAGGGTCCCTCTGAGGGTGGTCTTGGGGTCGGTGTGGATCTGGAAGTGAAGGTGCTCTGCGGCGGCGAGGGTGTTTCTATGGGCGATGGCGATGCCTCCTCCGGTCTGGTTGACGCGGTCCCTCCGGATGATCTTGTAGCCGTCCGGGATGGCTATGGCGATGTCTGGGGCTGAGGTGGCGTTCATCCAGGTTTCCGTGAGGAAGGCGACGTCTGGTGCGGTTTTGTCCAGGAGGTCCCAGAGTTCGATGGCGTGCCTGTGGACGGAGCGAATGTTGAGCAGGATGCATTTGAGGAGGTTGTTGTTGGCGGCTGTTTTGGCTGGCGCGGTGCAGGAGCGAGTGCAGGTGAAGTTGCAGGCATGGCAGGCGAAGGCTCCGTGGGTGCGTTTCAGGGTGGCTTGGTAGCAGGCTGGCTGTCAGACGGTGTTGAGTGCGTGGAGGGCGGCGGTGTCGTAGCTCAGACGGGTTGGCTGGCTCCGGTGAGAACCAGGGGTTCTGGCGCTGGGCGCGGTCCAGGCGTGGATGGGCGCAGACGGGCTTACCTTTGGCGCGCCTTTGGCGCGCAATCGTCATGCCCTCTGCGCGTGCCCGCTGCGCTTATGCGCGGTCCCCGCCATTTATGGCGAAGTGGGAGGGAGGAGCAGCTGGGAGGCGGGAGCGGGGGGGCGAATGGCGAGCGGGAGATAAGGAGAAGGGGGCGGGGCCACAGGGGAGCAGCGGCAGGGAGCAGAGGGGGGGTGGAAAAAGAATGGGAAAGAGCAAGGAGAATTTTTTAATTGCTCCATCTTAGGAACATATTTGCCTGCTGGGCTAGGTTGGTTATCGAACTATTTGCGCCCTGCCACCACCATGTCCATGGAGTATATAGGCATAATCATCGGACCCGAAAAAAAAAAAAAAAAAAACCCGGGCTGTTCAAATGATCATTGTTGTCTCCATTGCACTAACAAATTCCAAAATGTAAGATTACGTTTACTGCAGGTTCTGGCCATGTCCGCTTTCGATGTATCATATAGTGACGTTAACCAGCCGGCATGGGACGGAACCTTGGAGTCAACCCAGTATTTACAGATCTGCCTTCTTGCAAGCAGAATTGCATAGAATAAAAACCTTTTTGCTGGTCCAGAAACCGTATCTTCCAGCCCAAAGATTACTAATGGCAGGGTGATGACGATTGGTGTTTTAAGGATTGAATCCAAGGTGACCTTAACTTCGTCCCAGAAATCCGTTAGATGCGGACAATCCATGAACATGTGTCTATCGGAGGCTGCGGGGAGAAGGCATTTGTTACAACACTTTCCTGGCAGGAATTTGGAAAGCCTTAGTGGTGAGAAATAGGCACGATGTGCTGTGTACAGATGGTTTCGCCTCAGCCACGCTGGTTTTACCGTTTTATAAAGAAGGGAGAAGGATCTGGTCCAAAGATCACCCTGTACACTCATGTCCTGGCCCCACAACTCCTCTGGAAGAGAGAAATCCCCATCAACCTCCTCTAATATTGTCCAATACCATAATGCTACCTCCTTTCCTCCCCCTTGTTTCTCTACCAGTTCTTTTTCTAAGAGGCAGTTCTTCCCTATTGGAGCTTTTTTCCTGGATATCTCCCGGACCCAGCTAACGAGTTGCACATATTTAAATCTTGTTAATCCGGGGCCAACCTTTTCATATAAGTTTTCCCACTCCACCAACTTTCCTCCTGCTAAAAGGTCACCCCATCTACAAATCTCGGCTTCCTTGATCGGGGCTGCTAGGCTATCATTCAGGCATGGGGGAAGCCCCGGGGAGTCCCAGATCGGGGCAAAGTTTGAGAAATAGGCCAGTCCTAGAGTTGTTTTTATTTGCACCCAGTCCTTTACCAGAGATAGTAAAGTCTTTAGTCTTACTTTTTTTAAAGAATGTCTGGTCACCAAACTTAAACAAAAACACATCTAGTGGCAAGTTGGTCCCAACCAGCATGGCTTTGAACATTTTCCCGTTTGAGGAGTCTGATGGAACTTTTAATAGCATCCTTGAATGGGTCAGTTGAAAAGGCCAGGCATAGTACTGGAGGTCTGGCAGTGCCAACCCTCCCTTTTCCCTCCTCCTCCTTAGTTTCTTCCATGCCAGTCTGGTTGTTTTATATCTCCAGATAAATGAGTTGATTTCATGTTGGCATTTTTTAAGCTGTTTTTTGTCAAAGGTTAAGGGGATAGAGTTAAATATAAACGTATATTTGGGGAGGATGGACATTTTTATCAGACTTATCCTCCCAAGAAGCGTCAAAGGGAGAAAAGACCAAGATTTTATTAGTGCCCTACATTCTTGAGAAACCCGATCTAAATTAGTCTGGGCTAGTTTGCTAATATCCTGCGTGATCTTTATACCCAAGTATCGCATGGAAGAAGTCACTGTAAGGTTTACATTATCTAAATTCCAAGTCATGATCTCCGTCTTTCCCTCATTAATTTCATATCCGGAGATCCGCCCGAATTCCTATTTACAACAATGGGGAATGCTTCTACTGGGTTAGTTGTAGAGACAAGAATGTCATCAGCATAGAGTCCTACCCGCTAACCCCACCCTCCGAATTCAAATGGTAGAATGTTAGACTCTTCTCTAAGAACTTGCAAAAAGGGTTCTATGTACATATTGAAAAGGAGCGGGGAGAGCGGGCAGCCCTGCCTAGTGCCCCTCTTAATTTCGAAGGGCTCAGTACAGGCGCCGTTGATCATGAGCCTGGCTTTTGGGTCCCTATATAGGAGGCTGATAACTCGAGAGAACCTTTCCCCAAACCTAAACTTTCTCATGACAGCAGTCAAATAGGACCAGTTGACTCGGTCGAAAGCTTTGGTGGCGTCTAAGGTCAGGACACCCAGAGGAAGAGAGAAGGTTGAGGCGATGTCGATTGTGCCGATCAGATCATAGGTAAGATCTGCCAGCTGACGCCCCTGTATGAATCCCTTCTGATCATCATGTATTATTGAACCGATCTCGCCCCCCAGCCGCGTTGACAAAATGGCAGCGAAGATTTTATAGTCATCGTTGAGGAGCGAGATCGGCTGATAAGACCCACAATCAGTCGGATCCTTTCCTGGTTTGGGTATCAAGACGATGGTCGCCTCCTTCCATGACTCAGGTGGAACAGCGCCTTCCATAAAAATGTCGTTAAAGAGGTTCCTTAAGGTTGGAATAATAGCGGGACCCAGAACACGATATAACTCCCCTGGTAGGCCGTCTGGTCCCACCGCCTTCCCTTGTTTTAGTCGATTGATGGCGTTACGAACTTCTAGCCCAGAGATTTCTTGGTCCAGGCTGTCCCTTTGTTCTAGTGAAAGAGAGGGCAATTCAATCTTATCTAACCAAGCCTCCCGGGCCATTACATCCTCTGTGATCTCCTCCTTGTAGATATCCCTAAAAAATTCATGGAAGGCACTTCCAATTCCTAAGTTTGAAGTTCTAGCAGTCACTTCCCCCCCCCCACCTTTATTTCCCTAATATATTTTTTGGCTTGCTCTGATTTGATTTTCCAGGCCAAAACCTTGCCTGCAGCCTCTCCATATTCAAAATGCTGAAGCTTGCTAGCCTCCCACCTCTTAGCCACTCTACTTTGAAGTATGTTTTCTAGATCTCTCTTTAACTCCTCCCACCTCTTTCGATCCGTGGGGGATGGAACGGTGGATCCACTCTTGTAGTCTATAGTTGCTAATTCTTGCTCAATGTTTGTGATTGCTTCTCTATATTTCTTCGCTCTATAAGAGGCTCTGTTGGTTATATACCCCCTTAAATAGGCTTTGAGTGTATCCCATACCGTAGCAATCTTGGCAGAATTTAGATTAAGTTCAAAGAACGAGGTGGCCTCCACAATGAGAAAACTAGACTCTTCCTCCTCTAGCAGAATTGACCGATCGAACGACCAGGTAGTGTGTCTTGGCTGCTGAGAAAGGGTTAAAGTGAAGAGAAGAGCGGAGTGGTCTGATAGGTGCGATGGCAAATAAACCAGGTCCTTGACAGCGTCTTTGAGGATGAAACTGAAAAGAGCGTAGTCTATTCTAGATTTATGATTATATTTGAGGTTCCGAAAGGAAACCCCCAAGGTGTTACTCGCTCTCTCCCTCCATACATCCGCAAGTCCCAAAGTTGTCATAATTGCTAACAAGGTTTGCCTGGAATTGGAGTGTGTCGCTGCTCTGGAGTTAGGGGACTTGTCCAAGATTGGGTTTAGAACAAGATTGAAATCGCCTACCCATATCACCGGATCTTGGGAGGAGATCAGGTGGCTATGGATTTTATTCAGGTGTAGAGGATCGTCTAGATTTGGACCATAATACCCTACCAAACTAAATGGTCTACCATCTAACCGTATTTTGGCTATAAGCCATCTCCCACTAAGGTCCTCCTGAGATTCTATAATCTGAGCTTTTGCCTGTTTTTTAAAAAATGATGAGGATCCCACGCGTGTTGGTTTTGTGGTCTGTGCATAGAAACATATCTACCCACTTAAGCCTTTTCAACAGTTCATTCACCTCATGTTTGAGTAAATGGGTCTCCTCGATGACGATGACCTGTGCGGGGGAGTCTCTCAGATATTGTATAATTCTATGCCTCCTACCCCTCACACGCAGGCCATTGACATTCCAGGTCTCTGTTGTTCTTCATGCCCAACATCATGGCAGTTATAGTTACCTGAGTTAACTATAACGTATGCCCCTGCAATGCACTGCTAATGACCTTACATATGACATCATTCATGACATGGTCAGTGTCATCACTGATGACACCACTGATGACATCATCCTAAGAACCACTCACACACCTACTCACACCCCATACAGCCTCTAGTACACCCACTCACACACCCACAACTGACATACTCATTCACAGACCTATACAAGTATTCACAGACCCACTCACTCCTCCATAGAGACAATCACACACCCACTCACTCACTCATACAACAACTCACACAACCATTCACTCACCCATACAGCCACTCGTAAAACCAGTTACTCACCCATACAGCCAGCCACATAGCCATACACTCATCTATAGACCTTGCATCTTCAGTACTACTCCTGAGGCGGAAGCCGGGAGGGGCGAGTTGCATGTATTGAGATTTTAAAGCTGACACTTTGTTATAACTTTTGCTACTCTGTCTTTTAACTGGCACTGAATTTTTGCTCCTCTTTTTCATTCTCTCCTGAGGCGGAAGGCAGGAGACGATACTTTGCTCAAAATTTTAGAATTTGTATTTTACTTTGCATTTTAACACCTACCTGCCATCTCTGATTTCTGCGCCGCATTTCGTTACCTGTTGCCGCATTTCACCACCCTTGCCCCCACTCAGCCGACTAGGCGCTGAGGTGCATTGTGGGACAAGGAGGCTGACCGCAGCTTTAGCGGCCATCTTAGGAGAGGCAGGCTCGCTGGTTGGCGGACTAGGCTTGCTGCCTCACGGTCGGACACTATAAATCAATACGGTGATGGCTCTGCGAACCGGACGCGAGCAGCGGACGCGCCTCCCCCGTGCTGAAGGAGCGCCTAAGGAAAGCCCGTCTGGGCCCGTCAGTGTCCCGGAGGCGGCTGGGGGCGGACGGGCAGATGTCTCCTTGATTCATTCCACGGGTAAGACACTGGGGTACACTACAGCACAACTCAGGGCTCTAAGGGGTAACATCAATGGCTGCTGTTCAGCTCTGCCCCACCGCTTTAAGGGCACCTTTTGTTGCCCCAGCTGTGGTTGGACACTGAATAAGGGCTCCAACGAGAAGGCCCCTTCTGAGCGGGAGTACCACCGCGATCAGATGGCGAGCGCTGGGACCTCGGAAAAGATTGTCACCTGTGCACTCCTTAACACCCGGTCCTTAAGTAAACATGCTTTGGATCTTTTCAATTAATTGTCAGAGCACAAGCCCGCTTGTCTTTTCTTTACCAAAACCTGGCTGGGTGAGTTCTCTGGCCGGATATTGCCAATGCCCTTCCTCCTAACAATTTTATATTAAGAAAGGATCGGGAAACTGGCAAGGGAGGCGGGGTTGCACTGGTGATTGACAAACGTTTTGCCTGCTCCATTGTCCCGACAGATGACATATATGGGGCAGAGACACTGGGTTTTTGCTTGTCTCTCTCACCCTATCAATCCTGCGCTGGCTTGTTGGTTTATAGACCCCCCCGGTCCAATGGGATCTTTTCATGAGGAGCTTCACACGGTTATTTCATCTCTTAGTGTGATCATTATCTGATGAATTTTGATATTCTGCATTCAACCAGGTCAACAAAGAGGGGTCCAAACTGTCATTCCCTGGCCTCACGTGCTTTTCACCGTGTGTCAGTGGATATGCTAGCACAGTCCCTGACGGCACAACCCTGCTCGCTTACGGGTGATCTAGAGGAAGATCTAGATCACTTTCAAACGTGGCTTGCACAGCGCCTGGATGAGTTAGCACCCCCCCTGGTTGCTCGCAAAAAATCCACCCTTGCCTCGGCACCTTGGTTTACGCCGGCACTCAATATTAGTTGCAGGCGTTGTAAGAAGGCCGAAAGAACCTGGCGATTAAACAATGATGGACTACTGAAGGAAGTTTATAGGGAGTGCGTTAAGACCTATCATAAAGAAATTAATCAGGAAAAGAAAGCTTACTTGTCCAGGAGAATTGATGCGGCCACGAATACCAGCAAGGACATTTTCGCGATAGTGAAGGAATTCACTTCGCCTGCGTCCATCACACCAAAGTGCTCTCACCAGGAATCTTGGGTCATTCAATTGGCAGATTTTTTTGCGAAAAAAATCCAAAATATTCAGGCGTCTTTTTTGCCCTCAGCCTCGATTGTGGCCCTCAACTTGATGCCCCTCTCTTCTTTGTCCGCCTCTGAGCGGCCGACATAGTCTAACTTTCCGTTTCTCTCGCCAAAAGCTTCGTTGGTTTTTCTATCTAAATTAAAATCGGGTTCTCCGTTGGACCCCTGTCCCGCCAAGTTTTTTGCCAAAATAGCACATGTTATCAACCCCTTAATCAACCCGATTTTAAATCAATCCCTTGATACGGGAGTGGTTCCGCGGGTCTGGAAACAGGCTCTTATTCTTCCTCTCATAAAGAAGCCTACCCTTGACGCTAACATCTATGCTAACTATCGTCCTATTTCCCTTCTCCCGGCCTTTGCTAAGGTCGTGGAAAAGCATGTGCAGTCCGCTCTCTCTGATTTTTTGGAGACACATTGTATACTCCACCATACCCAGTCTGGGTTTCGTGCTAATATGAGCACAGAAACAACACTGCTGGAGGTCTCGGAAGCCATCAAAGAGGTCTTGGATGTTGTAGGCAAAGCAATGCTGGTGATGCTAGATCTCTCGGCGGCTTTTGACACCGTCCCCCACAATCGTCTCCTTTTAAGACTCTCGGAGATTGGCTTGGGGGGGGGACGGTGCTCAGATGATTTGAGTCTTTTCTTGCTGACCGCCAACAGACAGTCTGGGCCCCTCCGTACTCAGCCTTAGTGCCGCCATTGGAAGTGGGAGTTCCTAAGGGGTCTATCCTGAGTCCAACTCCCTTTAACATCTACATGTCCCCTTTGGCGGCGCTGGCTGAGTCCTATGGCGCCCAGATTGTTTCTTACGCTGATGACACCCAGCTTCTTTTCACTTGTGAAAAGCACAGTGACTTCGATGGTGAGAGCATCAAGAGCTGTTTGGGGGCCGTCTTTTCATGGTTCCAACTCAACCATCTAAAGTGTAACTCAGACAAATCAGAGGTTCTCTTTTTCGGCTGCTCTCCGGCCCCCTGCTGGAAGTCTTGGTGGCCGGTGGCCATGTTTCCGCCCTCTGCTGCCACCTCGGCAGCCAAAAATCTAGGAGTGAAGGTAGACAACTCTCTTACCTTCAAACCACAGATCCTGAGCCTGGTTGGACAGTGTTTTGGTCTCTTAAAAATGTTGAGAAAATGTCTTCAATTTTTATACCTGGCTCATAGGAGGACGGCCGTTCAGGCCCTGATTGGCTCGAGGCTTAATTACGCATATGTGTTATATCTGGGCCTTCCCGAATATCTTCATTTGCGCCTTGAATTGGTACAAAATTCTGCCGCCCGCGCGATTTTTGGCCTCAGCCAGAGATCTAACGCTGCAGTGCACCTGAAATCTCTCCATTGGCTGCCTGTCCGCAAGCGCATTTCCTTCAAAACCCTCACCATGGCTTTTAAGGCTCTTCATGGTACCGGCGCCCGCTATATTAGGAATAGAATTGGTTTCCATCATCTGCCTAGAGCATTACGTTCGGCATCACTGTCGCTGGCGACGGTTCCGGCAATTAGGCGCGCTCGCATCGGGGGTCGCTCCTTTAGACATCTGGCGCCCAAATCCTGGAACGCACTGCCTTTGTCTTTGAGGAAGACAGATAATCTGCTGTCATTCAGAAAGGATCTCAAAACATGGCTGTTTGGCCAATGATTCCTTTGAATTCCTTGTCCTGTGCTTTTTGCTTGGTCTGATAGCGCCGGGACACTCTGCTTGAGTAGCTGAGCGCTTTACAAAACACCCAGTAACATAAATGCATTCCTTTGTCAAGCCAGTAGCTTGTGAAAGTCCAGAGCTGACGTCACAGCAATTATGTGACGAAGTATCACAGTTCTTTACCAGTAAGATCGACAGGATCTATGATAACATTACTAATGCTAATTTATCCGCCACAGGAGGCGTGGTAATGCCACAGGTTCCAACTAATCCCCGCTCATGTTCCCTTAGCACATTCCCTCCTATCTCTTTAGATGAGGTAGACTGTTATATTAACCAAATTAAGAGTGGGAGCCCACTGGACATCATTCCAGCAAGAATAATGCCAACTGTTGGGAACATATTGGGCCCAGGGATCCAGAGAATAGTGAACCCCTCATTGGCAAATGGTCAGGTGCCCAGAGAATGGAAAAGAGCATCGGTTAGACCGATCAAGAAAAACCCTACTATTCCATGGACAGATCTGTCTAATCTAAAACCGATATCTCTACTCCCTTTTATGGGAAAATTAGCGGAAAAGTACGTGAATAGGCACTTATCTAACTTTCTTGAGCAGACCAATTGCTTGGATCATTCTCAGTTTGGCTTTAGGCCCAAACATGGTACGAAGACCGCGTTACTATCAGTAACAGATGACCTTCATAGATACCAAGATAGAGGCTTTTCCGTTGTTCTGGTGCTGCTAGATCTGTCAGCAGCGTTCGATACGGTTTCTCACAGTATCTTACTCGAACGATCTGCTGACATTGGGCTAAAGAACACGGCTCTAGCTTGGCTAAAAAGCTTTCTATCTAACCGGACCCAAATGGTTAGCATGGGTACATTTCGTTCCGCTGAAATGGAGATTGCCAAGGGGGTGCCACAGGGCTCTTGTTTGAGCCCGACTCTTTTTAACATCTATGTGGCCCCCCTGGCAAATATCCTGAGAGAGTTTGGTTTCATCCCCATATCTTACGCGGATGATACCCAGCTACTGTATCCTTTTAGACAGCTTACGGACGAAGTGAAGGTCTCCTTTTCCAATGGCATGAAGGCAGTAGCCAAATGGATGTCATCAAACTGCCTTCAATGCAACGTAGGGAAGACAGAGGTCCTGCTCCTTGGAGAAGCTAAGATCCTGTGGACCCCGGATTGGTGGCCGCAAGATCTTGGGCCAGTGCTTGAACCCAAACTGGTCGTGAAAAACCTGGGGGTACGCCTGGATCGAGATCTTTCTCTGAAGCAGCATGGCAACTCAGTGGTGGGCACTTGTTTTCATGTGATCGGCCTCCTTCGAAAATTTTTCCCCTTGCTACCAGATGCCACCAGGAAAACCTTGGTTCAGGCTCTGGTTCTCAGTCGATTAGACTATTGCAATGGGCTCTTGCTGTCAGCCAACGAAGGAGTTAAAGCCAAACTCCAAGTTGTGCAGAATACAGCAGCAAGGCTGGTACTAAATGCCCCCCCAAGAACGCCATCCAAACCACTCTTGGATAAGCTACACTGGCTCCCTGTTCGGAAAAGGGTGATATTCAAGACCTGTTGCCTTATCCATAAGAGTCTAAATGGATTAGGGCCAACATACTGGATAGACAAATTTGTACCTTATACTCCGGTGCGATCTCTCAGGTCCAGTAACCAGCTGCTCCTAACAGTGCTAGCCGCCAAGAAAGTAAGGCAGGGTGGTAGGGCTTTGTCCATAGTCGGTCCCACCCTGTGGAATGGATTACCCCTGCCACTTAGGAAATGCACAGAACACTTGAGTTTTAGGAAACAACTTAAGACCTTTTTGCTTCAGTCATAATCTTTTCCCCTTAGGACTTGCTGACAGCGCTCTCTAGGTCACAGGCGCAGAGATACTCCTCCGGGAGTCGATTCGAGCGCGTTACAAACCTACAAATAAAATAAATAAATAAATAAATAAATAACATAACTCACAATCCCACTTATTTACCTACAGAGTCACACACCCACTCACTCACCTAATCCTCCTCTCAACACAGCCACTCACCCATTTAAACGCTCATAGACTCACTTACACAACCATTCAAATATAACTCATAAACAGAGGGGTGCAGTTGCGAGAGAAGGCATTATGTCCCACATTAACAGCTAGGTTTAATTAAGGAATGACATGTGGATTATAATTTGACTTTGTGTTTATGAATTATTTTATATACATGTCTACTCATATATTTCTACTGGAATAATTCCTATTCACAACAGTGCTTAATTTGAACTTGTGGTTTCCGGCACTCGGCACCGGCACTTAATTGCCAACACAGGCACCTATGACAGTCTGCCACATGGTGGCGTTATTTGTCTAATTCGGAGACCCACAAACTAACAGTTGTTTATTAATTCAATATACATTAAAAATGACTAATACCGGACTAAGGGCCATATGTATCATACTTCAGTTTTGCGAATTCCAAATAGCGAATTTTAAGGAATCGCTATTTGGAATTCGCAAAACGGTATGTATGTACAAAATCGCTATTTAATAGCGATTCCTTACCATTCCTAATTTGCGATTAGCAAATTGCTAATCGCAAATTACCCATTCATTTATATGGGCCAGGAGGCCCATAGGAATGAAGGGGCAATTTGCGATTAGCAATTAGCTAATCGCAAATTAGGAATTTTTTCAAGGGTGCAGGGGTGTCTCATGAACACCCTGCTGCACCCCTAAAAAAGACATTTGGGGGAATATGGCGCACATACATGCCCTAAGGGCATGTATGGGCGTCATATGGCACCTTTTGTTTTTTGGAAAAAAGATTTTTGAAAAGAATTCGCAAATTACCACCAACTAGAAGTTGGTGGTAATTTGCGATTCCTTAATGGCATTTTTTGAATATTTTTTGTTTGATACTTTGCATTCAAGGAATCTCAAAATTTGCGATTCCTTAAGTGCAATCGCAAAATAAGGAATTGCAAATTTTGCTATTCCTTATTTTGCATCAAACATGTTTGATACACACCATTTGTCTAATTAGCATTCAATTTCGGCCTTTGCGAATGCTAATTAGCTTGATACATATGGCCCTAATAGTCAGAATTGTCACATGTGATGGTTAGTAGTTGGTTGTTACTATAATTGGCAGAACTAGCAGGGGGAGCAGGCATAAGAGGCCTTCTGACGAGGGAACTGGCACTTATTTTTACACAAATTAAGCACTGATTCACATTAACTAAAACCTATTCACGTTAACTAAGAAAACCTACGTACACGTACATGACCGATAGCCCCTCAAGAAGTCAGCTTTTCGAACTGATTTTATGTGGCGTTTTCCATAGTTTCTCAAATAAAATTTCATAAATTACTACAAAGTCAGTCCGAAATGTGAGTAATTGCCCTTCACTTAATGTCTAGGAGTAAGAAGCAGGCAGAGAAACGTGCAACACTAGCATTATTGCCTTTCTCGAAGATCAATAGTAATTTATACAAAACATACAAAAATTGTTTGTAAAGCAAAAGTCCAAGACTGGAAATATGACGTTCCCATGAACAATTATTAAATGTCCACACTCCCCATGTGCAACTAACTATACCACGATAACTCACGGAGACATTGTCACAAACATGTGTTACCTGCCCTCGCTGGGAACATATCCGCTGTAAGACGGTAGCTCCAGTGTGAGCAAACGAATACCTTACTAAAATATTTTATTTGCAATTCACACAGGACATCATTGCAACTAAGCACGACTTCGGTCAAAGAGCACAGCGCCGTGTGCCTGTAAAATACACACGGTAACGCATCTGAGACAAAACACCCCTTGTGCCTTCGGAGTGTTGCCAAGACTTTGTGTGCCTGGTACGAGAGCTGCAGACGGTTCTATGATCTCATTGGATTTGAAAATTAAATAACTTTTTTCAGAAGCCTTAATGACCCCCTTTGACAGATGTCGGCCTCAGTTAATTTCCAGTCCTCGTATTCAAGTCGCCGAGGGATTACAGGTCACACAGGACTCATGGACTTCACATGCACAGCCACAAACAGGGAGATATTTTTGGCGCGGAGTAAACAGCTCCATAACCTTTGAAGCAAAGTGAAACCCGGCCAAAGTTAAGCTAACACATCCACTTTACACAGGACGCACTCTTTAGGCCCCATTAAAGCAGCAGCACCACCAAAGCACACATGACATTTATTGGCCTGTGTCTTTCCTTCTGTGATCCGGATTTCATGTTTAGATAAACTTTATCCAGGTGTATGTTCACAGAAACCTGTGGAAAAAACACTGTGTAAGTTGTAAAAATCAAGGGCCAAAGTATTACACAAGAGTCCACAGCAGTTGGCAACAGCACAGCTCCTGCCTCTGCTGCTGAATGCCAGTGCCAGCACTAGCTTTCTAAACACCAAACTCCTACAAGTGTAGCAATTTGGACTATTCCAGGTCAGCTCAATCAGCAAGAAAGGACTGGGTGTGCTAGTTATATAATTAATTTAAAAGTGTATTAATATATTTAATGTGCTATTAAAGTGTTCTGCTAAAAAATAGGGTAGGCATTGTCACCATGTGGTGGACTCTAATTAATAATAAGTGCAGGTGTTTATGAAATAGGTGCAGGTGCCAAGTACCAGCAAACACTGGCACAAATTAAGCACTAAATTGACCATGTCATATGGAACCCAAAGTAAGAAGGTTCATAGAAAAGTAAAGTATCAGTTGCTACAAAGCAGTAGGGAGACGATTAGGTTCATATTTAGGGATTTTCTAACTAGTGCATGTCAGAGACCTAGCTGCCATGCCATGGCAACATGACCCAGCACTGGCATTGCTTAGCCAACAGTACTTGGCGTGAAGGGGCTCACCCCTTCGTTTTCCCATATTGATGTATGGATTTACAGCTCGAGAAGTGGTACTGGCCAAAAACACATGACTACTAGTCATGACAACAGGAAGGTATCTCACATGGAGCTGCTGCCAGCTATGCCAAGTTGTGCCCAAGATTTTGGACTCGAATCACCTCAACGGATGTCCTGCTAGGTGGACCAGCAGGTTAAGCGGTCCATTTGTGTATTAAGTGCAGTCATGTGTTTAAATCTTGGGACGGAAAACCGAGCCTTTCATCGTTCTGAGGTCAATATTATGATTAACATTAAGTTGGGTGATAACTTATGTTGTTCATACCAATTAAAAACTAAACAAACTTGCCGTTATGTTAAAAATCAACACCATCAAACTTGGAACTTGAAAACCAAATATAAGCCCTCACTGCACAGTGTGCACAGTACCACTGTGAACTGACATCTGCACCCATAAACCTATCTTACATCTGGTGGTGTAGAGGATGTTTGAAATGGGTTATTAAAGTTCAGAACAGATGGCTGCCTTGTCCTTCAAATAAAAGGATTCAATTTCCCAGATATTTGAAGAATGAGTACTTTGATATTAATTCAAACACTATACCAACAGTTGATACAATAACTTCAATACTGACATCATACTGGCCTTAGGTATGTATGCATGTATGTATGTATGTATTTTAATCCCTTAAGTGGTTAGACTTTTCTCCTGAATGCTGATCCCTTTTTTCAACATTAGGGGCAATTTGTGCAGATTCCAATACTGTGTCTTACCCAGAAAGCCCTACAAACATCAAACTTTGGCTAAAATGACATTATTTTCACACATTTCTGGGAGGAAACGTTCTGGAATCAGCGAGGAAAGACAAAAGTCCTTCCACCTAGAATTCCCATGCTACCACTGATAAAAACTGAACCCCACTTGTGTGGGTGGGCCTACCACTTATGGTAGGAAAGGCCCCAAAATGCAATGTAGAGACATCATGATTGTTAAATGAAATGTAATCTTTCTGAGGATGTGGGTAGGTGAAGTATTTGGGACCAGTGACAACCAGATTCCAAAAAAGCCCACATATTCTTGTTTGAAAACTAAATACCCAGGTGGATTCGAGTGTGGTTTATCCAGATCACACCATGTTTTCTTACCCAGTTTGCCAGGGTTGCTTGAATTGGACTACCTTAGTGCCGGCTGACGGTGTAGCAAAATGTTGTAGTCATGCCTGTGGAAAGATAATTGGAATTGTGTGCTTTGAAGTAGGGGTAGCTTCAAAGTTTCATTCTGTCTGCAGAATTGGCAGAATATGGCGACTCAGTGCTACTCTTGTAACGTGTAGCTCTGGCTAAATTCCGTAAATCACTGCATTGTGGAATATTTTTCCACGAGGCTACAAAAATACAAGCGTGAATGAGATTTGGCGCCCCCTTGCTTGATTTTCAAACATGGGCATTTGTGGTCAGACGGCTGCTCCTTGAGTAGATTTGCTGCCACTCAAGTAGATTTCTACTCCAGCAACAGCAAGATCAACTCGAATATCTGCACGTTCTTGCACACCACATGGTGCCATTTTTGCTGATTTGTCAGTGCTGCTAGTGCTACTGGTGTTAAATTGCAGTGCAACATGCATATTTTCCGCCAGTTGGCAGAATCTCGCAGAGGTTTTATGGAACTCTGTGGAATTACTCAGAGGGAAACTCCTCAAGTTCTGCCCACCCGTAGGGATATTTTTGACATTTAATGGACACACTAAGTATGGGAAAATATGCTGGAATCTATGAAAGTCACACCACCCTGGATTCCCTTATGTCTCTAAGTTTAAGAAGTGGCCAGAGTTGATAGAGATCTCTCGGTGCTGGCTGACCCAGACCCGAATACTGCAGCCATAGTGCATGGCTAGTCAGATAAATTGTGATGTATTTAAGTGTCGTTTTAACAGATGGACTAGCAGCAGAGATTGAAGTGGACAGGATCTATGGGGAATGATGTACCCAACATTTAAAAAAAGTATTTTACAAATACAGTTCCCATACTTTTTGTCAAAGAGCAAATGTCCCTGGACAGTTAATGTCAAACTTCAAGTGCTTCCCGCTGAAAGCAAGCACGAGTGGGGTATTCTGTGCTGAGCAGTCAAGGGAGGGACACAGAGCTAAAGAAGAAAATACAAGCCTTATCACCAGGGTGCTTGCCTAGTCATCTAATAGAGAGGCTGTTTGGGAGCCAGAAAATATTTATTTGATTGAGCCACTTGAAGCATTATTTTTAAGAGGCAATAGAAGGGTGTAATCATTATCATCTGAGTTCTGGAAAGGGCCATTTTAACGGATACTTGAACTAGTAACGGTCCGATTGCTTATTACTAAATATATATTTTATTTTAAACACTAAATCATTTTACACATTTTGTGCCAGACTATCCTGCACTGTTTGTAATACAATTTTAGAATATGGTCATATATTGACAAAGATTTCTGTCACAGGCTGGGAGATCTCAAAGATGTAGAAATACCCAATACATTATTCATCACTGCGTCAACCAGGATTCAGTTCTGTGACTGTCTGTTTATACACACAGACATCTGCACTGATTGTATTAGCCAACTGAGCTTTCATTACTTAAAAGAGTGCCTCTCCCAATGAGGAGGTTAACTTTCAGTTAAGATTGGTGTGCTATTTTATATGTAGTTACCTGAAGGTGAAAGATCAACAAAATAGTTACAGAATATTTTCTACTTTTTAGCGGTGCCTTTCACTCTGCCCCCACACTCACTGAGATGCCCCATGGCATTAAGAATCACAGTACCCATACCTTTTATGTACTTCAACTGCTGGGTAGCAAAGAACAGGTAATCCCTCCGCTCTGCATCCCCTGGAAGCAGAGTACAGTCTGGCGGATGGGAGTGAGGTCTGATGCCAAGGTCTAGGATCTCACCCCATTTCTTTTCTCAGCTTTTTCTTGGTATTCTGTAGTGCGTTCTGCCCCCTGGGAGACATGTACCCCGAATCTGCCCATCCCACTGGGTGGGAGGTGGGGCGGTGGTCAAAACTTCCACTAGACCATCCTAGAAAAAGGAAACGGAATGGGGTGTGGGGTATGCCATCTTGACGCTGGACAAAGTCCCACCATCAGACAATCTTTTCACCCCCTAAAGGGGAGGATTTGAGGGTTCACCTTCTATCATCCTTCCCCAGGGGGAAGAAAGCAACTAGATACCTGGATTGGTGCGCAAAAACACTAATAGTGTGGTCCCTCCAACTGTTGGAGGCGGAATGGGGGGTGGGGGATTTACCCGCTCTCCCAGCACCTATGACAGGATTATGCCAAAAGAATCCAAATTTCGTCTCACTTGGCAATGACAGCGGTATATCAGGCTTTGGCCCCTGAGGGAGCAGAAAATCCTTTCAGGCGTCCAGCAATGGTTGTCGTTGCCTGATACCAGGATGGACCTGCTCCTGTCCCATTTTTAAACAAGCATTTACAATGCAATGGTTTCGCCTTTGTTAAAGTGTGGATGATTTAGTAACGGGACCAAAACAGCTGCAAAACACGTGCAGATATTGTGTCCAGATGTAAAAATCATTGACAAAAACATGCTCAGTACCTAGTTTCTGTGTAATTGACTTCCAGATTTGTTTATACATAGAAACAGCTCGTGAGTTTAAATGTCCCTACAAATGTAGAAATGTAGGGAAAGGATAGGAGCTCATCACACGACTATCTATTATATGAAGCAAAGTACCCCCCATTGTGCGTAGAGTGAACATTAGGAGTCATGCGAGTGTCTGCCCTATGACCCTACTCCGTTATGGAGCTCCACAGTGTCTTGCAGTGTTTTCATTACGTGCAGTAGGGTGTAAGTCACCCCATACAGAGCGCTTACTGAAGGCCTACAGCCTCATAGCGCTGTATGTGGAATGTGATATTATAATCACCACCCAGCAGCGCTCTTGTTATCCAATGAGGAGGCAGGGCTTAATTTAAGACAGGATTCCCTTCACAGCTGATCCCAAATACTGTACTGCTGAACTATTAATAGTGAAACCTAAGCAGAAATGGCTGACTGCGCGGGAAAGATAACATTTCGGCGCACAGAGGCGCGTATAGGCACGTTAATATAGGCGCAGCCGGCAAGTACAGGCTGAGGAGAGCAGCTGGGACACCGCACAGCGGTTTTCAGATTCGCGCGGCCTGCAACAGCTGGCGAGAGCCCGCCCTGTGGTGCCACCCTGAGCCCTGCAGGCTCACTGTATGTGTAGGGGGCAGCCTCGTGTAGAAAATGTCCCGGGGGTGGCATCACCCCAGCAATCCAGTGAGTGGTGTAGCAAGCGTGTCCTGAATCCCAATGCCAGCAGGGATAGCATCCCCTGCCCGCGCCCCCTTAGAGAGGCATACTTGAAATGCACTGGGTCCCTCGCACGCCTGGGCCCGGGTGTCACTGCACCTGCTGCACGCATTACAGCTACGCCCCTGAACCCATTTATAATCCACACCCCGCTTTCCCTCGCGCCCAGTCTCTGCAGGAGGCGGACATCCCATTATAAGTGGCGGGGGTGTTCCTCGCACAGCTGCTGCTGAGGGGACGTTGAGTGGATGATAAACTGGTGGGCGGGGGAGGGGTGGGAGCTGAGAGGGGGGGGGGATAGATCCAGATTATAGCCGCGCGCCGGCCTGATCAGCCGAGCAGAAATATGTCAATTTGTATGAATGCAGAATGACTGCTGGAGTGGCACATGGCTGCCCGCCCCTGCCACTCCACGGCGCGGCCTGCCAGGGCACGCGGAGCGGACGGAGATCCGTCTGCGCGAGCGGCGCCTGTAGATCTATGCAGAGATCCGTCCAACCTGAGATCCCTCTGCCCGACCTGCGCCTGTAGATCCATGCAGAGATCCGACCACACTGAGATCCATCTGCACGAGCGGCACCTGTAGACCTATGCAGAGATCCGTCACTGCGGCCGGCAAGCACCTACGAGGACACAGGGGGCGGGAGGGGGCGGGAGTGGACACGGACGGCGGGAGGGGGCGGGAGTGGACACGGGGGGCGGGAGGGGGCGGGAGTGGACACAGAAGTATAAAGATACAAGTAATTGGACGGAGCTCTGAGGGAGGAAACAAAAGACAACAAGCACGGACGGCGGGAGGGGGCGGGAGTGGACACGGACGGCGGGAGGGGGCGGGAGAGGACACGGACGGCGGGAGGGGGCGGGAGAGGACACGGACGGCGGGAGGGGGCGGGAGAGGACATGGACGGCGGTAGGGGGCGGGAGAGGACACGGACGGCGGGAAACGTGCACAGGACAGCGAGGGGGGGGGCGGAAAGGCACACGGAGGGGGCGGGAATGGACAGCGCATCTGAATTCACTTTCAGTGAAAGGGGAGGGAACGGCAAAAAACGTAACTCCGCCCTGGGAAAAAATCTCCGGAACGCCCCCGAATCTGGTCCAGCCTTGATGGACAGATCCGGCACCCAATGGCTAGCCTCCATTTATGGAGCTAACCAATGAGAGCCGGGGGACGTTCCAGGAGTCCTTATTGACGACATAGGATTTCACCTGCGCTGAAGAGCTGCGCAGAGCGCAGCCTTCGGCAGGCGAAACCCAAAAAGTACCTTGGGTCCAAAGTACACACTGAGGCACTGTGGTGAACCCTTAATTATGTGCACCTTGTGCGGACCAGGATAGTGTGTCTTATTACTAAATAAAAAAGCTGTCCTCAGTGCAGTTTTTGTCTGCCCTGAAGAGAGGGTATTGGTGGGGAAGCAGGGCAGTGTGTTGAAGTCAAAGCTTCACTTTTCTCTAGTGGCAGATCAGCCTCTCCTTAAAGTGAGAAATCCCTGGGACCTCAGTACCCCCTCCCAGGGCGTGCATTCAGGAGATGCACTGACTGTGAGCAACCTCTAAGGTGCTGTACAGTCAGTAGGCCTCCCAACAGGCTTTTGCCTCGGCAACTGCATCTGTGAGAAGGCACAGATAAAAAGGCAGAGCATTTCCTCCTTCACATAGTCCAACACCCCCATGCAAATGAGGAAATGCAACCCTGTGAATATGCTGCATAAGATGTACACTGCATGATCCATTTTGTAGAAGGCCCAACCAAGCATCTGCAGCCACCTCTACAATGCCAAAATGCCTCATGGGTTCAAGAAGCAGGCACAAATGCCCATTGTGCAGAATGACACTGTCTGTAATAAAGGCCATTGTGTCTGGTGAGCTTTCAACCCCTTTGGGGAAGTCATATTGGAGGTAAAGCCTTCAATCTAAAACCCAAGGGGGCGGAAAGACTGCTGCAATCTAGGGGTAGGAGTGACGGTGATACCAGGAAAAACAGGACGATCACTCATTCGGACTGTGGGTAATCCTCCAATCTTCCTCATTAGGAGGGCAACGGGTGGGGGTATAGCCTGATAAGCATTCTAAAATACTGACCCCTGAGGACCAGTGGGCTTTCTACTTCCATGGGAAGGGCAGATTTGGGTATATCCCCAAATCTTCCCTCCCCCTGGGGTTACAGATTGGGGTAAACCCCCATCACTCACCTGAAGGGCAAAGAATCCCTGGTTGGATTTTAAGGGTGGTGGTGTATCCCGATGCCAGGATAGGCTGGCCCTATTCCACTCTTTATGATATTGGCTTTCAGTGATGTCTATTGGGCTGTCTGCCCCATAGGTGTGGACAGGTTGGCCGTAGACCTCCTCTCACAGTTCACAGGGGGGCAGAAAGACTGCATAGCTCTGGGGTGGGCAGAGGAGCAATTGGCTGTGCCTGGGAGTCCACTGCCCACCTTGAGGCCTTACCTGGCGACTAAAGGGTGTATCCCTGAAAGGAGATGACCCTCCTTGGGCAATCCCGAGGCTTGATCTACAAGGGAGGGATGCCGCTGCAACCAGAGCCTTTAGACATCACCAAAAAGATTGTTGGGCTGAAAAGGAAGGTCCTCCATTCCAACCCAAACTAAGGGTAAATAATGGGAATTCTTCAGCTGTGAGCAGTAGCGAAATTTTCTAACCTTACGGAAAGGACATGATTGATGTTCCTCTGCACTAGGGAGGTAGCGTGGATGAAGTGAACATCATGTTCTGTGCGCCAAAAGAGGTAAAAAGAGCAAACAAGGCTTGAAGGCATTAGAGCACTTTACAATTAATAGGACAAAATGAGCACATAGTATAGCAAAGAAAAACAACAATATTTGTGAATAGAGACCAACACAATAAGTAATAGTGGTCATGTACAAAATGTAAACAGTACAGTTAATAAAGAACATACGCCAGACACATTTTGAAGGAAAGGGATAGCTGTGGTAGGGAGACCAATGAGAAAGCAACAATGAGACAGGAAAGATGACAGGGGCGGTTCCTCCGCTATGGTGGAGGAACGTCGCTTCACTGCTTTCTTGCAGTGTGAAAAGCAAAAATATAAAATTGTAATAACTTTTAGGTATTACCATTTTCTGGGTTTTTTTTGCCGGAGGGCGGGTGGGTGGATCTGCGCTGCTTACGAAGCAGTAGGGCAGGGGAAGAGTGGTTTACCCACTCCTGAGTGCGCAATGATTGATTGGTCAGACCGCCAAAATCAGCCATGCACACTCTCCTGTTCTCCATGCAGCAGGACATGCTCACCCCTACAGCCCCTGGCTGAGGGGCATGTCACAGCGCTCAGACCAATCACAATGCTCCATTGGAACGTTGTGGTTGGCTTAGGGGTGGGAACCTGGCTGCCTGCTTCCTGTTCCGACCTGGAGTTTGACACAGATGAGCAGGAAAGGAGATGCGGGACCTGGCGGCAAGGTAAGTTTAATTTATTCTTATTTATTTATTTTTTGTATGCAGTCCGTGGCAACACCATCCATCCCCCCCGTGCCCGCCCCCACAACCGCGAGCCGTGCCGGCCACCCCTGAAAGATGATCGTAGATAAAGGCTGAGTCTGTAAGCAAAATTAGCTATTGAATAGAAGTGTGGTCAAAGAGGAGAAAGACGGGAGCTGAGAGCGCAAAGCCATACAAGAATGGGGAGTAGAGTTGAAGAAAAACGAAGAACAAGCAGCAGACATCATTAACTGGGCCCTGTAAGGAAGTGCCTCTGTAAAAGAAGAAAGAAAGAAGTTTCTTGAAGGTTATCAGAAAGGAGGTGATATGCAATGCTAAATTAAATGAATGTGAAATTCTAGGATCTTAAAAAAGAAGGGTTTGTCCTTCGCGCATTCCTCTTTAAAAGCTTGAGGTTCAAGTAGAAAGGATTATGTACTAGTAGTGATCTTAGCTGTACATTTTCAACTAATGCGTGAGGACGAGATGTGTTTAGAGCCTGTACAGGACCTTGTTAGTGAAACAAGTCATCTTGTAGATTGAGATAGCATCTAAGAAAAGCAATTAAAGGTATCTCAAGGTCGGGTTATTTGGTCTTATTTTTTTAGTTTTAGTGACTAAGCGCACTGCTCCATCGAACGCTGCCTTCAGAGGGGAACATGTAATTTAGGAAGCCCTGTCAAAATAGAGTTACTGTAGTCACACAAAACACAACAAAAAACACAAACGTTTGGGCAAAGCTCTTGTTCTAGGATGAGATCTCTCTTGACCAATATATGATTGAGTTTTGAGTCTTATCGAAAATGAATTCCATTATGTGTTGTCAATAACAGCAGTTTTACAAACTGAGAAAACCATATACGTCAATCCAGGATTTGAAGAGTAAAGTCAAATGTAGAGATAAAATAAAGATAAAGTTGTCTTTTGATAGACTTTGTTTCAAGTGGTGTGAGGTCATCCAGCCTTGCGGCATTTGTAAGCTTTGGGCATGAAATACAACATTGTTAGGGGAAATATCTTAACATACATATGAATATTGTTAGCATATGGATGATAGAAGATTCTTAAACCAGACTGCATGTTGTTTGGAACCTTGGGCAACGTTCTGGCACAAGGTGACACAAGTGGAAGAGCAATTACCAAGTTTGATCTTCAACTGATTTGTCAGCTAGGAGACAAACTACTTGAGAACAAGTGTGCAATGCCCATGTGATAATTAATTATCTGCAATAAAGGCAGCAGCTGGGTCAAGAAGGACCACAAGACAGGAATTATCAGAATAAAAAATGCAAAGGGCATCATTGACCACCGAAAGCAGGCTTGTGTTTTTTGCTGCTGCCCTGTCTGAAGCTTATTCAAACTCATTATAAAAAAGGTCATTATCAGAGAAAAGCTGAGTGAGTTGCACTAGGTGGTAAAACTTTCAATAACTTTTGCACAGACGAAAAAACTTGAAACAGGATGTAAATTACTGAGATCACCGAGATCTGCCAATGGATACTTGAGTAAAGGAATCCTGTGCCAATGTTCAGGCAGTCCAGACTACAACTTGCGGGAGGGAGAGACTGACTAAGTTAGTCCAGTGTGGTAGAAGCCAGTAAGACAGATCTTTGCCAATATTTGTCGGAACCTGCTCTATGAACTGATTTACAATATTTGAATTGGGAAGTTGTGGTAATGATAATTCAATAAAGTTAAAGTTATGATCAAAGAACTCATCACATTTTTAAGTTTTTGCAAAAGGATCATAATTCTGAAGGCAAACACACTACCGACTGCCTCGTTCTGAGTCCCTTGTTACTCCACAGAAAAACTAGGGTGATTCAGCTCGTATCTCTCCTCGAGTTTACAGGAATTACGAGTTATTGCCACTAGAATGGAGAATAACATGTGAGCCCGGTAATACCAGGTCCAAGTTTGTATTTTTTCTCCCATCCTCATCAATAACAGGAACGAACTTGCAAACATTTAGCATCTGCTTAGAGAAGGTGGCAAATGTTTCAGGGGCTTTATTCCCAGTGTGGATGTTAGGGGGTTAGGAGGCAGTGGGAGGAAATAATTATTTCCTCTTCAGCTGGAGGCGGGGAGGGGATCTTAAGCTCCCCCTTGCTGAAATATGTAGGTGGGTGGGCTTGGCATAGCAGCTTTCTGCAGCCCCCACAGCTCTGCAGATGGCTTCGAGCTTGGAGTCATCCAGACCTAAAAATTTAGGGTCTAGAATTAGACCCAATAATTAAGCGGCCAGAAAAACCCAGAAAACTTGTAGTTGTCCAGAACAGTATCTCCTCCCCTGCCCATAAACCACCCCTCCCCCCCCCATCCCTGCCTGGGGTACCACTACTCCAGCCAACTCATATTGAGGCCCTATGGCAAACAAATTGAAGGCATCAATTATTGTTGGTGTCATCAATAAGGCAGTGGAAGAGCACTGCCCAAAAAACTGAAGCTCTGTATATACCATTCTTCACATGGATGAGCGGGTGGTCCTTCTCACTACACAATAGACTACCACGACCAATGAATAAATCGTATGCAGCCTATGGAGTTGATAATACATAACGAACTACTGTCCCTTATTTGGATTTCCTACAAGGAAATAGAGGCGAGTTAAAGCTAGAAGCTTCATTGAGGATGTCTTGAGGTTCAGTCTTTATATGAATAACAACACTACGGAAGTCCTTGTTATATTGGCATGATTGACTATTCCATGATATACTCGTAGCCTTGAGAAAGTCCAGAGGGCAAAACACATATTGGCTGATAATATATACATGGAGACAAGGAACATCACCAATGCCACAAGTATTCTCAAGAGAAAGTGAATTCAAAAGGTGAAGCAATATATTTACAGAAATTATGTTATATAGTGTATTTTTTATGAAAATGTAAGACCAGCCTTTGAATTCCATATCCACACACAATGGAGCGATGTGCAACCTTGGTCAGATATATAGTTATAATAGTTTGAAGCACAAAACTTGCTATAGCTGATTTGCTCAAAACTGTCTTAATGTTTTTAAATAGCTTTCAAATCCAAATAATACAATTATGTTGGCAAAAAAAAACGATTTTTGTTTTCCAAACTCCCAAAATTGTTGCTTGAATAGAATTATAAAAAACGAATTAAGTTAGAAAGCATTCGTACAACAACAGTAGAACTATGCTTGACAACATGCACTCTACCGATCATAAGACCTTTTGGAAACCGGCTGTTCTAAAACAAAAACAGCCCTGCCCAGCAATATTTATATAGCAACGTCTTAACCAAGTCAGACTGGGATGAAGGGTAATATCCCAAAACCAGTCCCAGAATACTTGTTTCTGGTTCAGGGAGGACCTGGCCTGGCAGTTCAGGCTGGATTGTTCCCATGAGGATCAGGGTCAAGACTGATTTTCATATGGCTGGTTCCAAACTGGGGAGGCATGGTGAGCAAAACAAATGATGGGTTAAACCCAATCAGTGACTGGGGTTGAATGTATGCTTTGTTCAGCATTCCATCCAATATTTGTTCTTTTTGCTTTTGCCACTCTAAGTGGCAAGGGTATGCCCAGACACGGCTCCAGTGCTCACTGTGCCATAGGATTCAAGCTAACCTGGCTGATGAGGAGTGATACCCAGAAAGCAGTTCCAGGATGCTCATTCTCGGTCCAGGGAGGACCTGAACTGGCAGTTCATGCTGGAATGGACCCATGAGGAGCAGGGTCAAGAATGATTTGCATATGGCTGGGTCCGAATTGGGGGGCGTGGTGAGCGGAGAAACAGTGGATTAAACCCAGATCTGTGACTGTGAATAGGGGTGAATATTTGACCTGTTCAGCATTCCTTCCATCATTTGTTCTTTGTCACCTGTGTATAAACCTCAATCTACACCAACATTTACATCTCTGTGGTTTATTCCTACATTATTTTTTGTGTACTGACCTTCTAATGATAGAATACGAAATAATGGACTCAACTCATCAGCAAGCTCAGCCCGTGAAAAGTGTAATACTTAGGACACATCCGAAGGCCTGGGTTTTGCACAGTAATCTCTAGTACATTTAAAAGTCAATTACATTACAGATCGCAAGCACGAGGGCTGTTTTCTTGCAATACAATAGGGGCTTGTGTGATTGAACAATGAGAAGTGTTATTCGGTCCTTCGATTTTCTTTCTTTATTTCCAACTTGTTCTGGGCTTTTTTTTACTTTTCAAAGATTGCCCTGGGCTTTAAATTCACTTGTTAGCGCAGGGATCTTGTATGTTGTAGCCGCTTAAGAAAGATGTTTTTGAAGATGCCACAATCAAACGCAAAAGTGCAGCACACAGCATAATCACTGGCTAACCCGCTGCACTAATTTTTCTATTGACTGACTCCTTTTCAGCATTACAAGCAACAAGGTGGTTTTATGTAAATTACTAAAATAAGGTGTAATTTAATAAAATTATGTGAATTAATAAAACAGGGTGAGAATAACTGAAGTTACTTACTTTCTCCAGATGTAAATTGATCCACCTGGTGAACGTCCTCTTCTGGATATTTTCTCTTTCAACTAGAACGAAAGAGACAAAACATATGTCAAATATAAGGCCAAGTAAAGTTTGAGGGATATATCTAATTAATACGAATACAACTTCAATTAGTACATATCTAAGGGCATCATTAACAGGGGAGTGATGCAACAACTGGTAACAATCGGTGGCAGTCCCACCACGCCTGCATTTCTCTTCTCATTTAGAGAATGGAAAAGCACGATAGGAGGTCGAAGCGCTGACGTCGGAAGTGTCACCCTGATTCTGTCCAAATAAGGGAGGGCCTTCTGACGCCATGCACAACAGGCAGACTTTCTGGCAGAGACCACCATTGAAACCATTAATACCATCGCGATGCCAAGCAAAAAACTATACGCCAACAGCCGCGGCCCGTGGACGGAGTTGCGGTGGGGCAGGCAGGCGGGGCGGGGAAGGGGCAGGGTGGGGGGGTGATAAACACCGGAACATGGATGATTACAGGTAAGTAAACAATTAAATTAATAAAACAAATTTCGTAGCGCGCCCTGCATTGCATTTTGCTATGCAGGGCACGGAACAAAATTTGTTTTATTAATTTCATTGTTTACTTACCTGTAATCATCCATATTCCAGTGTTTATCACCCCCCACCCTGCCGCTCCCCCACCCCGCCTGCCTGCCCCACCGCAACTCCCTCCACGGGCCGCGGCTGTCCGCCAACATTTTGGGAAAAAACTCCAAGTATGTGGTGGGCATGAGACAGGGTTGGATTGGGACCAAGAATCGAGCCGGGCACACCAAAACAAATGGCCCACATTTGTGAATTTCCTTTCAGCAAAACACTGCTTCAGCAAAGTTTTATAAACAGAAAGGGAGTGGGGAGCATGTTTTATTAACTTCACACTGCTGAGCCACACATGAATGCAAGTGAGACCACTTCTGCTCAGGCCCCCTGCCCCGCTCAATCAGCATACATTAATGGGCCAGCCCAGCAGGAGAAAGGGAGTGACACCTCCACACAGCTGCCTCTAACAAGCATTGGCATTGCCAATAGGTCTCGCTTGTGGGACCTTATAAGTATTTAGTTATGCAGCACAATATCCTTAGTGCAACAACATCAACTGTTGCATGCCTAAACACTTATAAGGTACAAGGTTTAGCCGTGCAACAGCTGATGTTGTTGCACCAAGGATATTGTGCTGCAAAACTAAATACTTATAAGGTCCCACAAGCGAGACCTATTGGCTATGCCAATGCTTGTTGGGAAGGTGCTGCGCTCTGAGTCATGTCTTTTCAACAAAACAAGGGGACCCAATAGATACCTAGGGACCTTGGGCAAACGACTATTGAGGAAAACAATGGTCCTTAGGGTTAGAAATTTTGACAATTCAATGAAATATAGACTCCAATCAGTACTATATCGGAACGTTTTTCAGTACCCAGCCGGGCCTGAATTTTTATTCAAGTATAGACATAGATAAAAAGACCACCAGAGAGGTCTGATTCATAGACTGATAGGGTACAAGCCTGTACCTATCCAGAACATACTCGAACAGGGTTCGGGGGTGAGAAAGGTAAGAAAGGAAAGAAGGTAAAGAATATCAGGCAAAAAGAACATGGGAGCCAACTGTCCCTTGCATCATTAATACATTTGCAAAGCAAGTTCAGACAGACAATTACTGTAACAATATTAACACAATAGAGAGGTTACAGAATTGTAAAAGTTGTCGACGGCGTTTCGATCCCTGGCTCCTAGTGAACTGGGATCATCATCAGGACTTTATAATATATTGCCTGTTTATACTTTCGAGAAAAGCCTTTCAGAGCAATATTTAATCTGCTCAAATGGGTCGAGAGAAGGTTTAATTCGGTGGAAGGAGGACCGGTGCCTCGAGTTTCTACTGAGTAGACATAATACTGTCAACTGCTTGTATTGATTCTTCCAAATCGAAGAAGTACATAAAATTATCCACACGTCGGTGGGCACTCGAATTATTTCAAGTCTCTCGTCTACAGGCGTTGCTGCCTTGCTCATGAATCCAGCAGGAACCAGGCGGCGTGCTCAATGGCAGTGTGCCGACTCATCGGGGATCCGGAAATGAGTCATGTGCATTAATGGGGCAGAGAAAGCATTCCATTGACTAGCATGGCACAAACTCTGCCCACAAACAAACCGTAGGCGCATGTTTTCCAGCCTTACTTGTCTGACTGTGCCAGATGTATCTGCATGCAATTATTTTTTGTGTGTTTGTTGAACGGGGGCCTAAGCGGGTGGGCAAATGAGATTTCTCGGTGCTGCGCACCATGCGGACTTTGTTCCCGAGTAGCGGCCCAAGGCCCTCCGGCACAGAAGCCAAAGATGGGCAGCAACGTACTGCTTTCGGACGAACAAAATGTACAACTTCAGCTGAGCAGAAGCAAGAGTGCCTGCGTCTCCGAACACAAATGGCCCTTGTTGTTTGTGGCCGGTTGCGTTTTCAAGTGAGCGCACGCTGCTCCTAGGGTACAAGCTATGTTCCATGAATGTGCGGGTTTTTGCCTTTTTTCATAGTTGCAGTCAATTGTACATTTTGCAAATGTGTACGTTATTGTTGCTTGAGATTTGTGTAGGCACAATTGGGCATAAGTATGGCTTTGGAGCGCATGTACTCCGAGCTCAGAGGCTGCCTTCGAAGACTAGAATATGAATAGTTTTGCGGTGGTGTCCTGTTCGTGGGGATAAGGGCATGGCCTGTATTAGGCATAGGGGTCGTAGCGTTGTAACAAGGTCATTGTGTATTTGCCCATTAAATGTGCCATGTGCTGTTCCGCTCCCTCCTGCCTGCTTAACTGGGCGGGGCGTAGTGGTGGGGAGACGACGGGATAGGCATAATTAAAAAAAAAAAGAAAATAACAAGAAAGCAAAGCAAATGCCGGATGGGTGCGGGAGAGCCTGGTGGGGGGTGGGAATGCGAGGGAGGAGAAGTGTGGCAGGCAGAATGCCTGAGGGAAGCCGGCGACGGTGAAAGCGAAACCTAACGTGCTGACACGATAAAAAAAAAACCAAGAAAGCAAAGCAAATGCCGGATGGGGGTGGGAGAGCCTGGTGGGGGGGTGGGAATGCGAGGGAGGAGAAGTGTGGCAGGCGGAATGCCTGAGGGAAGCCGGATGGGGGCGGGAGAGCCTGGTGGGGGGGTGGGAATGCGAGGGAGGAGAAGTGGTGCGAAAGTGCGATGCGCTTGGAGAGAGGCCGGATGGGGGCGGGAGAAACTGAAAGTACGAGTAGGAGGGAGGCTGATGCGCGTGCTTGTTTGCTCACGTGATTCACGTGAACTTAATGAAAACTGCAGCGCAAGAAGCCCTTGGTTTCACTAGGATTTCAAGCACTTGAATTCTTGCTCCGCTCGATGCGCTTGCGCGCATCGATAGGTCGCAAGACCTAAAAAGGCCACTCAGGCACCCACTAGGCCATTGGCGGCATCCTAACAGCACAGACAGCCCCCAGGCTGCCCAAAAGAGCAGCCCACAGCTAGAACTTGGCTACCAACTCTTCGGCCCTTTACCCGAGTGCCCGCGTAACCAATCTGACCCTGGCATTAGACATGTGATACTTGGAGATGAACCCCGGCTTTGGAGGGCTATCTTAAGGAATCATATTGATGTCAGGTACACCATGGCGTTTCTGCTGCCACAGATTGTTTATCTACATCGTGGCTTCCACCACGGATATGGGAGACATTTCCATGGGGAACATTTTTCACAATTATGATGAACCAGTTTAAATGTTGTGACTAGGCCTCTGCCAGTACATTGGAAGTGCTCCTTCTGGCATAATGGTGTTATGTCAGGTGGACCAGCACAGCTCAAATAATTGACACCCCTAATGGATATTATATAGCTCGGTGAATGGGTCAACTGTCAAACTAGCACATGTCAATCACCACCTTTCTAGGCTACATTGCTACACTTGAATGTCCATCCGTGCATGCTGGCAAAAAGCACTGCAGACAAATGCATTTAATAGTCACATGCATCTCTTAGTAGGCACTGAGTAAAATACATAGGGGCACAGGACACAATGGATTGCATAAGACTGAAGTTGCATGCAGGAGGAAAAGCAAGCAGATATAGTTTGCTTGGGGTCCGCCCCGATAGTTCTTTTTAGGGCTCGGCCTACATCCCACGAAGTGGGTGTGGCTTAAGAGTCCTTTTCTGAGGACTTCGAAAATCTAACCTACGAATTCCAGAAAAGCGCGTGATTTTTGCTAGTTATTTATGGCAGCTGCATGGCAATTGGGCCTCGCATGCGTGTGTTTTTAAAAGGCAGCACGCAATAGGCCATAGGCTGTAGAGTTGCTCCGCTTCCTGCATATTCCGTGCGGACACGCACAGCAGAAGGCCGTATTTCTTCAATTACCAGCTGTCATGGCTCTCAGTAATTGAAGACAGATGCTGGGCGCGCGTGCACCATTGTTTGCTGTCTGCTCTACGAAGCCTTGCTTTCTCTGCTGTGTGTGTTGTGCGCATGCCGCCTCCCAGTCAAAGCTTGACTTTAGTCTGACATTGTGACCCTCACAGAATGAACCTCCCCACTGTCTTTGCTACTTCTTGTACACTCACAATTGTCACTATTGCCTCCGGTATTGTAACTTTTGCTTCTGTAATTTGTTCACTTGTAATGTTCTCTTATATCAGCTCTGTTGCTTTTGTCGAGCGCTCT
Source organism: Lissotriton helveticus (assembly GCF_964261635.1). Taxonomy (NCBI): domain Eukaryota; kingdom Metazoa; phylum Chordata; class Amphibia; order Caudata; family Salamandridae; genus Lissotriton; species Lissotriton helveticus. The sequence goes on from NC_136070.1 coordinate 364,855,438, forward strand.
GTCACCTTCGGGTAAAGTCCGCGCTATATAAAATAGCATAAATAAATCCACCGACTTCGCATCACCCCTCCCTGTTGTCTCATCACCTATGCTGCCACCAATGCTAGCTGCTTGCTAACTGACTAGCTAACTACAAAAAGTGCATGCCACTGCCAAGCATAAATGACCACGCACATGCCACTCTCAAGCTCGCGTGACCACATGCACGCTACAACACCGAAATACCCACAGCAGTCACTAGCGACAACTCAGAAACTTGACATTTATTGCTGACTCTTTATTCAGAAAGTCGCTGTGTGCAATAGAATCATAATACTCGGATTTGTATAGTGCTCGTGCGGGTCTCCAGGCGCTGTGAGATGAAATGATTTGCCAGAATCACAGGAGTTCAGCCGATGCCAAAACTCGAACCTGGACCCCCCAGCCCCAAAGTCGGCTGCTCTGGCAGTTACGCCACACCCCTTAAAGACAGTTGGGCATGACACGTCATCATGCGCTTGGAGTGCACTGCAGACCCGCCCCTTCCAGGCACCTCGGGCTGCTGTTGTTTCCTGCCCCTTGTGTGGTTCTCGCTATTTTATGTGTTTGTCTCTTCGGATGATGCTGACAGACAGACCGCGCTGCCTCCTGACACACTTCGGTTTTGCTTCTTCCTCAAGACGCCGCAGCCCCTCCCCTCCGGTGTTCCTGCTCCTGATGTTGAGTTGAGAGGGATAGAAGGTGCTCCGATGTCTGGAGCAAGTGTTCAGTATCTGTCCTGAGGTGAATACGCTGCAATGCTGCTCTGTGATACTCTGGGCAACGTTCAGGTTTATACGACAACTGTCTTGTTTCTGATTTCACAAATGGTTCATGTTTAAAAACAGTCCGATAAATAAGTACTTCCCAGTGCATTGATATACTGTGACATTTTAATGTCCCAGCTTCTACATGTTAAAGAAATGCACTTTTTAGTGCAGAGTGTGAGTGAGTGCAGAGTGAGTGAGTGCAGAGTGTGAGTGAGTGCAGAGTGTGAGTGAGTGTAGGGTGAGAGTGAGTGCAGAATGAGTGCAGAGTGTAAGTGCAGAGTGAGTGCAGAATGAGTGCAGAGTGTGAGTGAGTGCAGAGTGTGAGTGAGTGCAGAATGAGTGCAGAGTGTGAGTGAGTGCAGAATGAGTGCAGAGTGTGAGTGAGTGCAGAGTGAGAGAGTGCAGAGTGAGTGCAGAATGAGTGCAAGTGAGTGCAGAGTGAGTGTGAGTGCAGAGTGAGTGTGAGTGCAGAGTGAGTGTGAGTGCAGAGTGAGTGCAGAGTGTGAGTGCAGAGTGTGAGTGCGAGTGCAGAGTGTGAGTGAGTGCAGAGTGAGAGTGAGTGCAGAATGAGTGCAGAGTGTAAGTGCAGAGTGAGTGCAGAATGAGTGCAGAGTGTGAGTGAGTGCAGAGTGTGAGTGAGTGCAGAGTGTGAGTAAGTGCAGAATGAGTGCAGAGTGTGAGTGAGTGCAGAATGAGTGCAGAGTGTGAGTGAGTGCAGAGTGAGAGAGTGCAGAGTGAGTGCAGAATGAGTGCAAGTGAGTGCAGAGTGAGTGCGGGTGCAGAGTGAGTGTGAGTGCAGAGTGAGTGTGAGTGCAGAGTGAGTGCAGAGTGTGAGTGCAGAGTGTGAGTGCAGAGTGTGAGTGCAGAGTGTGAGTGCAGAGTGTGAGTGCAGAGTGTGAGTGCGAGTGCAGAGTGTGAGTGCAGAGTGTGAGTGCAGAGTGCAGAGTGCGAGTGCAGAGTGTGAGTGCGAGTGCAGAGTGTGAGTGCAGAGTGTGAGTGTGAGTGCAGAGTGTGAGTGCGAGTGCAGAGTGTAGAGTGTGACTGCGAGTGCAGAGTCTGAGTGCGAGTGCAGAGTGTGTGTGAGTGCAGAGTGTGTGTGAGTGCAGTGTGTGCACCGTCAGTGCACACCAACAGCCATCACTACACACATCAATTGTTAACGAATCCACAATTAACTATTGTACCAACAGCAGTATTGCAAACTTTACTTTTAAACATAATCATCTAAGCTCAGCATGCTACCATTGCTCCAATTCCAATCCAAACCACATAATTCCATTACACACTACATACATACACTCCATAGCACATGGCGAAAAGACATTGCCATTTACAATGCCATTTCCTCTAACTCAAATAGATCCGAGACCTATTGCATTTCTAATGCTTGTTTTTTATTATTATTTTTTTTTTGCAGCACATGCCTTTGACTCGTGAGGCAGCTCTGCTGATTCACTGGTCAAACAAACTGCTTTTTGTTCTTCCATATCAGACAAAATGTCAAAAGCAGACTCTAGAATCAGTCTGTCACATAGCTATGATTTGTTTGTTTATCAATATTTCAAAAACAGTTGGGAAATGTGTGCCAAATTACAAAAGCGTGACCTTTGTCTGCTTGCCAAGTGGTGTCTGGTGCCTTTGTGTCCAGCAGTTTTTCCAGCTGTCTCGCCACAATAACAGTCCAAAGAGAACCTTAATCTATGTGAATACATTTATTGTATAGTTTTATTCACATTCATCAAAAGTTATTGGCGAAAAATAATACCTTTAATTTTTGCCTCGGCACTGTAGTGTTGCACTCTATTATTTTACTTGTATATATTAGGTTGAAATCACTTTAATTCCCTCAATATAAATAAATAGAAAATGTTATGATTAACCGGTGCCTTTACCAAAACCAAGAACAAAGCACAAAGTATTGAATAGCAACTAAGTTTATGGATTATGATATGCTTTATTCATTTCCTTCAAAAGTAGTCCCGCAATTAAAACCGTTTCCTGTTCTAAGTAAATCGGATACATTTTACAAGCTTTGACCTAATTTCGATAGCCTTGATCCCTTCTAGGCAGCTGTTGAACAGCTGGCGCTAAACTCAGCAAGTATGACAACTGGACAGACCTTGGGAAGAACGGAAACCATTTCACAAAGGACTGTCGGCTGGATTATTGAATCTGTGTAATTTATTGTAATAAAAACAATTTAATAAAACCATAGGGTAGGTGGGATTAAGCAGATGGCAGCAGATAGGGAATTAGTGACATGAGATAATAATACAGAAATCATTTTAAGGCTGCATAATACAGTGCACAATAGTCCTTGACACTGAATCAATAACAAACAACCATTTTTGTTGTGTGTCAATCTAGGGTTCTCTCCTACCTGGTGGTTACAATTTCTGTATACAAATTTTAAATAGTTATACCGTTATACCGTGTATTTTTGAGCTTTCATTACTTAATGCCTCACTTTCCCTCAAACTGACAAGGGAGATTTAACCTTTGTTCTAAGATCGGTATAACTGATTTAGTGAATGTTATTTTCACACATCTGATCAATGGCACAGGGCCGGCTAACACCCAGTTTGCTGTCACCTTGAACCAGGACGAAAAGCTGCAAAGAAAGCTGTTGGAATAAAAACAACCACCGAAGCTGCCCTTATTTCTACTACAGTATAGAGAACAAGCTGGTAAGTACACACACATAAAAGAAACAAATGGTGGACAAACCTATAGAGAAACAAAAAACTGAAAAGAAAAAGAAAAAAAAACTATGAAAAAAATCAGAGCGCTCTCTCACGTAATAATAAATTCTCTGATACCTAATCACTATTTCTGTAATCATTTAAAAAATATATTATTGTATATTTTTCTTTTCTCATTCTTTATTCACTCCATTACCTTCCAACCGACCATGGAGATTTCACATTTGTTATAAATTCCGTAGGATTCATTTGGTAATGTTACACTCAACTAATGCCCCAATGGTACTGGGTCAGCACCGCTCCTTATGTGATGTCACAATGAGTTAGGAAAAATAAAACTGCAAAGAAAGCTGTCATCATAAAGACAAACATCAAAGCTGCACTAACAGCACAGAAAACAAGTTCAGCACATACCGAAATGAAACAAATGGCATAGAAAACTATAGAGAAAAAACACACTGAAAATCATAACAAAAAAACTATCAAATCACACAGGTTTGCACAAAACTATTGAAACTCCATACTTGTACTCCGGAACCCATAAAGGATTAGTGGTTAATTAGTATTGTGAAAATATTAAAGCAATTGGGGGTGGTGGATATGTTAGTCAGTTATTTGGATTGAGCAGGAAAGTGGAGGATAGAAGAGGGAAAAAGGTTTGCATTTATATAGCGCTTGCTACCCTTGATTGGGTGTTGAAGCTCTTTTTCGGCGAGTAGCGAGCTACTTCGGAACCCAGAAAGGATTCGTTGTGAGAAGTTAGTGAGATATATAGGTTAAAAATGTAATATGGGGCCCTCTTATTGGTTTGTCTTCTGTTTGGCCAGGTGCGATACAAGGTACTTGATTCAAATATTTAAACAAGCATTGAAAATGCAATAGGTCTCGCCTTTGATTGACTTAAAGCCATTTGCTTTGCTAATAGTATTATATAGCAAAGCACATGGCTTTAACTTAATGAAAGGCGATACCTATTGCATTGTTAATGCTTGTTATTCATCAGTTCAAGGATTGCCCTTTTTAAAGATTTTTGTCAGTAGACCTAAAAATATTGTCAAATCCCTCAAAACATGTTTGCCGTAATGTTATCAGCTGCATTCGGTGTGTTTAAAATGCTGAATTATCACTATTTTCTGGTATTAGCTCTAGGGATAGCTCCGCCCCATAGTTTGAGTTCATAGCACCACCTCCATTAGTTGGACTGAGCCCCCCTTCTTAAAAAAGTTCTGGCCTACTTGCCGACTTGCAATAACACCCCCCTCTCCCCGCCACACACACAGTACCCACCAGGAATAATTCACAGACTCAGGGAAATGGTCTGATAGAGAAGCTGAGATGGAGAGAGGCGCACAGAGTGAAAGGGGGAGCCATGAAAGGAGGTGACAATCAACTAGGAGATGGAAATAGGCTGAGATGTGAGTGGGCTGAGAAGAAAGGAGGTTGAATTTTAATGCAGATACATTTAAATGCGTGATATTAGGGGGCTAGAGGAAAGAGGGATATATAAGCGAAGGGATGGAAAGAGAAATAACACGGATTAGAGAGATGAGTCAGGAGATACAGTAAAGGAGGGAGGCGTGTATGGCAGAGATACAGTGGTGAGAAGAAAGAAGAGAGGGGTCGAAAGAGAAAGCAGCAAAACAGAGATGATGGGAGCCCAGTGGAGGGAGAGAATGTGGTGAAGAGAAGACGTGAGAGGAAAGAAAGGGCAAAGGAGATACAGCCCCCCACGCAATGTGGTGAGGTGCCCCTGTGCCTGCCCTAGATCACATAGACCCATTGGACTAGGGCTGAAGGTGGGGCCTCCATTGCTCTGGGGAGTGTCAGTGAATGACTGCAGAGAGACGGGGTATGGGGACATTTGGACATAGTAGACAAGCGCTACATGGAGAGAAGGGAGGCGGGGTGGTAGTCTAGGAGGGCTCGAGTCCGCGCATCACTATGGCGCCCACTTGATTAATTAAGTGCTGGGTGGTTTTCAACCCATAACCAAACTGTCAGATAGTCACACACACAAGTATAAATACTTGCAGAACATACCTACATACACATACAGAGCACAAAGGCAGACGCGGGGCCGTGTGCAGCGGTGCAGCTAAGAGCAGCAACAGGTGCCACACCAAGGAGAGGGGCGCTACTCCAAGGACCGACTCCGCTCGCAATACTGGACATAGATTGACAGCAGAAAAAAAACACTCAGGCAAAGGAGAGCGTTCGAGCTCACAGTCGGTGCACCCCGAACCTGCAGGCTTATCCGGAGTGACCTCACGCTTGGACTGGAGACCCTCGCGCATCGTCGGTGTGCACAAGGAGAGGCACCTAGAGGCTCTTATTGTTTTAGGACTCGTTGCCATACATACAGATAAAGCGACTGCACAAGAGAAGACGTGAGGTCTGCAGTGGGAAGAAACTCAGTCGAAGGAACAGCCAGTGCGTTCGCAGACCTGAAATTCTTCGTCCTGGACTGTAGGCACAAGCAGGCAGAAAACAGAAAGCTACCCCAAGACACCGGGCCAGCGTGTGGAAGCTGGCCGGTCGCTGTGGTGGTGCTTCAGGTGCTTCTACACGATCTGCCACGGGTGGCGCCTAGATGCCGCTGCCCAGCCTAGTGGTATCTCGACACCGCCAGAACCTGTGGTGCCCACCGCCTTACCACCCTCTGCTGGCTGTGTCTCAATGCCACCCACCTACAACAGAGACATGGAGGTGAAATTGGCTAATAGGTATGGAGGGGGCGGGCTGCTGCGTGTTGGGGTGGCGGTCTTTACGTGCTCTGTAATTAAAATGGGTCTATCCCAGAATTATGCTTGAAGGAATGCAGAAACGTTGTGAATTGATTAATGTATTGCTCTAAAAACAAGCGCAGTCCCAAAAGTGAAAGAGGACCGTGCTGCAGCCGATCTCTTGTCTTTATGGGGCCATGTGTTAGAAACACATTGTCCCATAAAGATAAGAAAGTGCTTTGCGACAGATGCAAAGCAGGCAAGCCAGTCCAGGTGGGCCGGCACAGAAAGCCAAAGGGAGGCAACCCAAACACCTAATTTCCAATGGCAAGGCACCGTTCAACATAAACGGTGATACCAGCCAAAGGAAATGACTGATGGGGCTTAAAGCCCTCTTCTGAAAATCCTCTCCTATGAAATCTCTCGTGGAGGTGGAGCAGGGCTCTGCCCTGCAACGCACGCGAGACCGAAAAACTGTACTTCAGGGAAAACAAAACAGCACCATCTAGTGAGGTGTCCACGCAAGTTGCTTTGTTAACAGCAATGACGGCAGGCTGGCTTCCAATTTAAAAAAAAAAAAAAACTATAAATAAATATTGCTGTAGGAGAGTGGGTCCTGTAATGTGAAGTGTGTTGCATAGAACCTCCTCTCCAGTCTCAACCCCTTTAGATGGCCGATAACCAGACTGTATAAACATTCAATTTCTATTCAGTGTGAAACCATTACCTAATAGAATAACTCCGATGGCCACTGGCAGATACCAGTTAGGGCACACACGAGTTTGAAAGGATTACAGCTAATGAAATCAATGTAATCACCAACTTTTATACTGTGTAACATAAATAGATCTTGTTTCTTACAGAAGGTCAGAACAAGAGAGATTTGTATTTTAAAATGTATCCAAAAAGAAGGGGTTAATAAATAACTACTGTCAGCCATCACGCAAACGTATGGGCATTATAACAGTGACTTTGCTTCTGTGGTGTAGAATGTTGGGGGTAGCCAGCCAATCAGAATGCTTCTCTTTTGGGCAATACATATTGTTCCGTGCCTACAAATGGAGCATTCTCTGGCTGCAGATTCCTTGCTTCTACAACATGTCTTGTCCTAGTGGCTAGCACCCCACTACCCACCCTCATCCGCTACCAATCTAAAGTGTGGATGCTCTAAAAATAGCACCTCTTTACCCTGTCCCAGCAGCTCTCTGATCAGAAGCAATTTGTTGCTACTAGCTGTTAGTCCCGCCCCTTCTTTGTCAAAAGTAATTTCCAATACCAGAGAAAAGTAGAAAAAAATTAAAGTGACATATCTGTTGATTTTTGTCCCCTGTTCTGTAGCATTTGGGCATACATTCCCTCGTTGAGAAAGGAATGGAGGTGCTGCCATTGCATGCTGACAAGCTAAAGGCTCCATGTTTTCAGTTTTTACTGATTTTTGCCCATAACTACAGGCAGAAAACCATTAATCTTCCTGTCTGTATTTGTTTTCAAATGTGGCTTAAAACGGAAATTCCGTTGTTTTAAGTGATTCTAAATGCTGTCAGTTATGGCGAATAGCTGTGCGGATTGACATGCAAGGGGATAAAAAAAATAGTAAAGGGCCTTAAACAGCAGTAGATTTGCACAACCTTGATACTAAAATGTGCATGTTTTCTTATAATTGCATATTTTATCATATGAATATATATATATATCATTGAAACCTGTCAGGTGTTCAGGCACAGGTGGACATTAACTGGTTAAATAAATGTAGACAGACACACATTCCAGCTTCATATTTTCACAAAACCTAAAATAAATATAGATAAATGCAGGCAAAATTAGCAAACAATAAACACTGATAAATACAGACGGAAATTACAAAAATATAAATACCATAAAACCGGGAGCCCTAATCATTACCCACCCAGACTGTGCTAACAGACCTGAGCAAAAAGCTCACACATAGGATGCAAAGATCTCAAAATTACGTTGAGGGAATATTTTGGAACAGAAACAGAAATAAGTTAAATCAACCCTAAATCTACTTCATTGGTGGAGTTCCAGGATCTCATTAAATTCTCAATTACACACATGGCCTCCTGAAGGAAATTCATTGTGAGTCTGCAATAGCTGGCACCAGGCATCTCAGAACTTTCACCTCGCACCCGATCCTCCAAAGATCCTTCAGATATCATAATTAAGGCAGAGGATCAGTAAGGGAACATGGCCTCAAAATTTGGAATGCTCTCGACCCACACAATCACAGAGTCAAACTACCTGTTATTCAGTAAACATCTCAAAACAGAATTGTTTAGATGCACAAGAATACGAACTGGGTGGTCTCCCTCATATCCAAAAGGACTTCCTGTGGTCAGTGACTTAGTCTTGTTTTATCTTTATACTTAAGCACTAGGAATTGAACATAACTTGAAATATAAACAATAACTAAATAGGTGCAGAGGGGTTCAGAAGAAACAAGAGTCATGAACTTTCAATGGCACTTCAGTCTAACAGGCCCATAGTAGACATTCTGGGTGGCTTCTCTTACTTAACTTGCTCTGAAATTTCAGGTGTTGTATGTTCATATGTGTCTACAGAAGTACAACAATAAGGCTCATAAAGCTGTCAAGCTTTAAAACAAAATGGTGTCAGGTTGTTAAACTTCTTTGTCGAGTCAGTGACCCAAGATCTAATAGTTATACTTTAGAAACAGGTCTGTGTGAGCCAGTGACAAGTGGCGTTTTACCCCAAGTACATTGGAGCAATACAAAAACATTATGGGCAACTGTTTGATTACATACGGATGCACCATTGATTTACAATAATAGGTTACATCATGTACTGAGGCATGAAGTGATACATTGTTTGCTCACCTTTCCAAACACCTAACCATTCATAAACAATAGAGGGGAACCCCTACTGTGCTTAGCCTATCTCTCTAGATAACTCTATGGTGTTTAAAGGACTCTCACCCACTAGGATTCCAAGTGGAATGCTTCAACATAGAATCCTCGTCCAGATACCTAGTGTATCTGGATGAACTCAAGCTTGGTATCCAAGGACGCTCTTTCGTTATTCAGTGGTATCCTACATTTAAAATAGTCTAGGGTGTCCAGAGGGTTAATTGTATTTTCAAATCGCACCCTAAAGGAATTAAAAACAGGTGGGGGTGCGCTAAGGAATTTAGCATGCTCTGAATCCCTGGGTCAACATGTTTCAGCAATCACACCAATACCTCCCTGGGATAGTTTTCTTTCATCAGGATCCTTTGAAAATAAAATGGAATCCCAGTGGATGGCAGGCCTTTTAACACCATAGATTGATCCCCTTGGGCGAGTACAGAGTGATAGGCTAAGCACTGTAGGAGTTCCATAAATGGACCAGGTCATAAATGCTCAGGAACTTGCTAAAATTCAAACTCCATTTGTTCTACCAATCCGAGTAAGGCACACTTACATTCTAGTCCTTATTGCCAGGCACAACATCTCTGAAAGATTGACAGACCCATTTAATCTAGGTGCCTGTGCTGAAACGGGACCATACTGAGAGACAGCCTTTCAGGATGGGGGTGAAGATCTCAACCAAAGCCACAGACGATCCTCTAAATTATTTCAGATCTGCCATGGATAATACTTAATGTCGTCTTCAGAGTTATTCACATGAGGTGTTGTACTTTTAAGAAGTCCTTAAAAGCGTGTGGAGTTCTTGTTGCAATGAAGGGAGTAAGAGAGAGATTTACGACAAAATCTAAGTTGGTTCTATAGGCAAACCTGTTAGGGCTCCAGTGAGGAATGCTCTCAGCTATGGAAAAAATTAAAGTGATCTCCAACTTTGAAGTAGGAAAATGCTTTGTCCAAGGCGACACCCACAACCCCAAATTCTAAAGAACTGGGAACAGTCAAGGGACGAGATGACATCTGGCAGGAATGGGACTTCTGGCTGTAAAGAAAAGCTTCAATCTTTCCAAATTGTCATGCTTTTGCTGGTACCCACTCGCTTCAGCTCCTAATATACAAATATAAAGCCCACTCTTGGCTGGAGGACAACCTATGCTCCCAGTGCCACAAACAAAGCTGCTCATATCACAATTATTGCAGGATAAATAAAGGCATGAGAACATTGAAAATAAAAAAAGTTGACTCCCGAGTAGCACACAAAAAGAAATATTTAATCTGACACTACATTGCACTTGCCTCTAGTCCAAAAATGGACTGATGATGCTCATAGACATTGGGTAGGGAATCTTCCTGGGTGATTTGAGCTGAATTATGAGTTCTCACAAGCCATTCATGCCATCCCAATCAGCCATTCATTTCTCCTAAAGCTGTTGGTGCCATTTACAGCCACTTAAATTTAGACACATTGACGTCAAACTTATAAAAGCTTGATGACAATTGTGTGCATGTATTTTTTTTGTAAACAAATGAGTAATGCAAAGCATGTAGGATTTTATTCTTTCATTTCGAAATTCTCTAGGAATGGATGACGTCTTCTGGGCATTGCAGTGTGTTTTAGAAACTTTTAAAGCTTTATTATACATATTTTTTAAACAACCAGGGGAAGACAACTTCCCACATCCCAACAATGAAATTGGAAAGGGTGGCTGTTATGCACAGTGTCAGTTGTCATTCCTTGCTACTGGAAATGGTGCTGCATGATTCATTTGTAGCATACAAGAGACTGGGAGTGCTGAAACACTGGAAGGGAGTGGAGAGGCACCCGAACTTACTGTCCAAAGTGGTGTACAGCAGTTTCAAGTATGATAATGTATCCTTGGGAACGCAATTTCCAATGACCGGGAAATTACCCCTTTAATAAAAGTAGAAGAATAAAAGCTTAAAGAAATGCCTGTGCCTCTTATCCAGACAATGTAATACCCAAAGGTAACACCAAAGTCCAGTTTTTCCAAAATCAAAGCATACTTTCCAGAATTACTGTACTGTAAAAAATACATTTCTCAAGCGGTTTGTTTCCTGAAAAAATAACATACTGTAAAGCAGATGTGATGTGTGTCCATTTAGGCTCTGATAAGAAAGCAGAGGCAACTTGATCCTGCTGCTTTTTCTGTGTAAACATGAATATGATACACTTGCTAGTCAATCTACCATAAAGTGCATTGCTTGCAGATTTTAATCACTGTTGATCGACTGTTAATCCATTTCAGATAAAAACAAAGATCTTTTTTTTTACTAAAAAACGTTTGTTTCTAGTTCAAATGGATCAACAGTGGTTAAAAGTCTATGCACGAGGCACAACGCGGCGGCTGAGCAGTTGCAAAATGTAATTTGTCACCTCCCAGCTGTTAATTGCTGTGTTCAGATGTTTAACAGAGGTGACAAATTAGCAAAGATAGCTAGACATTTCCAACTGATGGATCCATTGGAATTTCTATGGAGGGACATATGGGGCCTGGTCCTATTTGTACAGCCACTTTTGGATTGCACCACCACAGCTGTTGAATGCCCCACAAAGCAACACAGAAAAAACAGTCATTGGAAAAGCTAACAGGTCTCAATTTAAGAAATTTGTGGCATCGCCAATGTTTTTTTTAGCAATTATGTACAGCCTCCCTGATGCTGAGCAGTATGCCTAAAGATTTTTTTTTCACTACTGTATTTTGTAGGACTGTGCAACACACGTGCATACTTACAAAATTACCCAGGTACTTTAAAAAATGTTTTTATTTACCAGCTCGAGTTGTATTGGAGAGAGGAATGTGAGGCTGTTGGGGGGAGGCCCACGGGTGAGAAACCAACATGGAGGAGAAAGCACAAAATAGCAACTGCAACATGGAGGTCGGTGGGGTAGAAGCACACAGGTGAGAGAGCAACATAGTAAGGAAGGATCGCAATACAAAAATAGGTGGAGGGATAGCGATTATTTTTAAGAATATATTCAAATGCGACTTTGAACATCTGTCCATTCCAATATGTGAAGCTGCTTTATTCAAGCTGACTCTTTCTCCTAATTTTACGTTTTTAGGCATACTTGTTTATCGTCCCCCAGATTCCCCTTCAACCTGATCTTCAGCTCTCGCTGAACTTATTGCTCCTTATGCCATAAAAACAGCCAACTTCACCCTTCAAGGAGATATGAACTTACATCTAGAAGATACAGCTTGTAAAAATAGCGCCAATTTTATTTCTGATATGGCTTCCCTAAATCTAAATTTACTAAACTCAGGTCCGACACATGCCGCTGGGCATTTCTTGGAACCTATTTTTTCTAATCTAACAGCGATTTCTTGCTCACCGGCCCTTTCAACTAGTTGGTCAGACTATTATCTGATCGAATTTGTCCTTACTCTACCAATAGACAAAGGCACCACTGTCAGCTCACAGGGGGCACTGAAACTGAAAAGAAATTGGAAACAAGCATTTACAATGCAATAGGTCTCGCAGCATTAAAGTTTGAGTTATTGGCATTGTGTATGACAATGTCAATAGTTATAACTTTTGCAAATGTGCACTCTAATTCTAGTGGCTATGACAGCTGGTAACTATACCAGAACAAGCATTAGCAATGCAATTAGTCTAGTCTTTGGGACCGTATATGTATTAAGCTATGCAGCACATTATCCTGGGTGCTGAAATATCTACTGCTCTTTAAAATGGAGGGAAAGTACGCACCAAACTGCAGAACACGCCAGGTATGGGAACACTGAGAGAAATACTGCTTAATAGCAGGAAATTGTAATGTCCAAAGCTCTATTTTTAATATAAAAAGCAGCCCCTTCATTGGTCACATCACTGAAAATACAAGATTTGGGGAAAAAATTTATTGTCTATGGGTGCCCATTGAATACAAGTTGATATGGCCTGGAATCTAGGGAATGCTAAAGTGTTCCTGGTATTGTACCGACCTTTACTGGTCGTTGTCTATCAAGAAAGTTAAATAGAAGCAGTTGAACAGAAAAAAAAATCCCTAAGCTAAAGTGGAAGCAGACCAGTCCTAGGGATAATCTCCATATGACACTTTATGTACTTTACAACAGATCTTCCAAACAGTGCAAGTGCTGTCTACGCTCGACCTAAAAAGGGGGGTACCCTATGTGAAAAATAGATGGGTCGTCAAGAACATGGTAACAATTCAAGAAAAAAATCCTCCGGACCTATACTTCTTTCTAGTGAGTCAATATATGTACTCCAATGCCTACTGAGAAATCTGACGCTAAAAGTCAACCAGGTAAAGCATGCGCTCAACTTCATTTAATGACGCAACGTTACGAAAATACTTTTTCTGCTAGCTCGTTCAATTTTATTGGCTGGTTCGCCTGAATGCACTACTCATATTTTTAGTGTTAGTGTTACGGCTCTCCAGTGCATTCATTTTAATGTTTCTTTTAAAACAATTACAACCAGAGATAAAAGTAAATCTAAAATACTCTAAAATGCATCCAGTCTTCCAAAATGTTCTAAGAAAAAACAAACCACCTCGTCTGTGTCCCATAGCAGCACTTTAGTTTAAATATTCCACTTTCAATAGATCAAAAACATTTCGCTTCGATGAAAATCAAGTGGAATCACAATTAAAATGATGTAAAGTGATAATGGATATTAACAACTATATAAAAAAAGTATTTCGTTTGCTCCATAGATATTTACTGCAAGTCTTTATGAAGCACAGAAAAGTAGTCGTGTGAATTCCTTTGTCGTGTCATTCGCTATGTTAAAAGGGGCTCCTGAAGTGCACAAATTGAGTCTAACATCTTCATGAACTGCTTTCTCGTAACCGTGTCGAATCATTCTATAGTTAGTGGGTCATTACAGAGAAGAATAGATTACTGGAACTATATCCGGGACTGCCCTCCTACCTGGTCAATCATCTACAGATGGCCCAGAGTGATGTCACCTGCATGATCTTATGCCTCTAATCTGAAAGATTAGCACCGGCTCCCAGTCAGACAATGGTTCCCTTTTAAACTCTTCTTTTAGGTCGAGTCTACTACACGGGCTTGAGCAGGACATATTGTGGCGTACCAAAACCATAGAGTGCATTGGAGCCCACCGACTACTCCCCTTTAGTTGGCTTTCTTTGTCACTTATTTCCCAGTTTCTTTAGTGCCCTAGGTCGTCAATTTTGGGCTGACCCTCCTGTGGAACATTGCCTCTTTACCATCAATTTGACTGGCATTTCTGCTTTCCCTGATTGCTTTTCAAGCTGAACTTTGTGCAAGGCACTCCATGCGGACGTTTTTTGCCGTTTCCAGTAAGCAGGCCTCTCCTCCCACAGCCCACCCTTCTGTGCTCGCCTGTGCACTACTCCACTGTATTTCTCCCCGTTATCTCCAGCGCTGTCTGCAGTGTTTTCCCCTTCCCTCCTGCTGTTACTTGGTGGTCCAACCCCTGTTGCTCTCGCCCCCACCCGTCTTAGCATGTTACCCAATGTGACACCCAGTCCCCCATTTCATCCGTTTCTCTCTCGCAAAATTCTTCTTTTAGTGTCCGAACAAACTCGGATCGGTAACAAAAAAAAGCTAGCGTGCAGAGTAGCCAACGTAAAAAAATAAAAAGTAGTTGTGTTCGTTTATAGGAGCGATGCGAGCGCCTACGAAATATCTTGGGGGATGTATTTAACTTTAAGTAAGGGGCATCGCCAAAGCGGATCTGAACGGCTACACACCATAGCCTACCTGTTAGAATGGCGAGGACCATTGAGTTTGTCAGTGCTTGTCCCGTTTTTGGGCAGTTTGGCTGGGTCCATGTATATTCAGCACATTGCTGCTGTGTAAACGCTCTATAATACACATGTTCAGCTCCATGGTAGTTGAAAAGACTACTTTCTCCCCATTTGTAAGTTTGGAGAACTAACTAAGCCATTCGAGAATC
Source organism: Lissotriton helveticus (assembly GCF_964261635.1). Lineage (NCBI taxonomy): Eukaryota > Metazoa > Chordata > Amphibia > Caudata > Salamandridae > Lissotriton > Lissotriton helveticus. The sequence goes on from NC_136070.1 coordinate 364,870,461, forward strand.
GCAGGTGTCTCGTTTGAAACTTCTGTTAAATATTCCCATATGATCTCGCATTGTTTACATGTATAGTCGATGCGTGTCGCTCCCCTGAAAGTATTGCAGTCACCTGGATACCTACAAGTGTTGGAGACAAGTATAAGGCATGGATCTGTTGGTGCTAGCTTGTGGCTATCCAAGCACAAGTTAACGAGCGTCCGTGCGGGATTGGACCAGGAATACGAATATTCTGCCGTTTTACTCTACATCTAGTGCAGAGCAATCATGCACTGAATTGTGGCACGTAGGCCAGTTGTTCATGCAAAGGCTCGGATACTCCATATTTTCATGACCTCTTTACAAGATACATCGAAAAAAATGCGGTAGGCCATTCCTTAGGAGAGCCCGGCCCTCTCACGCCCGCACTGGACCCCCCTGGCTTATACTGCCACCCTCGTTACCTTGTAGACCCTGGCCGCCTCGCCCACAAGGCGCACGCAATGGGACCGGTGCTCCCGGCACTGCACGCACCCGGCGCAGACCAGCGCTTGGTTCTCCTCGCAGAAGAGCTGCAGCGGCTGCCCGTGCTTCTCTCAGCGGGCCTCCTTGGACACGCAGGGCCGCTTCACCAGGTTCACGATGTTCCCAAGCTCCCAGTTGGGCCGCAGGTCCCTCTTGTAGGAGGCCCGGCGGCAGCGGGGGCAGGGCAGGAAGCCACCGGGGCCCTGCCGCAGACCTCCACGCAGGAGCGGCAGAAGTTGTGCCCGCAGTCCTTGGACACGGGGTTGCGGAAAAAGTCCAGGCAGATGCAGCAGGTGACTTCGGCCTTCAGGTCCGGGAAGCCGTTGGACGCCATTGTGGATGGACCAGGCCTCCGGCCTTAGAGACAGAGACCCCTTGGTGCCTGATCTGAAGCACTCAATACTCGCGGGTCACGAGCGCGCTTTGTTTATAAAGTGGAGCTGCGAAGTCCTGCTCGAGACCGTGCCTTTACACCCCCACCCAATCGTGTTCCATTTCACGTGCAGGTCTTTCCCACTGTATAAATGTATTTGCTGTAAGAAACAGCATAAATAAACTCGTCTGTGTCTGAGCCGTCGTTTACCCATAGCATATGTTAATTAGTAACGTGCTCCAGTTTCTGGGCAGTGGAATTGATGTTTTTATTTTTTTATTTTGTAGGCTTTTATTCCCTGCTAAGGAAAATATTTTAATACGTGTTCAAGAATATTTAAATGTTCATAACAGAAATGTTACCCAACCGACGAGGCAGCGTTCTTCCCAGTGAGGGTGATAAACAAGACGTGCGCGCGTAAAACGAAACCTATCGTGGGGCGGGACTTCCGTTTTGTGAAGCCCGCGCCCACGGAGTGCCTGGAGGAGCAGTGGTGATGCGGGGCTCCCATGCCCGAGGGAGAGCCACGTGGAGGCTGCACAAGTCCGGAGTGCCGGTGAGCGGGGAAGGGGGGGAGGTCTGTATGTGTGCGTGTGTGTGTGTCTCTGTGTGCGTTGGCGGGGGTGTGGGGGGGAAGTCTCTCCGTGCGTGTATGTGCATGTATGTGTGCTTGTGTATGTGTGTCTCTGTGTGTGCGCATGCGTGCAGGGGGAGGTGTGCCTGTGTATGTTTGCGCTTCCGAGGAGACAGCCACGGCGAGCGTGTTCGCGCACGCGTGGCCTGCGCCGATCGCCTTTTGCGAGATGTGCGCGGCCAGGTGCTGTCTTCTGGGAAGCAGACCCAGCGACAATAGATCTCTGGCGAGACAGCGCTTACGCGCTGTTCAACGCCACGAGACCTAAAAACTAGATATAAACAGTCTCAATGATCTCTTAGACGCCCAAAAGCCATCCTTTGAGCAAAGTGTAGATCAGTTCTCGACCTCAGTGCAAAGCTGGCTCACTGATGCCATAGATACCTGTCTCCCTCTGACTAATCAAAAAATTAACAACCATCGTCCACCTGCGCCATGGTATGATGAGTCACTTAAAACTGTAAAAACTAATTGTAAGATCTTAGAAAGAAATGGAGAAAGGATTACGCCTCTGCCTCCAAACGGGTCTACAAAAGTGCTTTGAACAAATATCATAAACTCTGTAAACAGGCACGAGCAAGCTTTGTCACTGCAACCATTTCCAATGCGGCAAATTGCTCTAAAACCCTTTTTAACACGGTAAAAGAATTAGCCAGATCTAAAACCTTAATGCAGCCTCCTGCACTGACTCAGTCTAAATGTGAGGAGTAAGCTTCCTTTTTTATCCATAAAGTTGATAAAATTTATCAAGATATTGTATCGGAACAGAAAGCACATCCTACCCTAACCCATCCTTCACCACCCCTTCTCGATATGTCACATTCTCCCTCTAATCAAGCGGACAATTTCAATGACCCAGATCACTCTCTAAGGGCATGGCCCCTACTCACAACAGATAGTGTAACTTTACTCCTAAAGAACATAAAATCTGTATCTCTGAAAGATCCATTACCCGTTTCTATACTAAAACAGTTAAATACCCGAGCACTATCTGTGATAACCCATCTCTTAAATGCTTCAATAGAGGGATCCGTTATCCCATCAACATGGAAACATGCGATGATACATCCCCTGCTTAAAAAGGCGAACGCAGACCCAGAGTTGTCCAGTAACTACCATCCTATATCATTGCTCCCTGTATTGTCTAAAATTTTAGAAAAACACATTCATGCTCACTTAACTTAGTGTGCCAAAACACACCACCTTCTCCATTCCTCAAAATCAGGATTCAGAGCGGGCTTTTCTACTGAAACCACCCTACTGGGGGTTATGGAAGGCATTTGTCACCATTTAGACAACGGAGAAACAGTGGCGCTCATTCTTTGGATTTGAGCGCCGCTTTTGATACGATATACCACACGGTGCTTATAAACACACTCAAATCACAGGGTATTGGAGGGGTTGCCCTAAACTGGCTCACTGCCTTCCTCTCCAACCGCACTTTCCAAGTCTTCTCTCAAACTGCCTGCTCTGAAGTCCACTCTTTTGCCCATGGGGTACCACAGGGATCTATTCTCAGCCCTTTATGGTTCAATCTTTATGTAAGACCACTGGCTGAGATGGCTGAGAAATCCAGATTATCCATGTTTTCTTACGCCAATGGTTCTCAAATTCTTTTTTCCCTATCTGCTCATAACACAGCCACCCCCTCTACTCCAAAGACTGGCCTAAATAACATAGCATCATGGATGCAATAGAATTTTCTGAAATTAAATGGAGAGAAAACAGAGGTACTGGCGTTAGGAAAATAGAAAGACCTCTGGAAACAGCACCATTGGCCGTGCAAAATGGGTGATCTTCCATCTTCCGCATCACAAGTGCGTAACTTAGGTATCATAATACATTAGGCCCTTAGTATGCATCCCCTATCAGTCCAAGTTGCAGCCACCTACTTCACCATCGTTAAATGGCTGCAAAAAATGTGTTGGATGCTCCCAGAAGCGACCAGAAAAACCGTAGTCAATACCTTAATTACATCAAGGCTTGACTACGGAAATGTGCTCTATGTGGGATCAAACAAATCAGTAATTCACAGACTGCAGATGGCTCAGAATGCCGCAGTTAGGCTCCTATATGGAGTCCCCAAGACCATGCCTATCTCAACTCACCAACGCAAATTACACTGGCTGAAAATCGAGAGTCGAATAAAATTCAAGGCGCTTACCTATATGCACAAAATTAAATCTAGAAGTGCTCCCAGCTACCTGCTTGCCCTGGCTAAGCTATACATTCCTTCTCAAAATCTTCGATCAGCCATTCAAGGAACGTTTGTCATCCCGAAATTTAAATTAGCCCGTATGGGCGGCAAATCCTTCTCACACTTAGGGCCCTCACTTTGGAATTCCTTTCCCATCGCTCTCCGCAATGAGACAAACTATATCAATTTACGCAAGTCGCTAAAAACTTTGTTGTTTGATGAATAGAACATGCTCTGTCTATCACGCCTTGACCTGCCTTCTGCGCCGGGAAACCCTTTTTGGGTAGCTGTTGCGCATTATAAATGTAAAAACTAAACTAAACTAAACAGGCTGCACGGTGGAGGAGAAAAGAACAATACACAAGGGAGACATCTGGAAAACGCATGCACTTTCATAGAGTGCTAAAACAAAAGGAAACAAGCATTTACAATGCAATAAGTCTCGCAATGACATTGTTTTGAGCTATTGGAATTGAAAATATTGTGAGTTTTTTTCCCCTTCGTGAAGCATTAATAAAGTAATGGCGAAAATAAGAGGCGTTCAAATTGTAAACTTAGTTCATTCCCTTTCACAACAGTAATAACATCTGACTAGACGTGAAGATGGTGTTCTTTTTATAAATCCGCGAGTTACATTCCTGCAGCGTTAACTTCAAGAAATGATGAATACTTTTGCAAAGTTGTTATTAATACAAATGTTACAATGCCACACACAGAAGCAACCACAAATGACATCACCACATTTATATATATATATATATATATATATATATATATATATATATATATATATATATATATATATATATATATATATATATATATATATATCCACACAGCACAGGTTTACCCAAAGCGAAGAGGCCACAGGAGGTTAAGTGAAGCTCATTTTCTTTAATGGCAGCTTGCAAGCAGACACGGCAACAGAGAAATCACACCAAAGATAAGTTTGCCAGACGCGTTTCATGACATTGGTAATCCCTTCCTCAGTGGCGTGTGATTTGTGGAAGACAGGAAGCACTTTTGATCACGCACAAGTCAATTATAAACAGCTGCCTGTAAGGGCGTGGCCATATGCACAGCCTTCTGGATGTTGCAGTGCGCGATAGTTTTCACCAAGTGGGCGCGCTGCACGAGTCCTCCTTATTGCACAAAAATAATTCCCAAGTGGGTAGGTGTGGACGCTGTGCATTGTCTGCCCTGCTTTGTAGCCGCTAATATCGAGCAATCTGGCACCGTCCTGTAAGGCACCAGATCTCCTCCTTCCTTGGTGCAGGCACCGGTGGTGCCAGCTCAGGACCCGCACTTCAGCGATGGGCCATCTTCCCGACCGGGACCGGCCGGAAAACATCCACACAGCACAGGTTTACCCAAAGCGAAGAGGCCACAGGAGGTTAAGTGAAGCTCATTTTCTCTAATGGCAGCTTGCAAGCAGACACGGCAACAGAGAAATCACACCAAAGATAAGTTTGCCAGACGCATTTCAGGACATTGGTAATCCCTTCCTCAGTGGTGTGTGATTTGTGGAAGACAGGAAGCACTTTTGATCACGCACAAGTCAATTATAAATACCTGCCTGTAAGGGCGTGGCCGTATGCACAGCCTTCTGGATGTTGCAGTGCGCGATAGTTTTCACCAAGTGGGCGTGCTGCACGAATCCTCCTTATTGCACAAAAATAATTCCCAAGTGGGTAGATGTGGACGCTGTGCATTGTCTGCCCTGCTTTGTAGCAGCTAATATCGAGCAATCTGGCACCGTCCTGTAAGGGGCCAGATCTCCTCCTTCCTTGGTGCTGGCACCGGTGGTGCCAGCTCAGGACCCGCACTTCAGCGATGGGCCATCTTCCCGACCGGGACCGGACGGAAAACATCCACACAGCACAGGTTTACCCAAAGCGAAGAGGCCACAGGAGGTTAAGTGAAGCTCATTTTCTTTCATGGCAGCTTTCAAGCAGACACGGCAACAGAGAAATCACACCAAAGATAAGTTTGCCAGACGCGTTTCAGGACATTGGTAATCCCTTCCTCAGTGGCGTGTGATTTGTGGAAGACAGGAAGCACTTTTGATCACACACAAGTCAATTATAAACACCTGCCTGTAAGGGCGTGGCCGTATGCACAGCCTTCTGGATGTTGCAGTGCGCGATAGTTTTCACCAAGTGGGCGTGCTGCACGAATCCTCCTTATAGCACAAAAATAATTCCCAAGTGGGTAGGTGTGGACGCTGTGCATTGTCTGCCCTGCTTTGTAGCCGCTAATATTGAGCAATCTGGCACCGTCCTGTAAGGCGCCAGATCTCCTCCTTCCTTGGTGCTGGCACCGGTGGTGCCAGCTCAGGACCCGCACTTCAGCGATGGGCCAACTTCCCGACCGGGACCGGCCGGAAAACACACATATATATATATATGTTTCCAGCGCGATCAGGTCAGAGGTGATTGTGGCAGGAGAACGGAGGTTTTTACATATGTGCAGCCGTTACGATATCACACGGCTCAACACGGACCCCTTCCTAAAGTCGGCTTGAGAGGGAAAAGCTGACTGGTCGACGCGAAGTGGTATCCGGTCTGAGGTCTGCCTCGGACTTTGTTTGCGACTTCCGAAAAGGGAGATTAGCGTTGGACCCCCCTGGAGTACGAAGATTGGAGACGCAAGTCCAGTCCTCCCGGAAGCGGCACAAGGAGAAAAGTGCACGAGTTCAGGAATAAGGACGGAGGACTACGCGATAAAAACAGTCAAGGTACCGGCGGGAGGAAGGTACGGGTGCGCGGGGTTACCTGTGGTGAGAAATTTAAAACATCCACAGAGTAACGTGACGCCCGCATACATTATCATCAGCGCAAAAAAATGTCTGCCGACAGCGTAAGAGAGCGGGAAGCAAGGGCAAGTACAATGTTCTCGGACAAACAATTGGCAAAACCGATTACCGAGATACAAGAACAGGCTGCCAGTAGCTCCAAAAATGTAACCCTGACTGCAAAAATAAAAATACTAGAGAAGAAATCCCGTCAGGAACAGAGCAAATGGTGGGAGTCAAAATCCCTACAAAGCTACATTGATGTTAGGAGAATACCGCGTGGTTTACGCATCTTATCAGCCCCCAGTTACGAGAACCCGAACCCGGACCTAATGAAGGAGTGGGCCGAGATAAACCTAGAAGCGTCCAGACAGCAGGTCCTAGTACTGATAAAGTATGCGGATATCGACAGAGCTCGATTATTAGAGGAGATATCCAGCATCTACGAGGAATTGGAGGGAATGGGACCGGAAGATGAAAAAGAGAAATTACTAAAGGAAATGAAATCCAGGTTGAAAAAAGAGGAGGAGAAAATCATAGACCGCAAAACATATAAGTTCCAAAGAGACCGCACGGACTATGAATTAGGACAAATCTTCACATTTTCGAAACGATATGATTCCTTACGGAATGCGTCAGCAGGCAAAAATCAGGCAAACAAACAAACCAAGGTACCTCAAGCAAAAACACGAAAAGATCAGACTGACTCAACAATGTCAGACTTCAGCTCTGAGGGTGGGAGCGGGTCGGAATCAGAACAAAGAAAGGCAAATGGGGAAACACAACAAAGAAGACCCTCCCCTGGTGAAGAAATTGTTTTTTTATGCCAAAACAGACTGCAATCATTAAGACCTGGGACGCGAAAAAATTACAGCGATGGAGGAAGAACTACATCTCGAGGAAGAGGAGGAGGGCAAGGCAGCGGAGGCAATTCAAATCAAACCACGTGGAGAGGCCGGGGAAAATGGAACAAGAAACAGTAATCCCACAAAATAACACAGTAATCAATCTAACCAAAATGGATTTAACAGAAAAAGAGGAAAAAATCCTACAACTTGGACTGTCGTTTGCCCCCAGATCTAACCTTGACTATGCCAAAACACGAATAGATATATATAAGGCGGTGAGAAAACTAAAACTCAAAAAATACCATAAGCAAAGAAAAAGGAAAGGAGAAAACATCCAGGATGAGGAACAAGGCACCCTAACACAGGAGATGGAGGAATTATGGAACAATGAGGGTGAAGAAGTGCAACCGCCTATGCCTGATATTTTTGGTGGAACAAGAGGCAAGCAGAGAGAGGGGGGAATTGGGTTAACGGAGCTGAAACCCCCATCCACATTTTGCCCGATACTACCAAGAGATGGAATAGACATCTTCCATGAAAATGTGACTAATGATTTGAAGGAAATGCAGAAGCGCATAAGCAAGGAACGCTACAAAAACAACGAACAAACCAAGGACTATGAAAACTTGATAACAAAACTGAGCAAGGATAAAAACATAGTAGTTCGGCCCAGTGATAAGGGAGGCAACGTGGTCCTGCTCACTAAGGAAATGTATGACAAAGAAGCACTTATGCAACTCAATAATCGAGAGCATTATGAGAGAGTGAACATGGCAACAATCAAAGGATGGCAGAGTGAGTACCATGACTGTTTGGCAAAATGGAAAAGGAGGAAACTCATATCCGAAGCAGAATACAGGTACTTAAAGGTGGACCATCCGGTGATGCCATGCATCTATTTCATTCCAAAAGTGCACAAGGACCGAGAAAACCCCCCGGGGAGACCGATTATTAATGCAATGGGGGGTTTGCTGGAAAATACATCGGTATACATTGATCAGTTTCTACAAACCTTTGTGAAAAGCTTGGACTCATATATTCGGGACTCGAGTGATTTCCTTGGCAAAATGTGCAACATTGTCTGGCAACCGGGAGACTGGCTGTTGGCATTAGACGTAAGTTCCTTATACACAAGCATAAAACATCTAGATTGTATAAATGCGGTCAAATACTATCTATCTAGAAGATCTGAAGACTGTAAAGAACACACTGAAATGTTGCTATTTATGTTGACTTATTGCCTAGAACACAATGTTTTCATATTTAACAACCTTCTTTACCGACAATGTCAGGGGGTGGCAATGGGGGCCAGTTTTTCACCAAGCGTGGCATGTTTACACATGGGGGCTTGGGAGGAACTGGTCCTCAGAACCAACTTTGAAAAAGAAATGAAGGAAAACATTATAACATGGTATCGTTTCATAGACGATCTGTTTGTAGTGTGGAGAGGCCCGCAAGTGGATGCGGAAAGATTCATTGAAAATCTAAATGGGAATGACTTGAATATTAACTTTACCTACACAATGAGCCAGATAAAGATCCCTTTCTTGGACATAGAAATTTATACCCATGAGAACAAACTAGCTAGCAGGCTATTTCGCAAAACAACAGCAGGGAACACGATCCTACACGCCAGCAGCACTCACCCGGCCCATCTAATACGGAGTATTCCGTATGGTGAGATGCTAAGGATTCGTAGGCTGTGTAGTGAACCTGATGAACTAGGAAGAGCACAAGATGAATGTGCCAAGCGGTTCATGGAGCGAGGGTATAGCAAAGGGGTCATACAACAGGCAATTAAAAAATCCATGGTCAAGGACCGCAAGGATGTATTAGGTATTGGAGAGGCCTCGGCTGAGGCATCTAACAATGAGCCCGTAACGAACCCTGACCACAACAAACAGGCAGAACCGTTTCGCATAATAGTAGGGTACTGTAACCAACACTATGAAGTACGAAAAATTATCAACAAAAATTGGCCAATAATCAGTAGTGATCCTTTAATAGGTCAGGATCTCCCAAAGAAAGCCTCCATAACCTTCAGTAAAGCTCCCAACATGAGACAAAGATTAGTGGCAACCTGCCCAGAAATTATTGACAATAGTTCCTGGTATCTGAACAATCAAGGCTTTTACAGGTGTAAAACCTGCAAAGCATGTGTACATGGTGTGAACAAAAAAATGTACAAGGACGGATTTAGTGACCAAGAGCATCGCATCACAAAAGTCCTGACTTGTAAAACGGACTATGCCGTTTACGTCCTTGAATGCCCCTGCAAACGGCAATATGTGGGAAGCACGAAACTTCCCGTGCATAAAAGGATATTGCAGCATTTAAGGGCGATAACCACGCAGGATAACACCTATCCCGTGGCGAGGCATTTTAAAAGTCAACACCAAAGCAACAACAAGGAACTGAAATACTGGGTGGTGGATGCTGTAAGTGCGAGCAGGAGGGGAGGCAACCGGGAAAACAAATTACGTAAAATGGAAACCAACTACATACTCAAGTTTAATAGCAAACAGCCTGTAGGTCTGAATTTGACTGAAGATTTACACACATGTTTGCATAACTAATGATTATGAATGACAGAAATGCCCAAGTATGAGAGATTAAGAAATGTGAACTACATAGATGTGTAAATAGGATGTACATATATTAATTAGAAGTGAATGATATAGAGATGTATATTTTTGGATAAAGGTGTATATTAGTTTATGTGTATATATAGTTGTATATAGATGAAGATGATATAAAGTGAGAACAATTAATTTTATACAGAACTAGTTGGGCAATGATCATAGTCGCTGTAATAATCAAGAACATGTGATAATTGAGTAACAAGTAGAAGGACCATATTCACTGAAACTTGGTATGTAAGTTAGCAACCTGGATGATAAGACAACCAATAGTGAAGTAACTGAGAACCAAAATGATAACAGGATAAACTCGAACATAAGTGTAGTGGGAATGTAAAATAGAAGGAGAAAAGGTTGGCTCTACAAATAATAATAATGAAATAATTATCTAAATTCAAAAATGTATAGCCCTCGTTTACATGGTTTTAAACACTTTTTTGCACTGGAGCACTTTTATATGGATATGGGTAAGGACGCAAACAATGCAAGGTGAATTAAAATATCAAATGAAATGTTGAAGCTAATGCTTAACAAAGTAATGGATAAATGACCAACGTGGGGATTTAACCCAAAACTGCAAAAGTATGGCAACAATGTATAAATATGGTGGATATGCTTTATAGTACATAAAGGGATTTAACCCAGAATTGTTTAGGAATATTTAGGGATTTATCCCAAACATCGAAAGAGAGTGGACAGCTAATAATTGTAAATATGCATTGTAAATACGTGTACATATCGTAATAATGTGATGTGTAAGTCCATCAACTGTGTTTACCCAAAGGTGGTGACAATTCAAACGAACCAATCACTAATGAGCACTGTGCACTTTAAATACGCTAAAAAAACAAGGTTACGCTGTCATGTGATCAAGGCTTTTCAGCCGAAACGTTATGGCGACAGCTGAATAAACGAAATTAACCAGCATCCAAGTGTGGTCCGTGTCTGTTTCCAGCGCGATCAGGTCAGAGGTGATTGTGGCAGGAGAACGGAGGTTTTTACATATATATATATATATATATATATATATCCAATTTCCACTCTCTACGTGATTTGTATTCACGCCAAAAAAGACGAGAGAGATGGACTCTTGAATTCAACAGCAGCCACTGGTAACTTTATTGATTTTTTCTTTTCAAGTGCATTGCTGTGTCCTCCACCAAACGCGTTTCTGTGATCCCGCTCGCCTTGTTCGCTGGTCAACTAGTGCTCACACCCCCTCTAGGTTTTAAACTCAGTACTACCAATCCCTGGTCGCCATCAATTTCATGAAAACAAACGACAGACTAGAGCATGCATAAACTTTTTAGAGTCCATAGCATGAAAGACAGACTCCATTGTTCGCGACTTATCTTAAAAACATCACATGCCATTATATCAAGAATGTCATTATAAAACACATCTTATACAAAATGTATATACGTAATAAATTATACATACAAATAAATTAGTGTTTACAAACCGATACCAATTGTCGTATAGTATAGATACTGACAATAGTTTTCTCTCTCTTATTTAATCGGACCATAATGACATTAGCAGTGATTCTATGTCCTCTTTACAGTATATCGCTCGCTTGTTGCTTTAATATTGTAGATGGCTGCCATCGCAATGTGAAAAAAACAATCTTATTGTGCTTAAATAAAGTGCATAAGTGCAGAACAGTAAATAAACTCCCAGCCGGGAGTTTAGTACCTCCTAAATATTCAATAAAACCATGAATTCATAAACAGGGGATCAGGGTTAAATAGGCAGAATAAATATAATTAGCAATCATTTTCTTTTGACTGTACAAATACATATAATATTCCTTAGAAAAACTCCAGCAATCTAAACATTCAATATTACACACACCTTGAAATTACAGATGAGCGAGACTACTTTCAATGCTTCCACTGCTTAGATCCTTTCCACTGAACCTTCTAAATGTATCACCGTGCTGGTCATAAACCCATCCATTTCCAACCCAGCTCAAAGCCACTCCGGCCAAGCTGTATTGTGAAATAAATACATTTAAAACCATACCGTAATTAAGAGAGAAAAAATATATATATATTCCCATTATGCCTATGCCGCAGATCTGCACCACACACTGTTAAAGTGTCTCAAACTGGAAGAAGTAAGCTCTAAATGTAAGTGGGCTCTACAGTCTAAAATAGCACTGCTGTAGTTTGTACACAACGCACATAATAATAAATATACACTTGCTAATTCGAAACATTGGATATTCGTTTTGAGGCTATATTTGGTGAGTGATTTTTGTTAAACCATTAGATTAGATCTAAAAGACTAACTATCTGGGAGAGGTAATTTAAATATCTGTCCGACCTATTTTGGTTTGATTTTTCCCGAGGCATTATCTTGTTTTGGTAGATTCGGTGCCTGCTAACCAAGCGTTTGGGGAAAGGTGTGGTGTGTGATTGTGGTGACGGCTGAGTAAGGAGCAAGGCTTCAAAGCCTGGCTTTTTTAGGTCGAAGCCTAGCGTAAGACTGCACACATGCGCACTCTCGCTGGCGAGATTTTGCGTTATTGGGGAGATTTCACTAGCGGGCTTTAAGCCCTGCCCCTCTTTCCCATTGGCCGGCGTCACAGTTCATGCTAAACGGTGGCCAGCCATTGGGAAAGAGCTTGTGGTGACGATCAGTTTTCTCTTTTTTGTCCGTCCCACTTGGACAGACTGCCCTGTCTTCCTTCTGCTGCAAAAGGTTTGTTATTTTTATGGGGGGCCAAACAGATGGCCCCATAAAGATAATAACAAACCTTTTGCAGCAGAAGGAAGTCAGGGCAATCTGTCCAAGTGAGACAGACAAAAAAAAGAAAACTGGGCGTCGTGGGCGAGCGCTTGTTTAAGCTATTGCTTCTGGGAGTTCCACAGTTATGTTTTACTTGCGCTGTTGGTATTATTGTTCACGTGTATTTTACCTTTGTAAAAAAACTGAATCACGAGGTCTACTCCATTTGAATTGGGAGTCTCGTTATCTGTCCCTCTGTTTACTTTTTCAACATCACCTGATGGGTGCTTTGACCATGAGCAGCTGATATTTGTCTCTCGCAGTTTCAATAAAGCTTCCCTATCCCCTTCCCGTCCTAACTGGCCAATCAGCGCCCGTCTCTCTGCCTGACAGGTGTGGCGCAGGCACCTTTGTCGCCGTGGTGACTGCGGGGTCCTGAGATTTGAACCTCTGCTAGCCAATGGGAGCAGAGGACGGGTAGTGGTGCGGGAGGCTTGAAGCTGCTTTGAGTCTGACGAGAAGGAACTAGGAGGGATCAGGGGAACAAGAGGTTGGAGAGGGAAGGGGGTGCAGAGACAGGGATTCTGGTAGAGTTAGGGTCTCACCGGAGGTTGCTGATGGGGTGACGGGGGCTTCACCGCTGCGGGGGTGGGGGCAACATTTGAAAGTGGATTGGGGGAAGGGTGAGGATTTTTGGTGTGGATAGCTCGTGGACTTGTAGTGTAACTGGGAGCAGCAGACAGACTATCTGGGCAGACCAGGAAGCAGAATGGGAGGAGAGTGACGAGTTACCCAGGAGGGATGTTGGTGCCTGGATGTTGAACAGAAGCAACACGAGTGGGCGGACAGGCCAAGTAAATCAAGGGCTGGCAGGAAGTGGACGGGAATGATACAAGTGGGACAAAGTACCACAGGGGGAGCTGAGCTTAGTAGGTGATGGGTTGGTAGGAAGTCAATGTGGGATTCAGTCAGTGAGTAGATAGTTCAAGTAGTGCACAGTGAGAAGGTGTTTATGTAGCGGGTGGAGAGACATAGAATCGAGATGGAATGTGACTGGAAAACGTGGGCAAAAACTGTGAACTTTAACGACCATATGCGTGTCATGTGGCTAGCTTTTGGCATTGCAAGTTTGCTGCTACTGAGGGTTTTTCTGCTCACTGGCAGAAAAAAATAGATTGTGAGACAGCTTGCTGATGTCGGTCAGGAGGGTGCGCGCGAGCTGTGCTCGAGCTGCCTTGCAGAGGAGGGTGTGCGTGAGTGGTGCTGCCTTGGAGGTGAGTGTCGAAGATGCTTCCTCGATTCTCAGCATGCTGCTGTGTTGCGGCGGAGACCTCTGCACATGTGTTGCAGCCCACAGGCTCTGGGTCTTGGTGCAGAAGTAATCCCTTGCTACCCCCCTCCCACCGCAGTGTTTGTATGTAGAGCACGTCAGCAGTTGTAAAGGGTAACAACCAATGGAAAGAAACATTGTGCATTGAGCGGCTGCTGGGCTTCTCTGGTTGGTATTGGGCTGTTGCTGTCCTGTTACCCATCCGCTTCCGGGGTCTGAATGAAACCACATGTTAATCTGCTGTTCAGTTCCCCCGCCCCTACAGCTGCTACAACTGTTATTGCAAGATGAAGATACCTCCTTGCGTGCACGTGTTTACCCAGCCGTGTGCACTTGCCTCGTGTTCCCGTTAGCACCATCTGTAGTTGTCTTCATGTGGTTTGTTACTTTACGCAATGCGCCTATTCAGGGAGGGCCAAACCCTTTATTCTTCTTCTGATACAAAACCATTGGCAAAGCCAAGGGATCTACTCTTGGTAAAATACAAAAATAAAGGAGTGGCCAAGGGGCACAGGAACACAATCTGGAATTGAAGTGCACCCGTTTCAGGAAGCAGTACACGTGATCGGTCAAAATATCAGTTCAGTACAGCCAGTGGATAAAGTGGGCTGGCCTATTATCCTATGCTGTATAATGCGGTCGATGAAAGCAAAATGCCAGTGATATTTGAATAAATCAGTCGATAAAGATGGCTAATCAAAACTCTGAGGCTGTGACGTACGCTTTTCTCTTTCACAGACGGCCCACTCGCTACTACTCACTCTCTACTACTCTACTACTCTCTACTACTCACTCTACTACTCTCTACTACTCACTCTACTACTCTCTATACTACTCTCTACTGCTCACTCTCTACTGCTCACTCTCTACTGCTCACTCTCTACTGCTCACTCTCTACTGCTCACTCTCTACCACTCACTCTCTACTCTCTACTACTCACCCTCTACTACTCACTCTCTACTCACTTTCTACTACTCACTCTCTACTACTTTCTACTACTCTGTACTACTCTCTCTCTACTCACCTTCTACTACTCACTCTCTACTACTCTACTACTCACTCTCGACTACTCTCTACTACTCACTCTCTACTACTCACTCTCTACTACTCACTCTCTACTACTCTCTACTACTCACTCTCTACTACTCACTCTCTACCACTCACACTCTACTCTCTACTACTCACTCTCTACTACTCACTCTCTACTACTCTCTGCTACTCACTCTCTGCTACTCACTCTCTGCTACTCACTCTCTGCTACTCACTCTCTGCTACTCACTATCTGCTACTCTCTACTACTCACTCTATACTATCACCCTCTACTATCACTCTCTACTACTTTCTACTACTCACTCTCTACTACCCTCTACTACTCACCCTCTACTACGCTCTACTACTCACTCTCTACTACTCTCTACTACTCACTCTCTACTACTCTCTACTACTCTCCTACTCACCCTCTACTACTCTCTACTACTCACTCTCTGCTATACTCTACTACTCACTCTCTACTACTCACCCTCTACTACTCACCCTCTACTACTCTACTACTCTCTACTACTCACTCTACTACTCTCTACTACTCACCCTCTACTACTCACCCTCTACTACTCTCTACTACTCATTCTCTACTACTCACTATCTACTAATCACTCTCGACTACTCTACTAGTCACTGTACTACTCACTCTCTACTACTTACTCTCTACTACTCACTACTAATCTCTCTCAACTCCTCTCTACTACTCACTCTACTCCTCTCTACTACTCGCTCTACTACTCACTGTGTACTACTCTCTCTCTACTCTCTCTCTACTACTCTCTACTACTCTCTATTACTCTCTATTACTCACTCCCTACTACTCTCTACTACTCACTTTCTGCTACTATCTACTACTCACTCTCTGCTACTCACTCTCTACTACTCACTCTCTACTACTCACTCTCTACTACTCACTCTCCACTTTCTCTCTACCTCTCTCTCTACTCTCCACCTCTACCTCTCTCTACCCGCACACATATGCACATATATATATATGTATCTGTATATATATATATGCATATGCATTTATATATATGTGTATATATATATATTTACATACACACATATATAAACAAATATATATATATACATCTGCATTTCTATATAAATACAAATATGAATGCATGCATACATATACATATATGCATACTTATGCATGTTATGTACATGAAAGTTTGAAAAACACTAATAAAATCAAAGCTAAAAAGCCACCTATTTACAAACAGAATTGCTTTAACTTAAACGAGGGCAAGACCTATTGCATTTTCAATGCTTGTTTTCCTTTTTGCACACAGGTGAACAACAAACTGACAGCCCCGCCCTTCCCTTCACCAGATTACCAATGTGCAGCGGACTACCGGTGTCTGTCTGTGATTGTGCTCTGCGCAGGAGTGGATGGGGTGCTCCCATCCCCATCCCCATCTCCATCCACCCCTCGTACAACAACGGGAGCCACCCCCCCCTCCTTAATTCGATTGTCTCTGACCCCCCCTATCACCAGAGCCCTTCGCTTATAGTTCATGGACTTGTTGTTGATAAACATGTAATATGCACTGCCCACCGACACAGGCAGCGTGTGACAATAATGAAACATGCACATACCAGCTCTGTTACAAATACACACGTTTATTATACGCACACAGCCACATGCTTCACGTTCATACCCAAGCAACCAGGAACGGACTGGGAACCACAATCGGCCCTGGCAAAGTGCTCCGCCGGCCCCCCCTTCCCACTCGGGGGCTGGGTTGGAGGTGCCGCCGAGCTCTTTGCCAGGGCCGGTTTTCGGCCGATTTTGGTAAAGGGGCGATTAGAAATGGCCCTGTAACAAAAACGGCCCCCAGGTGCCCAAAACCGGCCCCCATCCGTGCAGCGCACCGGGGGTTTGCCCGGTGCACGCTATGTCCAGTCCTGCACTGCACGCGACCTCTCGCCCTGCACACGACCTCTCCCCACACTCCCGTCAACACAGAGCAGGCACACAGGACAAAACGACCCAAGCCAGAGAGGCATTGAACGGAAAAAACAGTGTATATGAAAATACGGATACAATGTGTTCGTGCAGCCTCATAAAGATACACAAATCGATTTTATGGACAAACTAGCTGCATACATAAATACTTATATATGAAAATGGACGAACCGATCAAGAAACAGAAAGGCACATCCAACGGACCAATCTTCCAGAGGCGGCCACGCAGCCAGGCAAACAGGAGCGACAGACAGACAGGCATGCTGACAGACAGACAACAGAGAGATAGATAGATAGATAGACAGATAGATAGACAGACAGATAGATAGATAGATAGATAGATAGATAGATAGATAGATAGATAGATAGATAGATAAAGATAGAAAAAGATAGAAGTAGATAGAGATAGAGATAGATAGATAGATACAGATAGATAGATAGAGATAGATAGAGAGTGATAGATAGAGATAGATCGATAGATAGATAGATATAGAGATAGAGATAGAGATAGAGATAGTTAGAGATAGATAGATAGAGATAGATAGAGATAGATAGAGATAGACAGAGATAGATAGATATAGATGGAGATAGATAGATAGATAGATAGAGATGGTTAGAGACAGATAGATAGAGATAGATAGAGATGGATATGGATAGATATGGATAGAGATAGATAGAGATAGACAGAGATAGATAGATAGATCGATAGATAGATAGAGATAAATAGATAGAGATAGAGAGAGAGAGAGAAAGATAGAGATAGATAGAGATAGACAGATATATATAGAAATAGATAGAAATAGATAGAGATAGATAGATAGATAGATAGATAGATAGATAGATAGATAGATAGATAGATAGATAGATAGATAGATAGATAGATAGATAGATAGATAGATAGATAGATAGATAGATAGATAGATAGATGTGAACCTGTCCTTAACTGGTGTTCATGAAAAGCGCCAGTGTTGATGATTGGATACCGGTACTTGACACTGGAAAACACATGCCAAATTATGCACTGCATGTTATGATTTTCCACATGTGGTTGCGCAGTGTACAAGCCAATCAACTAATTAGCTAATCAAATGAGCAATTAGAAGACTTTGCCAATAGAAAGTTATGCTGTTTTTTTATAACCCATCTGTGCAACTACTTTATGAATCTCCTAATTTAATCTCATATCTATTTGAGATAGGAACTTTACTGCACATTTTTTTTGTGCTAATACAGGGCAGGGATTTCTCCTTCAAGCAGGCGGGCTACTTGAATTATTAAGGGCTTTGCTGTTGGTATGGATCTTAGGGGGCATATATGCGCAGAATGCCTGGTTTGAACAGTGTCTCCCTGGCTGCATATAAGCTGCGTATTACAAGGCATGATATTTGTTTTGAGGTTGGTGGGAGTGAGGGGGGCAGAGATGATCAACGAGGCGGAAGCATGAAGGCTCTCGCTCTATAGTTACTGCTGGGGACATACAAAAGCCTGTTTACTCTTGGTGTGGTCTTACATGTATGTTGCCATAAACTACCAAAGAGGACGTTGTTTGAGTAGCTTGCCTCCCCCTACCCTCACAGGGAATTGTCATTTTGACTAAAATTACGCCAGTGACTTCACTGCTGATGTTTCGGGAATGTTTTGAGTAACTTCCTTCCAAGGGACAGAACTTTGTTTGTAGCAGCTAAAAGTGTGGGGGCGGGTGGGGGGGGAGATCTGGGCCGTGTTGGTGTGAGAGAGAGTGTAGAACATAGCTAATAAGTGGAAGGGGTGAAGGGAGTGCACGCGCGGGCACGCTAAGCAGCAGCTGTTTGCTCTTTTTCAAAGCACACGCTTGTGCTTGTGTTGTGCCGCTGTGCACTCCCACAAGCTGTATGCCACCACAAGCTCGAGTATGTGCTTGTAAAAGAGCTGTATGACGGCTAAAGGTCTCCTATGTAGCGCATGTGCGCTGCGTAGGCAAAACCTAAAAAGTAGTACTTCGAAAGAGAGCAGTGGGAGGACACAAGTAATGCTTCGATGGGAGGGACAACCACAAAGAGAAGAAGTAAAACCCACACAAACTGATGGATAACAAGGAAGCAAATGAGAGTGACAATAAAGTTAACCAATGGCAAACAATGGGTGGTCTCTACGTTTACTGCAGACAACAGGTATTTTTGCCAGCAGGCAGCTTGCACAGTCTGGCAGGTGAGACCTGAAAACAGATGCTGCACCTTGTTGCACACATTAATTTGTCCAACCAGCACACATTAATTTGTCCAACCACCTTACAGCTGCAGAGTTTTTTGCATATGTTCAAATCTAACTCTGTTTTATGTCACAATCAGCAAAGGCTCATCCGCTTTGGCGGAGGAGCATTGCCCCACCCCTGTCAGTTACCTCAAAACAGCAGGAAAGGGAAAATAAAACGATAATACACACGTTTTATTATTGTTTTATTTTACCTTTCCTGATGAGCCTTTGGGTGCAGGGCTAGGGGGATGACAGGCTGCAGGAGGAGTGGTGGGCAAGACTGTTGTCAGTGAGCATGACAGTTTGGCCGGCTGTCCCACCCGGCCATTCTTGATCAACATAAGCTCCTACTGGCCACAATATGTCTCAAAACTCATGTGGAATATTGTTAGCGATGTTGGACTGGGTAAATCAGCTGTGGTTTTCTCTTCGCTGGAGTCCCCTATAAATAGAAGTTTGTTTTTCTAAGAAACATCTGTATTTATATAGCACTACAGATTATTTTTTTAATTAGCCTGTGAACAACAAAATATTTAGAGAATAATGCCTCAGAAATTGTTGTATCATTCGTTTTTACTCGTCTAACACATTACATACGTTGCCTTTCCTGGCTGTATAGTATGCCTTTCATTGGCACATAATTTAGTCAATGCTGCATAATGTAGCACTCCTCTGGCACATAAGTCCAGTGGCCATGTATAAAGAAAAGGCCAGCATTTGTGATATATAGAAATAAGCTTATCTTGCTTTGTTCTATTACCGACAGTTTGGTTACATTCAAACAGGCATGTACTGTATGCATTAGACTAGATATGTCTTTATGCACACAATTGTTTCAACTTCTTGTTAAAGCCAACATGCCCGCATGTGGTTGGGTTAATTAGCTGTTAATTTCCTTTGCTTAATTATGCGCTTCCAGGACCAGCTTAAATTGGGCGAGGAGGGGAATTAATAGCAGTTATCTTCTTGAGAGGGCATTAAGCACAGTTAATGTTCAAGATGTCGCAGTTTACTCGCTTGGGAAAGGAGAGATGTGGAAAACCACAATTAAAATAGCTTTGAATAAATCGTGGTCTAATTGCGCTCTAGCCTGTACTTGATCCTATACTCGGCACACAATGGCTTAATTCAAGTCCTTTTATGTACTCGTGCGATTAAACCGAATATCAAGTGATATGTTGAGATCTTAAAAGCACCCTCCACAGAAACACGAACAACAGTCTCCAGCTACACTAAAAAAGCCATGTGGGTAATATGAAAAGGAATATTCCAATAGGCACACTAACCTTGAAACTGACCCACCATGTCAGTTGATTTAATAATTCAGAGATTGACATGCATTCCTGTAATGCCCAATTTAATTAAGTTTGGCTAAAAGCCGTTTTTTTCTTTTCCTGCTTGCCTGTTGTGACTAAAAATACAAATGCCTTGCAGTTCAAAAAGCCATCGCACAGCACAGTGGGTGATCTGCAAACCCAAATAAACAGATATAAATATGTCACGCAGGCACTGACTCTGGCATTGAACCAAAAAAAGGCGAGCTACAAGATTAAATAGACATCACAAGGGCCTGGCAAGCAAGATTTCACCAAAGTTAATTGAGGCTAAGAATGTACTTTCCAAAACATGTGCTCATCAGGATGATCACAAGGGCTGGAAGAACATTGGGTCCGATTACAACAAATTAATGTATGCACCGGCAACAGTTCGGAAACAGTATTCCCAGAATAGGGAATAACAATTGGATGGAGGCCCATAAATGGGGTTAAAAAATAAATAACTAAATATATATATATATATATATATATATATATATATATATATATATATATATATATACATACATATATACACACACACACAGACATGCACACACACACACACACACACACACACCCTGCAAAAGTTGGTAACACCCACAAATATTTTGCATGTATTTTCCTACATTGAAGACGGTCATAGGATTATTTATTTTAAGTGTATGGGTACATTTCTTTTTTTTAAGTCCTAAAAGATAGGGTCTACACCAACAATTGATGGGATTAAATGGTAAGAGACCTCTTCGCTGAAAAAACGTATGTCCCTGTAGAGAAAACAAGCAAA
This sequence comes from Lissotriton helveticus, assembly GCF_964261635.1. NCBI lineage: Eukaryota > Metazoa > Chordata > Amphibia > Caudata > Salamandridae > Lissotriton > Lissotriton helveticus. The sequence goes on from NC_136070.1 coordinate 364,891,852, forward strand.
CAGACGTCCTGCTGTACGTTTACAACTGTATAAGTGAATGTTCAGGCAAATGCTCCTAGCAATCCGCAAAAGTGCAATAGGGAGCCCATTCTTATGGCAAATTTTAAGTTTTCTTAAGAAAGAACACTATACTAGTAGTAGTATAAGCTTTATTCGAGAAATCTTCTCATAAAAGCACAACACATAATCAAATACATTACAGATAAAAACAATTAATTCATACATCATTATATATACATATTCTAAAAAACAGTTGTGCAAGCTCATACAATACTAAACAATAAAAATTGCACATAAAAATAAGTCCAAATTGCAATAGGACTACATTTAAAAATTACATAAGATTAAGTAAGCCTGCCTATCAACCTCCGCCTGATTGACCAAGCCCACCCCAGATATTTGGCCACTCCAAGGACAATCGACTCCTGAGTGGATGCGCATAGGATTCTCATAGCCACCACACTGTGTCGTGTCCCAAGATTTTTACAAACTGGAGTTAGCCATACCCTCCTTGGTAACAAATAAGCATCGCAGACAAATAGAAAATGGCCTAAACTTTCTGTAGGAGCGTACACGCTGGGCAACATGTAGAGGTCGAACTCTGCCAGCCTGCAGTTAGTGTTTTTAGCGGAAGGGATCCAGACCTTAACTGGAAGACTAACTTCCTGTCCAATGGGGCAGTAATACTGTCCCAATAGTTTTCTAAAATAGGACAGATTTTGACTTCCAAAAAGCGACCAGCCATAGAATCAAATCTCGTGCCACTCAGAAGGCTGTTATCTACCCAGTCCCAATAATGAGACTTGAGGGCTTCTTTACTTGGAAAAACTTCCCCCTGGGGATTGGTCCAGAGGTTAGAAAGGCCCAGTTTGATTAACATGGCTCGTAAATTCTTTAGCCAGTCGATCCTATGAAAGTTATCTTCCTTAATTATTGCCAGGAATCCATCTGCATAATGTTTAATCTCTGGAGTTGTCCAGAGACGTCTCCAGTAGAGAATGGGGCGCAATCGCGCTCTATCACTAATTGATCGTCTACCTAGAGCAAGAAACAGTGGAATTAGGAGAGTGCTCTGGGGGACGCCTGTAATTCCTCTAAGGAACTTATTCTCTGATGTCTGTAGGGACGATAACTTTTCCCAGGCCCACAACTCTGCACCATATAGGGCCGCACCTAGGACCTTTGCATCATACACAGTGAGGACAGGCTTGATGGGTTTGGTTTTGGATTTTTTATGTTCCCCCCGCAAAGCCCCCGAAATTTGCTGATGTTTTAAAACTGTTTTGTCCAGGTGATGTGACCAACCCAGGCCATCTGCTATTAGGACCCCTAAGTATGTAAACTCCCTAACCACCTCTAGCTTAGTATTATTCAAGGATACCCTAGCGTCGGCTTTGTGGCGCGGGGAAAAGATCATTAACTTCGTCTTACCCACATTTACTTCAAGACCGTGCTCTTTACAAAAATCATCAAATATGTTTAGGGCACGCTGTAAGCCCGCAGGAGTCTTTGACATAATTAGGGTATCGTCAGCGAACATCAGGATCGGGGCCCTGACGCCCGCTAGCGAAGGGGCATCTACACCGACATCCAACAACCTCCCCACGATCCCATTAATAAATAGTGAAAAAAGTAGGGGTGCCATTGCACAGCCTTGGCGGACCCCCCTTTCTACCGGGAAATATGGTGTTGACTCACCATTCCCCCCCCACTGGACTCTAGCAAAATTACATTCATGCAATCGCATGATTAGAGTAAGGAGTTCAGCTGGAATGCCTAGTTTGTGTAAAACCATCCATAGCTTGTACCTTGGTACCAAATCAAAGGCTGCCCGCAAGTCGACAAATGCAACATACAGGCAGCCTTTGCCAAGCAATACCGTCCTCCCCCGCAAAATGGTGAAGCGAAAAACCTGATCGATTGTGCTGGTGGCCCGCCTAAATCCCGCTTGCTAGGGGGAAAGAGCATTGTTGTTGTCCACCCAGTCCATAAGCTGATTTACAACCATTTTCCCCACAACTTTTTGTATGGTAGCAATCAAGCTTATTGGCCTATAATTAGCCGGGAGAGACCGGTCTCCTTTTTTGTAGATGGGTATGATAACGGCACCTTGCCACAGCTCAGGGACCACCCCTCCCTTGGCAATGGCGTTACCCAATAGAAAAACATACCTCGCCCATCTCTTCATGTCTTGTTTAAAGACATCTGAGGGTATCCCGTCTAACCCTGGTGCCCTCCCACCTTGGACTGAGCAAATTGCTATTTCAACTTCCTTAAGGGAGAACAGGTTATCAATAGCAAAGACTGGCGATATCACCTCCCCTGTCCCGACCTTCTTTGCTTCTGCATATTGTGGTCTAAAGTACTCAACCCAGGCTTCTTCAGCTACATTATTATCAGGCCTATCAGGGGTACCGCCTCTACCCCACTTTATAATCTTCCAAAAAAGCCTGGAATCCTTACTACTGGAAGCCTCCTTCAACTCTACCCAGTGCTCTTCGTCCCATTTTCTCTTTGCTTGGGAAATGCTTGTTTTATACAACTTCCTGGCTGCACTAATTGCATCCCTATCTCTTTCTCTGATAGCACGGCCCAATGCCAATCTTGCTGACCTACACTGACAATTAAACCACCTGGCCACTTTAGGAGGTTTTTTCCCTTTGGTGCTTTGTGGTTGCATAAAGTGCGGTTTTAGGAGACAAAAAAAATTGTTGTGAATATCTGTAATATCCCTGGAACCAGGGATTGTAGGTTTTGCCACTTCCATAGAAGTGAGAGCCTTTTCCACCTCAACATTAATAAAGGTAATTGTTTCTTCATTTGCTAGTACCCTTGGCCATTTCAGCCTTCGCGTATCGTTGGCCATTACTGGGATTTAGTCATTTCTTATGAACATGTTTTGGGGCCCAACATTCCACCATTTATGGGTCACACAAAGGGGATTGTGATCACTTTCCAATATACCCTTGATAACCATATCATGGACCCCCCGCCAGAGTGAAAGACTACATATTACATAATCTATACTACTCCTACTATGACCATTATCAAAAGTACAAGCACCCTCTTTGTCCCCTGATGTCCTCCCATTTAGGGCTCTTTGCCCATGCTCCATACACATGGCGTTTAGTAGCAGTATATCCTTCGTCCACCGCTTGACAGGACTTAAACACAAAGATGGTACTCCCCAGAGCATGTCCTCATCATGACCTAAAATGGAAGAACTCCCTGAGTTGGTACCTCTTGCATAGATGTTATACAGATCAATCACATCCCTACTTTCAGAGGACAGTCTTAACATTTGTATGTCACTAAGGCCTAAATCCAACACTTTAATAGAAATACCCAGGTCCTGCTTTATCCATACCGTGAGCCCTCCCATTGGCCGGCCCCTAACCCCTCTAGAGGCAGGAATTGAAAAATGTAAATACCCTCGGAGGAAGAGAGGGTCGCAGGCCCATGTTTCTTGAAAGCAACACACATCGAACCCATTGATAAAATCTAACCAGATTTGTGATTCTAACTTGCTGCCCAGCCCAGCAATATTCCAAGATAAAAACTTCCCAGAGCTAAGCCCATCCCCACGTGCTGCATTTGTGTTAGAGCATGATTGGTGGTTCGTTGGGCTTTCATCATTCCCATCCAGTCTCACGATTTTCCTCGTACTGCCACCATCCATATCATTATCAACATTTGCAGTTGGCGTGGGTAACTCCCCCGCTCCATCATTGACACCTACTTCCCCACAGCTCTCCACCATATTCGAGATCTCATTGCCAATATTCACAACATTTAGCATTAAACCAACATTTGAATCAAGTTCATCACAATCCCCTTGTTGATTCCTGCTATTTCCTCCCCTAATAGTATTCATGTGATCAAGGGTCTGTCAACATCCCCACCCTAGATCTTGCCATCCACCCGGGGGATTGTGAGTCGGGCCAGTGATATAATCATAGCACTGTAGCAGTGGAGCTGGTGTAATAATCCCTGGCCATGGAAGACTAGAGGGGCAGTTTTGCTCATTAAGCAGACTAGTCGAAATACTGGAAGGGCGTGGATAGAAAAAAGTAAGGTCAACAATGCCAATTCCTCCATTATTTGTGCCCCATCCCTGTCTTGTTATCCATCCTGCCACCCTTGGATCTTGAAAGTTGACCACAATACAGTCCCCCCCCAGGCTTTTGGTGGTAGAGCCTATCCAATCTATTCTCCTTACCCCCAATATTAGTCCATCAACTTCCCCTGGTAGAGGCCGATTCACCCTTAGCCAGTGCATAACCTTATTTTTAAGCATCTGGAAGGTTTCTCTCTGACCCGTTGAAAGTGGTGGAACATTTATAAGGACTATTACAAAGGGGAAGGAATCTGGGGTAAGGTTCATGGGGGGTTTCTTATGAGGTGGCTTTATCGGGGGTGGTAAGGACGGTCTGGGAACTATAGGAGCAGGGCGGGGTATAGGTTTATTTGCTGTGGGCTGGTTACTAGTTAGGGGGGCAGGTGGTAAAGCAGTGCCCGCTTTAGTACACGCATTACCCCCTGCTCCCATGGTAACCACAGAGTTCAAACTAAGCGGCGGTTGTTGCGCCGCAGTCAGAGCTAGAGTTACAATATTAGGGGAGTTTTTAGCGGGTCCCGGTGGTGCTAAGTCAAGAGGCTTAGGTGGTCTCTTCACAACCACACTACCTGTCTTAGGTGGTAATGGAGAGTTAGTTTGTTGCCTTCGTCCCTTATCTTGTGATACACATTGAGTAGTATTCTGGGACTTACTACTTCCATCCAGCCTTGCCTGGGCTTTTATTAATGCCTTTGTTGAGAAAAAGTTATCTAGTGTTACCTGCTCAAAATGGTCTAGCCGGTCGGAAAGCTTACTAATTCGTTCCTCTAATGGGAGCAGATTTGACCGTAGCAACCTTTCTAAGTCAGGAAACAGGTTGCAGGGGAGTGGCGGTTTATCTGCCATTGCCAAACCAGTGTCTGGGGAATTAGTAGTACTAGGATCTGGGCCGTCTAATAGTACAACATCCCCCTCTTGTATAATTTCCCTACTACGGCTTACTTCAGTGACAGCCTTACTGGGGCACGTACTTTTGTTTACTTTTCTAAGTTTGTGTGGGGGTTTTGCTGGATAACATTTTCTCGGTACAGTAGTCCTTTTCCTTTTTGATCCGGATTTAGATTGGGCCAAGGAAACCTGAGCACATACATCTGCAGTACATGTTATAGAGTCTGTATGGCTCACACAAGATGAAATCGGGTCAGCTACAATATCCTGGTTCTCCTTGTTAGTAATAGCATCATGACATATTTCGACTACAACAGGCAAGTTTAGTGATGACAAAGGTGTTACCAATGCAGGATAGGTTTGTACAGAGCGCTTATCTATAGGATTTTTTAGAAGTTCAATAGATAATCGACGCTCAGCACGCCTCTCTGCAAGCGTTATTTCTTTATCAATGATCTGGGCCGGGCGGTTAAAAAATGTATCTATAGGTCCAATAACTGCTGGCCCAGCCTCGACTGGTGGAGTCATCGGAACGATACTACTTGGGGATTCAGGCATACCTTGTGGTGACCAGCCCTTTTGCAAAACTTACGAGTAAGCACTTATCTGACACAGCAAAAAACTTGAAAATATAAGGTCCGTTAGAGTCAATGTCAGAGGGCTGGCCCAGCCCGGCCTCCTCCGGCCCCGGACGGCCACAGACGGTCCCGCCCTTGTCCCGGGCTTCTCCTGGGCGCGCTCCCGGGCGCTCCCGCGCAGCGGCACGTATAGCTCCTTTTAAGATGAAGAAGGAGAGATGGGCGGGTGGGCGGGGCCAGCAGGGAGAGCAGCCCAGGTGTTGCAAATAGGGCTCGCAGGGACTCCTGGTAAGTTGAGTCCCTGCTTCCAAGCTCGCAGCCCTGCCGGCAGCTCCACGCGCCCTGAGGTAACAGCTCCTCTCCCAGGTAGGCACACACTTGAAATGCGGCGCTGCGGGACCCGCGAAGCGGGTCCAGCGAGGTCTCTCACACCCACAAGGGAAATCACGGAGGCAAGAAGTCAGTACAAGATGGCAACAGGAATGGCCAGCAAACAACAGGCAAAAGGGTCCCGTGAAAACAAGCTCCTCACCCGCTTTTCACTCCGTGGGCGGGGGGCGGGGCCAGCAGGGAGAGCAGCCCAGGTGTTGCAAATAGGGCTCGCAGGGACTCCTGGTAAGTTGAGTCCCTGCTTCCAAGCTCGCAGCCCTGCCGGCAGCTCCACGCGCCCCGAGGTAACAGCTCCTCTCCCAGGTAGGCACACACTTGAAATGCGGCGCTGCGGGACCCGCGAAGCGGGTACGGCGAGGTCTCTCACACCCACAAGGGAAATCACGGAGGCAAGAAGTCAGTACAAGATGGCAACAGGAATGGCCAGCAAACAACAGGCAAAAGGGTCCCTATACACAATCTGTAGGCCTTAATTAAAATAGTATTTAGGACCGATGAGTGAATACATTGCCTACAACCAAGCACAAAACACAATTTTTGTAGCACTCTACTTTATACTGCCTCCAGTAAAATAGCTTGTGCAAAACACAAAATATTGCACTCACAGGAGAAGTCTAGGCTAAGCATACACACTTTCTATAGTAAAAGGTGCAATTATCTTATTATGTTCATTGCGGTCACCCTTAAGACTTGACCACAAGTTCAGCTTTTATACTACCAGCCTCTTGCAAGCACCTTAGGCCGTTAACAAACGGCCCAATCCAATAGTTATGTACATAGTTATTTATTATTTATGTGTCTCATTAATGGGAAACTGAAGATTGAAGGTGTCATACTTGAAAAAGAAATGCAACATGTATGGGGTTCTTCCAAAAGAGATGAGGCATGTTTGGGGCTTTTTTAACCCTTGTGTGTCCTCTTGAAATAACTACTTCTTCCAGTACATTAATGCCAGATGTACACATGAACTGGCTTGAAAATGATTTTTTTAATGATAAATAATACATCGTTCATCCCTGTTTCAATAACATTTAAGTATGTATCGATGTTTGTATTCTCCTGCAAACAAGGGACCTTTTCACTCAAGTCCGTCAATCAGAGGTATTAAAATCAGAGTAAAACTGAACTTCCTAAAGGCCTACTTTCAGAAATCAGCAGCTACAAGTTTACCTAGGTTTTACAACGTTACTGATGGGGCGTTGCATTGCATGGGCAGCATTTTAATAACTTTTGAACACCTTCAATGAAAAACATATATATATTTAGTTGAAATCTACACATCGTGGGATCGATCATAGTTTATGTGGGCAATGTTGCAAACCCATATGTTCGCACAAAATGCAGCCTGAATGGTATGCTTCATTTCCAAAGGCCTTGGTCAGCTGTTGTTACCCGGCTTCCTGTAAGTACTTCAAAGGCACAAGGGCGGAGACCAGGCTTTCATCCTGCACAGCACGACCACCCGCAAGAGATAATCACATAAGGCGTAGGTAAACAGCTGCTCTCTTTGGATACTGGAAACTAAAACACCGGGTAAGGACGCATGGCAACTTAAAAAAGAAGTTTGCTTCAATGAAATGCACAAATATAGCAACTTCCATATTAAAATGTTTTTGAAACATCCTAAATACAACCGCTTCTTATTTGAAACTATAAAACACTTATTTATCCTGACATTTGAAAATGCTGTTGTATTTGTGATGTGCTACCCCATCTTTCTGCCAAATTGCCTCAACCCCTCCGCCTGGAAACTGACCACAAGAAATTCCGTAGGCTCCTTAAAACCTGGCTATTCTAGCACAGTCCATCCCGTCTGGCTGTCTTGTCGATCTGTCAGTCCTGAGTATTAGCTAGCGCTATGAGACCTACAGGTGATATATGCGCTCAATAAATTCCGTTCCATCGTTGGGTATTGACAAAGTTTAGATTTAATCAGATGCATATACTATTAATTGATTGCAAAACATGGTGTAAGCCAGAGGATGCTCCCCCCTGTAGGTGTGATGGCTATTCACTTCAAGATACTGGTCATTTCATGTTTTTCTGTTCTTTGTACAGACTAGCCAGAAGAAAGTTTATTGTTCCATTGTTAAAGGAAAAGGGATTCCTGCAAGTTAAACCAGCGCTACTTTATTTGCAGTTAATGGAATCCCCTGTAATCATGTATGGAGTGGCAAATTTTTTAGTGGCTTCCATTCGTTGTAAGAATCGGAATGCTCTAGATTAACTGATATTGTTCCTGTACATTTATTACGTCAAATGACATATGTTTTTTAAAAACAAAAAATGCACATGTATATATATATATCTTTTAACTGTTTTATGCGTATTAACGTAATCCCTCCTTTTCTGTATTGTTACTTTCATGATTTTGTATTAATCAAATAAAGTGATATTGAATTGAATTGAAAAAAAATACCAAATACAAATACAAATACAAACCCCTGGACCCATGTAAGGTGTTTCCCTACACAAGTGACTATCTCCTCGGTGACTATAAATCCCTGCCAGCCCCTCACCAGTTGCTTCAGATCTCATAAACACCTACCATATTTGAGTCATATTTAACTAGGTAGATCAAAAGGCCTCAGTATTATAATATACAATCCATCGGTCACATGTGCAAACAAAAATGCCAGAAATTATTTAAAAATGTCACACAAATAAAGGATACAGGAATATCCTCCTGCTGAATGTAAATATGCAACTAACACTACAAAAAAGCACATCCCCTCTGACATGATTAAACTGGAGCAGAATAGTAATGTAACTCAGCCTCACAAAGTGAATGTGGCTGCATCTGGTAGTTTTAAACATGTCGAAATGTTTGCATCTACGTATTATTACAAGGCTTTAATTTTGAAGTCTGCATCTCCCCCATCACCTCCCCACCCACGCCAAGAACCTTGTGATCATCATTGACAGCAAACTTGACATGACTACATAGGCCAACGCCCCAACAGCCTCCTGCTTTCATACTCTGAAAATGCCGAGGAAAATCTATAAATGGCTCCCGAACAACACTCGTAAAACCATCATTCATGCCCTCATCGCAAGCAAGCTGGACTTTGTGAACACCATATATGCCAGAATCAGCAAACAACTCTCCAGAAGACTACAAACCTTTTAGAACTCTGAAGCCAAGTTCACCCTGAACCTCCCCCGCTGCTCACGCATCACACTGCACCCGACAGAACTCCACTGGCTCTCTATACACAAAGCAACACAGTTCAAACTCCTCACTCACGCCTACAAAGCTCGACATAACGCTGGTGATGCATACCTCAATAGCTCCATCTCCTTTCAGAAACCCACCAGATACCTCTGATCATCTGGTCTCCTAACAGCACACGGAACCAGGTCAGGCAGGCCTTCTCTTCCATTGCTCCTAAAGCATGGAATGACCTGCAGTTGCACATCACTGCCTCCTCCTCAATTTTTGAGTTCTGCAAGAAGCTGAAGACCTGGCTTTTATTAGTCCCTCCAGCCGCCCTAGGTGAGGCTACACCACCTGCTCAACATCAGGATACCCTCTCGGGTTGTAGCATGCTCTGCAAATCCTCATGACATAACTTTCTGGGTCATCATTTTTCTTAGCTGTATTTATAAATATTTGTTATTAAATCGTGCATGCACCACAGTTTTCTTTCTAGGCCTGTACTGTGTGCTTAAATATATTAATTGCATGCTCTTACCTATTGTATCTTAGTCCAACTGATATCAATAACAGTACTTTGTATGTACCGCTATACTTCATTAGGGATAAATGTTTCTACCTGAAATCCAGAACAAGTTTTATAAGGACCCTCCACAATGCAACGTGTTCTAAAAATATTCCTATATGCTCCCTTTCCCATTGTGCTCACTGTATCTTGTATCCCGAAATGCTGATGCCAGATTCACAGGAAGCATCCTTTGGACAAATCTACCCACTTTACCCACTCCAAGAGTCTGTCTATGGTTCCTTTTGCATGATGATTCTACCAAGTTTGCGTCGTCGAGACTCCCCTGTAAAAAAGTGATATGAAAGATTCTCTCCACTCTCTTAATTTGAATGTTAATTTTTTTGTAGTGTGAACGTTGTAATGACACTGCCTCATATCTGTATGTAAACTACATTCATTGTACCTGTGGCCTGTTTTCTTTGTTTTCATAGTAATCGCTTGCAGATGCTACTATTGATTCTAAAAGTATTTGCACAAACAGCCTCAACTGTTGAAGATGACCATTTATTTTTTTATCTAATTAAAATTTGACTTTAAAGTCATGTGGAACCCCGTTTTAAGCAGAAAGAAATATAGACTACACTGTGTGATACCACCACTTCTCCGTACAAACAAATGGGACTGTAAAATGATTTTCACAAACATTTATGATAATAAGCATCATAATATGACTACAATTTAGTAAATAATCCCAGGAAGAGTTGTATTTTAATGACACAGACCATGTCATTATACCGGGTCAAGAAAGGGCAAATACTAGTTCCTTGAATCACTTGATAACAGCCTTAATTTTTGTTTCTGAGAAAAAGAAGAAGAGGGCAGTGGCAGCTCCTCCGCTAGGGCGGAGGAGCGTTACCCCACTGCTTTTCAGCAGTGTAAAAAAAGGAAAATAAAATGATAATAACTTGATGCTATTAGCATTTTATTTTTCACTGCTGAGGCAGTTTGGTGGGGCGGGGCTGCTCTGCTGACAGAGGAGCCGGGGGAGGAGTGGGGGGCATGACAGTTTGGCTGGCCGTCACCCGAACCACGACGCTCAGACCAAACACAACACTGCATTGCAGCACTGTGATTGGCTTAGGTGAGCCTAGATGCTTCCAACCCGGAACGACCACGGCGAGACGATGAGGAGATCCTCAATCCGTGCAAGCTACCACTGGCTGAAGGACATAGCTCACCGACGAGCACATTAAGCAAAGCACTTACCTGGCCCTCGCCTGGTGTATAGCTCGGATCTTGGGCTGACAAACATCACAGAGCCGAGCCCAGACTCTGCCCTTCCCTCCTTAAAGCAGTTTCTCAAAGAAAAGAGTGAAGCTCCTCGTAAATGAGAAAGTGTCAAGTGGGGAGGAGAACTGCTTAGATAAAGTAAAACGCATGCTTTTCTGCATTAAACATGCACTGCAACGACAAGTGTGCAAAGGTGTGTCTATAGTCTGCAGCTGGGTGGCTCTTCTCAGATGTGTCCCATTGAGGGTCAGTGACCGACCTGTTTAGTGAGCTCACGCCTCCCGTGGGGTACTCAGATTTGTTTCAAATGCTTGTGTATTTTAATCCAGGACTGTGCAGTGAGATTAATGTATACAAAGCCATCTCTTCCTTCCTTGCACTTAAACATTTTGTTATGAAAATGCCTGGCACATTTTTTAACACATGTAATTGACTTTATTCTCTTTTATGCCTTTGCTCCTTCCCAAATATAGGGGCATATTATCAAGCAGGGCGTTAAAAATTATCGCCGTTTTATTGACAGAAAACTGCTGCTAAAGCGGCGATAATGGGCTTGATAATATGGCCTTGTGAATTCCAATAGAAACTCATGTTCAGGTGTGAACATGGGATTCTATTGGAATTCTCCAGGGCATATTATCAAGCCCATTATTGCCACTTTAGCGGCAGTTTTCTGCCGTTAAAAGGTCGATAATTTTAACGCCCTGCTTGCTTGATAATATGCCTCTTAGTCACATAGCGTTGTTCTTTTGGAAGCCAGGAAGTAAAAGTGCTAGTGGAGAAGCTGGTGATGTGGTAGGGTCAGCTGAACGACGGGTAGACTGTTATTTGACAAAGACGTGTCCTTGACCCACTGCATAAGTGTATTGAATCCTGGGGCAGTTAAAGAGTGCACTGACCACAAGTGCCAATTACAGACTGTCGGCATTTATGCACGTACTGTCTGGGCCATGTAAAGAGGCCTCAAAAGGTGCCTTGAAGAGTATTTGGATGACTTTTAGAAGGAGCAGGGGATAGAGAGGGGCTTGTGCTACAAGAAACTTAACAGAAATGTTTTAACCTGAATTCTTGGCTGGCAGCTATGAGATAATATTGTGGAGGAAAGGCCTTCCCTGGATTGTTGAATGCTGGAGAATGGAAGGAGCTGTATACCTCCATAACCAAACAAAGATGGGTTGTGCGTTTAAAATTACAGTTCAGGAATGACTGAGAAAAACACAGAGCCCTATGCTGGGGAAAGAGAAATCTTGAGCACTGGATGGATGTGAAGAAGAGGTGCGGCATGTCCTTAAAGTGGTGCAAGCAGAGCACATCTGAGACATGCAGAGACGAAAAAAGGCGAGCGGGTGAATTAATACAGGACACTTGCAGTCTCACCCAAGATTAGTCTGTTTTAGAAAGTCCTAGAACACACAGTTAAACTTCTACAAGAGTGAGGGGGGATTAGGAGAGGGTATGTACAAGAGGCCTAAACGTAACCCCAAAATGTGATAAGGGCATTGGGATGGGTCTGGTGATTTGCTTTCTTCACCAGTCAGGAGGAGTGAGCTGAAAGTCATTGGAGGATGTGGAGAACAGTGGGAAATAGTTCTTCTACATCAAGGTTTTGTGGCAGGATCCCTTCTACAGGGAAGTCATAATCTTTTATAGCAAACAATGTGAAACTAGCTTCCAAAATGGAAAACATGCTATGGCCAACATGAGAAAGAGAGATCACCGAGTAGGGGAGTGTGCACGTTATAAGTTATGCAATTTAGGTAATTCACAGTATTACCCTGAGAGTGCCACTCAAAAGGTTTGTGGGGTTTCTGGAAGATTCACTTCTTGTCAACCCAGAGGTGAATACTTCAAATAATGATTTGGGGTAGGAGTTTCAGACAGCGTCATATCCATGGTTTCATGAGGCAGTGGTATTGTTAGCTATGCTCGAGTGTTTCCGCACAGGATTAGAATGGCGGCGAGTTAAGAATAATGTATTGCAAAGCGAGGTGCATTACTTTGACTTTTTTGATCATTGGGAAGAAGGAGTAAAAGGAGCATGAAATTCTGAGGAGCATGTTTTAGGTTATTGTAGAAAGTCTAAGGGTCCCTTGAGTGCCAGGAAAGGTCATGGCCAACTCTTTGTCCTTCACAGACTTAAAAGTCAACATTGAAAAGCAGAATTCTAGTTTTTATGCTCCCAAAATTAAGACTTTCAAGGAAAATGCAATTTACTATAGGTCAGCCAAGAACGTTAGCCTGAAGCCTTTTCTGTGTCACTCTATGTCCCAGTAAACTTGGCAACCAAAGTAATTCCACGTGGCAGGACCTTCTCAAAGCGCATTACTCAAGCCACAGTATGTTTACGGTCATGAGGCTTATAGGAGACAGCAAACTGATGGGATAGGTATGGAACAGGTTTCGGAGCAGTTATATTTGGTTGTTGCTGTAGAGTGTGGACACGAAAAGAAGGTTTGATCGGTATTTGAATGTAGATGCACCCAGCAACAGAGGGGTGTGCAATGCAGGGCACGCTCAGCCGAAAGGACAGCTGACTAATCACCATCAACTTTTTGGTGTTATCCCCGTCAATCTGTACTACTATTATAAAGAGAGAACTGGGAACCTTTGAGGTGGGTAAACTCGGGAACCACAGCGCCAATCAACACACCCAATACATCATTCGAAACGTCAGGGTAAGCAGATGGACATAGGCTATATACCATAAAAAAATATACCTTTGAAGGGCAAAGTACGTTCTTTCACAAAGTAGTCCCTTGGAAGTAGCGCCATGTCTGAGGTGGGCTTGTGCGTTTTATGCATGCTGACATCACAATCACGGGTCCGCCATTTTAGTAAAGTAGTAAAGTGGTCGGCGAGGAGCCAAGAGCGAACAGGAGCGTGGCCAGAAGCGGGCAGGACAGGAGCGCCGAACCGACAGCCTCCGGAGTCAGACATGCCAAGAGCGGACAGGAGCGTGGGCAGAAGCGGCGGACAGGAGCGTGGCCAGAAGCGGGCAGGACAGGAGCGTGGGCAGAAGCGGCGGACAGGAGCGTGGGCAGAAGCGGCGGACAGGAGCGTGGGCAGAAGCGGGCAGGACAGGAGCGCCAAACCGACAGCCTCCGGAGTCCGACATGCCAAGAGCGGACAGGAGCGTGGGCAGAAGCGGCCAGGAGCAAGGAAACGGGAGCAAGGAAACAACACCCTGCGTACGTGATGCTGGTGAGTACGCTCTGCTGCTCCCGCTGCTGGCCGCTCTGCTGCGCGTCTCCTGCAGCAGTGCTGACCCCAGCCCCCTTCTGCCCCGGACAACGTCGGGCCGGGCTGCTAGTAATATAATAAAGGTATAGGGCGACAGATTGGTGAATTGTAGTAATATTGTCTTTTGTGATGGCTGCTTTGTAGTACAGGTGATGAATAAACATATAGGAAGATTGTCAGCCCAACCTATTAAGGGCGTTGATTATGAATTGCTAAAAATGGATCATAAATCTCAATGCAAGCGGTGAGCCAGATGACAAAATTGGATAACTGGTGCTCTGTCTCATTTAAGATGAATGGTTACAATAAATAGGCAATGGGCATGGAAATTTTACACAATGTTCGCACACCCTTTGGAAGTTTGGCCACCTAGACCAAACCACCTGGTCTAGTAATACCCCACAGGATAGAGATTTAGCACGTATGAGCTGGTTCTGGAGAAAGGAAATTATTTCTGGGTGTGTGGAGATGCTACTGCATCATTTTTTTTAGAGGGATCTTTCAGATGGTTAAGGCAAATACGTCAGCAGAGGCAAGACTAGTGGTCATGACATTCTGTGTTAAGGCTAGGAAGGACGCGTTGCTTGGGAGGGGTTCCAGGTGCAAAGAAGGATGACTGGCTGGAGCAGGCTGTTCCCAAGTCAGTGCTGGACAGCAATTTGGGCTATTATAGATAAGTGCCCTAACGAAGCGTCAGGAAGAGCATTGAAATTTCGCATCCTTTCAGAAAGCCACGCCCCTTGCAACAATATGTTTTAGATACTTTTAAACTACTGAAGCCAACCATTTCAAACAATTTAGAAGCAGGCAGTTATTTTTAGTAATTAATGCATGCGTTTACACAAAACATACTCTATTTATTAGTGTGCACTCAAAAATTACTATGGAGCACAGAGTGCTGTGAAAGGCATTCATGAACAAGTGTTGCTTAGGGCAAAGCCATTATTCCAGGTAGGACTGCCATATGCTGTAATCAATATACATTCATCATACATAGGAGTCAGACAAAAGTCCTGCCATGCCTACCAGATGTAGATGTTGACATTTCTGAACAAACTGAAGTTATAGAATGCTAGGGTGCAAAGTTATTCGATACCCCACAAGAGTCCTAGGATTGGATAGAGTGGAGTGGATGATGGATGGTAAAGGAAAGGAGTAAGCCCTCGTATAAAAGATTAGCTAGCATGAGGGACAGTTGGCAACCCAGGCTGAAGAAAAACAGGCAGAGGGGTTCAGATGCAGTGTA
The DNA here is from genome assembly GCF_964261635.1 of Lissotriton helveticus. NCBI lineage: Eukaryota > Metazoa > Chordata > Amphibia > Caudata > Salamandridae > Lissotriton > Lissotriton helveticus. The sequence goes on from NC_136070.1 coordinate 364,907,266, forward strand.
GGGTCACCTGGATTCAGGCGTGGATACAAGACAAGAAGCAAACGTTTAGCTTACAGAAGAGGCTATCCTGGTATTCAGAGACTTGTGACAGACTGCTTGCAAGAATTGTTTCAGATGGGAAACAGGTAAGTCTGTGTGTGAAGGACGAGAAGCCATTAGGATGGGGACTTGCAATTTGGCTCACTCGACAACTTTAATATTTCCCCAGAAAAATATGCTGGTAGTTAAATGTGGTGGGATAGATTCATTGTTTTCAAAACATATATTTATGTAGCTAGCACTATAAGGGCCTCAACGTAGCCTTGGATGTAGAGCATTAAAGCTCACATTAGGGGTTGCCACATCCATTTATTCAGGCCTTAGCACTATTCTTGCTCCCAGAGGTAGCACAAGAAGCACACACAAGTCTGATTTTAGATTCAAAGGTTATCAGAGCTGGAATGTTGGGTTGTCAATCAGTTTGCTGTCAAAGGGAGAGGAGAACCAGCTAGGCACTGCAACTCATAGCGGGCTGTTAGTTAACTTCCACCAGGGTAAATTGAAGTTGTAAGAAGCTGGAGAATAAATCAGTACAATAGCTTTGGAGATGGCCTACGGGAAAGAAAGTTAATGGTGTGTATCAGTGGGTCCTTTCATCAGAAACTGGAGAAGTTTATGGTGCATACACAAAGATTACTTAGAATATTAGATCCATGAATAACTCTTCAAAAAGACAAAAGGCAAGTGAATTCCTCAAAAGGCGAAGGATGCCTGTAGCATTGCTTCAGGGAATGAATGCAAACAAAGAGCAGCAGGCGAAATTTGGAAACAGATGGAAGGGGCACGTTTTACTGGCTTCATGCTCATATGGTTTTAGGGCCACAGTATGGGTATGCAGTGGAAATTTTCAGTGGAAATACACTGGAAAAGGGAGGGTATTCACAGATGAAGGTATGCGATTTATCATTCTAAATCTGAAATAGAAAAAGAACGGTGATGCGCCTAGTCAACGTAAATACTGCAAACAGTTTGCCAAACCTTTGGGTGAAGAATGCTCAATTTTGGAAGAGGGATGGTTTGTGGGGGATAAGTTAATTTAATAATTGACTCGGGACCAGGCAGACGATGCCTGGGCATGAGTAGGGCATCAAATGCCTCCAGCTCCCTGAGTGACATTATGAGCACAAGAGAGCTACTTGATTTATGGAGAGATCCACGTTGTGCCTAACAGAATACTCTCTGTACTTAAAGCTACAGGATGTATATGCTAGATTAGATTATTTGCTGATGGATAGGAGACTACTTCTTAGAATCAGCACAGCTAGATACCAGGGAGCACACGGTCCAATGATTCTCCCTTGATATGCAAACTGATAATGGTATGCAAGCGAGTGCTGTCACCCGGTGGAGGAGGAGGTTTCAGACCATTCTGGATGTGGTTTGTAAGAAGCAGCCAGAAAAATGATAAAGAGCCTTATGAATCTTAATTTTCATAACTGGAATGAGAGCATTTATATTTGTGGTGAGGGCATTCGTATAGGACTCTCTTTAGATTTCAGAAGGGCATGATTTGCAGGATCAATGTATATGTGTGCCAGTATGTGCTTAAGATCAGGAAAACGTGTGAATGGTGAAATTATGGGTTCGGCTTTTAGCTTCCTATTCGTTGGTGATGCTGGAGAAAGAAGTATTTTGGCCATCAAGGGTGAGGATAGCCACATATTGAATTGTTCCCAGAGTATTCTAAGCAGATCTGTAGACACCCACTTTCATCTGACATTGAGCACAACATAGACACCATTCAGGGATCTGACTTGAAACAATTTTGCATGTTGATATGCAGGCTCCAGAGACTGACAGTGCCATTATGTAACTCAAGGAAGGATATAGTCTAAGCAGTTATAATGTTACCACAGAATTATATTGAGATTCTGCTTAGATGTTGGCACCTAAATTCCTAGCGGGGTACATGTTTGAGTATGAGGCAGGGGAGCATCCTACAATGATAGAGTCGCTCATAAATATGTTGTTGCTCAATGCAATCAAAACTCTTTATAGTGCATCTGTTACAGGGTGTTTTCTATAATCAACACGGATACAGAGCGTTTGAGTGTCATTTTAGCTATAAACCTTTATAATGTGGACTCTGACTGATAACTATGGATCAAGCTGAACTTGTAACCCTAAGGGAGTCTTTGTTCTGTATACTGCTGGTAATTTATTTCCGGCTTTTACTCAATACTCAATTTCAACTTTTTTACTGTAGACCCATTTCTCAGATTCAGACAGATGAATGCATCCCAGTTTCATTGATGGCTTTAAGAGGGGCACAAGGCGGAGTCTGCCAGGGTCCCTCATTCTTTGAGCTTTGGCAGTGAAACGTAAACTTAAGAGTGAGCTGGCCAGATTTAGTATCCGAGTGGCAGGAGCAGATTTCTCAGTTCCCCTCATTCACAAATGATCTCATGTAAATGAAACCCGTTCAAGGCTGTCCTCTGTATGTTAGAACATATCTAAAGTTTTGGGGTGGCACCCCTTAAAGAGCCCCCATCCGGTCATGGACGAAAGGGGTAGGAGGTGGGAGTGCAGCACGGGGTGCAGTCCCGCGACCCAAGTTCTTAAAGGTGGTACCTCAGGACTAAACACGCTGGTAGCACATGTTCTCCATGTTGCAACAAAATATGGCCTCTCCATGTAGTAAGTATATTTGTGTGGGAATGCAAGTGAACTGATCAAGTATGTTTTACAACTGAATTCTGATGGTTATAGACTGTGTTGTAATGTAAACGTCTTCTTAAAATAGTAAGTAAGTAAGTAATTTTATTGTTTAGTTAATTAAAACCATAACAATTTTCCCACACTCAACAAATAAACATAAAAACAGACAAGAGGAAAAGGGATTAATTGCAGTATAAAGCAATATAAAATATTTGGGGGTTCTTCATCACATTACATCACTGCAGAGAATTGGGTAACTAAAGCATACATCAGAAGAGTGCACCATAACTGTACTTTAAACAAGGCACTTGCAGACTAGCAAATATTCTGGAAAAGGAACAAGCCGTCATGGAACCCAAAAAACAGGTTTTCATAGTTTTTTACCAGTGTTAAAGATATTATAGGAGTCCTATCCGTATTTCCCCCACCAGGTTGAGATGGCGACCAATCGACGTTTCTCGTGTTTCCCAGCTGCACTGTCTCGTGCTCTAGCTAACAGCTATCCCTTATAAGCCATTGTCAGCTTTCATTTTCGTACAGAATGAATGAGGGAGGACACGAGGCTGCACTGCAGCTGTGTTTTCAGCTGGTGCTGGTGTAGCATACTGTCAGCACACTATGTGAACTGGCCAAGGTCCACAAGAGGGTGTTATCATACTGAGGGAGAAGAAAGGCCCATGTGTGCGAAGGAGTTACGACTGCTGGGCCTGTCTAAAAATGTGTGGTTCATAGGAGAACTTAAAAGGTATTTACCGCCTCACTAGTCAAAGCATTGTTGATGTTAAAAGACACCATCTTTGCATTAAAGTCCAAAAATAATAAAGTGCCACAGCTAAAGTCTGTCTTGGGCAACAGTTCATCCGCAGGCCTTTTTAGTACTACAGCACACCCTGTTTTTAAGTTACACCAGACAAAGACAAAAGAAAGAATTGGCATGCATGCGGGAAGGAGTTCACCTAGGTGGTTTTTCTAGACTTTCAATTAAACCAGGAATGAAAGGAATGCAGTAATAGTAGTTCTCCAGTTTTTATCAAGTGCCTTTTTGTTCAGGCTGGCTTAATAGCAAAGGAGCTGTACACCAACAACAGAGCACTGTCGCGACGAGTGATGTCGCGTTCACGGGCCCACTATAAGGAAAAACCTCATTTGTTAAGATGCAGGCCTTGACACCTAGTGTTTCTGTAGGAAAACTTTGCGTAAAAGTTGAACATGTAGAAGACCAGAGTTAGGTTATCCAGAAGTAAGGCGAGACACCACCTGACACCCAATTTCAGAAGCACCAGATCATAAAGTAGGAACTGATGAAAGCTCCACCTTCTCAGTGGAAGGAATAGGAGCAGTCATAGAGGGGTAGACTGAAGGATGCAGGGGAAAGAAGATTATAATCAAAGTAACAGGTCAGGCAACAAGAACCTAAGCTCCCTGTACTGTTGCAACAGAGACAGTAGAATCAATGGTTAAGCTTATAAATAAAACAATCTACCTTCCTATTAAATGTCATGACCAGATGTTTTATTTGGTATCCTGCATTGTGCAAGGCTTGGCTGTCATGCAATTTTAAGAGACTGTTCATATACACCCGTGATTGCATAAAATAAAATAAAATACAAAAATAAATCAATCGTCAGTCCCAAACACCTACACCTCAGGCACACACTACTGTACCCATCACCCGAGTGAAAAGAAGATAGCCAAACACAAGGAGTGGGCCTTAAAGTCCAGCGAGCCTTGAAACCAGCCAGGCCTTCAGATTTTTCATGATACGTTCAAGAGACCTCTATGTTGTTTTTGCAATCACAACTCTTCTGGTAACCACAGAACACAAGAGTTGAAATATGGTTGTTTTCTTTAGACCTTTGATGTTCCGATTGGCTCCATTTTGCATTGGTAGTAATTTATTGATGGCTTTTTTGAGAAGATTAAGTGTATTGTTATATATATTGCAGTCTAGATAGGACGATTGCCTGGATCAGAAGTCTTCAATGTTAAATACTAAGTTTGGTGAAGTACCTTTTGAATGTGTGGATGGGAAAGAAGAAACTATTCATCTCCTACTATGGTTTTCCCACTCCACCACATCCAAAAATAAAGAAAACAGGCCAAACATATTTTCGGAACATTTTGTGTGAATCAGTCAGCCGTGTGCACTTTAAAGACCATCTAAAGTTGTCTTTTTTGAAAACTAGATGATATCCTCAAATGAAGTGCTATTCTACTCTAAAACAGCACCAATCTAAAATCATGCAAAGAGCTTAGACGATGCAGCAGTTTGCCAGTTGTATATCTCCAGAAGTCAACCAGAGTTTAGCAAGTTTGTTACAATCAATGTTGAGTCATTTTGTGGGATTGATGTGGTAAAAAATGGAGTGATCTAGTTGCTTCTCTTAATAGAAACAGGTAGATTTTCACTTGTCTATTTGTATGTTGAAAGTGGGCATCCACTAGTGAAAGGACGTCAACCTTTAACAATCTTCAGCATGTCAATGTATCAGAAGGATAGGGTTTTTGTCCCAGAAATATCACCCTACCTCCGCCATTGTCACATTAATTCATATTTTATGGTACAAATCTCTTTATTTGCATTGCCATATAAAATGTAGCGACAGATTGCGGCTCGAGCGTGGATCAAACCACACTAGCTGCACCAACGTAACACAATACATTACACAGATAGAGTGCTGCATCGCTCTGCTTATGTATTATATTGCATTGATAATAAAAACAAAAAATGAAAAATAAAACCTTCCAAAAAAAAAACTCCCCACCACCACCCACTCTTTGGTGCTCAATGTGATGGAATAAAATACGTGTGACGCTACACACCTCTCCAGGATTCTGTTTAACTCGAGATTACCTGAGGTGCAGGGGGGTGGGGGCAATGTCAGTCAGATGGAATAGGCAAAGGAATTTGGGACAAGTAAGCTCCCGGAGTTCCACTGAAGGAGCGCCATGAATGGGCACCAGAGCTCACCATATGAGGCACTCTGGGCAGTATGAGAGAGTAATAATGTTTTCCATCCCTAGTATATGCCAGAGGCAGTGGAGCTACCCCTGGTGTGTTGGAGTATATCCTGTGCCCCAATGCGTTAGTATGTTCTGGAGTGCAGCTCCCAATGCTAACCCTATCTGTCTTCCCCTAAGAGATTTTAATGGGAAAGTAAGTGGGTTAGGTAGCCCTAGAAATGTGTAAGCATGGAATCTGGAAAGTTGTGTGTCTAGATGTGAATCGTGGTCCAGTACTCTGCTATTTTAGGGCAATCCCATAGTAAGTGTAGCATCATTCTGGGGGTACCGCAGCCGCTCCATCAATCTGGACTCCATTTTGGGTTCCCTTTGCGTGGGCTTATCGGCATGAGGTATCAATATATGGCTGTCTTGGTGGCAGCTTCAATGTTGGCTGCATTGTATGCCATGTGTCACGCTCTATAATACACCTCTCCCTTTAGTTTCAGTGTGAATTGCCTCCCAATTCTGTCTCCCACCTCCTCTGGCTCACATTTGAAAAGTTGGCGCAAAATACTTTATTAATTCTTTGATAAGCCATTTATCCGAGGTTTTGGTTACTAGTCACTTCTCAAAAGGTGTAAGGTGTCTCTGGGACCCAAGACGCTTAGGCGGATACATCAGCCAATGATGCACCTGCACTAGTGCATCCGATTCTGGCAGTGCATACTCAGAGTGCAGTTGGGCAAACAATAACATCTCCTTCTCATTGAAGAAATGACCCACTGAGTAGCATCTCCCACGCTGCCATGGTAAGAACGCTAACTGATCCATGCATGGGGTAAAGTCGGCATTACCCGGGATTGGTGGCAGTGGGGAGCAGAATGAGGAGAGGCCCTTACTTAGTCCCACCTGTTCCGAGGCCTCTAAAATAGCCCTGGTAATGGGAGATGAGTAGAGGCTCCTCGAGTTGTAGTGTAGTTCCTATTTTCCCAATAGGCTCTGCGCATTGGAATAGTACCTACAGTAGTAAAGGCCTAGGCCAGACGTTAACTAGGTCTACTACTGTCGATACTAGACTTAATTTTTGGGTTTGCCAGCTAAGCTCAGAGTTCGCTAGAAACGTTCTCGAATGTTCAAGGAAGGATTAACTTCCCTGATTAGACAAGAAGGGATTTAGTTTCTGACAACCATAGAACATGACAACTTTGCTCTCCCCTAATCAAGAGTCAATCTCAAGAGTCGTGTGAGCACAAGGCAATTATTTTACTCAGTCAGTACGTGCATTCTTAGTCTCATCAGAATGTAGAGAAAAGGAAGAGACGGGCGTGTTCAATAAAAAGGTGTTATTTATTGATCAGTCTCTTTTCTCGTACAAGAGAAATGGATCGATATTATTGCAATACTTATAGTTAAGTAAAGTGCATACATTAAAAGCAATAGTATAAAATAATACTGTAAAAACATTGATATGGTTTCTGAGCCATATGATGTTTAAAATGATTAAAATATATTTACATACACATATACATTTGACTAAACGTACTCAACTGGTGTTTCTAAATACGCCTACCCCGTGTACCTGACCTAAGTCTAATGCGTGGGCGGGAATAGAAAGTTACAGTTTAAGTTAAGTTTGTTTTTGCCAAGTGAATAACTAAAGAATTCTCTGTGAGGGGTTATTCAGTTCTGTACCTGGAAGTTAGGATGAATGAGGAATGGTATCTCTTTCTCTGCTCTCGATATTCCAGGCTGCCTGCGAGGGCTGCCCAGAAACGCCGGTGCTGGGTCTCTCGGCTTGAGATAGCAGCGCGTCTCTCAGCGCGTCAGGAAGGCGGGGCTGCTGCCAGCGGGGTCTGCTTCTGCTCTCGGCTTCGGCAAGTATGGCTGCTCCGTCTTGTCACCACGCGTGTGTTTGCATAGGGCAAGGTCGGCAATATTTATACCTTAAAGGTGCCGAGATTGACGTAAGGATGGACATAGGTACGTCAATAAAGATGTCATACGACTTGCTCGTTAGCACATTCTTTTGCAAAAGTTCTCTGTGAAATCAAAACAATGGCCGCACGGATTATCCAGGTTGTCATAGGTTTGATTTGTTATGAGAACGTCGTATGCCTTATCAGGGGCTGGAGGAATGTCGCTTGTCTAATTAGATCTCAAGCGTTATGACCTAATCAGATAACACGTTCCTGTGCCGTAGTGTGACTGCGTCAGATAACGGTATCTGCATCATGGGGGTTTTCTTGCCTCATGGGCTGACTGTTAGTTAACTTGATAGTTAGTTTAACCAGAATAGGGTCAGGAATAGGGGGACTGATTCAGAACCTATAGAAATACACGACACCCACTCCACGCTAACTATGGTCATATCTACTAATCTATGCATAGTATAACATAGTACAACATACTATAGAGTATAGTGTATACCTTACCACCCCAAAATACATAAATGCATTTCGAAATTTTCAAATATACTGAAAAATTGCAGTCATATATATTGTATGCACTTAAGCTATGAATTAAATGCAAAAGTAAACACGCATTGTTATGCATTATTGCTTTTTGGTATATGAGAAATACACATGAAATGGCTCTTAATATAGCTATACAGAAAGGAAGTCCGAGACCATTTCATCACATAATAAAATATTTGTGAACCTACCAGCGGGCAGCTAAAGTCTATATAAAGTATCTAAAAATAGAAATCTTAGTTCTCTAGGAATAGTTTCTTACTCTAAGCAGAAGATCAGTGTCCCGGGAAAAAATATGTAGAAAAATATTTTAGGGGCTTGCTGAAAAAATCGCTGTCCGTGAACTGGATTGTAATTGTTCATGTGACTTTATTTTTAAAGTTGAAGGCCAAATTCAGGGAACGCCGTGTGCGAGTTTACTCAAAAGCCTCTATTTCTGTTCTGGAGAGAACATCATATCATTCAGGCTTTCGAAAAAACTGTCGACAGCTTCATGGGAAAGTTCCACTAAGTCGGAAATAGGGGTAACCATGCATTCGTGCGCATGATTGTCTCCATTGACATTCTGATTTGCATTGCTGACAGAAGGTCGTACCTGTTCGATGTTGCTTTCATCTTGAACTTCACTACTCTTCAATCGTAGTGGTGAAGATTCCAGGAATGCCGTCATCAGGATTGGCAGCCTTTGAGGGCAGCACAAAGCGTGAACCTTGGTAGGAACCAACAGTGTATCTGCATCCACTGGCGCATCCGATTGTAGCGTCAGACAGGTGTCTAACACGCATTCTTCTCCGCATAGCAGACACCTTAGTACAGGTAAAACACACCTTTGCCACATTGGTCGAAATGATAGAAACCAAGTCATGTTCAGGTCTCTAAGCCGGGAGAGTCCCAGGATTTTTGATATCCGGTCCCGGTATCCAATGGCTAGGATCGTATCTTCCATTGTCGCGAGAGTTTGATCTGTGACATGGGTTGCCATAACGAAAAATAAGGACTAGGAATAGGATTCCTGCAATTAGTCCCAGGATCAGGGGAAGTCCGCCAAAAATCGAATGGACAAAATCTGGAAAAATACCCAGTATGGCTTTGAATGGTGTTAATGCCATCGAAAATACTGTCTTAAATACCTTTGAGACCCCAGTGGTATCAGAAATATTTAAGATTTCGCTCAGGATTTCCGCGAAATGTACGGGGGAATTAGTTGATAATAATGTATGTATCTCTGCAGTCGTCCTTGCGACTTGTAGATCATACGTTTCTTTTGATGACGTGAGCCTTGTAGGCGTCTGAAGAAGCACTGTTTTCATTCTGCTTAAAGTGTCTATTCGAATAGAAGTAATTTTCAAACTGGGCCATGCCCTTGCCTCCCTGTCTGGAAAGGAGCTGGGGAACAAAGAACGTCCACAGCACTTGACCTTCGCTGTTGTAGTTACTAGATAAGGAGTCCCGGGCATAAGACTGCAACATCTGCGGTCTACAATAAGAATGTAACTCCCATTATAGAGTCTTTGAAAGAATGGTTCTATTTCAGTTGCAGGTGCGCCTTGCTGGTGACATGAAAGGTTGTATGAATTCCCTTCACAGGCTCCGTGCAAACTAATTCCGTTACACAGAAGCGTGCCGCTTAGTGACATATCACAATTGTTGCCACTAAGAAACACTTTCTGTCCTTTATTACTGACACATGCATGTGAATAGGGCAGGTTCCAAGTTGTTTTAAGGTACCCCTTTCCCAATTTCTCGTACATGCCAGCCTGTATATATTTTTGGCAGTATTGAAACCTGAAGGTTGAGATTGGAATATTTATGATTCCGTGGATTATCCATTCACTGACAGGTCGTTCTGACATTGTCATTGGTAATCTTTCTAGTTTTTCAATGCTCAAGATTGTATAATCAGCACCCTTTTGCGCCATACCGATTTGTCTATCAGTAAGGTTAAAGATTTGGAATAGTGACGTTGTGTTGATTAAACGCCAAGGCACATAGCCTCTACGCAGATTTTGTAACGTCCAGCCAAGCTGTACAATGGAACGCAATTGTGACTGATCATGTTGTAATAACAGTAAGTCTTGCGATAATATATCGATTGCTGAAGACACAATGCTGTCCAATGAAAAAATTCTGGAGGACAGAGTCATTAACCCATTGTCCACTACAGAATGTGATTTTTCCAAATTGATACGGTCAATTTCCTGTATTCTTTCTGCTGTCTCAATTTGAGTAACCTTCCAGGCCTCATTGTATGCTGCATATACAGAGGCTGCTATGAAACGCTTTTGACGCTGTTTGCGTGGTCCCATTATGAAATCACGCAAGTCAGCACCATCAGTAAGTAAAGTTAGGTGTTGCTTAATTTCAGGCAGTGTGGAAGTCTGTAGCCATTGAAGGCATAATTTGCCCACACTGTAGGTTGGTATTATCCCTGGGTGATGTCTTTGGGGATATCTAGGGTCTGGCCTGGTCATTTTGAAACCCTGTGTTTTATTCAGGAATCTATCTTGACAGTTATTTGTATCTGTGGGCCAGATCAACCATTGTTTCCAATCAGGATGTGTTCTGTTTTGGTTAAGTATATGGTTTACGTCTATCTCTTCATCTGTATCAGAGCTATTGCTAAACATTGTTGGCTTTGGAATAGACGGGTTATTTAAATCTTTGATTTTGGCTAAGCCAAGACAGGTGGTTTGTTGAACAGTGTCATTTAAAAATATCATTTGTTCTGGGATCATGCAGGCTCTAAACAAAGCTTCTAAACCCTGTACTTGCCATTCTTTTGTACCCCAAACACTTTTCAAATCAACATTTTTGTCCCAATAATCAAATCCAAAAGTATTCATTTTTTCAAAGAATGAATCTGAATATATCAATTTTGTGTTGGTTATCATGGTTTTCATCCCTGTCTTGTTTGACAATTTAAAATAAAATGTTTCAGCATTACTTGTGTTAAAACCTGAAAAATATGAATATTTGTCGTAAACGGTTCTAGAGCTTCCTTTTGGAGGCGTAGCACAATGTTCCCATTGATTATAATTTAAAAAATTTCTAGGTTGTGCAGATTTATGTAAAAAATGGTTACCATAATGGTTATAGCAATACATACTATCATAATTTGTAGAACCTTGCAAATAATCATGTTTTGTAAATTTAGCAGACATTACTAAATCAGACATCATATTGTTAATACTTTCGAAGTCCCAATCATCAGCAAATGAGTTTGGTTTTGCAAAGTCACTCAAAGAGATCTTGATTTGGTGTGGATATTTCAGGATCTCGACCGGACCATAAATTTCATAGTCAGTGTTGTCCCAGGCTACCCCACCAGGTATCGGATTGGCTGTGAAGTTGGCTGAAGAAAGTTCTGGAGAAAGTTCTCTTTTCTCGACGTGTGAAGATGTGTGTGGTTTGAGGATCAAGTTGATGTTCTGACTTGCTGTGTCCATTTTAGCATATTTTCCCTCAATGAAGCGTCCCAAAGTAAATACCATGATGAGCCAAAGTATGAGGATAAATGCACCAAAACCCACCCAAAATTCAATCCATGGAGAAACCAGATATGTTTCTTTCAGATGTTTCAAAAGTTCCTTAGCTTTGTCTTTAAAGGATTTTGATGATGGCTGTGTCTTTGATTCACTGAAGCCGTCAGAGGAATCATCGAAGTTGATGAAGTAACCGGATGCAGTTCTGTCAATTGTTCCAATTGCTTCAGGATTTTTGTTCCTTGCATTTTCACTTGGTACTTCAGTATAGATTGGTGTGTCTCTGCTAAATGTCTTTATTTGGGTTTTCAGAGGTCTGAGTTCTATTGCATTGTTGCATAGTCCTTCTTGTTCTTCATTAGGCGTTTCGAATGTGATGAGCCTCTTTGTTAGGACCTCTGTACTGGTAGCAAACCTTGGTGTTCTGCTACTTATTGGGAGTCCACTTGGCCTACTGTTTGTTATTGGCCACATGTTGTGGTTTTACCAGGTCGATGGATACAACTCGGTTCTCCTTTTTTCCAGCAAGTGGCGGTAGTACAACTGATCTTGTCCCGTTGACAGACAAGACAGGAACTGCTTTTCTGTAAGAAGGCCCAAATTCCTTCTTTACCGCGATCTTCTCCCTGACTAGATCCCCGACTTTTGGAATCCAGACAGGTCTTGCTGGGACAGGTGGTGATTCTTCAGTGGTCGTTGGCTGTTGTTTCAACTGTATGTTGCTCAGGTCTTTTCTTGTTTTGTTTAAGTCCTGCAAAATAGCCAAACGGTCTTTGACATCAAAGGTTTTTTCTATTACCACTGAAGTCTGACTATCAAGGTCAGAGATCAACATCCTAGTTCCGAATAATAATTCGTACGGACTGAATCCCTTCAGAGAATTTCTTGGCAAGTTATTTAGACTACGTTGGACACTTATTAGATGTTTGACCCACCCAGCTCCCGAACCTAATACCTTTGCTGTTATAGATTGCTTTATGTCACGGTTTTTTCTTTCAACAATTCCGTTCCCCTAAGGGTGAAATGGACAAGAGTACCACAATTGCACGCCCATGCTGACCATGGCCTCCTTATAAGCCCGAGAGCTAAAAGCAGGACCATTGTCCGAATGCAGAATGCCAATTGCGTATGTGCCGATGAAGACCCGCAAATCTTTTATAACAGTTCTGGCGTCAGCCGTTCGCTGGGGCCACATCCATATGAATCTCGTGCATGAGTCCACTGCGACCAAGATATATTTATAGTTACCATCCCTTTGTAAGGGACCGCAGTGGTCTAGATAAACACAGGCTAATGGTTTATCCGAGATTAGAAGGGGCGTCTGCGCTGGACGTCTCACCGTTGATACTTTCAGTTTTTGACATATTTCACATGCTAGAACATAGTTCCTTGTTTGTCTTCTCATCTGTGGCCACCAGTATCTCTGTTTTAATAATGATACTGTGGCTGAGACGCCAGCATGAATAGAAGCAAGCCCTTCGTGTGCCGCTATTATTAGTCCTAACCTATGTTCCATGTTTGGAATTGCCCTATCCCCCACTCCAGGGATTCGAGCAAAAGGAACATTGTTTGCATCAGTTATGTATGAGTATTTTACTGGAAAGCCTTTAGGGAGTGGTTCTATCGAATCCTTTTCTGAAGCGCTGACAGCTTGTAATATTTCGCTGTCTATTTTTGTTTTTGACCGGGTGACGGCAGCTACGGAAGCCGTTTGCACAGCTGCTTTCGCGGCCTCATCAGCCAATGAATTCCCTGCAACGTGAACGCCATCACGTTGATGACTCAGTGCGTGTGTCACGTGAGTCTTTGGTAGTTCTTTTTTCAAAAGAGCTACTTGTTCCCAGAGCAGTCTCTGCTTTATTGGTGCATCTGTGTCATCTTTGTAACCGTTCTGAATCCATGTCTGCAAATCCTTGTTATATGCTTTGACGCAGTAATATGAATCTGACACTATAAGTGTCGGGAATTCGCGATCCGCATTATCTAGCGCCATTTTCAAAGCTATTATTTCAGTTTGTAGTTCTGAATTAGTTTCTACTGAGTGTGATTTTGTTAATAGAGGTCTTAACACACTTCTTTTGTAATCTCACATGTGGGATTGTATGCATGTTCTCCCCAAACGGAGGGTTGAGCATGTCCGTCTGTATAGATTACACAGGCGTAATGTCGTAGAGGCAGAATGTCGATTGGCAGAGGATACGTCTTTTCATATTTTAGATTTTTTAATTCTTCTAGTTCTGGATCAAAGTAGTAGTATACTTTGTCCGTTGTGATTGAATTCACCCATTGTATCCATTCCGGATTCAATGTTGTTGTTGGTAAATTACACGGTGTTGTTAGTGCCTCAAAGGCTGATTCTGCTGTTCTGACTGTGATATGTCTACCGTCAGCTATGTCTTTTTCTCTAGCTATTGCGGTTTGAACTGCACGAATGATTTTTTCTGTATTACTGAATTTCTGTTCAGCTTCTGTGTACAAGTGTGATTTAAATGCAATTGGTACCTTATCTCCCTCATTAGAGGTCAGGTATGTGAATCCGCATCTCCCTGGGATGACTCGGATCACAAGATTGCGTGTGTTATCACGTGTTTCTAATTTTGTTTTAATTAGCATGTCTGTTTGTAAGGATCTCAAAATTTCTGTGTGTGTTTGAGTCCAACTGGATCTTTTAAAGTCTGGTTTAATTAGATCATAAAGGGGTTTGACCCTTTCTGCGTAATTTGCAATGTATGTTCTTCCGAAATTTAGGAAGCCTAGAATTGACTGTAGGTTTTTTAGTGTTTTAGGAGCTTGGATTACGGCACATTTCTCTAGGAAATTGTCTGCCAGGCTTTTACCTTCACTTGATAACTCATATCCCAAGAATAGGACCGTCAGATGGGCAATTCTGGATTTTTTGAAGTTGAATTTGTAACCCTCTGCAGCGAACCCAAGTATTATGGTGTTCACTCTTTTCAAGTGAGTCTCCAAGTCATCATCTGTTAAGTAAATGTCATCAACATAAGATAATGCTTCATCATCATATAGTTGTAGTAATTCTGTTACTCTCGCTGAGAATACCCCCGGGCTGTTCTTGTACCCCTGGGCTAACCGACAGAATTGCTTTTGAGTGCCATTTACTGGGAATGCAGTTAAATATCTGCTCTCTGGTGCTATGTTTTGACAAAAGAATCCATTGGAAATGTCCAAGGTTGTTTTGTATTTTTTGCGCACTATGTTATTCATTAGTGCAGCACTGTGTGAGTTTTGCACTGCAAAGGTTTTGCAACATGTGTTAAGGTGTCGGTAATCCAAAACTAGACGGTACGAATTGTCTGGTTTGGAGACCGGAAACAAAGGATTGTTCATTTGTGAGGTGCAAGTTTCAATCACCCCCTGGTATTCTAGCTGATCTAGTATTTCATTTACCTGTTTTTTAGCTTCTTGCTTAATTGGGTACTGCCTTTGTGCAGTTGGTTGTGATTTTAACTGGATTTTGTGAGGAGGAGAATCCTCATCCCATCCTACATGATTTTTATATAAAGCAGGTGCTAAGGCCACTGCCCACTTTCTAGCAAGTGTGTATTTTTTATGAATCGGTATTTGATTCGAGAAGGCAGGCATAATTACTTCTTCGCCATGAGGGCACTCCCTGACAAACTCTGGTGGCCAGTCTTTTTCAGCTAGAAGGATGTCATAACCCTTTGAGAGGTTGTCCCAAAATAGTCCCCTAATTTTCCTAGTCTTATCTCCCTCTATACGTAATGTTATCTCGTATATCTTGTGTGGCTTGCTAACTCTGGTGTCTGCAGTTTCCACTTGAAGGTATTCATTCGTGTCCACTGTCTCCAGATGATTCATAAGGACTTTGCGAGCTATGCTCACCTCTGCTGCGCTGTCTAGCATTGTCTGAGCCCACTCTCCGTTTTTCAGTTGTGTCCTCAGTATTCTCGGCATTTTTAACTACCTTCTTTTTTGGAAATTGTAATTTCTTTTTTAGCTGAGCAGGTTCCTTGTCTTTGGACTTGGCGTGCTCTTCTGATCGTCCTCTTCTTTCCGATTTCTGTGAGGAATTCTGAAAAGATTGAGAGGGACGTGTATCAATGTCTTGATATCTATCAGGTTTTTTAATATTATCCCTATTTCTAAGGTTATATCTATTCCCAGAGGGGTCACTCTGCGGTGACCTCTGTCTTTGGTTTGGAGATTTCTCTCTTCGCCTAGGAGACCTTCCTCTGGACTGGAATTTCTTTTCTTTAGGATTGGATTGTTTGTTTCCATCCCAGTTCTTTTTTGGTGAATTATTATTATTAAAAAATATTTTTTCTGGACTTGTAGTCAGTTGCGGTTTTACTGGTATTCCACCTAGACTATCTCTGCCTAGTTCTTCATAGGATTTTTCTATGATTCTGGCAATTTCAGCTGGTTGGTCTGCTATATCTGTCTCTTTTAACCTCTGGCGGATCGCCACGTTTGCTGCTTCACCTTTTATGTTGGCTAGTAATATAGCCGAAACCTGTTTGAAGTCTTTTAGTAATTTCATACCAAGAGTTAAAGCAGGTTCTGGACCGTATTCATCTTGAATTTGTTTTAGCACATCTGGTATTACCGAAATGGATGGAACACCGTGCGTTTTTGTGTAGATGGAAGCAAAGACTGTACCCCAAGTGTCACAGTCCTCAATGTGTGGTGCGATTCCCATTGGGAGACATATAGTCAGAATCCTGTGTTTTTCTAATGGGGTGGTGTCAGGAAACACCGCCTCTATTTGGGTAATTTTCTGTGCCAACCAGAATGATATCTGTTCCCGTTTAGCTGGAACTTTACCTAGGCAGGATTGGATGTTCTGTGGTGTAATTTTATTTGTGTTCCCCTGGTGAGGGGTCAGCTGTGGAAGTTTAATCGCTGGCTGAATTGTTGAAGTCCGCATTACATACTGAACTAATTGTCTATGAATTTTTAGTAGTTGTTTTAGCTGTATTAACAGTTCTGCTGCAGGCATTCTTTCGATGTCTGGATGTGGTGTGTATCCGGCTAAGACCGGCCACGTTGCTCCTGGTCTTCCTAAAGGACCGAGCCTTGTAATGTGATTGTTATGTTTTAGGGCGCCATCAAATAAGAGCAAATGCTCTTGGAATTTGAGTGGTACTTCCACCTCCTCGAAAGGAGTGTACGTTTCAGGAGGTTCCTCTACTTTGTAATAGTGGAAGTACTTTGTTACAGCATTTGCTGCTGGAAAATGTATCCATGTATAGTATACCTCTGTCTGCCGATATTCGTGTGCCTCAATTACGAATATGACTGTGCCACCTCTAGGTGTCAGTCCATTTTCTATAAGTTTTAAGGTTATAGATCTCCTTTTAATGACCGGAATGAGTGTTATATTCGGGTCTGCCGCTTGCATGGTAGCATCAGCATCTGCGAGTTCAGTTGCTAATCTAACTGCCTCTCTTTCATCATCACTCTCTGCCATTTTACAGACAGGATGGTATTATGTTTGTTTGCAGATCAGGTTTCTTTATGGAAACAGAGATTACATGCACAATATTTTGGAACTGTTTTATCCTTCAACGTTGACTTGACCAAGAACCATACATAGGAGTTCCCTCCTGCGAGGTTTTGGAGGATATAACCTTTCACCCACTCCAGACGTCTTTGGAGTATTTCGGGAAAAGGGGTCTGAGTGAGAAAGCACGACTGAGTTACTCTAAATGTCTTACGTTAGTTTTATCGCCCTTTCCAAACGCGTTGGGCGCCATGTAGTGTAGTTCCTATTTTCCCAATAGGCTCTGCGCATTGGAATAGTACCTACAGTAGTAAAGGCCTAGGCCAGACGTTAACTAGGTCTACTACTGTCGATACTAGACTTAATTTTTGGGTTTGCCAGCTAAGCTCAGAGTTCGCTAGAAACTTTCTCGAATGTTCAAGGAAGGATTAACTTCCCTGATTAGACAAGAAGGGATTTAGTTTCTGACAACCATAGAACATGACAACTTTGCTCTCCCCTAATCAAGAGTCAATCTCAAGAGTCGTGTGAGCACAAGGCAATTATTTTACTCAGTCAGTACGTGCATTCTTAGTCTCATCAGAATGTAGAGAAAAGGAAGAGACGGGCGTGTTCAATAAAAAGGTGTTATTTATTGATCAGTCTCTTTTCTCGTACAAGAGAAATGGATCGATATTATTGCAATACTTATAGTTAAGTAAAGTGCATACATTAAAAGCAATAGTATAAAATAATACTGTAAAAACATTGATATGGTTTCTGAGCCATATGATGTTTAAAATGATTAAAATATATTTACATACACATATACATTTGACTAAACGTACTCAACTGGTGTTTCTAAATACGCCTACCCCGTGTACCTGACCTAAGTCTAATGCGTGGGCGGGAATAGAAAGTTACAGTTTAAGTTAAGTTTGTTTTTGCCAAGTGAATAACTAAAGAATTCTCTGTGAGGGGTTATTCAGTTCTGTACCTGGAAGTTAGGATGAATGAGGAATGGTATCTCTTTCTCTGCTCTCGATATTCCAGGCTGCCTGCGAGGGCTGCCCAGAAACGCCGGTGCTGGGTCTCTCGGCTTGAGATAGCAGCGCGTCTCTCAGCGCGTCAGGAAGGCGGGGCTGCTGCCAGCGGGGTCTGCTTCTGCTCTCGGCTTCGGCAAGTATGGCTGCTCCGTCTTGTCACCACGCGTGTGTTTGCATAGGGCAAGGTCGGCAATATTTATACCTTAAAGGTGCCGAGATTGACGTAAGGATGGACATAGGTACATCAATAAAGATGTCATACGACTTGCTCGTTAGCACATTCTTTTGCAAAAGTTCTCTGTGAAATCAAAACAATGGCCGCACGGATTATCCAGGTTGTCATAGGTTTGATTTGTTATGAGAACGTCGTATGCCTTATCAGGGGCTGGAGGAATGTCGCTTGTCTAATTAGATCTCAAGCGTTATGACCTAATCAGATAACACGTTCCTGTGCCGTAGTGTGACTGCGTCAGATAACGGTATCTGCATCATGGGGGTTTTCTTGCCTCATGGGCTGACTGTTAGTTAACTTGATAGTTAGTTTAACCAGAATAGGGTCAGGAATAGGGGGACTGATTCAGAACCTATAGAAATACACGACAGAGTGGGGTGGCCTCTTCAAGAAAGGAACCTTCCATCGGTGCTGCCCTGCTATTGCTCTATCTTGAAATAACCAGTACTTCTCTGATTCTTCCCTACTCCTTTCCAGCAGGTACCGTGGTTGTGCTGCTTGGTAGTATTGTAGGAGGTTAGGAAGATCTAGGGCCCTCTTCATTAGTGGGTCGGTAATTGCTACTTTCGCATTCAGGGTCAGCTGCCCACTCCAAAAAAGTGGTTCATTCCTCCCTGTAAGGCCCTGTGTGGCTCTCTTTATAGAAATTCCAAAAGGTGGACACAATGTGGTTGCCTTCCACTATCTTGGTCCCGTACGGAGCCCGAAGAGAGTGTACCCCTGCTGCCTGTCTTTGTGCTAGCAGTTTGTTGTCTAAGCACCGTCCGAATTTGTCTCCATTAGAAGGAGTGTTGGAGGTGAAGTGCTGCGTATTCGGCCTTGTCTAGGTTGATACCCACCAATTGGGAAAAGGCTGCCTCTAATTGATGTCATACTCTCGGGGCACCTGTGCATTGGTAAAGGAGCTTGAGTTTTCTCACTTGTTGGGATAAGTGATCTCTCTTTTCCTTACGGAGCTTGTTGTCTGTGACAGAAACGGCTATCAATTCCCGCCTTATTACAGCTTTTAAAACCTGCCAAAGTGTGGTGATAGAGGTTTCTGGTGTGTCATCGATATCTAAGAAGATAAGTATTGCTTGGTTTTTCCAAGTCACTACCTCGGGTCTATGTAGGAGGGTTTCCTGCATCCTTCACGTCTGGGTGGGATGGCCTACTGGGGGTAGCGCAATGGTAAGGGACACTGCTGCGTGATCTGATAAGGCATGTGGTTCTATCTCTGACATTGTTGTTAAAGTTTGTAGGTCCTTTGTTCCTAGGAAATAGTCAAGACGGGTGTACATTTTGTGAGAGTAAAAGGTATAATCCTGTGTGCGGGTGGTGTTCTCACTAAAAATCCTGCAGCCCCATCGCTTGGAGCCACTGTGTTCCCCCCAGTGATAAGGACCCAGTGTGACTTTAACACTGATCTCTCTAAATCATTCTTGAATACTAGGATGAGGTCTCCCTGCCCCCCAAGAGTATCAGCTCAGGGTTCAGAGGAGAGCCTCAAGGTAGTGCTCCGACCCCAGTTTTTGGCAGTGTCGCTCTCTGTAGTGGGTAGGTTCCATCAGGGTGTCGCGGTAATGATCTGGGGAATCACTGATATGTACCAGCAGATAGCCGGGAATGTAAACTCATAGTGTGGTAGGAAATATGTCTTGCTCCCCCGCTGCCACAGGGGTTTCCGCTAATTTGGCTTACCCGGTAGCTTAGAGTGGGCTCGTGTGAACTCTGGGTTGGTCCTGGCATGTCTCTCTGAGTGCTTCGAGAGGGCTGCTTCAATGGCCGATAATCATATGGCAAGCTTATTAATCTTGAGGTACTGGGTAGTGGGACCATCTGGCGGTGTGAGTAGGTGCTGGAGGGTCTTGGTTTTCAATCTCCATGGGGGTGGATGATATGGGTGACTACGGCTATGACAGCAGGCCACTAGGGTGGCAGGTGCAAAAGCGACTGTTGCAGAATCTCCTTACCACCCCATCTGCTAATCTGGTGTGCACCAGTAGAGTTGAATGAGTCCAGCATGTCATGGAGCCCCTCCGAGGACCAGTATGGTTATGGCTTCACAGCTACGGATGCTTTGTGGTGCCCCAGCAGCGTTGGGCCCAGCGGTAGAGGGCGAAGTCTTTATAATGGACTGTCTGTGTTGGTGGTGCTGCCCCCCTCAGGGACTTTCCCTCATTGATCGCTGCCCAGGCCGTGGGCCCCGTGGGGAGGTTGCTGGTATGACGTGGCCTGGTCCACCCTTATTATGGTCCTGTCGGAGATATCGGGTGGTCGCGCAGACCAGCCCTCGCCCGTGTCTCTGGCAGTTTGACTTCAAAGCAGGTGAGTGAGCAGCAAATGTTCAGGTCGTGGCAGTGGGGAATCCAGAAAAAGGCTGTCATGAGCAGGCGCCATGAGGTAGGTGCAAATATGGCAGGGTGGGCGCACTCGGGTTCACCGTTGTTGCAGTGTTTTAGTGGGCTTCGAGTGCCGTGCAGACCAAACCCAGCCCTCTGCTGATGGATCTAGACAGCAGAGCTGACAAGCAGATCTGCAGCAGAGGCCCAGGTCATAGGAGCGGGAAGATCAGGACCGGATGGTGCGCTGCGATCTTCAGAGGGCAGCCGGGGAAATTGCACATGTGGCGGGGCCAGGCTCACCTCCAATGGGACTTTGGTGGGGTGACGGATGTCGCATAGACCAGCTCGGGCCTAGTCCAGTACGACCAATTGATGAGGCAGGCTAACAGAATGTAGGCAAGTAAGTAGCTTGCGGCGATGGGGGAGTCAAATCCAGGCCGATCGCGTCAGGTTCAAGGCGGCGGCCATCATGTTGCAGCTCTCAGCTCCCCTCTGGTCTCGGTCACCCGCTAAGGCCACCACTCGAATGTGTGGTTGCTAAGCACTGCTCAGTGGAGCCCTGTCATCTATGATCCAACAGGGGCCACCCGGGTCTCCTGTGCTGGGCATTTAGTGCTTACAAGTGGAGGCTTGCTG
The DNA here is from genome assembly GCF_964261635.1 of Lissotriton helveticus. Taxonomy (NCBI): domain Eukaryota; kingdom Metazoa; phylum Chordata; class Amphibia; order Caudata; family Salamandridae; genus Lissotriton; species Lissotriton helveticus. The sequence continues at coordinate 364,928,564 of NC_136070.1, forward strand.
ACCGGACAGTGCTTGGCAAACTTCAAAGGATACCGGGGAGATTGCACATGTAGCGCGGCTGAGCTCACCTCGAATGCGACTTTGATGTGCGTGGTGGAGGCTGGGTAGGCCAGCTTCGGGTCTTGTCCACCACGACCAGGTGATGTGGCAGGCGAGCGGCTTGTAAGCATGTGCACAGCATGTAGCAGTGGGGGAATCAGAGCTGAGACAATCTCGTCAAGGTCATGGTGGCAGCTGCCATTTTGCAGAACTCCGCTCCTCTCTGGTCTTAGTTGCTTGTGAAATTCACCATCTATATGTGTGGCTGTTCTGCACTTCCTGGTGGGGCCCCATCATATGTGTTTCTATAGGGGCCATCCTGGGTCTCCTCTGCTGAGCAAGTGGCTTTGGCTGGGAGCAGGGACGGAGAGCCAAAAAGGCACGCCCTACCTGTCCGCCATCTTGGCCACGCCCCCTAATTCATACTGTATGTAAATAGTTCAAATGGGATGAAAAAGACAGACTGAGGTGTATTAAAGTTCCATTGTTTTCTCATGATCTGTTGCTAATTAGCATTTGTACAGCGCCCAAACAACTTTTTTAGTGCTTTATACTGTACTTTTTTCATCTCTTCAGTGGTGTAAATAACAGGTGTATATATTCACCAATGTAATGTTTTTTTATCGCTCGGCTTTAATACGAACCATGGATATTTCGAGTTACCTGCTGTTCACATTGTTTAGGAAATGGGAGACTTGTTGGTTAAAAAGAACATTGACATTTATAACAGTAATAAAGTGGTAGAACAAAGTTCACAAAGGCCCTCATATGATAGGATCTTGTCACAGCTGGAGCATTCCCGATCACAGATGCAGATTTTCGAAAGCATTCCAGACACAGCGGTGCACAGCTACTTTAATTCTTCCACAGGTGGGCGCCAGGATCATAAGTCCTGTGGTGTGCTTTCACCTGTTTCTCTACCTATAAGCTTGACTCACCTTTCAAGGTCGGCCCTTTGAGAAAGCTTTAGCTCTCACACCAGGCTAGTGTTTATCTCAACAAAATCATACATAATATGCATCATAAACGAGCTGTTTATGAGCAGGCTGCATCCATTGGTAAGGTAAATGTCCCCTCACATTGTGTTCTACCACAACAGCACACAGCTTGGGAAAACAGGATAGACCACTTTACCCATTGGCTCCCTTCACTTTGAGTGACTGCACAAATCTTGGGCCCACTGACCACATCCACTCTAAAATAATTCCTTTCTCTATAGTGACAAAGCCTACTTTTGATTTTTGTTTTTTTAATACAATCTTGAAATACCCACTATTTGTTTTGCCTGCTATTTAGGACTGTAGTTAGATGGCTATTTATTTCCGAACTCTTTTTAAAGCTGCTCTTATAAAGATTTCAACTTGGTTAGTAACATTGTAGCTGCCTGTGACTTGAATGCTTGTTCTTGTCACCGGCACATAAAAAATGCATAGCAAAACTAAGCAGTTTCTCATTTACAAAAAACAAAATGCCAGTAAAGCATGTCACATCAGTGAATGATTTGTTATATTTACATTTTTTATTGCAAATATATGAAGGCCACATTTATGTTATATCATGTTTGTCCTTATTTTTATGCAGACTTGGAACTAAAAAATGTTCAATAAATTAATAATTTCACCAACATGCCAAAGCCAGACAAAGTGAATTTGGAAAAGAGAAGCATACGTTTGGCGTGGTTATGGTAGCACAGCACATCTACTACTCGAATTGTACCACTAGCTTTACTTACAAATTGCAGGGGAAATCTGGCCTGTGTTTTCCACTGGACATTGTCCATTTGCAGAGCAATATGGTACATAAACACGTATTTTATGTGTAAAAAATGTAAATGCATTGGTCTAACGTGGTCCAAATACCAGGCTTAGTGAACATCAAGACTGCCTACTCTGGATTCCACCTCCTCCTGCCTCTCCCTTCTACCACCCTACAGTTCTACAATTATTATTATTTTTACCTCACTCTTACAGGTTGTTTTTCATCCCTGCTGTTCATTTCCCTTTACTTTTACTTTTTTTCCATTTTCTGCCTTTGTCGCTCTTTCTCTGGTTCAGAGTTTGACGATGAAAAAGAAGCCTTGGTACCTACAAATGACTGCCCGCGCCCACCACTTGAAACCACCAGCATAGATTAGGCACCAGCAATATTAAATCTATGTACAGACTGCCTTAAATTACAATGGCAAGGGCAATGGAATTTAGAACAAATTAACATATGCACCAAAACAGGGATGTGAAAGCAAAGACCTTAGCATTCGGAGTTGATTTAATAAGGGTAAAATGTACATATCCTCCATTTGTGTCCATACCCACTGCACCCTGAGCTCAACTCTGGGAGGTGAAAAGCTCTCTACTCAGACTATGGAGGAAAGCTTTTTTAGAGGTAAAACTCTACTGGCTTCCAACTATATCTTACTACAAGGAAGTGATATACGGTAGCAGAAAACAAACATTTAGTGTTATGTTTTTTAATGGCCATAAAGTGATTGTCAAATGATCAGAGCTATCCCTTTGCCGACCGAGAAAGCCTGAAGACAAAATGAAACTGATTGCCCACAAATCTTCTAATTCGAAGGGGCAAAGAGTCCAAAGTCATTGTGTGAAAATATGGCACCTTGGGAGATTTTCTAGGAGTTTCAATTGCATAATTAGCAATGAGTGTGTATTATTGTCCTACCATGAATTATAAATTCCACAAAAAGACAACAGGCAAAATAGAAGATTCAAAATCTATGGCCACATTTTTAGAACCCTCAAAAAGTTGTGAGTACGCGTGGGAATCTGCAATAGATGCAGCTTTATTAGAGTGTTCATGTATGCAAATCTTTACAAGAGCACAGCTGTACAAGGTGTACTTTTAAGCATGTGTACATGTATATAAAAAGTGGATTTGAAAATGCCTTTTTTTTCTTATATATTCCCCATTAAGAAACCTCTTCCTTTAAACTACCAACAATTATAAGGGTGTTCGCTCTTCATTCCATACACGTATCCACCATAGCAGTAAATCTCCTTCCCTATCCAGACTGGGGAATAGGCTCATGATTCGTTTGAGATTACAAGACCACCCAACTCCAATGGCATTCATGATTGCAAAACCCATTTTCTGCCCCTAGGAGCTGATTTACTATCATGTGATATTATACCTTGTGCGTAATATTGTATGTGAGGCAACAAATGTACACATGTAAATTAAAGTTGTAGTGAATTGTACATGTGGCTTTGCACTCAAAAATCAAGCCATTTGTGCCCCTTGCTGAAAATAAGTGTACAGCTAGCTTAGTGAATCAGCCCCGCATTGTTGAGAGCGTTAATGAAAGAACAGTGGATATCAAAGCTCATTTTTCGCTGTCCATGTCAGAGTGAGGTAGCTTCCCTCAGTATCCCCTCACATCGCTTTGGTCTTCAAACACCCAAAGGAAAGCATGTGAAATATGGGCTCCGGTCCCGCAGCTCACCAGACCTCTAGAACCCCGAAATATGTGGTCAACGTTATGTCAGGTTTCCACAGACACGAGGCAGGGAGGGGAATGGCCGCTGACATTGTACTGTCATCACCCAACCTCTCCACGGCGTGTTGCAGGACTGGACAGACCTGTAGGAACCAGAAGCTCTTTGTTGTACTTGGCAGAAGATCTGAGAGAGGTACTACAAGCATGCCTCAGAGAGCAGAGATAAGAACTAAGGCGGAGGATTTTCACCCTACTGCTTTGCAGCTGTGAAAGAAAGGAAAAATTAAATGATAATAACTCCGGGTTATTTTTTTTACCTGCTGCCGTCAGCTTTGCGGGTAGGGCGGGGCTGCTCCAAAGCCAGGGAAGCAGGGAAGGAGGGGTTTCCCCTCTCCAAGAGTGCATGACTGCTTGACCGGCCCTCTCGGGCCAAACCGTCATGCGCACTTTGCATGTTCTTCACTCAGTCTGCATTAGATTCTGAGTGGAGAACATGTCCAGGCCCACTGCCCACTAAGCCTGTTATTGGCTTAGTGGAACCAATCACAACGCTGCATGACAATGTTGTGATTGGCTCAGGGGAGCCTCAGCTTCCTGTTTGGAACACCGGCCACAAGAGAAGACGGTAGGATGACAGTGGAGAGGCGCAGCGAAGCAGTACGTTTTTTTCTTTTTTTACACCAACTTACCTCCCTCCCCCTCCCTGGCCCGCCATCCCCAATCAGTGCCGGCCGCTCCCAGAATGCAATAAAGGGCACATTTGTATGTGATTCCTCCCCAGTAATTTCTTTCTCAAATTTCCTGCCATTTTTGGATTCTGAATCTGGTATGCTGCTGAATACCTTCCATTGTATGTGTCCTACCCAAACGTGGAAATTAATTGGCTACCTCCATTTGACTTATTGATTATAAAGTAAGGCTATGGTAGAATTGTGCACAAACTAAGCAAATTACATAACTGTCAGATGTTGCATGTGGTTGCATTGAGGTCTTGAACCTCCCACATAGGAGAATTTAAAAATATGTCATCAGGCCTGACAAAAAGCCTAGAATGGCTTCATACAAACTTTGAACTTCACATGTCAGACTAAACTAGTTTGACATGCTTAAAGCCTGCTTCTGAGATGTAAAGAGCTCCCAGTAAATGTGCATTGAGCCCGTAAAAGATGAGTGCATGCTGTTTAGACGTGAGAAAATATGTTAACATAAATGTTTCTGCAGTAACAGACTCTGAAATGTGCTATTTTATAGTAGATGCTTACAGATTTACCACAGATAAAGACTGCGTTATGTTTAAAACGCTGCCTAAAATAGGCAACTTGGGTTATGACCCCTAAGGCCCTCCATCATTATACCATTTTATTAAATAGAGGAAATCTAATTAATTGCTCAAGTTAGATTTATAGCAGAAAGACCAAAACGATGACATTCAGAAAAGTTGTTGATCTGTGACTAAGCCCTAGCAACCTCGAGTTCTCCCTGGCTCCCACGTCCTGAACGGTCTGTAATTAGATTTCCTGCAGCAGAGTTTTGATCAGAAAACATGCAAAGTAGGTATGTTACTTGTGCCTTGAGGACACTAGTCCATCTGGTGCAGCAACCCTGCTGCCAGCTCTCCTTCAGCAGGATAAAAGAAATATAATTACAATGTGTCACACTCCCAGTGAACCCTACCCTGCATGAATTAGAGAAATGTGAGAAGAGTAGAAGTTCAGACAACAGTGCACAGCAAATGGCATAAAAAATAATTAAAAATGTCATATGCCTAGGGGTCGCCCTCGAAAGTGGAACAGTATTTGGGGGCCTTGGAACCAATATAGGGGAAATATTTGTACACCACCTGCAATTGTTGAACTTGATGCTCCTCTTTCCCCATGATCCTTGCCTATGAATCTACCTGTCATTTGTACCCCTTGCTCCCTTCCCCCCATCGCCAATATTTTTGCACTATATATTGCATTTGTGAGCGACTCTCTTCTATCGTATGCACTGCTGTATTTTGTTGATGTCTTGTTTTAATAAAAAGAAAAATGTAATAAAAAAAAAAAATGTCATATGCATAGCAGTGTGTGATGGTCTTTCTGCGCAGGCCTTCACCTAGACCCACTGGCTCCCTTCACTCAGGGTACCATAAGCAAGGGACCGGTCTGAATAGGTTTTCCAATGATGGGGTGTGGAAAGTGCATCATTTCAACATTGAAACCCTTGGGCATATTTGGGGAACTAAGAGCTGATTTAGCCTCCATTTTGGAAAATACTGAGCATAGTGCTATCTTGGATAGCTTTAGGCAGAGGTGAAAGGAAGTAATCAAATGCTGGGAGGACAAGCATGATGACTTTTTGAGAATAGATCCAAGGCCCTGAACAACTACTGCTACTGTTACGGCGTAAAAGCGGATTATTCCTTACATAGCACAAAAACTGATTATGACAGCGAAACTCTAATGTGCACTTTGCACACGTCTAGAAAAAGAACACAAACTGAGAAACGTTGATGTTCCAGCACTGTAAAAGAGTGCTTGGATATGTAGAAATAACAGGATTAATAAAATACAGAATTTAATATGTTTATTAATAGATTACCTTATATTTCTACAAAGTCATTATAAAAAATTAATTATGAAATGTAGCATTTTATTGCCTTCATTCTAATGCACCATAAAATGAAAAGCGGTGCAAAAGATTTATGCAATGTGCTATATTACTGATATTTTCAGTATAAGTGCTTACGATATTGGGATCTTTTAGTTCTTGAAACTATTTTATTTTAATGATTTTAGGAATAGTTTGCTTGTGGGTAATTCTAAAAGTTGGTAGTAGGCCGTAAATTATAGATGAACATTTTTTGTGTAATAATCACTGAAAAAGTTACAAATATTTTCACATAGAATATATTTGATTAATTTCATTATGCTTGATCTTAATTACGAGTTCATTTTACTAAATAAGAAATGCTAACTTTAAAACTGCATTGAATTGCCTTTTTCCTAAGGCTGCATTATTTTATAGCCTGCTGTAATGGACCTTTGTTAGATATCTGTTCTGTTAATGCAACATTTTTTAATCAACAATACACTTTTCCAGTACTTCTTTGTGCGTGAATTGATGGGAACACAACCTCTTGACTTAATCCATAAAGAGAAACAAAGTAAATAAGCTCTATGTCAACTGACCTGCGAGGAAGGAATGCACAGTCGTTTCTCATGAGCAACATGGGAAAATATGTTGGAGAATCAATTTTGTACCTGGTAAACAGAAGAATGGTCAAATGACTGTCAGACTATTGTATGGTGACAACTGATGTCACAAATGGATGATTTGGAGTATTAAAAGTGACCTTCCTAGGAGGAAGAAAAAGCCCCTTCATTTCCTTTTTCCTTCATTGGCAACTGCTTGCCGGACTATCTTTACATGTCCCTTGCCTTGTTTTTTCCATTGCTGATGAATTTTCCTGCTGAATTATTTGGGGCTGTCTGGTGAGAAGCCAGACCTGAACTTTCCTGATTATTGCTCCACTCCCCTTCCCATGCTCATGGACTTTTCCCTAGTGGACTCTAGCTTGATCCCTTTGCCCATGCCAAGAGAATTCTTCTGAACTATTCTCCTACCCTTTGTCGGTGGAAGGAATCTCTAACCTTAACCATCCTCCTTATGGATTCATTTATTTAGCAATAGCTTTACTTTGACTAAATGAGTAGATTTATATTGCAAACTGGAAGACTCATGACAGAGTTACTTAAAATATTACTTATATGCATTGATGTCGAATCGTTAATACAATAACCCAATTGTCTGAGTATTTTTCATTGTGTCTTAATGTTTTTTCTGCAGAAACTGTGCTTACAGCTTTCTAACTTTTCAATTCAAGATAGAGAGAATCATAGATTATTTTAAGAACATCAGGGCCTTGTGCTCTTTTTCTGTGTGGCCACAGCAGAGCTTCTGGATTGTATATTTATGTTAGATTGAACATCTTTAGAAGTGTGGGTCTTCCTATTGCAATACTCTACTTCTATAACATGGCTCTGAGAGTAGTGTACTTGAACCTGATCTCTAGTTTGTGAGTTGGCGACCAATTATTGGTTCTCATTGGGTGGCCAACAATTCAAAATCCTGATTTCTCACCCCTCACTATGATGAAGAAAGTTCTATTTGAGGACCAATGCCTCTGTGGGTGAAGTATAGAATCTGAGTGAAATTACTAAGTTTAGTATAACAACTGTATGGACTCAGTGATAGAAAATCAAAAAGAAGCTTCTGCTGCAACACTAAATAAATTAGGCAATCTCTAACTGGAAATCAGAACACTACTGGATCTTGAGAAGATAAGAAGTAGTTGCTCTGTCTGAGGAAGGACTGAGAACTTCTATATATATTTTTCTTGAAGCCAAGCTTTAGAGATTATTCTGAAGGGTAAGGTATGCTGGCCCAGTGAAGTACCTAGGGCGATAAACAACAAGAGTACATCTCTGGAGACAAACCAGCAGAGTGGATTCTGGATGGCCCTAGGTTGACGAAAGTGGTTGTGTTGGTGCCTCACTATTAAATGAGTTAATTATTCTGACATTTGTACCCTGAGATTTGCTAACTTTAGGAGTGGACATGTGGAAGATAATTTCCTGTAAATTTAGGACTTAAATGTTGTCGCCTCGAAGCAGATCAAGGTGATGAGGTTACCCAACAACAGTGCACAGTCTGCAAGAAATATTTCCTGGCTTATCATGCTCAGAATTTATTGTGACATGGTTAAGGGCTTTTGCAGGACTGTGGAAACCAGTCATGTAACATGATAAAGCCCTGCCCAGGTCCAAACTTGCCTTAAACTTTAACTAAACCTAAACTTGCGTGAAAATTGCAGTTTGTTTTCCAAAATATGCATAATTCTTCTTGAAATTAAACATGTTCCACAAAATACATTTCACATACCTCAAATAACTTGCCTTAGTGAATTCATGCAAAAGACCAGCAAGAGACTAGTTTGAGGAGCAAATGTCTTGCTAAATGAGAAAATGCCACTTAGTAAGGCATTTTTGGCTTCAACCAGTATCCTTCGGGCAAAAATCACACATATTTTGGGCAACATGAAAGAGGAGTTGGGCGAGACTACTCTGGTGGATCAAACAGTTTGATGCAGGCCTATATTCAATCTCCAAAATATACCTACTACCCAACATAAAATGCAAGAGCAGGAAAGGTGAACAAAGCTGCCCCAGCAGCAACACATTTTAAGGTTGTGATTTACCAGAAGAGACTTAAGCAACTACAACCGAACTTATCATTTCTAGTGGATTATCCATACAAAGAAAGTGGTGCACGGATCTGGAAGACCAGTCACTTGATCTTCCATACAGGAGTAAAACTAAATAGATTAGTTATAAGAAAATTATTCAGCACCCACCATTCCACATAAAAGGTATAAGAACAATTTGAATGACATAGTGCACAGACTCCATCACAGCTTTTCTTTAAAAGGGTTTTCTTTCTGCACAATCTTCTTATTCTTTTTTTATAAAACTTTTCTTCTCTTAATTTTGATGTAGCCAATGCATTTCGTCCCTAAGTATAGGCTTCTTCAGGGCTTGTCAAGTTAATTGCGCTCATGTAGACTGGAAATTTCAAGAGACTAATAGTGTTGCAACGTGATGCCCAGTAAATGTAGAGAAATCTTATAGCTCTACCAGAGTGCCTGGTCTATCATTTAATTTGTGAGGGGTGCTGATAGTATTGCAACACCTTTTCTTGGTGTATGACAATGTCAAGATCGGATCGATTGTAATATTACTAACATGTTAAGTTTGAACCTGTGTTGCTCTTGAGGTGCGTGAGTGTCATAGCTCAAATATGGCATAATGTGCTAGGAACCCAAATTCAAAAAGAAATGTCAAGGTTGTGTTGCTTGGACATTTGTTTTAACTCCAGGCACCTCAAGTCAACAAACACCGAACTGGCTGGAGTAGCAGAAGCGGCATCTCATGCCCTTTATATCCTATGACATCACAGGAAGTGATATCCTGCAACCTTTGGCCTTCAACGTGCTGTAGGAAGTGACATAAGAGAAATAGATGTAAAATTATTCATATAATTGTGTTAAGAATATAGTTTCGCATTAGCAAACACAAACACCACCAAGACAAATACACAAGGCTACATTAACCAGAAAGTAGGGAAAAGAGAACAGTCAACTACCACCCACAAACTACAATGAAAGAAACTCTCCACTTGCTGAAAGAGAAGAACAGTCTAGAACAGTGTTTAAATGCAACACGATTCTGTGTGCGAGTAAGCACTTCACAAATGCTATTTCCTCAATAGCCATTGTTCACTTTGAGAGGGACTATCAGGGCCATTGTTCCCTCCTCTCCATGAAATTGAAGACTTGCACAAAGATGGAAAAGGAGGAGTGCCAGCAGCGCACAGAGCATAGACACCACCTTCACCTTATTCTTGCCTAGCTATCTTCTTTTGTCTCTAAACGGCTTTCTTCTGCCCTCTTTATCTGTCCTATGTTTGTTTTACCCATGTCCTTATTCTCTCACCCTCCTTTCCCATTTCACTTTTTTTTGGCCCATTTCCGCTCATTGTCTCTCCCAATTTCTCTAACGCCATCTCTCTCGCTTTGTAAGGTTCTCTGGTTACCACTTTGGCTTTTGCGTTTCTGTACAACTCTCTATACCCTAACTATCTCTCTGTCTCTTTCCCTCATTCTTTCCCCATTTCCTTCTCTTTGCATGTCTTTTTCAATCCCTTTCTATTCATATCCTTTTATCCATTTCTTTCTTCCTCTCTTACCCCTCCCCCTCCCTTGTCACTTCGCTCAGTTCTTTCCCTAAGAGTTTAATCACAGTACAACCTAAGCCCTGGTAGGCATCTCTGGACACTGTCGTCAGAGGTAGGAGGGCTACACAAAAAGGCTCCCAGCGGCCGGTCCGTGTTTGAGGGCATCCAAAAATGACAGGGAGCAAATAAAACCTGCACATTGCTGCAGGGTAGTAGCCTAATGGCTTGTGTGACATCCTGGCACACTCCCAGCTCTTTGGTCAAAAGCACTGTCAAAGTTAAAACTGTAACCATATATTTATGAGGGTATGAGAGAAACAGAAGTCCCACAATGCAATTGTTTTAACCCCTTGGGTGCTCATGACGGATCCACGCCGGCATGAGTCACGGTAGGCATGTGCACATGATGGCGTGGAGCCGTCATGCCGCTCCGCCCACACGGCACTAATTCCCCACCTGTGCAGGCAAATTAATGAGTGGGCGGGGTCATGACGGCTCCACGCCGTCATGAGCACCAAAGCGCCACCACCAACCCCTAGCCCCACCCGTGCTGCGGCGGAATTCGCAGCGCAGGGAAGGGGTTAAAAGGTAGACTGTGTGAAGGAGTCACACATGGAATGAGCCACTAGACAGCTACGTCTTTATGGTGCTTGGTGAGGTGCATATTGTGTAGTAGAAATACTATACAAAAGCTTTGCATTTGCACAGTCTTAAAGGCTCTCAAGTGCTCATCTCGTTTACTACCTTCTCCAACCACCCCCAAAAAAATATATATATATCAACGACAGAGCACCCCAGCACGCCCCATACATATGAGGCAGCTCTGTTGAACCTGTGTACTCACTGACATGGAAATGGTAAGCCACATGTCTCTGCCTATCTCTCTCGCTGGCTCTCTGATTACTCCAATGGTCATTGAAATATTTTTAATAGAACAGTGTGTTCTATTCCTGTAAGAAAGATGTGAGTAGAGCAGGAAAGGAAACCTTTTTAGTTTTAATGCATCACTGGAAAATAGGATTCTTTTTGGGGTCAAGGAAAGGGACCATTTGCTTTGAATTACTGTAATTGGAAGGCATAGTTGAAAAACACAAAGGTGACTCAAAAATAAAAAAAACGCAAAGAATAGAAAAAAGCACATGCAAAGTAAAGTTTATTTCTACCAGCTGTGCACTGAGGTTCACTTCTTTTTAGTTGAATATGCACGCGTGATCAGAAAAAGTCACGACTCGCCATGCAAGCAAGCTAATGGATGAACAGGGCTGACCAATACCCCCATGCCATATGCTGTGATGAGTGGAACCAAAATGTGAATGACAGCTGAACAAACCAATGGAAGAAGAGGGCTGAGCAAAGCCCATCTATTTATCTACATATGTATTTATTATCTATTTATATATTTGTATTGATTAGATGAGGCTAGCAATGCAGATAATGCTGTCCTTAGGACAGATCAACACATTTGGATTAGCTCAATTTTATATTAGTAGTACTTGTGAAAGGGAAAATGGTATTTTGGTTCAAATGCCACAAACCCAAGTACGAACCGTTTAATTAACCTACTTAACATCAAGCAACCCATTATCTTCACAGGGAATGGAGCTATTTTTGACTTAACTTTCCAGTTTTCTTGAGTTCCAAAAACGAATTGCATGAGAATAAAAGCCATCTGCACCAGTAATCAGAGAAGGGAGGAATTCGCTTAATTTAACTGCCTCTTCTGAGAAACTTTTCCCATAGGAAAAACAAACGATGGCAGTCAACAGTTTTCTTTTTTAATGTACTGCACAAAAAGTATTTCCAACGCTTACTTTTTATTTAGCACGAAAACGTTGATCCTGGAACAAATCATAGGTCACATTGTCCACGCATCTGCACCACTGCCCCGAGTGGTTCCGGTGATTGACAGGCTACCTCCAAAGTGAATTTGCCTCATCCATTTCCATCAGAGACTAGCTTGAGGTGAGAGCACTGACCCTTTATCCACAGCACTAGAATCACTGCTCTCGCTGATGTAAGCTGCCAGCTATGGTTCCAATTAATTCTGGAGACGGTAAACAGTCGCAGATGAAAGTGTAACTTGTCGAATCAAATAATCATTATCTTTGGCCCTACCGGCTCTGTTGCATTTCCAGAGAGTAAGATCCGCCGAGGGAAAATGTATCTTGTCCTCACTGCTTTCTCTCCCACTGACGTACGTCACAAACCATCCGACTGATGAACAAATGTCACTTTTGAGGAGTGACAGCTGACAGGTGTCTAATCCAAGGCATGACTGCCAACACCCCATTGCTTTTTAGGACTTAATTACATTGCACAAGGAAAAGCTTAGTGTCTCGAATAAAGAACTCAAGACTGCTGCAGCAATGCCTTTGTTCTGCATCACCTGGGTAACGAATGCAAAGTGTTTTTGTATTTCCCCTAAATTAGCGTTCTTATTTTAGCGGATGGAATGGTTGTGCCACAAAACATTCCAAAATAATATGGGTTTGAGCAAGGATTTTCTACTGATGGTAGCAAAACACATCTGCACTTCTTTATGCGTTGTTCCAAATTTGCAAATTGGCACTTTCCCACTGCGATCAATGTGAGTCTTCGGGAAGTTGCACAAATTAAGAACCTTAACTCTCGAACACTGGTTTTGCAAGGCAGAAGGCTATCGAATTGTCTATCTTCGGTGTGGATAAAAGGATGGAGCAGTGGTGAGGCTCTTCTCATCCTGGAGGGTGTCCTGTTGATTTATCGTAGCTTTTGTGGCTCACTTTCCTCTCATTTGTTGGTTTCCTGAGGTTGTCTGTGCACTGGGAACCGTTCATTGTTTATTGATGGAATGTGTCATTTGGCTTCCCTTGCGGATGCATTTGCGATTTATTGGTGTTGTTAATTTCCATTCATCAATGACCTTCAACTGGTATCCTTCCGCCAATATATTGCCATTAGTCATTCCTACAGCCTAAGGATGTATTATCTTTCCCTGTTAACTAGTACTGTTGATTACTTCTTCTTTCCCATTTATCATTTATGGGGATGATGGGTTGTTACTTGCCCTTCAGCTTGGTTCCCTTAATAGTTTTGCTAAGTAGTAGTGCCATTAGTTGTATCTTTTGTTGGCCTTAATTGAGTTCAGTTTGTTTGTTTATTGATAGTGCTAATGTCTTCTTTTTTGTCATTTGGGCTGGCTCCTTTGCCCCTGGAACTGAACCTTTGTGTTTTCTGTTTTCACGAGTTTGTCTTTTTAGAATAACATAAATTTGTTTTCCACCTTCATTGTGTGTTATCATTGCTTGTTTAACCGTAGTCATGATCTTTTTTGAGTTTTAAAAAGGAACTTGTTTTGAAAATGCATAGCTATTCAGACATCAATCAAATAGAACAGGAAATAGCTCTCCCATAGCTATGGTAGAATGGAGTAGAGTAGGTTTGGGTACTTTGGAGTGGGGTAGTTTGAAGGGACATGGGGTAGATTGGGAGGGGTTGGGAGGGGTATGCTGTGGTAGAGTGAGGTAGGTTGAAATGGAGACGATTGTGGAAGGGTAGGTTGGAGTGGAGTGGGGGGGTGATGTAGATTGAATTGGGGTAGATTGGGGTGGAGTGGGGTAGATTGGGGAGATTGGAGTGCAGTGGAGTAGATAGGATTGGAGAGGAGTAGATAAGGGAGGAGTGGGGTAGAGTGGAATGGGGTGGATTGGAGCGGGATAAACTGGGTGGATTATGGTAGGATGGATTGAAGTGAAGTGGGGTAGATAGGAGTGGAGTGTGGTAGGTTGGAGTGGAGTTGGATAGAGTGGTGTGGGGGAGATTGGGATGGGGTGGGGTAGATTAGAGTGGCATAGATTGGTTTAGGGTGGGGCAGAAACAAATAGAGTAGAATGGGGTGCAGAATTGGAGTGTTTGGAGTGGGGCAGAATGGATGGGGTAGATTAGAGTAGCGTAGTTTGGAGTGGAATGGGGTATGGTAGATTGGAGTGGGATGGAGTAGGGTGGATTGGGGTAGAGTAGGTTAGATTGGACTGAGTGGAGTAGATTTGGGTGGCACATGGTAGATTGGAGTGACGTGGAGTGGGGTAGATTTCGTAGAGTGGAATGGAGTGTGGAAGATTGGCGTAGAGTGGAGTGGGGAAGATTGGGTGAACTGAAGAGAGTGAAGTGGGGTATATTGGGATAGGGTGGAGTACGGTAGATTGGAGTGGGGTGTAGTGCAGATGGATAGATTGGAGTGGACTTGAGAATGGAATGGAGTGAGAGAGTGTGGAACAGTGAAATGGAGTGGAGTAGATTGGAGTGAAGTGAGGTCTACTGGATTGGAGTGGAGTATATTGAGTGGATTTGAGATGGGTAGATTGGAATTGAGGGGGTAGATTGGAGTGGGTAGAGTGGAGTAGATGGGGTATAATGGAGTTGGGTAGATTGGAGTGGGGTTTACTGGGGAGGAGTTGCGTAGATTGGGGTGGGGTAGATTGGAGTGGGGGGCAGTGGGTTAGATTAGAGTGGGGGTAGATTTGAATAGAGTGTGGCAGATTGGAGTGGGGTAGAGTGGACGAGGTGGTGTGGGGTACATCTGGGTAGAGTGGAGTGTGATAGATTGGGGTGGGGTAGATTGTGTTAGATTTGAGTGGGGTTGATGGTGATAGATTGTTGTGTGGTAGACTGTGGTAGGTTGGAGTGGGGTAGATGGGGGTGTGGTGGGGTATATTAGAGTGGAGTGGGGTAGATTTGAGTGAGGTCGATTGTGATTAATTGTTGTGGGGTAGACTGTGGTAGGTTGGAGTGGGGTAGATGGGGGTGTGGTGGGGTATATTAGAGTGGAGTGGGGTAGATTAGAGTGGAGTGGATATGGATAGATAACAATGGAGGTTGGAGTGGGGTAAATTGGACTGGGGTAGATTGGAGCAGAGTGGGGTAGATTTGAGTGGAGTGTGGTAGACTGGAGTGGGGTGGAGTAGATTTGGGAGTGGAGTGGGGTAGATTGTAGTGGAGTGGGGTAGATTGGATCCTAGTGGAGTGAAATATGGTAGATTGGAGTGGAGTAGATTGGGTTAGAGTGGAGTAGATTGAAGTAGGATTGAAGTGGAGTACATTTGACTGACGTGTTGGTGATTGTAGTGGGGTGGAATGGGGTAAATAAATTGGGATGAGGTGGAGTGGAGTGGGGTAGCTTGGATGGAGTAGGATACATTGGAATGGAGTGGATAGAGATAGAATGTAGTGGGGTGGGGGTAGGTTGGTATACATTGGAGTCGAGTGGGGTACATTAGAGTGGGGTAAGTGGTGAGGAGGGGAGTAGAGTGAAGTGCAGTGTGTTACTGTGGAGTCAGTGGGATAGACTGGAGTGTCGTGGAGTCGAGCTGCGAGTTGTAGAGTGTGTTAAAGTGGAGGGGCGTAGAGTGGATTGGAATGTCATAGAGTGGAGTGGAGTGTTGTAGAATGCAGTGGCGTAGTATGGAGTGGAGTGGAAGGGTATAGAGTGGAGTGAAGTGGTGTATTGTGGAGTATGCATGTTTTGGTAGCACACTGCCATTACAGACAACATATTTTCTATTAAAATGACCATTGCTTTTGCACCAAATATGGTTTTACTGCGCACAAACGATAATGTCATTAACTAGTGTATTGATGTGTTTTGATTGCATTCAATCGTTATTTCCACCACAATTCAGATTTAGAAAAAAAGGTGTTTCGTTTGTACTAATTCTGATATATTCTGAAATATCAGCACGGTTATTTTCTTGTTGTTGTTGTGTGCTAGAAAACAAAACCCTACACCTTTTCCTCTGACATGGATACTCAGCAGGATTGTCACATAAATGTTCTCAGTTTGAAGTCAGAGAATAGAAAGTAAACACTAAGCTCCATGGAAGACAAAGCTTGCCATTTGACCTCTGTCCTTGAATGGACAGAAAATGTGACATAATAAGAACATGATTTAAAGGCCTGTTTACAGAAAGTGAAATCAATGAAGAATACAGTAAACAAAGTTTTGGACGACCTCAAGCCAGAAATATGAGTTACAAACCACAAAGCCAATGGTAAGCAATGAGCAGAATGTATTCCTAGGTCAGCTTTCTGAATGTCCCCAAGATGTCTTTAGCAAACCAGAGAGCTGCGCTGTCTGGTAGGTTTCAAGCTAAAAAGGGAGAGAAGATGATGTAGAAAAATAATACTAATAAAGGACTGAAGGTGGCGGGGGACATGGAGGGAAGAGATGGGTGGGGTATGCAGGAGGAGAAAGTGGACAAAGCATTAAAAAAAGTAATAAATCAGCACTAGACCCTAAAAAACCTTACACCCATCCAACAATTCTACGTCAAACAAATGTCCCTACTTCATGCACGAAAGAAGAGACTGATGCAAGTGCTCATACAGAAACAAACATGCAACAAACAAACCTATTGAGTTCTGAGATGGAACAAGACCGCCATTTATTCCATGCTTGTTAATCTACACTGAAGCAGCATTTTAAAAATGTGTGCTGTTTTGTACTGTTAATGTATTAATCAAACAGGAAATGGCCGCCTGGTTCTGGGTTGTGTCCCCATCAGTCAGCACAGTGGGGAAGGTCTACGGAAAATGAGCTTTTTCCAAGTTAAAATGTTTATTCCAACTAAAATAAATGTCCATCAGCGTCCACGACAACATTCTGCCTCAACCTTAACTTGGACTGTTTTTGAGTGAACTATTTTAATACGTCTGTGCTTTGACTTAAACCCACCATATTAATTAGGCCTGGCACCGTGAACATATGTATTTTTGACAGCATCCCAATTTAAACGCTCCAAAAGGTGCTTAACATATGTTGACTATGTGGTATCTCTCACACTCAATCACGGCATTCGTCATGCAGTAGTACTGCGGTGTTACATGCCTGCAAGAACTCGACTGGAGCACGCTCTCAATCCTCGAAGGTGACATAAAGACGTCTTTCACAGGCGACACCACAACAACACCCATGCATTCATCCATAGCACAGTACAGACTTGCCACTGTGCATCATTTGTGCCCTAGGATGCATGTGGTCACCCACGCACTTTAGGTAACCAGTACTTTTTTTTAACAATCAGATTTGACGCAAGGGAAAACCAAAACTATGGAGGAGAACGAGAGAAAGGAAAACTGATAAAATGAAGAAAGGAGGGATGAAAAACAAGCCGAAAGAGTGAGGAAAAGAGAAGGAAGCGGGACACGCATTGGCAACGCCAATCGTTCTCTGCAATGCAAGAGCTATTGGCTTTGTCAATGTGCTTCAGATGATAAGTGTTTCCCAGTCAGATGCAGCACCCAAGTGCCTGCAGCTGATGTGCCGTTACTTCTTTGTGTAACCATGAGCATGCATGAACAAGGCATCCCAAATTAAAGCTGGCGTTTATATACCAAACCATACCAAGGATGAGCTGGGAGTTTCTCTGGCAATGAATCTCACCAGGACGAGAGAAGCAGCATCATGTTTTATATAGGTTTGGGAAGGGGGGGGGGCTAGGATGGTATTGTAAAATGTTAAAGAATCCATGGCACGTCTTATTTCACTGCAAGAGATAGTTTTAGAAACACATTTCTTGTTTCAAATATGTTTTTCTACTAATTGTTTTAATGACAGAGTCTGCATGAACAGTATATTTTTATACTGCATGTACAATGTTTTCTTACTTTTCAAGTTGAAACTAAAGATATAATGAAAAAATATTAGAAAAGGAGGACTGGAGCTACAGGTACCTTAAATAATTGGGCTTCAACTCATTTGAGAAAAAAAGTGATTTGCTCACCGATGTTGCACAATGTCAATAAATTAGGATTTGGCGAAGGTCCTGCTCCAACACAAAATAAGAAAGGAAACTCATGAAAGGCTAGGAAGGCAGCGTTTAAACCACGAATCAAGTATTGTATTTTTAACACTATGGGCAATGATAACTCTGTGGAACAGCCTTCCTGCAGATGCATTCATTGCTGCTTTAGAAAATATCTTAAATTCCACTTGAGATTCATAGGTTGACGATGCTACAAGGAAGAAGCACACGATGCTGCAAGGAAGAAGCAAGTTGAAAACAAAATCAACTTCCTCCTCCACCCATGCTCCTCTCTTCTCTTCTGTGCCAACATAACCAGACCTGATTCTCTTATGATCCCAAAAACTTGGAGATAGTGAAAGATATGGAAGCTGAGAAAGAGCAAGCGATTGAGAGGACACAAAGAGAGATAAACGACAGGTGAAATAGGGGGAAAAAAGGGAGAACGAAACGGGGGGAGGTACTAGGGGGCAGTGGCGAGTCAAAGAAGTGAGAGAGTGAAAGGTAGAGGCAAGTGAGCGAGACGGAAAGAGAGAAAAAAGAGGTAGTAAGAGAATCAGGGAGAGGGAAAGAGGGTTGGATGTTATAAGAATTAACGTTTTATAACTAAAGAGCTACCATAATGTGTATGGTATGTGGGGACATTGGTTTGCCAGTTTCAGTTCCAAACTTCCATGACTATAAAAGTCCCACAAACGTTATGGAGCAAAGACCACTTTGGGATTCACACAACCTAGTACCCACTCTCGGACCCCACACTTCCCATCCCCACATCGACCAAATCATCCGGGAATCCTTTGGAAACATCAGTGGAATGGTTATGCATATTCATAATGAGGCAGAGACAAATATTACACACACTGATGTAAATATATGTATAGATATACTTGTGTGAGGACATACTGCATTCGCACATGTCATTAACACACATATGCATACGACATTTAAATATATGTGGGCGTGCACATACTTCATGCCCATGCGAGTGTGTGAGTATTTCGTACCTGCTGCCTGTGGACTCCACTGGCCCCGGACACAGACAGTTCACTGGTAGCTGCACCCACCTCTTAGTATATGGCTGGCCTTCATGCTTCTAGACAACTTTTCGCTGCTGGCAATCGGTGGATTTGTGGAAAAATGGAATTTAATGTAATAACTTGGGCCTTAAATTTAAATAACCTGGTTTAGTTGTATTCAGTTTAAAATGATCAGCGCTTATTGGCTTCCACTGCAATGTTGAAATGTTTGGGTGGGGTCTAGATATTTGGTTTGCAGTGCCTCTTATATTTCATGCAAAACACACCATTTCTCAAGGTTTGCTGCGAGTGTTCAGCATCCGGTGCTTGGACGACGCACAGAGTTTGTTTGGAGCTACCTTAAAACTCTGAGGTAAAATTGTCCAAAGATACCACTCGCTCTCTATAAGCATAAACGAATGAGCTTAAAAGGGAAAGGACAGATTCCCTGATGCCGATGGACTCCAGCCAGTCGATTATCAGTGAGTGGTTGATGGTATCAAACATGGCCGATAATTCCAGAAGAATCAGAGCCTCCTTACAGCCCTCGTCAACTGTGGACCCGATTTCTTCCAAAGCAGCCACTAGGGCTTATTCAGTACAGTGATGGGGCCTAAAACTGTACTGAGAGAGGTCCCGGAGATGGTGTTCGTCAAGGAAGGCAATGAGATCCACATTCATGACTTTCTCAAGAATCTTGGCTGGCAAAGAAAGGTACGAGATGGGCTGATAGTTTTTCATGGCTCTGGCATCAAGGGAGGTTTTTTGAGTAGTGGAAGAACCAATGTCATCTTCCAGGCTGAAGGAATGTGCCCTGAAATGATAATCTTGTTTAGCAGTTCTGATAGAAGAACTTCTACGTTCCCTAAGACACTATGAAGAACATTAGGGAGGCATCATGGATCAGTAGGGGCCCTGATTTAGTGACTTTGATGAGTTTGGTAACCTTTTCACCAGTGAGAGGGGTAAAAGCTGAAAAAAACATTAAATGTTACATTGGGTATAACATTCCTGGACTCAGTGGACTTGCCATTCAGATTGGAGGTGAATTGATTAAAGATTGCATTAACCTTTGACTGGAAGAAATTAGCTAATGTATTGCTCAGGGTTTGGTCAGGTACTATTGTGTTGTTAGCGCTGGTTGGCCAGAGTTTTCACTGTTTTAAATAACTCTTTAAAAGAGTTTTTTGCAGTGTTAATTTTATCAGTAAAGTATCTGGATTTTTCTGCTATAATAAAGGACTATTGCAGATAAGTTGGGCAATCGTTTTTCTCCATTTTTCTTCCTGAAGGCTGCATTTTTGTTTTAATAAATTTATATCTTGTGAATAACAAGGAGCAGAAGGCTTACTTCTGTGGTTTTTGATCGTCTTTCAGGGGCCAGCTGAGAGACTGCAGAGTCAATCAAGTACGTAAAATTAGTGGTAGCTGTCCCAATGTTATTTTCAAATGTGGGTCGCGCAAGAAAACATTGTCCACACCTTCTTTTAGGAGCAAGAAAGGCCACTTTTATTTTAGGACAGGTGCATCATCAATATCATAAACATATTCATTATTTATTTATTATTTACATAATTCAACTCTACAGTGAGCCTACGAAACCTAAATCCCAAAACCCCGAACAAACTCCTGCCTACTAACCCTAGCCTACCCAACGCTACCCTTCAGGATGGCCAACCCGCTCCAGGCTGCCCACCCCCACTAACAAAAACCCGCCTACAAAAGAACAAAGGCACCCATCCTAACAGTGGCAAACCTACCTAAACTAAACAGTGCCTAGAGCACCGCAAAATAACAAGCCCAGAAATAAATAAAGAAAAAGAAAAAAGAGGGAGGGTGGGTGGGGCAAAACAACCTCCCTTCACGCCTCCCGCCACGCAGTTAATAATCCCCGCCTGACTTCCCCTTTTCCCTCTGCGCTAATCAGCCACCTGTTATGTTCCTCGCGCGAACCTGCCCAGGGAGAGACCGGCTCGCGCCTGGCTCTCCCTGGGTCCCCCCTCGCGCAAGAAAACATTGTCCACACCTTCTTTTAGGAGCAAGAAAGGCCACTTTTATTTTAGGACAGGTGCATCATCAATATCATAAACATATTCATTATTTATTTATTATTTACATAATTCAACTCTACAGTGAGCCTACGAAACCTAAATCCCAAAACCCCGAACAAACTCCTGCCTACTAACCCTAGCCTACCCAACGCTACCCTTCAGGATGGCCAACCCGCTCCAGGCTGCCCACCCCCACTAACAAAAACCCGCCACCCAGGAAAACCTTTAGCGTTTTCCTGCCCCACCTAAAGGAAAGGAAGGAGCACACCACAACTGTACTTGAAGAACCTTGCTAATCAAGTCCCTGAGTTCAAGGAGGTAAAAAGAGAGGCCCAAAGCTGAGAGATGCACACCGTCCTCACAAAATAAATGATGTTCAGATACTTGTAAATGATAATGGTTCAAACTGTATATCCCCCAATGTTGACAAAAAAGGCGCATTGTCCTGTTCACTTTCCGTCTAGCCTTTTCCAGGGCAGAATGGGTCCGTGCCCCACGCCAGTGCAAACGGGGCACAAACTCAGTCCATATGAGCATGGTGCTCTCCCATGTGGTTCGGATGATTTCCAGGTCCTGCTTCATTAATTTTAACAAGGTCAGCCCAGAGAGAGAAACCAAGTCATTCTCTCCCAAATGTAGCACCAGGAGATCCGGAGGGCCCCCCAAACACTGCGAAACCAAAGCAGCCAAGGCGGGAAAAAGCCCACCCCAGCGCATTCCCCCTGTTCCATGCCATGAGACTTCATGTGTCATACTGTTCAGACCAAGCGATCTCCCACAAAGCTGGCTGGCAGCGGCTAAAGCTGCTCTTTTAATGAAAGAGTGCCCCAGTATCCACACCCTCCTTTTGCATCCGGCGACTGATAGCCAGGGACCTAGGAGAGAAAGAAATGTTAGACCAGCCAAAAATGCACTATTTCCTCACATACTTTTCACAACACTTGGAACGCCAACGACCAATGCGTCTGATCTGGGACCAGTCCCACCCCAGGCGGGCGGCCTCCGTCGCCGCACCAATTCTGAAGGAATGGGTACCAAACTGAACAGGGTCCTTCCCCAAACGCAGCAAGACCTTGCGTAATACAGCCAACAATTGAGATGCAACTATGGGACTACCATCCGCATGACAAAATATGGACCCCTGGAGAAAATGCGGAGAGGACACAAACACTTCCCATTCCCCAACCGGGCAACATGCAGAGACCCCACTCCTACCAAGGAACACCCACTTACCCCTCCCCATCTGGTCGGTTTTGGATGCCCGCAGCCAAAGTCGCACTCTGTCACTTTCCAACACCACCTCACCGCTGGTCATACCTACCCTGCCCCGCAACCCCAGCAACTCTGATGCCCGAAATGCCCCAAAGAACAACCACACAAAACACAAACGAAATTTGGCACACTCAAAAGCATCATGACAACACACCTCCAGTTCCAGCAACATCAACTGGAGCAATTCAAACGTCACAGGCTGCCGGAGCTGCTGACCCCCAGCCCGGAGCCTGGCCAAACCTTTCAACAATTTACGAACCAACACCCCCCCAACCGGATCCCTCCCCCACCAAAGCTGTCCATAAAAAGAAACCCCAGCCAATTTACCCGAAATGGTATTGGGCGACAGGCCTTTGTCCGCCAGCTGTAAAACAAACTGCAAGATGCATTGTTCATCAGACCAACCAGCCCTGAACGGCCCCATCGAAACCTTACAAAACTGCAGAAACTCAGACCAGGCTTTCACATAACCCCGCCTGGTGGATTCAGCCACAGAATTTTCCACCAAGTGGTGAACCCTCAATCCCCCAGGTCCCATACGTACTGTGGGATCGCTGTTGGTGCCAGGTCCGCCCCAGGAGCTAACTTGCGGAACTCGGACCACTGAAAGCGAGACAAAGAGTCAGCGATGCAATTAGAAGTACCAGGAACATGCCGCGCTTTAAAGACAATATTCAGTTGCAGACACCGCAGCATGAATGCGCGCAGGAGCCGCAAAACCCGCAAATCGCGAGCCTTTTGGTGATTGACAAGGTGTACTACAGCCAAATTGTCCACGTGAAACAAGACGGAACGATTCTGAAACTCATCCCCCCATAGGTGCAAAGCAACCAGCAGCGGGAAGAGCTCCAGAAACGCAATGCTGCGACCCTGATCCTTCCAGTGCGCCGGCCAGCCGGCCGCGCACCATCGACCTTCCCAAAATATTCCGAATCCGTGAGCCCCTGACGCATCAGTGAACAACTGTACTTGCCACACCATGTCCTCATCCGCAAAAAACAAGGACACGCCATTAAAGTCTTGCAGAAAACGAAGCCAGACAGTCAAATCGGCACGCACAGCGGTGGTAATGCGCACCCTATGATGGGGAAGGCTTGCTCCGGACATGGACAGACCCAGACGTCTGCAGAACGTCCTGCCCGCCCGAACAACCCGGCAAGCAAAATTGAGATAACCCAACAACTTCTGAACAGTTTTCAAAACCACTTTCCGCTCCCCCAGCACCAGATGTATGAAAGCAGACATTTCCTTCACTTTAGCCACAGGCAGTCTCGCCATCATAGACAGAGTATCAATTTCGATCCCCAAAAAAGTCAGGGACGTACAGGGACCCTCTGTCTTGTCCGGCGCCAAGGGGACACCCAATTCCTCCGCTAGAGCCTGAAAGATGTTCAAAGCCGACTGACACTGCCCAGAGCAACCCTCCCCAATGAAAAGAAAATCATCAAGGTAATGACAGACCAACGCGTGGCCACTAACAAAAGTGAATCGCCACTGTAGGAAGGTACTGAAAGTTTCAAACAGGGAGCATGACACTGAACAGCCCATGGGCAACACCCGATCCACGTAGAAACTACCATCAAAATGCATTCCTAACAGACTGAAATCCCAAGGGTGAATGGGCAATAGCCGGAAAGCCGACTGAATGTCGCTCTTCGCCAGCAAAGCCCCAACACCAGCCGTGCGCACGAGCCGCAAGGCATCGTCCACTGAAGCATAATTGACAGTTGAGTCAGCTGGATCAATAAAGTCATTGATTGATGAACCCTCGGGCCAGGACAGGTGATGGATAAGACAAAACTCCCCTTCCGCCTTCTTGGGCACCACACCCAGGGGTGATACAATCAAGTCAGGCAGGGGACAATCCACAAAAGGACCAGCATCCTACCAGCCGCAAGCTCTGCATCCAGTTTCTTCCGCACCACATGTGGACTCTCCTTCGCAGACTTCAAATTGTCCGACCACCTGCCCACCCTGGGTCCCTGATACCCAATCCGAAACCCAATTTTGAAACCCCAAGACAAAATCTTAGCGGCCTCAAAATCCGGATAATCCACCAGCCAGAGATCGAGAACCTCCTGCCTAATAGGAGTAGGGGCCCTTGTAAACAGACTGATGTTGCTGCCCCCTGCCCCCAGAACCCCGTCCCTGATCACCCCATCTCTGGCCGGGAAAACACTGGGTGAGGGCATGCTTCCCTCCACACTGCGAACACTCATGTTTATACCTGCAAGCGGGTCTGTTACAGGAACCCCTGTTAAAATGCCAGCAAGTGCCGGAAGCGGCTGATTGACCTCTGCCCCAAACCCCCGCCCCAGATTGAGCGGGGCGAGCTGAAAAGGGCCGATAAAACACAGGCTGCCCGCTAGCTGTGTGGGTCGTAGCAGGAGGGTTTGCCGATGCCATCCATTGCAACCATAACTCAGAGTCAACTGTACCCCACGAACGCTCAGGGAAAGCGGCCATGCGCGCCCTAAATTCGTCATCGTAGGACAACCAAGCAAAGCCGCCAAAATAACTGTGAGCCTTGCGGATGACATCTGCATATTTAAACATGTCTATTGCTTTCTCAGGATGACGTTGACAATAAACGCTGGCATAAATGAGAAAGGCCGAAGTCCAGTTCTCTATAGACCTCGGAACACGAGGCCTCCGAGCCAATTCTAATTCCTCCTCTTTCGACCCTTCTTTTGCCTGGACATCCCTGTGGAGAAGTCGAAAAACATCCACAAAAGCCCCAGACCAGATCAGAGTCTTCGTTTTTTCGGACAAATGGGACCCCAAGGGCATCCCCACCCCAGAATAAGGCAACTTTTTCGGTAGGATACTATCCTCCGCTACCCGAGTGGCAGCCACCCCGCCATCCCCCGATAGAGAAACTTCTTTTGCCACTTGTACAGTAGAAACATTCGAAATTACGGGCCGCTCAAGCCTCGGTGCCAGAGCGACTCGCTCAACCACAACCCCATCACCCGTACCACAAGATCTCGTACTCTTAACAGGGAGACTCTCCCTAGGTTGCACATTTGAAATTACGGGCCGCTCAAGCCTCGGTGCCAGAGCGACTCGCTCAACCACAACCCCATCACCCGTACCAACAGATCTTGTACTCTTAACCGGGAGACTCTCCCTAGGTTGCCACACTGACCACCACCCATTCTTACCTCTTGGTAACTGCTCCGACTGCTGGGCGACGGCCCCACGATCCCGCTGAGAAGGTCCAGACCACACTGCCCCTCGTACACCCGCAAGGTCCGCTCGAGACTCCTGCAAAACACGAGAAACAGCGGGTTGCCCTAACCCACCCCCCTGGGCCCGTGCTGCCAAAAACCCAACATCTGTCTCTCTCAATTCCCCTTCTTCCAAATCATCATCACGAAAACTCCCACAGAAAGCTTCATCAGAAAATGCAACCTGTTCACTCCCACTGGGCATAGCCCCATCACCAATACCCCCATCATAAAATTGCCAGTCGATGTTTTGAAAGCTATGTGCACTGAAAGCTGTAGAAGAGCCGTCCGCTCCAGACAGCCCCCCTGTAAGCCCACCACTGGAAACAGCCGTGTGGACAGTTCCCGGGCCCGTAGAAACAGCCAACAGCCGCCCAGCCGAAGGCGCAGAGTGAAAACTGCGGCCGCTCGAGCCAGACGAGGAAACAGCCCCTAAAACATCACCCCCAACATGAGAACCGCACTCACCCCCCGACGCCAGCCCTAATCCACCCACCGAGCCAGCCTCAGGACCACCCAGAAGCCCACCCGGGCGGCCCCTGGGGACCGGGAACAGAGACTGACCAATGGCGGGGGGCGCCCCTTTGCGCAGCATGCCCTTGCCCCCCAAGGTCACGGACTTAGGGGTGGGGGGGGGCCGGGGGCAAGGAGCACCAGTTACAACAGCCTCAGGGGCCGTGGGATGCGGCGTGGCATGTGTAGCACCCACCTGGACCACAGCAGGAGCCGGGGGCGGGGCCTCAGGGGGGGGGCGCAAAGGCATCGCAACCCGGGAGTGCCCAGCATCAATGAGAACCGAGTGAGGGGGGCCAACAACGTGAGGGGGGGCAGAGACAGGCCCCGACACGGCCGGTGAGAGCAGGTAACACTGCCCATTGATCCATAAACATGGAGGGCCCCCAGCCGGCAAAGGCGGCACAGAGGACAGAGGGGCAAGAGACACCACAGCAGTGGGGGGGCGTGCGCGCGCCCCTGCGGCTCTGCGCTGCGCCCTCGCTTGGGCCTGGGCCCCGCCTGCTGCTTCCCCGACGACCCAGCAGCGAGACCGCCTGGACGCGGTGTCAAGCGGCCCGCAGAACGCCCCCGCCTCCCCCCGGGCGCCCCTCGTGAACAAGCAGGTAAAAAAGGGGCTTCACATACCTGCTGGAGGGCGCCCGGGTCACACGGCGGGGGTCCTGCCTCCTCGGCCTGCAGAACAAGCCCAGGCCCATCGGCCGGCATGGCCGCCTCGCCGTCGTCGTCGTCCTCAGGGCCCGGCGACAGACACGCCTCCACCGCCCTGGCGACGCCCTCCGCAGCTTTGCGAGGGGGGCGGGACAAGCCGACCCACGCCTCCTCCAGGACGCCGGGCATCAACAAATCCTCCCGCCCTGCTGCACAGAGGAGTTGAACCGCCCGCCTAACCTCCGCCGCTTCTTCCATGACCCAGGTACCGCGCAAAACAACCTCCCTTCACGCCTCCCGCCACGCAGTTAATAATCCCCGCCTGACTTCCCCTTTTCCCTCTGCGCTAATCAGCCACCTGTTATGTTCCTCGCGCGAACCTGCCCAGGGAGAGACCGGCTCGCGCCTGGCTCTCCCTGGGTCCCCCCTTGAGACTTCAAAAGAGTATTATTTAGTTTAGTCTTGTCAATTTTTTGCCAGGGGCGGAATTTAATCAAAGAAGGCATATGGTGGCTAATGCTGTTATTAGTAAGGACTTTAAGCAAGAGAAACAATGACTAGCCAGCACTATATAAAACCTTGCAAATAAATAAATAAATGCTTTGTGGTCAGTCCACGTCAGGGGCAGGACTTTCTCAAAACTAAACTCATGATTACTGGTAAAAACCCAATCAAGGGTGTGGTTTGCCAGATGTGTACCTGAGGTATTATTATTTGAGTAAAGTCAAAACTAAACAGGCTCTCAATGAGGTGTTCTGTGTTTTTATTGTCTAGAATTTCCAAATTAAAATCCCCAAGGATTTCAGTATTAGGGAGATCCATACATGATGCAGTGAACTTAATTTAGGCTTGAATACGTTTTGCTGTGGGCCCAGGGGGGACGATAGATTAAAATGCCATTGGGGGGACAGTATTGGTCCATTTAAAATTAAACATAAGGGCTTTGCAGTCTATGTGTGGGATAAGCTGAAACAAGGCTTTAAGATGGTTGCGAAAATTTATTTCGAGCCCACCGCCACGTTGCTGGCTAGTCCAGTCTGTAAATATTTTAACCAACTGGAATAGCAATTCGTAAATCAGAGTCTGATGTAGGATCGGCCCAGGTTTCTTTAACAAAATAATATCTGGAGAATAATAGTCCACAAACTCAGGGAATTCATATTTATTTTTAATAAGAGAAAGCGTATAAAGGAGAATTCAAGTAAGTGAATCAGACAGTAGAATGGAATTAGGGGTTAATGGAAGGGATTGCAACATAGTCCACGCCTCCACTCATGAAGCATTGTTTGGCATCAATGTAATGTTGTAGTTTTTTAAATCTACAACAGTCAATATTAAAATTGGGTTTAGAGGGTCACAGAGATTGTTCCTACCTTGGTGGCCGAGCTCCAGGAGCATTCTTTGAATAAATATACTTGGGTGAGAAAACAGCCAGGGGTCCTGGCGCAGGGTGTGGTCCGGCCAAGGACAGACGCAGATGGGTATGGCTTTGGCACGCTCGCTGCGCATGTCCGCTGTTCGTCGACACTGGCCTTCTCCTAATAGATGCATTGCCGTCCTGAGACTAGACCACCAACCTCCAAAAATGGCGGTGAGGGTTGTGGCAAGATTTAACCGGGGAGTGTGGCCGCACGATGTAGCCCTTTCCGCACAAACAAATGATAATAAAGGATCTCTAAGAACAATAAGGAAAAGGATCTTTAAGAATAAAAGGAAATAAAGGATCTTTAAGAATAATGTAGTCTTTTAAAAAGGCAACACTTTCAGAAATCATTGTTTTTTAGGCTTTTAGGAGAGTTCATCTATGTGTTTTGTAGTCTGTCTGCTTAACTTCCACACTATCTAGGGGTCATACATACGAACAGCTGCCCTCATGGGAATATTCCAAAGCAGTGTAAGGGAACGAAACCTCATTGGAGCGTTTCAAAAACACGACCTTTAGTACAAGAAAACAAAAAAATGCAGCGTGATTACGAAATATCCCCCGGCAAGAAAATATACTCAGGAAATGGTTTTAAAAAATCTGATAAGGCATTTGCTTTCCATGCAGGACATCTTTTCAGTTGCACGAAACGTTTAAGCTTTATGACACAATGCACAAGAAATGCAGAACCTCCAGACAGTGCAGGGTTTGTGCAAAGAGGTGAATGATTCCTTATTTTTACATGGATGGGCACGTAACACCACCTTGAGATCAGCACCAGCCGATCCACATTATAAAGGGGTGGCGTGTCTGAGGCTATTTCTGTAACACCAAAGTGTCCCAGAGGAGTGAAAAAGCCAGTGCGCATGCCTGTCATGGACTTTGCAAGATACAGCTCCAGGTTCTTGTAGCAGAGATAGCACTGCCTCTACTTCTAGATTTACTACATTTGTAGACTACTGAGAATAATTTAGGGCTTTGTGGATGAGCATCTTGTCGAATTTTATCAAATATTAATTTCAGTACTTAATAGAGAGATTTCGGCAGGAACGATATAGCAATTTACAGAGAATGACGCCCATCGCAAAAAGTTGATTGGACACATCCGTCAACTGTCACATCTCCACACTGCTCCATGATGGAACTCCTACCTCTGTTATGGTTCCCTCCATATCAAAAATCCAAACATTGTGAGAAGTTAGAATTGGTTAGAAGTTCTTATACTTTAATGGACTTCAAAGGAATGCAATTTCCACAGCAGTAGAATGACAGACATTTTATATTTGTACCCCAGTAGACATTTCATGGCAGTAATGCATGTGTGCCTGTAAAAAACAGAAAGGCATGAGATGCAAAGAAGTGGGTAGACTTTTGGAGACCACATCTCTGAGTGGGCACAGAACACATAGAATCCACAGAGGGACTTAAAAATGTCACAGCCCTTCATAATACTCATAATTTAAACATATTACTAAATATCTTACCCAGTAATTCACAATTTATGTGAGGACTCTCGGGGTCCAATTTATAATCACCCAAATTTAACCATACCCTGAATCAATTCCCTGGAATTGGTAACACTGTGAGTGAGGAAAATCCGTGCCATTTTCTGAGCCACTCATAATGAGGGCATCAGTGGCAGCCAGGGGTAAAAGCCTCTATTGATGGCATGCCCTTTAGTATCCCTGGCACTGCCATTTAAAATTTTAAGCCTCAGGGTCCATGGTGTAGTGCAGGAACAGAAGGAAAAGAGGCCTCTAATAGCAACATTAAATTCACATTTAGTAATATAGTTAATGGCTCTTCTCCCCTGCCTTTTGGTCAGCAAATATTAGGCATGTTGAGTGGTGCTAACAGTGCACAGTAGAATAACAAGGATGCCATGGGCCCTGGTGCAAGAAGGAAAAATCGCCAGTTTGACTGTTGCTGGAGTAGTAAAGTACAGCAATTATCAAGGTTTAATGGCCCCTCAAAGCTCTGGGCTCTGGTGCACTGCACCTGCTGCACCAATGGTAGCTACACCCAAGGGGTGCATGATTTCCCCTCTGCTACCTCTGACATTTGTTACAATGTACTTCTATGAATGCAATATCATTTATTATATTTGCAAATTCAATCTTACAATACCACTCTCCACGGCACATATTTTGTGCCGATATCTCCCTGTTTATAACTTGAGTACATAACTACAAACCCTTTCAAAGTCAAATTTCAGTAATACAACTTTGTAACTAATGTATCATTGTTAAATATAACTTCTAACAAAACTGTTTCAGGAACTAACCGTAACATCTTAATACATTATGCTGACAGCTCTTGAAACGTATGTTTCACAGTATTTGGTAGTCCACATGAGACTTTGTTAAGAAGCACAATTCTTGGTAAATTGTAGAGGTGGGCGAGCCACTGAAAGCTCAAGCCAGGCTTGAGCCTGAAGCCTGGCTGTGACTCAGCTCGAGGTCCTGTTGGAAACTCAAGCCCATAACAAGTCGAGCTTTCATGTGGCTTCTGCCGGCCTTCCTCTATGCAGGATGTTATGGTCAGAGCTGCTGACTGAGGATCTGGGCAGCCCATTTGAGTCTCAGCATTGTTCAACATACTGTGATTCTGGGCACATCACTTATAGTACGCGCACAATGAAACACTCAGTCTCCCACACTTCTTACACTCCCCAATGCCCGCTGAGCCCAAGAATATCCAGAATCGATTATGTTGTCAAAGGCGTAGACTTTTATTCACATCAACCATATAAATCTACACAACCACTATGGGAGAAACGAGTAAAGCATTAAGTGGATAAATATCAAATTGCAGCAACAGACTTTGCAACCTCCATATGTCAAAAGCAGTAAGGAAATTAGGCATAACATTTTAATTGATTTCATCTTAGCCATACACATGTACTTGAATTTGTTGGCCGACTCGGCGATCCACTCAGCTGCTCACCATGTGCAGGCAGGCCCCAACGCGCTACAGCAAACATTGCATTACTTGAAATACAGGGCACCGCATAGCCCACCGAGGTACCTGACCACAGGCATCCTTCCACATAGTCCACATAGTCCATATGTTGCGGGATAGGGCAGTAGAGGCAGGACCACTGGCAGGTCAGTCCAAAGCGGCAAACCTAGCCGTGATGCCACGACCAAAGCGCATTCGAAAATCTCACAGCCGCATATGAGATACACATGGGCGACGATGATGCACTCGCTCCAGCCGCGCCGCCATCCCGCCCCCATCCCACGGAACACCATTCAGCTAACTCATCATCCCTTTCCGACACACCCGCGGGCCATATAATTCACCAGCAATATGTAGCAAAATGTATATTAAGGTAATGAGATATATATATATTTATTGTTTTTTTTATTTCTTTTTTTTAAACGAGTATCGAACCTAACCAAATCTAATTCGATTACATTAACAATCAACGCTCGCTCCATTGAGCTAAAGGCTTTTTGCAAAACTACGCCAGGCCTTCCTAGACCCACCGTGCCACATGCCTCACTGCTTTCAAGTTCTTGCGGCTTCCCCGCGGTCCCAGGAGACAAAGAGGAGGAGACCCTAGTGGCGCCACCTTATGTAACCGACTAATGCTAATGTTAAGTTTCAGTTTCGGAATGTGGCTCCTACGTCATCGGGGGAAAAGGTTGATCCCAACTAGCCCCTCAACTAAGCTTGGTTTCATGGCACGACTAAGGGCGCACCTCCTCTAAGTGAGGGGGCGCCTAGTCAATCTCCTTATGCCTATAAACAATGCATGTTACCTTGTGTAAGGTAACGGGTGCCATTGAAAAGCGCTTAAATAACCCTTCGGCTCGTGTTTGCGCAGTATTTTAAAAACTACCGAAAAATACACGAGAGGTAAAAACAGTGTTAACATATTGAAAGACAAATAGATGCTGTTTAGTGGATGATTTCTGCAAAGTGAACCAGAAAACCTGGGCAATTCGCCGCTTTCTTCATTGTCACGTATGAAAGCACTTTCAAATATGCGAGTCAGGCTTTCTGTTGTACAAAAGTATCACTTTTAATACGTACTTCTCAGGGCAATACTATATAATGTGCCCTACTAGCCTCAAAGCTTCCACATGTTAAAGAAATACACTTTTTTGAATTCTGAAGAGACCTTATCATATTTTATGCCATGTTTGTTGTATAATTCACTAAGCAAATATTTTCATGCCTCAGCTCCAGCACGGGCTCTATGATCCTAGCCAGACCCTTGGCTCGGCTCTGGCTCGGCTCTCCCTGTTAATCTGCAGGCTTGCCCACTTATAGTAAGAAGTGGCCAGCCTGGTTAAAAAAACCTTCAGTTTGAGAACTTGTGGATCACCCGCGACTTGAGATGTGCTGCTGAATTTTCAGAAAGACACGTTCAAACCTCCGGAAAAAAGAAATGTTGAAAATTAGGTTCAGAAATGGCAAACAACGTCCCCTGTTCGCACTCACCCGTAGAGGCGTAATCCTTCCCCCATAGCTACTGATGAAATCTCTATTGTGGTGTCGGGGCCCTAGGCCCACATGCTATAACAACGAGTGACACAGACACCAGTTAGGGAATCGTGATTCTGGCCTCGAGCACGTGTGCTCGGCCACTTTTATTCTCAGCGTCACCTGACACAGTGACGTCTGTGGTGGGTGGGTGCTCAGTGTAAGGCTACACCAAAACAACTAGACTGTGTCCTAGCAGGACACTACATCTATGACCTAATGAATTGAAACCTGCCCTGTTCCAGAGAGGTGCAGACCGCTCCCTAAAGGTCCTGTATTTTAAGGTAATCCAAGATTTAGAAGAGCTCCTGAACTTTTGCAACAAACCCTTAAATGAACGCCGTGTTCTTTCTATAAAAAGAAAGCACAGCTTCTAAATTAATTTGTTCCTCAGAGTCCACGGCCTCTGCAGCCGGCTTTGGAAGGAAACCTTGTTTTGGTCAAAGGTCCTATTCCAAATCAAGAATTGTCTAAATTAAGTTGCTATTTTCCTCCCCTCAATTGAGCATTTATTGAAAACTGAAGGCGGAGGTTAGGTTGAGTGGCTGTGGCTGTTTTGTATTATCAAATAGTCCGGCTATAATTAGAATGCGAAAACCAACGCTGTGTCAAGGAGGCCCCTGAGGCGAAACACCACAGGGAGAGGCGCAGGCAAATGCACGGCTGTTGCTGTAGTGACTGAAAACAATGTGGCATCCTGGAGCTGTGTAATAACTGCAAAATCTAGCGTCACTCGATCACTGCAGAACAACTGTGCCCTTCCCAACCAGGAAACAAAGGCCACTCTTGGCAAGTTCTCCCCCTCATATTGAGTGTTAAACGAGCTCTGAAAGTGCTCACTAGACATGATTATGATCACGGATTCATTGGCATGAGCAGGGTTTGGTGAGCCCAGCAAGGGGCAGATTTTGATATTGACAGATTGGAAAAAACACTTGCAAATTTCTTGAAAACAACTTCGATTGAAGGGACGTTAAGGTACTGATCTGATACCTACAAAATGTATGAAAATCTCTAGTTAAGGTTAGCTACCAAATCATACCAGTCACCCCTCCAGTACCCCCAACCCCCTCCCCCCGCCAACCAAAGACCACTTAATTATATATATATATTTTGGGAGTTTTGTAGAGCGCTATGTGCTGCCTTTTCTGGCTACCTCAGGGGTCCATTGGATGTAAAAGTCTGAACAAGGGGCAGTAGGGATTGAGTTAGTGTCCAATCAACGATGGACGGCATAGTTTTGATGTTCACAAATTACACTTAGAACACCATTTCTGGTATCAAATTAGCTATTACCTGTCCTTCACACATGGTACACAGTGGACAGGCCATTCCCATTGTGCCGCTCACATAGTAGATTGTCTTCTGCTATACCCTATGCCAGCCACATACATAGGCAAAGGGCACATCCTGCGTACAGAGCATGCCCTTCAGCCATGCACTGGGCGGCTTGAAATGCTTCTGCGAAGTGCTGATCCTCTTCCTCTCCAGTTAAAAGCATTGTATCACTGCTGAGAAGTGCAGGTACTCTCCCTCTCAAAGAGGTGCAAGTACTCAGTACCTGAAAATATCCGCCCATATAAAGCACTGTGCATTACTCTCTGGACAAAGGGAATGAAATGCAGTTGTATGTTGCATACAGAACACATTACCCCATATCATCTCCTTGGTTCACTCTATGCAAGGGCACATGCCTCTTTTGTAGTGCAGATAAGGGCACAGAGCACAGCGGCAATGGCCCGCATATTTTATGAAGTCACCATTGGTGTAATCAAAGATGGCAATTGTAATGACGCAAGATGTCCTGTCTAAGGTCACGAACAGTACATGGAAGTATGGGAATCTATGGTTATCAACCCTAATCATTGTCTCAAATGCTTACATCCCTTATCTTAGTCATTGCATCCAGTCCATTAATATTCCAGTTTAGGATCCTAAAACAATCTCTCTTGACTTGCTGCTTGACCTAGCTAGCGCCAGTCTTTCCTTTTTTTTCTCCATGCCAACCCTCCTTTTCCCCTTACACCATCCTCCCAGTCCCAGTTGTTGGTTGGGGTTCCCTCTGCCACCCCAGGAAAAATGACCCACAATCCTCGTTGTCAACAACAGCGATAGGAGGAAGACTCTCCTTAAAGTGCTCATTCAAGAAGGGTCTAATGATTTTTAATACAGGTATACCCATTATTAATTTTAAAAAATGAGGGTGAAAAGTAAAAAATGATAGGCCCAACGTCACTGCATTACTTAAAGACTCCCCCTTAACTTGAATAATTTAACCATTTGTACGAACAGAATTAATGTCCTAAATCTCATATTTTGTTCCTGCTTTTCACAACCTTATCCCAGATCACCCAGCTATTGTGCAACTATTCACTAGGAATACTCTAATCTTCCAGATATTAATCATTACCTGTGCTTGGACTTTTTACAGGTACACAATATGGAATAACCACAATCAATTATTTTCAAGTTTGGAGGTTCTTGTTCTTATCCATATGTATATATTAACCATGGGATTTTATTATAGTGTTCCAAGGCTAGACAATCCTCAGTTATATCCCAGGTAAACTTTGGTTCTCTCCTTACACCAAATGTTATACCAGGAACATAAAGCTCTCACTTGTATTGAATCTTTTCTATTATGTTTGCAATGTGCTGTGATCAGCTCAAAATAGCAATGAGTGTAGGTCAGCTACAAAGTTCATTGATTAGCACTGTCTGCTTCTTAACCTTAGTATTGAAGGCACAAGCTAAGGTAGAACCGTCGATGTCTCCAGCTTGCTTGGTGGTAGTTAAATATTGAATTAAAGTTAATTCATTGGTTATATTGTCCCATCAACATCTCTTTCTTTTGCTTACTCTCTGACCGAAAATTCACTGCACCCATTTTGCAGTCTTTCATTACCTCTCCCCGTGGCTTTATAGCTAGTGCGTTCTTATGGATAGCCATTTCTTCACCAAGACTAGAATCAGATAGGTCATCAGCAGTGTCTGTAAATGAAAGAGATGCGTCTTTGAAGTCTTCAGAATTGCCTCCTTTTCATGGGAGAATCCCTGGAGGGGGAGCGTCCTTAATTTTCTGCAATGCCAACTATACACCCAATCTTGTTTCCATTTGCGATCAGAATGTGTATTTTTTTAATCCCGAATAGCTATAGTACTAGAACTGGGAACAGTTGCTGTATTATAGAATGTGCCCAGGGGAGTGCAACAAGCAAGTGTGCCCTGTTTGTGCTCCCCGGGGGGCACCTTGTATTATAGAAGGCACAGTAGATACTTGAAGGGGCCTCAGATGCTTTTTCAGGTCATTCTGTAATAACGCAAGGGCACATGTAGCACCAGTGCTATGTTAAGAGAGAACTCACTCATTTGCATGGGGCATAGCCCCATGCTAACAAGGTAATCTCTTTGCCTCTGCACCCGCATGTTAATATGGACACAGGCACAAAAAAAAGAAGCCGTCAGGAGGCACACTGTTATTGCGCCCCGAGTGCAGACCTCTGGAGGGAGGAAAGGGTGTCATATGGACCCCACCCGAGACATCCTCCTGCAGCCGGGTGCGGTCATCCACTACACCTGTCTGCAAAAGGATCTCTAATCTCACCGTGAAGTGCAGGTGGGTTGCTGCCTGCACTGTGAAATATGGAGCAGCTTTGAAGCAGCCACTCAATATTTCACTTAAATGCGCTGCCCCCAGGGCAGCACCAGTTTGCAGCATTCGCTGTAATAGGGTGAACTTTCCCTGTTTGCACATGGCGCACCTATTTAAAGGTGCATCGTGGCGCTGACAGAAAAAGTGCGCCCTATGAGTAATTAGCTCTCAGGTTTATTTAATGTATCAGGGATTGTTCCAGATTTGTTATTCTTGGGGCATTCCCCAATTTATTTTCTTTTGTATTCAATGCCCCTACTACTGTCAGTGTGTAAGCTGAATCCATAGTATTTGTGGAAAGGGGGGGGCTGTTCAATCAGTGGAAATGCACTACTTGCTTTATCCAATGTGATTGCAGAGGTGATAGTTTGCAGTGCTTGCACATGGACCTAGACATTTTACATCTCTATTTTCTCCACATCTTTCCTTTCTCCTTACTCCTCATCTATCAATGGCTCTGCTTGAGATTTTGTTCTCTCTGGGTAATTTGTATCTTCTTCGTCTGGGTCAGGGCCAGCAGTCTTGAATCCACTAGAGCCCACTGCATAGTTGTTATTCTCAGCGGACTTGCACTCCTAAGTTCCCAGGATTTCTGACCACAGAGATATATACTTGCATTTCGCCTGCAGCTATTTTGGTGCAGGGTGTTCCATTTTGAAAAAGCAAATCTAAAACTGGATCCAGGATTTGACTTCATGAGATATATTTTCCCCCTACTCTCTTCGGCCCAGCCTGGATAGGAAGGACAGTAGGGGAACTTCATCAAAGTATCTTTTTATCCCTGTCCTGGTACAAATGTTGGACGTATTTGCTTTTGTTGTGAATGTATTCTTTGAATTTGCAATGGCCATTATCACAGTGCGGCAGTGATATCTCTCCCCCAGGTCAACCTGACCAGTGGTCCCACAGCACCTTTCCTGCCCAAACCCTGCAGCCTTGCAACCCACTATTTGAGACTGCATGACTTCAGAGCTGGAAGGGGCCGTGTACTCAGGGGTGCGTGTTAAGGAGCTGTCCCCATACTATTCAAAAGTTGCAGAGTGCTTCTGTATCCCTCCCACGCTCTCTAGCTTTGGTGAGAATCCAAGTGAGGATCTTCATCAAAAAGGAGCCAGTAAGTCACAGTGCAACATTTCCCCAGTTCTGCATACTGATAGCCTCTCTTAGGCAGTGGATTAGCTAGGTTGTCATTGGCTTCAGTGCAAGCAAAGTAACTGTGCCCCCCTGACTGGGGTTTGCAGAAAATAAGGAGTTAGGTCCCGGGACACAGGGTCAGCTGGACCATAGAATAATTTATAAAAAGAGAAATGCTGGCCCTGCGATTTTTGATAGCTATATTTTGAGCAACAAACCAAATCCTTGTTATGATTTGTATGGTCGAATTTATTTAAACCATTTACTTTTTCATATAAATCTCATTAAGTTAAAGCATTGATTGCATGAGAAAAACACTACGTACATACAATTTATACAAAAACATTTGACAAAGAATTTTAACAAAAATACATAAATACATATAACAAAATGACATCCAATCATTTAGTGTACATAAATATACAAATACGGTCATACGAGAAGCATCAGTCGTTATGTAGTATTAAGCAATGAAGCTATTTGCAGTAAGGAAAAGAAAACAAAATGAATTGTAACAAATACAAATTTTCAATTGTCTGATAAATAAACTTGAATTCTTTCTGCTATTGCCAATTCCTTTCTGCTATTGCCCAATAGCAGAAAGGAATTGGCAATAGCAGAAAGAATTCAAGTTTATTTATCAGACAATTGAAAATTTGTATTTGTTACAATTCATTTTGTTTTCTTTTCCTTACTGCAAATAGCTTCATTGCTTAATACTACATAACGACTGATGCTTCTCGTATGACCGTATTTGTATATTTATGTACACTAAATGATTGGATGTCATTTTGTTATATGTATTTATGTATTTTTGTTAAAATTCTTTGTCAAATGTTTTTGTATAAATTGTATGTACGTAGTGTTTTTCTCATGCAATCAATGCTTTAACTTAATGAGATTTATATGAAAAAGTAAATGGTTTAAATAAATTCGACCATACAAATCATAACAAGGATTTGGTTTGTTGCTCAAAATATAGCTATCAAAAATCGCAGGGCCAGCAGTCGTTATGTAGTATTAAGCAATGAAGCTATTTGCAGTAAGGAAAAGAAAACAAAATGAATTGTAACAAATACAAATTTTCAATTGTCTGATAAATAAACTTGAATTCTTTCTGCTATTGCCAATTCCTTTCTGCTATTGCCCAATAGCAGAAAGGAATTGGCAATAGCAGAAAGAATTCAAGTTTATTTATCAGACAATTGAAAATTTGTATTTGTTACAATTCATTTTGTTTTCTTTTCCTTACTGCAAATAGCTTCATTGCTTAATACTACATAACGACTGATGCTTCTCGTATGACCGTATTTGTATATTTATGTACACTAAATGATTGGATGTCATTTTGTTATATGTATTTATGTATTTTTGTTAAAATTCTTTGTCAAATGTTTTTGTATAAATTGTATGTACGTAGTGTTTTTCTCATGCAATCAATGCTTTAACTTAATGAGATTTATATGAAAAAGTAAATGGTTTAAATAAATTCGACCATACAAATCATAACAAGGATTTGGTTTGTTGCTCAAAATATAGCTATCAAAAATCGCAGGGCCAGCATTTCTCTTTTTATAAACCCCTGACTGGGGTAACATCTCAATCTGTCAGTTGCCCCTGACACTCCTCAATCTCCTTTGGCAAAGTCTGCATCGGCCATATCTGAACTCATTACCATTGTCAATCACACTATTGTATTTCCACTTCCTGCACTGCATTTCTGAAATTCAAAACCATAGCCCTAAAAAGAATTGCCAAAGCCAATAGGTTTGCAGACACACAAAGACATACCATTCAGATACCCCTTACTCACACTGCTGCCCTCACATAGGCACATCCCTCATGCTGCACACACACAGGCATATGACTCGCTCTGTAATCACATTTCACTCAAACTTCAACCTGTTGGCCACTTACTCCGCACTCACAAAAGACAATGTTTATCCTTTAGTCACACAGGCACATCCCTCAAAATGCACTCACAAAACATAGTGGCAATCCTGCACTTACACAAACACACTGCTCACACAGAGCTATGCCGCTCACTAGGAAGGAGCAGAGTTTGGTCAGATGGTGGCAGAGGAGACACAGGCTTAATTATAGTATGTTGCAGCAGTCCACTAGTGTAATTCAAAGCTCTTGAAGTAAGCAACACCTAAGGCTGAAAGCCCACTGAGGTTATCTAATGTACCATGAACCAGACTTGGACCAGTGCTACAGACAACCTGAGCTTGATATGTGTAGACTTTCACAAGGAGGAATGTAGGCTTCAAAGAAAAGTCCAACTTGCCTTTTAAAAACTACTAGGTGTTTTATTTGTAGTGAAAGACTATGCTAAAATAAAGAAAAGAAATAAAAAGTATGCCAACTGAATGTGGAGGGCATGTTTTTCAATGAAAAAATGTAAAAACGAATGCTTCACACTGGTCTGCCATCTTGAAACAGTAAAACATGAAAGAATATGTAGAATACGGTTTCAAAATGGTGATGCCTGCCATAAGCAGGTTGTGTCCAGAAGCAGTGGCAATGGAGCTACTGGTACTCGTGTTACTCAATTAGCATTAGTATACATTTTGAGGTGAGCTGCTGGGGGATGAACTAAAGGAAATATCTCCTGAGATAGGAATACTCTCTGGGTCCACTGTCCAGTTGTATGTATGCTCTTCTTTTGACCTGAACTAATATGTGAATGCCTTTGTCTGATGAATAGCTGAAGTGGAGTTACGTTTTTTTCTAAAAAAAGATTATGTATTATTCTTGAGACTACAGGAGGATGGGGAGACAACTAAAATTGTAATTTGGTCTGACCTAAAACACACAGAAATAGAGAGAGCACATGGAGCAGGAGAGCAGGGAGTCTTTACCTCCCATGGATACGACTTTCAGCACTGGCCAAGAGCATCACAATCTTCACTGCAAGATATCGAATAAGTGTGGTACTGCAGTCCCACCTTATGCAAGCTTCTTTCCATCAAAGTCATGGAACAAAGGTGGTACTGCAGGGCCAGAGTAAGCTTCATTCAAAGATATGGAACAAGTGGGCCACAGAAGGGTCAATGCAAGCTTCATTCAAAACATGGAACAAGTATGGTATTGCAGGGCCCATGCAAGCTTCCGTCAAAGACAAAATAAATGTGGCACTGGCACCATTTAACGCCTCATGTAGATACAACAAACAATCAGTATTTCAGACTTGGTACAAGTTT
Organism: Lissotriton helveticus; assembly: GCF_964261635.1. Classification (NCBI taxonomy): domain Eukaryota; kingdom Metazoa; phylum Chordata; class Amphibia; order Caudata; family Salamandridae; genus Lissotriton; species Lissotriton helveticus. Next base: position 364,969,251 of record NC_136070.1, read on the forward strand.
AAGGAACAGCACTGGGGTGTATGAAATCAAGTTTGACTCACATGCATTGCAAGAGTTTTGCACAGAAAACAGATATAGCATCAGGTAGGAGTGCACACTTATCACATACCGATCTTGTCAGAAACAATGCAAATTTCTCTCGCATGCACAGAACATGTACAGCATCTGCACCAGCAGTCCAAACCTATGTGTAAACACACACATACAATGTGCAGCATTTGTCAGCCATGTACATTCCCCTCACGTGCAGCACAGGTACACAATGTTCAACAACAGTGCAAGCTAAGATATCCTCACATACAAAACACATATCTTACTGGCAGTAGCATCAAAGCTTATTTCAGGCACCGAATACCTAGAGCAAAATATAGAGGTGGGAGACCTAATGAATGCTTGAACCAGATGCTAGGCTTGAGGTCCTCTTTAGCGTTTGATGCCAAAATGAACTAAGCTTCTTTGTGGCTTCTGCCTGCTACTGACGCTGTAACCTCATGCCTCAAGAATGAAAGACAAAGCATTACACATTAATGTCCAAAGGGAATGAGAAAGGGATACCGATCTAGTGGCTGAATTACACAATGTTTGATGCTTGATTGTGTGATCCCAGGCAATTATATTATTTTATTGTGTCTCCAATTTTTCATTATGGCATATGAGAAAACATTGAAATATGTGAGGATGTATGCTGTACATAACTCTCTCTTTTATTTGACTTAATGACCTATTACCTTGCTCTGTGTAAAATAAGAATATAGCCCACATATAGGGTGCACGTGAAAACTCACTTGCCTCTTAGTTCAATAATAGTACTGTCATCAGGGTGGGGGCATGAATGTTTGTAAATTCATGTTTAAAAAAAGATTCATTTTAATAAACGGCTATCTATGTAGTGATTCAATCTGATGTACTAAGGTGAAACCCCTGTCAAAGAAATGTTCCTTTATGAATTTTAAAGACACTTTTTTATCATATTTCTACATAATATTCTTTGCACAATTTCTATATAAAATGTTCCCATGGCTCAACTTGAGTCTGGGCTCTTACAACCAAGACAGACCCATAACTCAGCTCTTCCTTTTAATTTGTAGGCTCGTCCACCTCTATTACAATACTGTGTATAACAGTTACTCGAGTTCCCCCTCGCTCTGTATCTTGCTGTGGGGAGCTACATATTGTGTCCGAGATCTGACTGGTTTACATGGGTAGCAGAAGGATAACTATTCCTACTTCTTGTTTTAAAAAGGAGGAATTGTGCATTAACCACCCCAAGAAGTTGTTTAAAGTTACCAATGCATTTTATTTAGCATAAAATGAACCAACAAATGATCAAATAATTAACTTTCCTAATTCGAGCACTCTGTTGTAAGTAAGTCTATGTTCTTTTATTACTGCCATCCTATGCCCTCCACCTATCATGCTGAACACAGTGATTACTTTGACTGTTTTGTCTTCAGAAGCCACTTAGTAGCATGCTGGCATGAGGCAGCCAGAGCCGGATGGTCGACAATGCATTTACAAAAGTGAGCATGCGCTCTGCTTCTCCATTCAGTGGTTTCTGATAAAGGGCGTCGGGGCTCCGCCCCCTTTATTTTCATCCCCCCAGCGTCGGCATTGCTAAAGTAAAAAAAAACCTCTGTAAATCTATTATTATAAAAATAATTTACACACGTTTGTTGGGAGCAGGACTGTCGATGTGCTGACACTGGCAGCTGTAGTGTCCTGCTAGGACACAGTCTAGTTGTTCTGTGTGTAACCCTACACTAAACACCCACCCACCACAGACGTCACTGGGTCAGGTGACGCTGGTAATAAAAGAGCCAGAGCGCACGTGCTCGTGGCCAGATCTGCTATCCCCTAACTGGTGTCCGTGTGTCTCATTGCTTACACCATGTGGGCCTAGGGCCCAACACTACATTGGCGACGAGGCCGGTAGTGAAGCCACGCGTGCCACTGCCGTTCATCCCGGAAAAAGGGGGAGAGGGCTGCCCGCCTGCAGGGCACCCCCTGTAGCAGGGCGCAGCAGCGCCGAGAAGCCGGTGGGCACGTCGGAGCCCCGCAGCCTGCAGCGACCGTGAGGCCCACCCACCAGCCTTCAAAGCCGAGCCGACCGGAGCCTACCCGCGTCGGCCGCCACCATCCAGCGCCACTAGGAGGAGCGGACCGCCCAGTGCCCACCTGAGACGGCCGCGAGGCAGAGACCCCCACCGGAGAGGTGCACCGGCCGGACGGAGCCCACCCGCCACGACCGCAGCCCAGGACCTGGCCCGTCGGCCGAAGGTGAGCCGGGAGCGGGAGGTGACTCCCCCGGAAGACTGTGCACCAAAGCGGAGCCCACCCGCTATAGACATTAACTTATAATGCCCAGCCATAAGCAGGACCAGCGGAGCTCACCCGCGGCCTGCCCGAGTCGACCCCTGCCCCCGCCGCGTGTGTGACGGGAAGCGGTGGGGCCCAGAGACGAGCGACAGCGTGGGGGAAGTGCGGCCGGTCCCGCCAATAACATTATCAACGAGGGGGAGGGAGCGGAGTAGCTAACCGCCTCCCGACCCCCCACTGAAGAAAGACTCTGCAGCGCCAGCGGAGCCCACCCGCGGCCTGCCGACGGCACCCCCGCGAGGAAAGACACTGCAGAGCCAGCGGAGCCCACCCGCGGCCTGCGACAAGCAAGGCAGGTCTCCGCCGCGCAGCGTGTGCAGAGTGAAGCTGCTGCGGCGGGAGACCGGGGAAAGTGAAAGCATCAAGCGGAGCCCACCCGCAGTTGCCGGGAGAGACTACCGTGCTCTCACCCGCCCCTGGGAGGAACAGCAAGTGTGTCCCGAACGAAGGCAGGCAGCCTCGGGAGTAGCGCGACCCTCCCCCGCCCTCGGGGAAGGAAGTAAACTGCCCACAAGAGACTGTCCCGGCTGTGGAAGGTACATTGCACACGGAGACGGGCATGAGTGACTGCCGGTAGCTCCCAGCATAAGTGAAAGGAGCTGGAGCAGCGCAAGCCCTGTTCCCCCCCTTCTCTCTCACTAAAATGAGGCAGACTCACCACAAGGATCGGAGCCCTCCAGTCCTGCTCAGCTGACAAGCCCTCCAACGATCCTGACCCCCACGGAGAGCGAGTGCAAAGAGTCTGCAGGGACTGAAAGCTGTCCGACGTGTCCCAGCAGGAAAGTGAGGCCAGTGTGTAGGTAGGGAAGCAGCACCCATCACGAGTGTCCCTGCATGTTTCCTCTGCCCCAAGGGTTTCCTCCCTGGACAAAGCAACCGGCAGCACCACAAAACCGAGTGAGGGTCCAGGAGCATAGAAAAACGACCGTAATCTGCATTCGGACACCCTACACTGCCATCTAGTGGCACTTTTGAGCAACTGCACCCCACAATAAAGAAATTTACCACAGAACGAGGACGGACTAAAGCATTCAGGGACAATCAGGCAGAGACAGTCCCAGGTTACTGTGACCCACAACAAAAAAAACAAGCATTGCACAAACCCGCGATGGGTCAACAGCAGCAAGGGGCAACAGACTGAGTAACGCCCCAAGGAAAGCATCCAATACCAAGCAGCAAGTAAATGCGCAACGCAACCACGCAGGAAACACCACACCCGCATGCACCAGCAAGGAGTCGGCAGTCGCCACTTCCAACGCAACGTGGGAAGAGGCACGAACGCCTCAGCGAAAACTCAAGCACTGACAGGACGTCTAGAGGGAAACGACTGGCACACACTGGAAGAACGTCCAGGGGAAAGACTGTCGCGATCAAACGACGGAGAGAGCAGCGACGCCTTGTGGCCACAAGTGTTCACCGCAGCCTCACCTACTACCGCCAACGGTCCAAAGCAGCAAGTCCCTGACAACAGCCAAAGCAGCAAGTACCCAACGACTCGCAACAGGCGTCCAAGAACTCCACACCCGCACGCCAGGGCCGCGCAGCACTGCGCCGGAACGTGCCAGTAATCAGGAGCGCCAGAGTGACGCTACACAGCGACACGCCAACGCCACGGGACAGCACACAAAGGTCCCCAACAGAGACCGCGATGTCTCGCAGCAACCGGAGCGCCATCGTCAGCACGCATGGCAGCATGCACCAGAGTTGCACTAGGAGCGGTGACGCAACCCTCCTCCGCGCAGACAAAGCGCGCCAACGCCAAAACACCGTGACGGTGAATAGCGACCACAAAGAAAATAGCACAGCATGACAACTCATGCCCAAGATGAAAACCGACCACCCAGTCTGGTCACCAAGGAAAGAAAAGCAACAACAGAGAAGATACGACGACAGGTCTAGTCACCAAGCCAAGTGAAGACAGTGTCCTACCACATGGACAAGACCACGGAGACGACATGTAGAGGGCCCGCTATATGGAGAATCCTGGTTAGCATGAGAAAGCAAGAAAGAAGACCGGACCGCGTCGAGGAAGTGAACGAAGAGGAAGAATGGAGAATCACATCACTCCACAGAGGAGGAGAGAGAACTACAGCACACAGGAACATCGGTGCTGTCCAAGGAGCATCGTAACAATCAGCACACAGGAACATCGGTGCTGTCCAAGGAACGTCGCAACATCCGTGTGGATCCCAGTAATCCCTACAACCTGCATTCGAAGAGACCAACCACTGAAGAACTGCATGGGTGCCCCGTGAACCTGAAGCTTACCGAAGCAGAGCATACCCGAGCACTAGACAATCCACCCTTGTGGACTACACAAGACTCTACTGTGGCCATGTCCGAAGTTCGGCAGCGACCCGTACAGACCACGCGATCAAATGGCGGTCCAGGGGACAAGGGCCTCGGCCGCATATCCTGTGAGAGAGGAATCCGGATGGGAGAGGTGCAGCAGCGGCAGCTCCACGACAGGCAACAGGAAGCATGAAGGCCCCAGGTAATCACCTGGCACCGAGAAACGGTCTGTTGAAGACACTGAACCCATGTCCTAACGGCAAGACCATCCTGGCGGATGACATCAACACCCCCAAGGACATCATGAGAGACTTGGCGGTGAGTCCGTTGGCAGTTCGGCAGCGACGCCTTTGCGCGGCTCATGCGAAGCCCGCACGGTCCACCCGGTCCCATCGTGTCCGGCAAGAGGGTCCTCCCAGCGTCTCTAGTGAGAGAAGAGTCCAAGCAGGAGAGGCCAGTCTTCGAGGCTCCAGTGAGAGAGGAGTCTGGCAAGGAAGGCAAGTCGGAAGTTACTTGGCCGGACGGAGATGTGAAGGCATCAAGATCAGCAAATCCAAAGAAAGACCCCTCGTGACATAGTCGTCTCCTACAACCAACAAGCGTTGTAATCCACTGGACTAGGAACACCTGCGAGGCCCCTCAAGGGTCACACCCTTTCTGCTCCCAAAGTAAGGACACTGTATATAAGCGTCAACACAGCAAGACAAGGATGATCTGAAGTACACCGCCGAGGTAAAGCTCATCTGACTGACTTTGTAGTCCTGGAACTTCCAACATTCTCCCAGCTGATCGCCTGAAGAAGATCTGTTGGGGCTATCAACTGTTATTGTTCTGTTTTCTTACAGGTTGGACATTCGCTTTTCCTTTCATTAAAGTTGGGGAGGAATGTAGTGTCCTGCTAGGACACAGTCTAGTTGTTCTGTGTGTAACCCTACACTAAACACCCACCCACCACAGACGTCACTGGGTCAGGTGACGCTGGTAATAAAAGAGCCAGAGCGCACGTGCTCATGGCCAGATCTGCTATCCCCTAACTGGTGTCCGTGTGTCTCATTGCTTACACCATGTGGGCCTAGGGCCCAACACTACAGCAGCGAGTCCGATACATTCCTTAACTTTCTGCCTGAGGGCGGGCCCGGAGCTTGAGTCTAATGTATTTGCCGGCGGAAGAGCTCACATCCCTGAGGCCTGTGAGGTCATCAGCTCGGCAAATACATAGACTCGAGCTCCAGTCTCCACCCCCTGATGACGTGTGGATAGAGTTTGCCCCGGGCGCTTCAGGTTGAAGCCCTGTAGCACCGGGGATCCACGTCAGTCAAGGAAGCTTCCCGCCTGCCTGCAGCCTCTACCCCACCCTTTCCCAATTCGTCACAGGGGGTGGTACCTGCCTTATGACGAGTTGAGAAGGGGTGGGGTAGAGGCTGCAGGCAGGCAGGAAGCTTCGAACTTCCGAAGACACACTTTGCAGACTCGAGGAGATTGCTGGTCTCTGATGAAGCAGCAAAGTCAGGAATGTACTTTAGAACAGAGCCCGAGTCTGTGACTAATTACAGGCTGTTCCACCAAGAAGTCCGACTCCGACCACTAACATAGCATCATAGAATCAAAGGTAGGGGGGGCAGGTATCCATGGGGAACGATCGATGCATCTAAGATTTTTTTTTTTTTGGGCCAATATAGTTCCCATAGATTTTGCGGAAGAATAGTCATTCCACTACGGTTAATTGCGACCTTTCGTTCGTTTCCTCAGGTTGTAATGAGGGGGTTTGCTGCACTGAAAATATTAGTTTAATTTACCTTTGTGTGCACTTGTTTTTAATTTCAGGTGTGTGCGTCATAATGCAGTACTCTCTAAATGAAAGTCCAACAGCCTAGATACATATTATTTCGTTCTTTTTAGTTATGTGTCTGACCCTGTCCCTCACGCATTAACCCCACTATCATTGCGCACAGGATCATACTTCCACTACTTTTTTTATACACTTTGATCGCTGCATAGGACAGGTCCAGGCCAAATGTATTAGTCAGCACAGGAAGGCGCCATCTCGTGCTACCAGTATTGACACTATTAGAGCGAGTGACTAACAAACCTGTAATTGATGGATATGAAGTATAGAAAAAAATAAAATTTAATGGAACTGGGCAATTTCTAACCAAAAAGTAATATGAACGTTGCTGAGTAAATGCAAAATTAATGTTTTAATTGATTGGGCTTAGCATGCCAATTGGTGTACAAAGTCCAACTCCATCGGTCCAAGGTTTGTGTAATGTTGTCCCAATCAGGTATTCAAATCTACTCTGACGCACAGTCGAAAAAGCGCGATGGGTGGCTTCATATGGAAAATGTGTTACTATCGCAGATTACTGTGCACCCATTGTCAGTTACTTTATGCAGATGCCAACCCAAAGCAGTCTAGACAGACTTCAGTTACAAACCTTGATGCAATGGATGAGAGAAGCAGCTCCTATTTAGTATGAGAACTGCTCTCACTAGAGCCATCAATGCACATTAAAAACAAGTAAATACTGGCTGTTCTGATGGGATGACAGCTTGTATCACAATATGCTTGAAAATGCCACGATTTGTTGTAATTAGTAGCTTCTAAGCAGACTTTCCAAGCAGGCTTTCATGACCCTTGCAAGTTGCAAGTTTAAAACGTATGTCTATGGCCGTGGTTCCCAAACTGTGCGGCGTGACACCCCGGTGCGCCGTAATGAGGAGCCAGGGGCGCCGCGACCACAGTGGGGAAATGGTCGGACTAAGAAGGTAAATAGACTTAGCGTTTAAAATGCAGGAAGTCAATTGTCCATAGGTCGGACCTCCGGTTACGGCAGCCGCAGAGCAGGCGTTAGATGGCCGCTCTATTTCCCCTCACAGGCTCCTGTTGGCTTTTCGCTTTCTTAGTTGAAACTGATATATCTTGCGACCACTTTAAGGGAGTCTGGTTACTGGAAGAAAACCGAGTGTTTCCGAGGATGAGAGGATGGGAACTGTAAGGCATCAGAGCATCAGAGTGAAATGTAGGCAGGGAGATATACTAACAGAGAGGACGAGAACACGAGCATGGGAGGGAAAAACAGAAAAACAAAAGAGCACAGTGGAGTGAGAAAGAGATTAGATCGATAGATTGGCCGCCATCAGATAGATGCCTGGTGCTGAACAAATGCAAGGAAGGGATGATGAATGGAAATATGGAAGGGTGAATGGATGGGTGCACAGTCGGAGTGAGAGAGTCATAAGAGAACACAAATTAGGCGGAGGGAGGTGATGGTAGGGTAAGAACAGAAATGGATAAGGAGAACACAAAATCTACAAGTGGTAGTGAGTCAAAATGAAAAAGGAATAAGGAAAACAGAGAGGCTTCATAGCTGAAAGAACAAGGTGACATTTGGCAAAAGAAAGAAGTAGAGAAGTACGAGGGTGTGAGCAAGAGCCAGAGGATGAAACGGAGCAGTTGAAAATGAAGGCAGGGAAAGAGAGATAAAGATAAGAGCGAGCAAGAGACATAAAAAGCAGAAGAATAAACAGATGAAACGGAGAAAAGACAGAAGAGCAAGGAAGGAGCAGCAAAAGAAAGAGCAATGCAAAATGGAGAAAGGAGACCGAAGAAAAGAGAGGAAAGAGACATTGAGAGCCAAGAACTGGCAATTCCAATAGGCATAGCTTATGACTGAAATGCCTCTTCAGTCACTGATGAATTTAGACACTCAGTAAGTCAACCTACACACACTGTCACTCATCTCTGCACTCGTATTCATCCACCCACTGACCCACTCATGTATTCATCCATGTACCCACCTGCAATAAACAGACACACAAACATAATCACTTGGAACATAAACTAAAATAATTAAAGTGTAAAAAAAACATGCCATCATATAAATCTGTAAGGTATTCAATTACTGTTCAAAAATTACATTAAACATAGCAGCATGGCTGTCTTCAGGATCGGACTGAGAGAAAATAGGCACAGGAACCAAAATATATACGACCCCCTTTAGCGAATCTGATTGCTAAAAAGCGTGCCCATATGCTCATCAACACCAGTTATTTGGTCAGATCATTTTATTGTAAATTTCTCAATTAAAACAGTGATGGTTAAACCCTCGAACCCCGCTCTTCCTCACAAAGCCAGCAGGAACTGGAAGCATCTAGATATTGATAACCTTAATTCTCTTCTTGTCAAGGATAAACCTGCGCTTTCCAATATATCCACTAAGGAGCTGCCTACCATCAGACGATGGTTGACTACAGCTTTGGATATTTGTCTTCCATCTCAAAAAAATAAACCTCAAATCCATCACCCACCAGCACCATGGTTTACTGAGGCGCTCCGTCAAGAAAAATCTAATTGTAAAAAACTGGAACGCATTTGGCGTTCCAACTACAATTTTGACCAGAAAATAAAATACAAGGTAGCCCTTAAAGCTTATCATTTGTCTTGTGATACCGCCAGAGCCAACTTTGCCAGTACTTCTATTCTTACGGCACAAAATAGACCTAAGGCACTGTTTAAAATCGTTAAAGAGCTTTCAGGTGCATCTGCGGGACCTAAAGACCCTTGTTTAAATACTGCGCAATGTGAGGTTTTGGCTAATTTTTTCGTTGAGAAAATTGATAAAATCTATGATACTTTTAACTCTATTTCGGCCGGGTCAACTAATTCCGATCCAATTCTATGCACTCCTGTCCCTGATACTAGCCTTGGTCCCACTTCTGCACTTCCTCCTTTGTATGCCTGGGATTCTATCTCTCCCACACTTCTGCAAAAATATCTTCACGATATTAAATCGGGCTCCCCCCTTGATCCAATGCCTCCACAAGTCTTGAGCTCCCTGGATCCAGCCCTGCTTCAGATTATCTTGAAAGTTCTGAACGCGTCGTTAACTGAAGCTATCGTTCCCAATGAATGGAAGCATGCTATGGTGGTTCCATTATTAAAAAAGGCCAATGCAGATCCCAACATCCCATCGAACTTCCGCCCTATCTCCTTGCTCTCATGTTTTTCCAAAATTTTGGAGAAACACGTCAACTCTTTACTTACCTCTTACGT